>NC_064820.1:197668750-198315000 GCF_024166365.1 Elephas maximus indicus | reverse complement strand
ACTTCTGAAAAATCAGCCACTGAAAACTCCACGGAGCACAGTTCTACTCTGACACACAGGGGGTTGCCATGAGTGGGAATTGACTTGATGGCAACTGGAAGGATGATGCCAGTTCTCATATTTTAGGAGTAGGACTCTGACATCCACCTCCTCCAAAGGCCATGCAAGAAATTGAGCATACTCATAAAAAGAACTACGTAAAGACATAACTTGTATAAGCCAAAGCCAGCCACAACCAACTTCTGGTAATTCCACACTGTTCCACAGGGTGGGAGTACAGGCGAGGGAAAGGAGGCCAAGCTCCGGCCAAGAGTGGGCTAGGACGGGCCACTGTGGACACTGCAGCTTGGGTAGTAGGACGGGCCACTGTGGACACTGCAGCTTGGGTAGTGACAATGCCGCCTGCTTTCTTCACCCTGACACACTTCACGGAATCAATGATTTTGGGATAGGCTTAGCATCGGGAGGCAGTGGCCCTTCTGCAGTGACTCCCAGATCCCCATCAGCATCTGGGGCCTAGGTCTGCCCCAGTTCCAGATGCAACCACAATGGTGGATGCCTATTAGCCACTTCCTTTATATGCGCTTGGAGTCCTTGGGTGGTTCAAACAATTAACGGTTAATGAGCTCAGCTGCTAACTGGAGGGTTGGCAGTTCAAGTCCACCAAGAGACGCCTCGGAAAAAACATCTGTGATTTACTTCCGAAAAATCAGCCATTGAAAAACCCTGTGGAGCAGTTTTACTCTGACACACATGGGGTTGCCTTGAGTTGCAGTCAACTCCATGGCAGCTGGCTACTGGTTGGGGCACAGGAAGAGAAAATATGGCCACCAAGCACGTGCTCAAGAATTCCATTAAACAGTGGGAGGCAGTGTGGGAAAGGGTACAGGTTTTATACAAACACACACAGACATAGCAACAAAGCCCCACCAACCTTTACCATAACTTCAAAGAAAATGAGAGGGAGAGTCACCAACAGAGGGAAAATTTCCTCAATTTTTAAGACAATGGAGAGCCAGTGGTAGAGGGTAACAGATGAATGGTGGAGAGAGCTGCAGCCCAGGAGAGGGTGCAGAGGAAACTCCCCCTGCCCGGCACCGCAGGAACTAACTAGGAAGGGACTGGCAGAACCGCAGTGGTACTCAGCACCTACTGCCTCCTCCCAAAGGCAGCCCTGGACACAAAGGCAATGTGGGAAAAGCTCACGGTTTTCAGTAGGTATTAGAGGCCTAGAGTGTCCCTGGGTGGTGCAGATGGTTAAGTGCTCAACTACTAACAGCAACGTTGGCAATTCAAACCCACCCAGAGGCTCCTTCAAAGAAAGGCCTGGTGATCTGCTTCCTGACTTGACAGTAACTGTTTTTTGTTGTTGGGGGTGGGGGCAGTTGAGGTTCAGAGAAAACCTGCCTCAGGCTTGTGGTTGAGGATCTCTGGCCAGAAGATCGACTCAGTGGCCACTACCCCACCACTCAACTGGAGCCCAGTGGGTCTCCCTTTCACAGCCCCCGCCATACAAAGCGCCCTTTCCAGGAGAATCTGAGCGAGGAAAAGAGATTCCTGCCACTCCAACAGGACGCCCACGTCAGCTCACCGCTCTTCCTGCTAAACAAAAACTGACAACCCAGGACCTCCAGAACTAGGAGAACCAACCGCAGGCAAGAAAAAGCCAAGTAAAACAAACAGAAAAAACTGCACCCAAAGGAGAGAGACACAATTCAGAGACTAGACAAGAACATTTTAAATCTCTTATTAGTTTTTATTAGTACATCCAGATCCGAGAAGATACTACAGTCACGAAATAAAAATAAAATGGGGAAATTATTTTTAACAAAAAATTCTGTCCTCATTCAAACCACTGAGCAAGTAGGAGGGCAGTCAATACTTTACCAATAACAACAACAAAATCTTAGAGCACTCTCTGTCTTAACACTTCACTGTTGGCAGCCTAAAGCTGAATTAGGATTTCTGGCAGCACCTATTCAATTATGGCTTAGTAATGACTCAGAGCCACTAGGAACCCCAGCCAGGCTTTCTTCACCTACGATGCTTGTAAGCCCTGGGTCCCCAGCATGTTTTGTGTGTGTGTGTGTTTTAATTATTCAGTTTCATTGATATAACTAGATTTATCCCTATGAATGCATTCTAACTGTGGTGTTGGTGCAGAATATTGAATATACCGTAGAATCCAAGAAGAAAAAACAAATGAGTCTTAGAAGAAATACAACCAGAAAGGAATGCTCCTTTGAAGCGAGGATGGCAAGACTTTGCCTCTCTTACTTTGGACACATCATCAGGAAAGACCAAATGCTAGAAAAGGATATCATGCTTTTTTTTTTTTTAAGAGGGTCAGCAAAAATAAGGAAAACCCTCAACGAGATGGACTGACACAATAGTCACAATAACGGACTCAAACATACCAATATTCATGAAGATGGTGCAGAGCCAGGCAATGTTTCGTTTTGTTATACAGGTCACCATGAGTCAGAGCCAACTCACTGGCAATTAACAACATCCCTATTAAATTTCATCCTGATAGGTTCCAACTCCTTGGGTCCCTTCCAGATCCTAATCCTGATCTCTATGAGATGGGAGAGTTGGGAGCCTCCCTCTGACACTAAATCGTTGGTGTAAAAATGGCGTGGGGGCAGCATCTGACTGACCTCTTCTGACTTCACAAGGTGGAAGGAGAATCAAGATCAAGAGCCCAAGGCTGAATCCTATGAGGCAGAAGTCAGACATGCCTCCTCTCTCCACCATCTTTACCAATTCTGACAACAACTGCGGTGTGATGGATCGCGTTTGTGTAGCCTTACTAGCCATGGTCTTATAACTTCCACCCAAGTAATTGGATGGGACTGTGCAAATAGGGTAACTGTGGCCCACCAAGGGGATTGGTCAGTTTTGCTATCCTGCTGGGCTTGAAATGAGCCACCCCACAGGTAGGAAAGAGAGGATCTCGACACTACCAAAGAACAGCCAAAAGCGGAGAACATGACTTTTGGACCCCGGATCCCTGCGCTGAGAAATGCGTGGAACCAGGAAACAGAGACAGAGAGAGAGAGAGCTTTTGAGAAGCGGTAGTAGAGAAAAACAATGGCAGGAGATGGCATGGTGGGCTTCCCAGCCCACAGACTGAGAAATCTGAGTGCCTGGGGTGCCTCTGGGGACTTATTGTTAGGGGCTAAAAGAGCTTTGTAACACTTGTCTGAGCAGGGTAGAGGACTAGGGCGAGAGAGACCTGCCTGTGGACGTGGCTGAGAAGAGGCTGTCCTGATGGAAGAACTGTATCCTGAGTGTTCCTGAGCCTGAATTATATCCTGTTACTTCTTTAATAAACACCATAATTGTGAGTATGGTCTATGCAAAGAAGTAGGCAGCGCTGTGGGAAGGACGGTTGGTATCAGAATTGGTAAAGATGGCAGAGAGAGAAGGCATGTCTGACCTCTGCCGTGGGGTGTTGATCTTGATTCTCCTTCCCCCTTGTGAAGAGATCAGATGCCTCTGCCACACCATTTTTAAGAACATCTTTGTTACAGCTCTCTCTCCATCTCCTAGGTCTCGGAGGGTCTCAGTTCAGAGATCCCAGGTCCAAAGGTTGTGTTCCACTCCTGGCTCTTCTTTCTTGGTGGTGGTGGATCCTCTATTTCCCACCTCTGGGAATGCTCATTTTTAAGCCTAGCAGGATGGCAAAACTGACCAGTTCCCTTGGTGGACCAAAATTGCCTTATTTGCACAGTCCCACCCAAGGCAATGGTGAGAAAGGCCACAGAAAAGCAATTCATCACATAGCACTGGGTGGCTCTGAGCCTGTCTTAGTTATCTAAGGCTGCTATAACAGAAACACCACAAGTGTATGGCTTTAACAAAGAGAAACGTATTCTCTCACAGTCTAGGAGGCTAGAAGTTCAAATTCAGTTGCCAGCTCCAGGTGAAGGCTTTCTCTGTCAGCTCTGGAGGAAGGTCCTTGTCATCAATCTTCCCCGGTCGAGGAACTTCTCAACACAGGGACTCTGGGTCCAAAGGACGTGCTATTCTCCTGGCTCTTGTTTCTTGGTGGTCTGAGGTCCCCTCTGTCTCTCTGCTCTCTTTTTTATATCTCAAAAGAGATTGATTTAAGATACAACATAATCTTGTAGACTGGGTCCTGCCTTATTAACTTAACTGCCTCTAATTATGCCTCATTAACATTATAGAGGTAGGATTTACAACATATAGGAAAATCACATCAGATGGCAAAATGGTGGAAAATCACACAATACTGGGAGTCATGGACTAGCCAAACTGACACACATTTTTCGGGGGAACACAATTCAGTCCATAACAGAGCCTCTCAGAGCTGACTCAGCTTCCCCTCTTTAACATATCTGGATTAGGTGACTCCTTTGTTGTTGTTAACTGCCACCAAGTCAGTCCCCACTCATGGCAACCCCGTGCACAATAGAAGGAAACACTGCCCAGTCCTGTGCACTCCCTGTAATCAGTTGTGGATTGGACCATTGTGACCCACAGGGTTTTCACTGGCTGATTTTTGGAAATGGATCACCAGACCTTTCTTCCTAGTCCATCTTAGTCTAGAACTTTCACTGTAACCTGTTTAGCATCATAGCAACACGCAAGCCTCCACTGACAGATGGGTAGTGGCTGTGCTTGAGGTACATTGACGAGGAGTTAAACCAGGGTCTAATTCTACCCTTTGGATTCTAAACATGCAGCCTTCCTTTCTGATAACTTTTTCACAACCAGAACTCAGAGCTGCATGCTACTGCCCACTCCAGATCACCGGCTAGGAAAGTGGAAGGCAGGGTCCCAAGGCCTGTGACGCAGAACTCGCGGTCCAGCCCTCAGCCCCCATCACTACCATATGCACTGATGGCACAGAGGGCTACCTCAGCTTCCCCTGACCCCCACGGCCCACACAGAGTTCTCGCACATGCCTGCTAAGGCCAGAATCCCCCAGTCATCCCCAATACCTGCTGCTGAATAAATGATGACGTCCCTCCCACCCAGATCTATCCTTGGTAGAGAAAAGAAAAGGAAAGCAGGCCCACCCCTCATACTTGAGGGGGATCAGGCAAGAGTGTAGAGGGTCAGCAGAAAAAGAGAAAGACCCTCAATGAGATGGACTCATACAGTGGCTGCAACAATGGGCTCAAACATAGCAACGATTATAAGGATGGTGCAGGACTGGGCAGTGTTTCATTCTATTGTGCCTGGGGTTGCTGTGAGTCGAAACCGACTCAACAGCACCTAAAAACAACAATGGCAAGTGTGCCAGTGGAGGCCCCCCTCTTCTGTTCCTATCCCCGCACTGTTCTGTGTAGTGGGGATCTCACTGGCACATATATGGACACCCCTAGCCCAACATTCACACTCTATCCATGACCCACCCACCTACACCTTGGCTACCCTCAGGCCTAGGGGCACAGTTCTCCTCTGGAAGACAGACTGAGGGAGAGGCTTGGGCAACCCTGGTGGGAATCCCAGGGTCCAGGTACCTGAATGCAGTGCGGGGTGGGTGGGCACAAACCCTGGGTCCTGCAGATTCTCACCTCTTGGGCAAGGGCCCAGGCAGACAAGGGGCAGAGTGAATGCACTAAAGTTCAGGCCCTGAGGGGTACCCCGGGGACCCAGGTCTAAGGGCAGGCAGAAGGGAACCTCCCACATCAAACAGGGGCCTCACAGCTGCCTAGGAGCTACCGTGATGTTGTCCCATTTGACCCTTATCCCATGTTAAATGTGAAGAAACTGAAGCACCAGCCAACCAACCAAGCAACTGATGTCCACCTGGCATCAACTCATGGAGACCCCACGTGTATCAAAGTAGAACGGTGCTCCATAGAGTTTGCAATGGCTGAATTTTGGGAAGTAGATTGCCAGGCCTTTCTTCTGAGGTTTCTCTGGGTTGACTTGAACCTCCAACCTTCTGGTTAGGAGCTGTAAGGAAAAACATAGATTGAAAATAAGAGGTTTTATGAGGGAGCAGGAGAGCAGTGGGATGCAGACCTCAAATTCTCATAAAAAGACCAGACTAAATGGTCTGACTGAAACTAGAAGGACCCGGGAGGTCATGGTCCCCAGGCCTTCTGTTAGCCCAAGACAGGAACCATTCCCAAAGCCAACTCTTCAGACAGGGATTGGACTGGACTATGGGATAGAAAATGATACTGGTGAAGAGTGAGCTTCTTGGATCAAGTAGACACACGAGACTACATGGGCAGTTCCTGTCTGGAGGGGAGATGAGAGGGCAGAGGTGGTCAGAAGCTGGCTGAATGGACAGGAAAAGAGGGTGGAAGGAAGGAGTGTGCTGCCTTGTTGGTGATTTAGGAAATAATATTGGAATCATTATTCCCTGTCTTTGAGCGTAGAGAATGTGACCTAGCTGGAGTTGGGCTCACAAGAGCTCACAAGGACTCACAAGGACACATCAATTGGGCCCTGAGATAAAGACAATAGATAGAATAATCTTGGAAGATATCTTTTAGGGAAACTTTCACATAAGCCAGAACACAAAAGACTTTCCACTCATCTTTTTCTATTAAGTGAATAGAAATTTGTTGGACCAATGAAGACCCTCCTGTCTGAGAGTTACTGAAACCTGTACCAATGATTGTTGAGAAGGACAATTCAAAATGTAAGATCACAGTTTCTAGCCAATCTGTGAAAAGGTGAAGCTTTCAATGATTTTGCCCATTTGTAATGTTAGTACATGCTGATGATTCTGTAGCCTTCCTGGGACTCCACAGACATGGCTGTGGCAGCATGCTTGTCCGTTTTCCCATTCTTGTTTATTCAGTAACGTTTCTTGGACTCGGGCAGACATGGCTGTGAAACGTGCTTGTCCGTTTTCCCAGTCTTGCTTACACGGCAATATTTCCTTGGACTTGGGCAGACATTAGCTCTGGCAGCATGATTGTCCGCTTCTCAACTTTTGTCTTTTTGAATATATGCTGAATAAAACTTTGTTTCTGCTTTACTAAATTTTGTGATGTTTTTTCCCCTACGACACTGGGGGGAGAGCAACTAGGAGTATATAGCAAGGTGTATATAAGTTTTTGAATGAGAGACTGACTTGATTTGTAAACTTTCACTTAAAGCACAATAAAAATTTTTAAAAAAAAAGAAGAGGTTTTAAATCTCACTCTTGAAAATAAGGTAAGAGGCTCCTCTCTTCCCCTGTTCTTTCAGAATCCACTTTCGATAACTTGTAACTGTAAATTTTTTGTCTCTCTCTCTGAAAAGTATGTAAATCAAGGATGTTTCCTCAAGTGCTTGGGAGCCATTGTCTTTTGAAATGTAAACATCAAGGAAGGTTACCCCTACCTTCCAGTTTCCTGTAAGAGGCTTAGCATAACTTCAGGTATCTGAAAGATACTAGGAAATTAGTAATATTATCTTGAAAACATGTAATGGGTTTTATCTGTTGCTATAAAAAATATATATACATAAAGGATAAAATCCCTGTCTTGCAATCTCTCTAGCAGATTACCTGTGATGCATCACATACTAGTTTACAGTTTATTCAAGAATAAAACTTTGCTTTCTTTTCTGTTTTTGTGAAGAGGTTTTCTGGTTTGGGAGTATGCAGATTTCATTTTATAGTAACTTTTCCCCAACACGGCCAACTTATTAACTGGGGACAGTTAAAAAGTTCTAAACTATACACCTGATACTCAAATAAATCCTGGTCCATTTGACTCCTGATTTAGGAGCTAATATTGGAGCCATTATTTCCTGTCCTTGAGCACAGAGAATGTGACCCAGCTATAGCTGGGCTCACAGGAACACATCAGCTGGGCCCTGAGGTATAAAGACAATAGCTAGGGCAATCTTGGAAAATATCTTGTAGGGAAACGTCCACATAAATCATAAACAGGGCACAAAAGACCCACATATTTTCCATTCTTATCTTTTTCTATTAGCATTTAGTGAATAGAAGATTTGTTGGACCAATGAAGACCCTCCTGACTGTTCTTACTGAAACCTGTACCAATGATTATTAAGAAAGACAATTCAAAGTGATTTAACAGTTTCTAGCCAATCTGTGAAAATGGGAAGCTTTCAACTATTTTACCCATTAGTAATATTAATATGGAAACCCTGGTGGTGTAGTGGTTAAGTGCTATGGCTGCTAACCAAAAGGTCCGCAGTTCGAATTCACCAGGTGCTCCTTGGAAACTCTACAGGGCAGTTCTACTCTGTCCTATAGGGTTGCTATGAGTTGGAATCGACTCGATGGCAGTGGGTCTGAGTTTTGATAATGTTGATATATACCAATGATTCTGTAATGTTCCTTGGACTCAGACAGACGTGAATCTAGCAGCATGCCTGTCCATTTCCCACTTTTGCCTCTTTGAATACATGCTGAATAAAACCTTTCTTTTTGCCTTACTAAACTCTGTGGTGTTATTACCCTAGAATACTCCTAAACCCGTGCTCTCTCTACCATATGCTTTCCATAGGCTTGGCTTAAATTGGTAAAGGATCTAAGCCCCATTAGGTATTAAAAATAATATAAAGAACAAACAAACCACTACAGTTAGCAAAGCAGCTTAGTACTGTTGTAGGGGGAAAAAAATCACAAAGTTTAGTAAAGCAGAAAGAAAGTTTTATTTGGCATATATTCAAAAAGACAAAAGTGGGAAGCGGACAAGCATGTTTCTAGAGCCATGTCTGGCCAAGTCCAAGGAAATATTACTGAATAAGCAAGAATGGGAAAATGAACAAGCATGCTGCCACAGCCATGTCTCCCCGAGTCCAGAGAATATTACAGAATAGCCAAGAACGGGAAAATGGACAAGCACGTTGTGACAGCCGTGCCTGTCCGAGTCCAAGTGAGGTTACAGAGTCATCAGTATATACTAACATTTCAAATGGGCAAAACCATTGAAAGCTTCATCTTTTCACAGATTGGCTAGAAGCTGTGATCCTACATTTTTAATTGCCTCTCTTAACAATCATTGGTACAGGTTTCAGTAACTCACAGTCAGGAGGGTCTTCATTGGTCCAACAAATTTCTATTCACTGAATGTTAATAGAAAAAGACAAGAGGAGAAAGTCTTCTGTGTTCTGGTTTGCACGAAAGGTTCCCTAAAAGATAGTTTCCGAGATTATTTTACTGTCTTTATACCTCAGGGCCCAGTTGATGAGTCCTTGTGAGCCCTTGTGAGCCCAGCTCCAGCTGGGTCACATTCTCTATGCTCAAGGACAGGAAATAATGACTCCAATATTATTTCCTAAATCAGTGCTAGAGAAAAAATAGAAAGACTGGGAATAGACCCCTGTACATTTTAGAATCTAATGTACAATAGAGGCATTTTACGTAAGTGGATAGAAAAAGACAAAGAATTCAAGAAATGGCACCAGGACCATCGATCGGCTAGTCATCTGGAAAAGAGGAAAGCTGGAGCCCTGCTTGCTCCGAACACAGATGATCAAAAGTAAAAGCACCAGAAGAAAACATAGAAGAGACTTACACGATAACAGGGTAAACAAAAACAAACCAGTTGCCAGTGAGTCAGCTCCAACTCACGGCAATGCCAGAAGTAGTTCTTTTCAAACATGGCACAAAACTTGGAAGCCATAGATTGATACATTTAACTACCTAAACATAACTTTGCTATAACAGTCAAAAGACAAATGACAAACTGGTTAAAAGCTTCTGTCTATATTTGCCACACATAAATCATATAGAGCACAAATTTCCCGAAAAATACAAAAAGCTTTTCTAAAGCTATGAGTCAACTCTATAGAAAAATTGGACAAAAATTTGAACAGGTAGTTCACACAAAATAAATACAAATGACCTGTGAAATTATGATATATTCAGCCTCCCACAGAATTAAAGAAATGGAAATTAAAGATACCATTTACTCCCTCCACAGCCACCGGCCAAAAAAGATGGCTAAAATGCTCTATTGGCAGCAATTAGCACATGAAAAGATGCTCAAAGTCTTTAGTCATTTGAGAAATGCAAATCAAACCCACAATGAGATGCCATTTCACTTCCACTATTGTTGTTGTTAGGTCCCAGTCCAGTCGGTTCCAACTCATAGAAGGAAACACTGCCTGGTCCTGTGCCATTCTCACAATCGTTATTATGCTTCAGCCCATCATTGCAGCCACTGCGTCAATCCATCTCATTGCAGGTCTTCTTTTTTGCTGACCCTCTACTTTACCAAGCATGATAGGGACTGGCCCCTCCTGATAACATGTCCAAAGTATGTGAGAAAAAGTCTTGCCATCCCTGCTTCTAAGGGGTATTCTGGCTGTACTTCTTCCATGCTTGATTTCTTCATTCTTCTGGCAGTCCACAGTATATTCAATGTTCTTCACCAACACCATAATTCAAAGCTGTCAATTCTTCTTCAGTCTTCCTTATTCATTGTCTAACTTTCACATGCATGAGGCAATTGAAAATACCATGGTTTGGGTCAGGCACATCTTAGTCCTCAAAGTGACATCTTTGCTTTTTAACACCCTAAAGAGGTCTTTTGCAGCAGATTTGCCCAATGCAACGTGTTGTTTGATTTCTCGACTGCTACCTTCACGGGTGTTGATTGCGGATCCAAGTAAAATGAAATCCTTGACAACTTCAATATTTTCTCCATTTATCATGAGGTGGCTTACTGGTCCAGTTGTGATGATTTTTGTTTTCTTTGTATTGAAGTACAATGCATACTGAAGGCTGTAGTCTTTGACCTTCATCAGTAAGTGCTTCATGTTGATGAGAATGTGGAGAAATTGAAATCCTCCTCCATTGCTAATGGGAATGTAAAATGGTGCAGCTGCTGTGGAAAACAGACGGCTCCTCAAAAAGTCAAATATGGAATTACCATATGACCCAGCAATTTCACTCCTAGGTATATACTCAAGAGAATTGAAAGCAGGGACCCAAACACATGCAAGTATACCAAAACTCATTGCAGTACTATTGATAATAGCCAAAAGGTAGAAACAACCCAAGTGCCCAAAATCTGACAAATGGATAAAAAAAATTGTGGTATATCTATACCATGTAATAGAACATTATTTAGCCATAAAGAAATGAAGTTCTGATATATGCCAAGACATGAATGAAGCTTGAAAATATCATGCTAAGTGAAATAAGCCTGACACAAAAGGACAAATACTGTATGATCCCACTTATATAAAACATCTAGAATAGGCAAATGCATAGAGACAAAGCTTATTTATTAGTGGTTACTAGGGACTGGGGGGAAGAGGGAATGAATTATTACTGAAGGAATTCTGTGCTTCTGTTTGAGGTAATGTACAACATTTGAAAATTGACAGTGGTGATGGTAGTAAGACAGAGGTCCCCAGGCTGCAGACAATTCCACTGCCTCAAGCAGCTTTCTTGGCATGCCCCGTAGCTTTACACTAGAATCCTGGTTCCTTTGCTTGGTATGCTCCTTAACTTTACATTAAAATCCTGGTTTTCCTCTCCTTATCTGTTGACCTAAAACTAGAGGAAATTGGTGGAAACTGGTTGAGGTGCCATGTTGACATTCAGGATACATTTTTAGACCTTATACACAGTAACTTCCCTGCCTCTGGGTGTAGTTTAGCAGCCATTTTCTAAACATGAGATGCATGAAGTTATATGCAAACCTCATTGTGCCTTCACAGTTCGATTAAGAATGTTGTTGATATAATCCGTATGAACTTCCTACTTGTAAACCCATCCCCCTAACCCTCATTGAGCAATCTTGGTGGCAGCAGCCCCGACTGTCTCCTTTCCTTGTGCAACGAAATAAAGGCTCTTTTCTACTCTCCCACCTCAGTCTCTCATTTATTGGCTGAGACGAGTCACGCAGAGCAGAACCTGGGGTTTCCACCTGGCAACAGTAGCACAGCATGGCGAATGTAATTAATATTACTGACTTGTACACTTAAAAACAGTTAAAATGGCAAGCTTTTTTAATATACATTTCACCACAATAAAATTAAGAAACAAAACCAGTATTGGCAAGTGTTTAAGAGATACATTATTAGATTTTGTAATAGTTTTGGCACAGATGTAGAGAAATTGGAACCCTTATATGTTGCTGGTGGGAATGTAAAATGATGCAGCCACTGTGGAAAACAGTCTGGCAATTCTCAAAAAGTTAGACATCAATATACCATTTGACCCAGCAATTCCACTCCTAGAGAAATGAAAGCATATGTCCACATAGAAACTTGACCATGAGAGTTCATAACAATACTACTCACAATAGCCAAAAGATGAAACAACTCAAATGTCCACCAACTGGTGAATGGATAAAATCTGGTATATCCATACAATGGGATAATATTTGGCCATAAAAAGGAATGTAGTTCTGACACATGCTGCAACACAAATGAACCTTGAAAACATTATGCTGGCTGAAAGAAACCAGATACAAAAGGTTACATATTGTACGATTCCATTTATATGAAATGTTCAGAATATGTAAATCCATAGAAAATAGAAAGCAGATAGTGGTCGCTTAGGGCTGGGGGTGCTGGGGGGTTTGGAGGTGATAGCTAAAATTATGGGGTTTCTTTTTGAAGTGATGAAAATGTTCTAAATTTGATGGTTGCACAATTCTGTGAATATATTAAAGTCATTGAATTTTGCACTTTAAGTGGGCGAATTATACAGTATGTGAAGTATATTAAAAAAAAAAAATCCTCCTCAATTTTTTAAAAGATGGGACCTTAGTCCAGCAAGGCCTAACTTTTTCACTTTAAAGATAAGGCACTAAAGCCCAAAGAGGTTAAACGACTTGTACAAAGTCACTGGGCATTTAGGAGCCTGGGTGGTACAAACAATTTGTAATTGGCTGCTGACCCAAAGATTGGCGGTTCAAATCTGCCCAGAGGCTCTTGCAGAAAAAAGGCCCGGTGATGTGCTTCCATAAAGATTATAGCCAAGAAAACCCTATAGAGCAGTTCTACTCTGTAACACATGGAGTCGCCATGAGTTGAAGGCTGACTTGATGGCAGCTAATGACAACAACATTTGACATTGAGAACTCTGGTCTACTGCCCATGAGTCACTATGTTCTCACCCACTCTACGCTGCTTCATGGAAGCTCGTGTGACCATTGTCGTAGAGCAAAATCATAAAGCCTGGTTAAAATCCAAAGTAAAGAAAGAGTTTTATTGAGGGAATAGAGCCAGCTGCAGCACAAAAAAACACTGCAACAAGAAAACGTGGCGTCCCACCAAATGCAACAGGTGAATCCAAGGGGGAGAAATTGGAGGCACGAGATTATAGGGCTGGAGGAGGAAGTACAAAACACAATATTCTGATTGGTTTACACTGACTGAAGTCAGTCAAAGGTAAGACAAAGTAACGGATAATCTTTGACATTACTGGTTATGTGAATACACTATTGGCTAAAAGACATAACTGAAAGGCATGGGGTCAAGGGGGGGCTTCACGTTGGTAATAAAGCAATGACATGATGGAAAATTTCCGGAGTGGTCTGTTAAAAGTTACCTTGCTCAGAGCGTCAATCTCTAGAGGAGATTGGGAACAAAGAGCTTCCATCAGGGAACAAATGAGTTTCTGGGAGGTATTCACATTCTTTAACCTGACCAGAGAGAAACTTAATTCCTTAACAATAATAGGGGTTGGTTTCTAGGCAACAAAGGTAGAGTAAGGGGGAAAGGTTACTTTGAGCTCTTAGAGTTAGCTAGCTCAGTCATTTTACAAATACTGTCAGAAGCCTCTGATTTTATCCTTTATCACCATTCTAACAAAAAAAATTGGTAAAAATCATACAAACCACCTTGAATCTGGCACAGACCTCTGAAGCTGGCTTTAGAAATACACAGCGTGGTTTACTGAGGACACAAAAAAGCTGACACTTGTGACCTGGCCAGACTGAGGTTCCTACACTTTCACTATCAGCCACATTTCACAATCTTTGCACTAAAACCAACTCCCCTAGTATGGGGAGAGTCTGGGCTTGGAGACAAGCAGACCGTGGTTCAAATCTAGCTGTATGACCTGAACCGAGCTACTCATCTTTCTGAGCTTCAGTAAACTGTGAATAATAATGGTATTTTCAGTGAGCATTGAATGAGATATTACATGTAATATGCTGGGGACACAAACATTCATTTCCCTCTTCCTTCTGTGTAAGAGGAGCCCTGGCGGCGCAATGGTTAAGAGCTTGCCTGCCAACCAAAAGGTTGGCAGTTGGAATCCACAGGCTGCTCCTTGGAAACCCTATGGGGCAGTTCTACTCCTTCCTATAGAGTTGCTATGAGTCGTAATCGACTCTATGACAATGGGTTTGAGGCCTTGGTGAGGTCAAGGCCTCAACCAAAAAAATATGTTTGAATTAGGTTTCTCCAAGAAGAATTTCTCCATTGCTCCCCTGGACAGTTCATCATGCCCCATGCACTCATCTGGGGAGCTTCTCATCTTTGTGACCCTGGTACATTTTCATACCAGTCCTACAAGACTGAATCTGTTCATAGGAATGTCCCTTGGGAAGGAACAGAAAACCCTGCCATAGGTTCAAAGGAGACCACAAAGCTGGTCTCACAGCCTTGCAGACCACGTGGAGAGGCCTTCCCAGCGAGGAGCAGAGCTGCTGCTCCAGGATGGCCAGGGGAAGGGCATGGCAGGGGAGATTTTGGGGGTGGGAAATGGTTACTGCAAAGTTGTCAGCAGTGAGGCAAAAACTGAGAGTGACTTGTCAACCTAAGGATCGGGAAGAGGCCACCTCAGGAAATTCCAAAGCAAAAAAATTTTATAAGTACATTTTTAAGTTGGACAAGTTGGCTTAACTGACCTATGCTCCAACTCCATGGCCTCCCACACACTTCAAAAGTTCCACTTACTGACCTGTTACATCACCACAAAAATGGCAGGCCTACCACTGAATAATCGAAGGCAATTAATTGGTAGCAATTATCTAATTAATATCCAGCCAGTGTGTTCCAAGACAGGAGTCCCTGGGTGGTACAAAAGGTTAAGGCTATTAATCAAGCAGGCGACTAACCGAAAGGTGGTTCAAATCTACCCACCCAGAGGTGCCTTGAAAGAAAGGCCTGGAAATGTACTTCCAAAAACCAGTCATTAAAAACCCTATGGAGCACAGTTCTACTGACACGCATCTGGTCGCCAAGAATCCAAACTGACTTGATGGTAACTGGTTTGGATTTTTTGGTCTGGTTTCAAGACAAAGAACTATGTCAAAGATACCAAGATCCATACCAGCCCAGGCCTGCTCACCTGACCAGCGCCCCCATCCCTCTACAGATCCATTCAAATCAGTCTGTCTCCTCAGCGCTCTCCTGCACCCCTCTTGCCCCAAATCTCAGACCCAAATGCCTTTCCCTCCCTTGTCCTTCATACCCAGCTCTGTCTCAGCGATGTGTGAAATGCCAGGCACAGTGGTAAGAACTATTAAGAAAATAAAAGGGATAAGGGATGCAGGTGGGAGGCCGGAAGGGGCCACAGCTTTGGATAACGTGATCAGAGGATCCTGTCCTATGGGGTGACATTTGAGCAGATACCTGAAGGAAGACACGAAGCGAGCCCAGGGGCTATCTAGGGAAAAGCGGTCAACGAGTGGGGCCATTCCTTGCTCTGTATCTTCCTTCCACAGCCGTGCAACGCGGGCCATGAGAAAGCAAATGGAGAGACACTATGCAAAAACGGAAGAAACCATTAGCAGTGTCAGGCTTTACCATTAGCAGTGTCAGGCTTTACCTTTAGCACTCAGACACTACCCAGGACCAGCTCAGGAGCCGGGACCTGACCAGGCTCCGCACTGACAACCTGAAACTTCAGACCTAACTAAATTGGTCCGGAATCACGCTAGCACAGATTTCCAGTTCTTGCACTATGGTCGCACACCCCGCCCATCGGGCGTGGATCCCGTTCCGTCAGGCATGGCCACGCCCCCACAGGTACTTCCTCCTGTTCCCGCTCCCCGCGACCCCCACTCTCAGACAATAGGAGACAATAGGAAAGTGCAGGCTATTCCCGCCCCACCCCCTAGGCCCCGCCCCTCGCCTTAGTTCTTTTTTTTTTTCCCCCCCCGGGCCCGCCCCTAATCCGCTTTGTCCAATAGAAGTGGCCCCGCCTCCTAGGGCCAAGACTCCGCCTCCCTCTCCGTCAACGATTGGCCTGAACCTAGTTTCCCAATTGGTTGTAGCGCACGGCTGGCTTCCCGCACAGTGGGACGACCCGGAAGTGATTTCTGCAGAGGCTTGCCGCGTGGGTTCGCCTCCCGGGAGTCGGCGTGGGTATTGCCGTGGCTGCCGCTATGACCAAAATAAAGCCAGACCCGGACGGGCCGGAGGCTCCTGCAGAGGCGTCCTGTGGGGAACGCACGTACCATGAGCTGCTGGTCAACCTGAACCCAATCGCGCAGCCCCTGGCCTCCCGCCGCCTCACGCGGAAGCTTTACAAGTGCATCAAGAAAGGTGCAGCGGGCGCGGGGGCTGGCGGGGCGCGGGGGCGGTGCGAGACCCCCGACTGACTCTCTTGTCGTTGCAGCCGTGAAGCAGAAGCAGATTCGGCGCGGCGTGAAGGAGGTTCAGAAGTTTATCAACAAAGGCGAAAAAGGGTGAGACTCCCCTCTCCGCCACGTTTCGCGTTTCTAAACGGTGAACTTAGGTGCTCTGTAAAAGTCGAGTGGGCTGACTGTCCCCTATAATAAAGCAGTCGGTAAGTTTCACTCAGTATAGATACCGACATACCATTTGCAGGAGCTCAGAGGGACCCCATGAGCAAAGTGAACTCCAGAAGGAAGCTAATCGTATCATCTAATTCAATTCGGATAGACCCCTCTCCCTTCATTTAGCAACTAAATGTTTTTTGAGGGCTTTGTCAAGCACTCTGCCTATGGGGATGCAGTGACATTGGGCAAATAATCAGAACACAGTTACAGGTTGTGATAATCACGAAGGAAAAGTGCCGTGAGAAAGACTTCATTCCTCTGCTTCTTTTCTGGCATTTAACAGAATCTGAAATTTGTATTTACATTTTTATCTCCAGTGCCTCCCACGCAGTCCAGACCATAAGCTTTTTGAGAACAGGGATTCCCATTGCTTTATCCCCAGCGTCTGGCACACTGTAGATGCTCAAGAAATAAGGCTGGGGGATTTGGTGCACAGTTGGGTGTCAGACCTAGTTTGACCTGGGTCGCGGGGAGGTCGTGCATCAGGGAGTTTTATTTGAGCTGAACCCTGAAGATGCAGGGGCTGATGGAGGTATGAGGGGGAAGGAGGTGGTTCCAGCCACAAGAGGGGCCTATGAACAATGGTAAGGACTTTAGTTTTTGTACTTGGTCTTTAGGGACCACTGAAGGGTTAAAGCCAGGGAGTGACATTATATTTATGCCTTAACATTTCTCAATCCAAGAAAGAAAGGATTAGAGAGACAAGAGTAGATTTGGGAAAACTCTTGCTAGGAAGGTTACTGTAGTCCAGAAGAGGTGAGGGAGATGGAGAGAATGAAAGTGGGTGGATTTGAGAGGATTTAGGATATGGAGAGTGAATTGCAATTGACTTCTGGATTTTGGCTTGCCCAGCCAAATGGATGGAGGGCCCCATTCACTGAGAGCCAACAATGGAGGGCCAGGTTTATGTGGGAATATCTCAAGTTTGGTTTTAGACAGTTTTTTTTAGGTCCCTTTGAGATACACACCCCCAGCCCCCAACACCCCTCTGCAGCCCCCAGTGCTACTCAGCAGCACAGGTGGCCACGTGGGCTAGGAGCTTGAGAGGACCGGGCTGGAGAGAACAGATTTAGGAGTTGTCAGCACACAGTGTGGGGAACACCAACACTTAAAGGAAGAGTAGTAGAGGCCAAGATGCCAAAAGAAAACTAGAATACAGAAGCAGCATTTTCCTGAATAATCTTTTTAATTTCTTCAATTGCTTTATCTCTGTGTTCCTTGGCTTGTTTTGCGTATTGCCTTATTTCCTTCTTGATGTTTTGAATGGTTCTGTATATTAAGCTTTTGTATTCTGCCTCTGGTAATTCCAGGAAGGCACTTTCATCTAGAAGATCCCTTGATTCTTTGTTTTTAGAGCTTGTTGAGGTGATCATGCTGTTTCTTTATGTGACTTGATATTGACTGTTGTCTCTGAGCCATCTGTAAGTTATTTTATTAATTTTATGTTTGCTTACTGTGTCATAGCTTCTTGCTTTTTGTTTTGATATGCCCAAATGGGTTGCCTGAGTGAGCTAGCTTGATTATTTCTGCCTTTGGGGCTCTGACGTCCTCTTCCCAGATGGTTAGAGTTGTTATCAGGTGTATTAGTCTAGAAGTCCATTCACTTTTCTTGTATGACTTCAGCTCAGGTGTCCAGGTAGCTGATCATCAAGTGTGTTAGTATAGGCTCTGTCCTACAGTCTTAGAGGGGCAGGGATGATTGGTGTAGATACCAGTATCTGGTTGCAGCAGGGGGTCATGCTCTGAACAAGGCGGGGCTAAGAATCATTCCCCATGTGTCTCTGAGGAAAGCCTGTCCCTGTTCCCTAGAGTGTACAGGTGGGTGGGTTCTGCAGACGGACCATGGGCACCCAGTGTTCTTGGTTGTAAGGACTGGGAGGTACCAGTTATCCCTGGACCCCTGTCGCGGGTGGCTGGGTGACCTGAGTGGAGCTACCAGTCCTTAGGCCCCTGATGTGGGTAGGTGAGGACCCTGTTCAATAGGCAAAGCAATGTCAAACATCAAGCACCCACTTTGCCGCCGCACAGCTGAAACAGTTGGAGTTTGCCAACAAGGATCTATTCTCCTGAGATAGGCTCACCCAGGTCCATGCAGACGGGAAAGGTACTCAAAGTCCACAGACTGTTTATACTTGGACGGGAGCTGCTTCTGTCCTGAGCTCCCCCGGTTAGTGGAGCTGGCAAATTATCTTTTCCCCTAATTGCAAATTTATTCCTTCACCAAGGCCGGGAGGATGGCTCTAGGTGCTCAACAGGGCCTATCTCAGGCCCAGGGAATTCAGCTGCTGAAGCCAGCTGGGGGTCCGGGGCGGGGGGGGGTTAAATTATACGCAAGTACTTAGTTTTTGCCAAGAGTGCCGTTCTCCTCAGATTCCAGAGGTGTGAGCAGGCTGTGTGGCTGGCTGCTTCTCCCTGAGGAAACTGCGGCCGAGCCGCCGCTCTCGGGAATGGTTCCTGAGGGCTCCTCGCGATTCAGGTCCAATAACTTGGTAAACTGTCTCTTCCTCCCCCTGCCCCTCAGTTCGTTTTCTAAGCTTGCCTTTGATGCTCATGGCTCTTAGCTTGTCATAAATATACTCGTTTCACTTGTTTTTTTGGGTCTCTGTTGTAAAGAGGGCTCACCGAAGTGTCTATTCTGCTATCTTGGCTCCACCTCTCCAGAAACAGCATTTTGAACTGAGACTTCTTGTGTCTGCCTGTCCCTCTGTGTCTTCAGGCCTCCTGTGGCCCTTGCCCAGAGCCCCAAGGCAAACCTTGCTAGTCGAGAACCCCGAGGATTCTCTGGCATGCCCTTAGTGGTTCCCATCACTCATGGGACACAGCCCAGGCTTCTTAGCCTTGGTACTCAAGACCCTCTGGCAGGTATGGCCCCCATCTGTCTCTCCAGCTTTCTTTTCCACCCTACTACCCCTGGATTGCAAATCCATCCCAGGTGGCCAACAACCCCCGTGTTTTGTGGTTCCATTCTGCTTCTCAGCTTTGAATGCTTTCCGTATCTCCAGTGCCCCATCCAACCATGGTTGCAGACAGACATCATTCAACCTTCAGTTCAAGTGTCACCTCCTCAGGCTTTTTTTTTTTGCGTCTCCTAGGAGAGCTGAGCACTTATTCCTTGGGGCCCGCCCCCCCTCCCGCCACACCTTTCCTGTCCCAGCACTATACCAGTTGGTGGCATAAACGTTGCCATGTCAGCTTCTACTGCTTAGTCCTTCTTCAGCTTTCTTGGGTCAGACATACTTTTGAAACTGTGATTAAAAAAATAAAGACCATCTCTTCAGAAGAACACACTCAACCAAACACACAATTTTGCACCCACTTTCAGAGGCTACATTCCAATATTAGTAACTGGGCTTCTTGAAGGCAAGGTCATCTCATTTGCCTCTGTATCCCCAAGACCCAGTCCTGAGGCAGCACTTGATTCCAAAAGGAAGAACAGGCCAGAAATGACCGTGATTTCTTTCATTTTAGGATCATGGTTTTGGCGGGAGACACACTGCCCGTTGAGGTGTACTGCCACCTACCAGTTATGTGTGAGGACCGGAATTTGCCCTATGTCTATATTCCCTCTAAAACGGTAAGGAGCACATGACCCTGCCAACCCTGGTCAGCTCTGGGGGAGGGGTTGCCTAGTAGGAAAAAAAACACAAGCTCTGCAGTGAAGATAGGCCTGAGTCCATTCTTAGTTCTGCTGCTTCCTCATTGGGGTGCAGTAAGTTACCTCTCTGCACTTCTGTTTCTTTCCTGTGTGTGGACCAGATTAGGCCCTTCTCCATCACTGCCCTTCATCAGTTTGTGACTCCTGGCATACAGGTTGTGTGGCCTTCTTTCCCAAATAGCCCATCTTTTTCTCTGTAGGACCTGGGAGCAGCGGCTGGCTCCAAGCGCCCCACCTGCGTAATAATGGTCAAGCCCCATGAGGAGTATCAGGAGGCCTATGACGAGTGCCTCGAGGAGGTCCAAGCCCTGCCCCCGCCACTGTGAGGGACTTGAGCAGCAACCTGGCACCTGTTCTGGAAGCTGCTGGGCAGGCAGCAGGCCAACCGGCTACCACCCACACTCCCAGCATCTCTCTGATTGCCTGCGGCATGTATTCTTCCCAGGCAGCTCCAACAGCTACTTCAAGAGGATAAAACCAGCACCTTCTCACTCAGCACTGTTTCCTGTTGGGCTTACATGAAGACAGTTCCAAGAATCTGGTGTGGGGGAAGTAAATGCTAAGACTAAAATGTGAGTCTGTGGGTGTTTTTCTAAGCAGCAGCTTCAGGTGGGGCCAAGGAGTTGGTGGACAGGAAAGAGCAGAAGCGGCTGTTTTAACCAGAGGCCACAAAGGACTCTTAAGAGAGTTTAGTGCTTGTGCTTGGCGACCCAGGGCTGGGTGCTTGGGCTCAAGCTCAGAATGGACTCTTTGCTGCCTGCCAGAGCTCTCAGCTCCCACTTCCCAAGTAGGGAGCTGACAGCAGGCGGCAGAGCTTCGAATTCATTTCACGGAAACCTGCAGCCCCTATGTTGGAGGACACTCTTGTTTCTCTTCCCCCAGGAGCTTAAATGTTACTGTGAAACTTCAGTAAGCAGTTTATCTACCCACACAGTACATTTTAAACAGGGATATGAAATACAAAACCCCAGGCCATCTCTCCCGTTCAGCATAATGGCCCCTGGTAATCTTATCCCTTTGGACATTTTAGATTTCTTCTAATTGTCAAAGGTCCAGTGCAGGGCTCAGTGCACATAGTAACCAAGTCTTAAGCACCCTGAAATAAACTGGAAAGAGTCTGGGCTTGAGAGTCAGATCTGGTTTAAATTCTAAGCTCTCTCCTTTGCAAGCTGTGAGCTCTGCTGTGCAAGTCATTTGATCTTCCTAAATCCCCTCACACTGACTGACAATACACAGGTAATAAAACCTATATATGTAAAAGTACCTTGCTCTGGGTCTAGCATCTCCCAGGTTTCTCCTTAAAGCCTCTGGCTTCTACCTTGTTTGTACCCTATGGAAAATGCCTCAGGCTGTTCCTTCTCTACCCAGAGATGCAGGATGAGTTCTCTCTGCCTGGGCACTGGCCAACCATGCTCCTGCCAATGCTGCAGTCAGGACAGGCCAGGACCTTGTGGACAGCAGACATGTAATCACTTGTCAAATGAAGCTAAGGGCAGGTGAGGAGAGGTAAGGAGAATATATTTACTTACAGTTAGAAAACAGTGACATTCAGCTCTCACTTGGACTATTTACAGTGGGAGATTCATACATACAGTTGTGTACAGCAAGAGGTGGCCACAGTAGGTACCCATGTGGTGCCAGGGTTACCACAGGCCAGGGTTAGCATGGTGTTGGCATGGCAAAAGATACGGCAGAGGGCAGGGATGGAAAGAGGCCAGCATCTTCATTCCTTGCCAGCAGAGGAGCCAGCTGCCCAGTGCAGGGTGGTCCACCTCCCTCCTCGGCCCCTCCCCAAGGGAGCCCTCCTCAGCCAGTTGCTCTGAAATGAACACAAACTACTGAGGCCAACCACCCAACCAAGGCTCAGGGGTGAAAGACCCTTTGACAAAGTTCCTTCCAGGCAGGAATCAGAAGATGATACGTTTCCCATCCGCTGGGTTCTGCTCCATGGGACAGTAGGGACACTTCAGCCTGCAAAGAAAGGAGAACCAAGGAGGTCTCAGGACAGCCAGCAGGACAGCCAACCTGAGGAGGAGCCAACCATGGGGCACTCACTTTCCTCCGTTAATGAGTTTGTTGAGCGCGTCTCGGGAGATCACGTGGCCGCAGATGAGCTTGATGGGAGGGTTAGAGTCCGACGTCTGCTGGCGGAGGATGGGGCAAGCGAACACTGAGTGGTACCAGCACTTCATGCCTAATTCGATCTCGATCTGAGGAGGCCAAGCACGGGTGAGCCCCATGTCCTGTCCTGGCTGTCTGCCCTGAGTCCCTTCTGCTCACACCCCCCTACTGGGCCTCACCGGCAACTCATCTTTGTGGCTCCAGACGCCGGTGCACTGTCGCTGCTCAATCACAGCTTTGATGTTCATCAGCACAGGCAGGGCCACACAGCCAGAGGCAAAACTGCAGGATGAAGAGCAGAGCTGGGTCAGCTTGGCCCTCAGGAGCCCAGCAGACACACAGTCATCCATATGCCCTGTCAGCAGGTGACTCGTGCCTGAGGTCCAAAGTAGCCTAAGATTGTGTAAGTCTGAAAATCTCTTATATCACTTATAAAGTGCCACATACATAGTTGTGTGTATCCAACTCTAGACAGTCATTCTAATGCACCTCCAAATTTGAAAGCCTACAGGAAAAACAAAAGGAAAATCCAGGGGCAGATGTCTGCTCATCCAAAACATTAAAAAATCCTTAGTGTGACTGAGGTCCATCCTGCACGTAGGACCAAGGTGCTGCTGTCAACCAGAACCTCTGTCTCAGTAGTATCTAGAGCGGGGGAAGGATGTAGTGGAGGTGGCGGGGGGGTCTGTTGGCTGGAGGGTGGACGGTAGAAACTGCAGGGCAGTGCTGCACAACATGGGAACCATCCTGCCTAGAGCCATGGCCTAAGTGCACGTTAACAAGTTAAATGAGATTGGAGGTTCATCAGATTGGGGTAGGCTGGGGTACTGGATTCCAAACTCAGTCTAAATAAAAATACCCTGTGATAGATATCCACTGCAGTGGAGTACGTGGCCATGGAGTCAAGTCTAGTAGCCCTTAGTTCCCCGTGAGACTTCAGGCAAGTTGGTTACATCTTGAGCTTTGTTTTCTCATCTGTAAAATGAGGGTAGTAGTGCCTCTAACTCCTAGGCCACTGAAGTTGTGAGAGAGGAGTATTAAGGTAAAGGAGCTTCAAGCTACAGCTCTAATGGTACTCAGTCCCTCTCAGGTCTCCCCTGAAGGAGAGTGGGGTTTTCGAAAGATAAGGTGGTGAGAATGGGGCAACTGCAGGAGGGTCTTGCAGAAATCCAGGGTGAGATGCAAGCAAGGCAGGGGCCTCCTGCCAGAGATGTTATGAGAACCTTTGCCTGCCACTGACATGGGGACCTCAGACTATAACGCTTCCTCATCTCAGCTTGTTTGTAAAAATGGAGGTAATTTCAATCTCAAAGAATGACTAAGACCCAAAGTGGGTCTGGAAGCACAGAACATCATGCCTGGCACAGCAAATCTTTGCAAATTCCTACATCCCTCTGCACCCTCCCGTTTTTGCTGCCCCCCACAGGGCTGGGTGGTACCTGACGCTGAGTGGGGACTCTACAGAAAGCCCCAGCAGGGAACAAGCATCCCGGGTGAAGGTCTCACAGATCTCGGCCCAATGGCTGTTGTCCAGGAGGTGGCCATAGGGCGACTTCTCCAAGCCCAGCGGCAGGTACACCAGGCTGCCCATCATCACCTGGATCTCTACAAGGCAACCAGGGTGGCAGCTCAGGGTGGGGCCCAGGAGCCAGCCTTTCCCACCAGGTCTGGGATTACAGCACCCTCAGGCAGAACTGGTTTTCCCAAAATCCAGTGGAAAGCTGGCATCTAGGGGCTCCCTCACTTCCAGGCAGGGAGGCAGTGTGGGCACCCACTGGTGGCCTGCCCATGTGGGACAAAGAGAATTCCACAGGGAGGCAAGCCCTTTCTTGGGTCTCCCCATCCTTCTGAGTGCCTCCAGGAGCAAGTGCGAGGCTGACACTAAAGTCTTTTTTTCTCCAACTCTCATTTCCCTTTTTAGCAGAGCAGACCTCAGAGTCAGTACTTACGGAGGCAGCAGTATCTAGCTAATAAGTTTAAGGACATTTGCTTGGTTTTCATACTTATTTCAAATGAAGTTTAAAGTAATAAGCATAAGTTGAGCTAGAGAAAACCGTTCCCACCGGGGTCGGGAAGGATGCTGCAGAGGAGGTGCCCGGGCTGAGCCTAAAGAAATGGGTAGGAACTTTCTAGGCAGGGAAAGGCATGTACAAAAGCAAGTGGAAGGAGGGTCTGGCACATTGTGAGCGCTAGGAGAAGTCTGAGGCAGTTGTGCGTATGTGGCAGGGCACTGGAGACCGGAGTGGCCTGAGTAAGCTAAAAAGGTGCCCCACGGAGGGAGCTTGAGTTCACCCCACAGAAGATGAGGGGCCAAGGAGGTTTCCAGGTGGGGAGGGCATGGAAGTAACTACAGCCTCATGTAGGGGCAAGACTGACAACCCAACAAACTTGCCAGAGCCAGCAGCTCCAATGCCCGTGTCCATACCCATCCAGGTACCTACCGCGCTGGTGCAGACGAGCAAAGGGCTGGAAGTGCCGGGCATAGCTGAGGGCCTCCAGCTGCTTCTCAGGGCCGCCCGCCAGGAGGCGGATGAAATGCAGGCGGTGCAGCTTGAACTCCAGGGAGCTGTTGAGCTCCAGTAGGCGCTGCCTGTGGGAGACGGCCCATCTGGGAAGAAACGAGCCAGTTTAGAGCTGGTGGCAGAGCCAGGACCTGAGAGGTGGGCTCCCAAAGCCTAAGTGAGGCCCCTGGAGGCATGTCAGATTACATCTGGGTGAAATGAAGGCCACGACAGCCCTGTCCCCTGGGAGTCAGCAAAGGCAGGAGACGATTCTCTGGGCAGAGCAGCTGCTGGCCCACCCCAAGGGCCTCCTTACTCCAAGGCAGGGCCCAGGTCTTGTTCATGCAGAGCTTCCAGGATTCGGTTCAACTCCAGGAAAGGCTGTTTGAAGTCCAAATCCACATTCAGTGTTGATTCCTGTAGGGGGAGAGAGACCCCACCCACTGGAGGGCAGTGTTTCCAGAATTCTCTGCTCTTCTCGTGATGAATCCTCATCCACCACGACAGGCTGGAGGGAGCAGGATTTGCAACAGGAGCCACTTGGGCTCTCTCATTCCCACTTGAGCTCTGGGGAGGCAAAGAGCTGAATGCTGGGCTTCCCCAAATGTGGCCCACAAAGCCCACCCGCCACCGTGGTGCTAGAGACAGGCCCAGGCCGCACTGAGGACAATGGTGAGAAAATTACGTCCCCTTCAGCTCCTTGCCAGTCCTGATCACACTGAGGGAAAGTCTCGTTGACTGTCAGTGGTCTTTAACACCTAACAACTCTTCTGTCCCTTTTTTTACTAAGTTCCTCTGTTAATAAAAGGGATAGTAAAGAGAGAGTTTAGTATCAGGCCTGAACCCAGGGCCCTGGCTGGCAACAAACTCTTACTAGAATTTAAAAACTTCACTTTATTTTCATCATATATATGTGTGTATGTGTTCATATATATTATATAAGGTTACATTCATTTATGGCAAGAAGAGACTGATACCCTTTCTAAAATAAATATATTTAAAGAATAACAGGGATTACACTGAGGCTGAAGGAACCCCCGAATCTACTGCCTGGAAACAGCTTTTAAGCCTTGAACCAAAACTATCCTACAAAGCCATCTTTAAACAAGACAAGTTAGTGTGTTTAATAAAGAATGTCTGCCCTGAGCATTCTGCTCTTTTAAAAAATTATCTGTATGAGATTAAATGGCCAACAGTAGCTCTGAAACACAGACGAGAACTTCAAGGAGCAGACAGCAAGTTAAGGGTGGTGAAACAAGAGGGGCAGAGGTAAGGAGAATGGTGACGCCGTGGGAAGTATAGCCGCAGCTGATGAGTACATGTAAAAACTAGTGAATGGGTTTGTTGTGTATATTTTCACTCAAAAACAAAAACAGAAGAATAACAGGGACTGAACTGGTGGCACTGGTGGCCCAGTGCTGGAATTCTCGCCCTCCATGCAGGAGACCCGGGTTTGCTTCCCAGCCGGTGCACCTCATGCGTCAGGCTTACGTGTTGCTACGACGCTGGACGGCTTTCAGTGGAGCCTGGAGACGAAGCCAGGCTAGGAAGAAAGGCCGGGTGGTGTACTCGCAAAAACCAGCCAGTTAAACCCCGTGGATCACAGCGGTCCCATCTCATTGTGCATGGGGTCACCGCGAGCAGCGGGCCGACGTGATGGTAACTAACACCACCAACAACTTCAGGAAAACCATCAAGTACAAGCCGCCCAGGCAGGCCGTCCCCACACCTCCCCGGGCTGGCGCTACCTGACACAGCTCCTCGGCAACGCTGAGCATGCCCTCCTGGTACAGGTGCTCCACGATGGCCATCTGCAGGATCTGCTGCTGCTTCTCCCGCGAGTCCCACACCGCGTCAGAGACTACACCGCAGATCTCAGAGTCAAAGTTCTGACCAGGGCGAGAGACAGAGCCCTGTGACCGGGGTGCACCTCTGCCTTCCTGCGGAGCCCCGGACTCACCAGCGCCAGAACAGCCCCACATATCTCTCCAACCCAGGTCTAGGGCCGCCTCTGTGCTCACCCTGTCGATGGCTTTGCCCACTCGGGAGACACTGCTGTGGATGTCCTTGTGGTCTGAAGCCAGCTTCTGCACGGTGTCTTTGATCTTCCGGCAGCACTGGGACATCACAAGAGAGAGGGTGGCTGAGAGTGGCGTCCCCTGGAGGGCTGCAGAGAAACGCTGGCACTGAGTCAGGACGCAGAGGAGGCAGACCTGAGCACCCGCTCCCACAGCAGGCCTTGTCTCTACTTCTCTAACTGCCAGCCTGGCGGGGGGAGGCAGCCTTAACTCAGGAGTAAAATACCTGGAGGAGCTTCTATCCTGGGTCCTGCTACTTTTTAACTGCATGACTTAGGGCAACCCAGATCTCTGGGCCTTCATTTCCTCATCTGTAAAATAAGGGATAGTATTACTTGTAATACTTGTAAATTGTTGTGATGGTTTGGGGCCCTGGGCAGTGCAAAAGGTTAAGCACTTAACTACTAACTAAAAGGCTGGCCGCTCAAAGCCACTTGAGGTGCTGTGGAAGAAAGACCTGGCGATCTGCTTCTGAAAGGTCATAGTTATTGAAACCCTATGAAGCAATTCTACTCTGTACACATGGGGTCGCCATCAGTTGGAACTGACATCATGGCAACTGGTTTTTTGGGCTTTTTTAAGTCTGTGAGTTAAGTGAGGGCAGTGATGGGATTCTCGCCTCCCATGTACCTCATGTGCAGCTACCACTCACCTGTCACCGCTGTGATGTGCTGCTGTGATGCTGACCAGGTTTCAGTGGAGCTTCAAGACTAAGACAGACTAGAAATAAAGGCTTGGCAATCTATCATCCATGGATCACAATGGTCCAATCACACTGTGCGTGAAGTCGCCATGAGTTGGGGGCTGACTCGACAGCAGCTCACAACAAAATGGGGTTAAGTACTTGAGACACTTCAACTCATTTAATCTCACCACCACGCCATGCCATGGATCCTCTTAGTATCCCAGTTCTATAGCTGAGGAGACTGAGGTACCATGATGCTAAACTGACCCAGGACATACAGCAGTAAGTGACAGATCTAAAGCCTGTGCTTCTCATCACTATGCTAGACTGATGCATATTATCTTGAGTGAGATAATGTACATGAAACGGCTTTGAAACATGAAGCTTTGTCCCCACAACAATACTTCTTATTAACCAAGGGACACAAGACAGGCTGGGGTCTGCCAGGGAAGCTCAGGGACATTTCTGACTCAGGATGCCAGGCCTACAGTGGTCTGCATACCCCCATGGCCAGGCTGGAGCACAAAGGGTCTAGAGGAATGAGACAGGAGACCATTGCTTCTTCTGGTCCAGCATCTACGCCCCCTTCAGATGGCAGTGCCTCAGTGCAGGGACAGGCACATGAGCAAAGAAGCCCAGTAAGCCTCTCAGCTGTGAGACTGGAAGCCCCAGAAGAGAAATGCTCTTCCTGCCAGGCTGCTAAATAAGAGTGTGAACTGGAGCTGCTAGGACATCATGGTCACCTTGAGAAGGTGCTCTGAGTGCAGCCTTGAAGAAGAGTGAAGAGAAAAAGATTCAGGGTATCAGATGAGCACCTGGATGCAGCTGGGCCTGGACACTCAGTTATGTGAGCTAATGAATCCATCCCCCTTTGTTTAAGCCAGTCCCAGCTGGGTTTCTGTCACTTGTAACTGAATGAGTTCTGACAAATATAAACAGGAGGTTTTGGTCAGGCCACTACCTCCTCGAGGCAGACAGGTCAGAAGTCCAACTGTACTCCACTCCCAGCACCAGCACTGCCCTGCGGAACCCCAGCTTCTACTCATTCCTCACCATCTGCTGTGCCGCCAGGTCACAGGGGTACACTGTGCACATTCCCTGGCCATATCCCCTTTAGCACAAAGCAACCAGCTCTCAGGAAACCAAAGCCTTTTAACCTAGAAGTTCCCAAATCCCCATCTCGCAAGGATCACACTGACTATCATTAGCCCAACGATTCCACGTCTGAGAAGACACAGTATCCCTGTAAACACACTGGAGCCAAAACATAGTATCTCCTGTTAACTAAGGGCACCAAAACCCACTACCGTCGAGATGATTCCGACTCATGGTGACCCGCAGGACAGGGCGGTACTGCCCCATAGGGTTTCCAAGGCAGTAAACCTTACAGAAGCAGACTGCTACATCTTTCTCCTGCAGAGCAACTGGTGGGTTCAAAATGCCTACCTTTCAGTTCGGCAGCAGAATGCTTAACTGCTACGCTACCAGGGCTCCTAACCAAGGGCACAGGCAGCCGCCAAAGAACGTTTCCAACCAGCGAGAGAAAACTGTTTTTACCTCATGCAGCTAACAGATGCCACCAGAAGCAAGGTGACCTGGGCATTTATTGCAGCATGGCACAACCATACGATGGACTGTTGGGCAGCTGTTAGCACGAATGGGGCAGAACTCTGCGTGCTGATGTAGAACACTCTCCAAGACACATTGTTTAGGGAAAAAAGCCTTCAAGGTACAGCAAGTATGTATTTTATGCTACCCTTTGTGTTTTTAAAAAAAAGAAGGTGACCATACAGGATCAAACTGACAATAGCAACTTGAAAGATTAGATAGGAAACTTAGCGGGCAGTGAGTTTGTTAATGGGGGAGGAACAACTCAGAAAGGGAGGGGAAGAATGGTTACACAACTTGAAAAATGTCATCAGTGTTACTGAATTGTATAGGCAGACACTGTTGAATTGGTATATGTTCTGCTATGTGTATTCTCATGAAACAGACACCTATACATACCCCTATGTGTTTACACAGATGCTATTTGTAAGGACAGCTGAGAAACTGGGGACAAGGGTGGCTTTTAGGGAGGGACACTTAGAAACTGGGAGTCAGGGGTGAAAGGGAGATTCACTTTTCATTTTGAACTTTAAGTTTTTTCTCTGTGCATATATTCTTCGAAAATAAAGATTAAAAAATAAAACTAGTAGATTTGCTTTTTCTCTGTGGTACTGGGTGTAGTAATTCTGAAAATACTTTCTATGTATTATAGAAATTGAGCAAATGAGAAAATATATCGATGATGTTGGGAGCCAGGTTTCATACTGTCCTGAAGGGAGATATAACTATGGAATGTGAGAAATCTAAGAAGAACCAGTTGATACGAACTCACGGTTTGAAATAGGTAAATAGAAATAAACAAGGAAAGAAAGACAGAAGTCTATCTGCTAAAAGAATCTAGAGATAATGACATGCTAGTAGCAACCCAGATCTTGGTTTCCAAATACCATTCCCCACTAAAAGAACCAAGGCTCCTTGGAGAATGAAACATCTTACTGTGCTAGAAAGTAAGTAAGTACTTAAAAAAAAAAAAAAGGAACATGTCAAAAGGACATAGGAAGGAAAAGAATAGTCTTTCAACAACTAGATCTCCACGTGTAAAAGAATGAAGTTGTACCCCTTACCTCACACAACAAAAATTAACTCGAAATGAAATCAATGACCTAAATGTAAGAGTTAAAATGATAAAACTTCTCAGGGAAAACAAAGATGTAAATCTTCATGGCTTTAGATTTTTTTTTTTTTTTTAGATTAGGCAATGACTTCTTAGATATGACTTGAAAACCATAAGCAACCAAAGAAAAAATAAATTGGACTTCATCCAATTTTAAAATTAAAAACTTTTGTGCTTCCCAGGCGGTCATGGTCCCCAAACCTTCTGTTGGCCCAGGTCAGGAACCATTCCCAAAGACAACTCATCAGACATGGAAGGGACTGGACAATGGGTAGGAGAGAGAAGCTGATGAAGAGTGAGCTACTTGTATCAGGTGGACACTTGAGACTGTGTTGGCATCTCCTGTCTGGAGGGGAGATAGGAGGGTAGAGAGGGTTAGAAACTGGCAAAATTGTCACGAAAGAAGAGACTGGAAGGGCTGACTCATTAGGGGGACAGTAAGTGGGAGTATGGAGTAAGGTGTATATAAGCTTATATGTGACAGACTGACTTGATTTGTAAACGTTCACTTAAAGCTCAATAAAAATTATTAAAAAAAAAAACAACACTTTTGTGTTTCAAAGGATACTACCAGGGAAGTAAAAGACAACCCACAGAGTGGGAGAAAATATTTACAAATCATACATATGATAAGTGCCCTGTATATAGACTCTGTAAAAACTCAACAGTAAAAAAACAAATAACCTAATTAAAAAATGGGCAAAGGACTGGCATAGACATTTCTCCAAAAAAGATTTAACAAATGGCTAATGAGACTTTTAAAAGATGTTCAACATCACTATTTATTAGGGAAATACAAATTAAAACCACAATAGGACACCACTTCGTACCCACTAAGATGGCTTTAATAAAAAAGGCAGACAATAACAAGTGTTGACAAGAATGTGAAGAAACTGGAACCCTTATACACTGCTGGTGGGAATGTAAAATGCTGCAGCCACTTTGGAAACAGATTTGTAGTTTCTGAGAAAGCTCAACATAGAGTTACTATAACCAAAAACCCAGTGCTGTCGAGTCAATTCCGACTCATAGCGACCCTATAGGACAGAGTAGAATTGCCCCGTAGAGTTTCCAAGGAGCACCCGGCAGATTCAAACTGCTGACGCTTTGGTTATGACCCAGCAATTCTATCCTAGGTATATACCCAAGAGAAGTGAAAATACACGTCCATACAGGAACTTAATGGCTATTGTGATCAGTGCATGCTTATAGCAGCACTGATCACAATAGCCATTAACAGGTAAACGGATAAACAAAATGCGGTACATCCATACCATGGAACCCTAATCAGCCATGCCACAACAGGGATGAACTTTGAAAACATTCTGCGAAGTGAAAGAGGCCAGACACCAAAGGCCACGTTATATGATTCCATGTGCATGAAATATCCAGAACAGGCAAAGCTGAAACAGACAGAAAGGAGATTACTGGTTGCCAGGGGCTGGGGAGAAGGAGGAATGGAGAGTGATTGCTAATAGGTACAGGGTTTCTTTTTGGGGTGATGAAAACGTTCTGAAATTAGATAGTGGTGATGGTTGCACAACTCTTTGGTCAAATCTGGTGTAATCTGAGTATCAAAATAAATGACAGTCATGGATTATATAACCCAGTGAATAAAAGTAAGAATCTGCAAATGTGAATTGATAATTGATAAATAAATAAGGGAAAAGAGAAAGCTCTTCCTTACAGCAGAATGCCAGCTAATAAATGTTGAAGGAAAGATTCAGCAGGAAAAAATCACCATGTTGCAACTAGCACAGTAATATTTGATTCAGACATGAAGCATCATGGATTTTTAAAACGAGTGGGTTGAAGTTCGATGATAAGCAAGGTACCTATACAGTCTCAAGATTATCTTCCCACAAATTACTTAGTAATTACAAATGAAAAAATAGTAACTTTATGGTAGAGGAACCTGGCAGACACCATCTTAACCAAGTGATCGAAGTTAACATCGCCAATAACGGAACAAGCCGACAGCATGTGCTTCCTAATATGATGAACTGAGAAGAACACATCACTTTGGAAGTTCTCCTGCCAAAAATACAGAACCTGTAGCTAATCATGAGGGCGCATCAGACAAATCTAAATTGAGAGTCGGTCTGCAAGATAACTGACCTTAATGCTTCAAAATGTCACTGTCACAGAAGATAAAGGAGGGTCGAGGAAATGTCCTAGATTAAAAACCTAGAGAGACAAAACACTAAATGCAGTGCATGGTCCTGAACTGGATCCGAGCCCAGAAAATAAAAATGCTTTATGAAAATTATTGGGATGATAGCAAAAATGAATATGAGTTGTGTATTTTAGATGATATTATATTAACGCTCTATTTCTTGATTTTAGTAATTATAGTGTAGTTATGTAAGAATGCCCTTGATCTTAGAAAATACACACTGAAGGTTTAGGAGCAAAGGAACATGCTATCTGCAACTTACTTTCAAATGGGTAGAAAAGAATAATAGTATGCAAGAGGATGACAAAGCAAATATGGCAAAATGCTTTCAAAATGCTGAATCTTAATAAGTATATGAGAATATATATGAGTTCTTTATACTATCCTTGGGACATTTCTGTAAGTCTGAAATTATTTTACAATGTTTAAAAAATAGTTTTAAAAAGTGAAATGGCAACAATCTCAGGTAAATTAATTTTTGTTGGCTTTTGAAAGAGCTCAGAGACTTGCAATACACTTCCCTTTGAGGAAGCCTAGGGATCCATATACCAATGTCCTAACTATCATCCTTCCAGAACCCTGTCACAAGGTGGCCTCCAGGTCTGCTAGGTGCAGTGTGGCTGCTGGGGGCTCTTGTCGGGAGGACACCCACCTGCACTGGCCAGCTCAGCCCTCAGCTGGCCCACGTAGTGCAGTAGCTCTTCCAGGCTCTGCTCGCAGTGCTGCCCGTAGGTGAGGAACTTCTGCAGGACCTTGTCCAGCTCTCTCTCCACGCATGCACACTGCTCCATGGTGGCCTCGGCCTAGAAAGCAGGGGTCGGCTGTGTCAGGTACCACTGGGACCAGGCCGGCATGGTGAGCTGGGCTCTCTCACACCATTTCCTCAGATGCCCTCACCAGGCCCATACATCAGTGTTGCACAAATTCCCCTGCTTAAAACATCTGTCCACAGCGCTCCATCAGGCTGGGAAGAAGGCAGTTTTTTGAATCGTGGTGAGAAAATTACTCCCTTTTCAACTCTACATTCAATAATCTTTGTTCATCTCCCTTTTAAATCAGAAGAGAGAGCACTCAGCAGGCAGCACTACCTAACAAGAAATCAGTAACCCTGCACGTCTCCATGTATTTATTTTATGACCACCTTCTTTTACGATGGCGCCCTCGTGGTGCAGTGGTTAAAAGCTTGGCTGCTAACCAAAAGGGTGGCAAGCCTGAATCCAGCCGCTCCTTGGAAACCCTATGAGGCAGTTCTACTCTTGTCCTGTAGGGTTGCTATGAGTCGGAATCGGCTCAACAGCAACGACTTTGGTTTTTTTTTTTTTGGAGGGGGGGTCTCTTACAATAAATAGAACTGGTTTTCCATTTACTATACAGGATAGTCCCCAATTTACAACATATTAGAATTCTGATAAACCGCATTTACGACTGTCTTTTTTTTTTTTTGGACATCTTATAATTAGTAATATGGATGTATATATTAAAATATATCTCTAAGTTTATATGTAATGTTTCCAACCCCCAAAGACAAATAAAGATCAAATTTATGAAGATACTGATAATAAAAGGCAATAGTGAAAACTAAAAAAAAAAAAAAAGTATTCTACTTACATCAGAACTGACCTACAATGGAGTTGTCAGAACGGAACCCTGTCGTAAACTGGGAACTACCTATAGTGATATAAACCATAAAGGCAGACCCTGAATGGCTGATTATTTAGAAATGCAGCCTGGGGAATAATAGCCAACCACGTTGCCCAACTGGCCTTGCCCACCGTGCCAGCCTTGCTGCTCCTCCACAGACAGCCAACCTTGTGTCCAGCTAGCTGGCCGGAACGACCTGTTCTCTCTTGGCTCCATGCCCCGGAAAATGCTGCGTCCTCTCCCTGCTACGCTCTCCGTTACCGTGCACCTCCTAGACTATTTGAGAAGATGGTTTATTCTTTCCTTGTTAGCTCAGATGTCATTTGCTTCAGCAGCTGTTCCTAGCCTGCTCCCACCCTGGATCCCTCTCCTCTCAGCTTTCCCCAAACTTTGTGCCCTCTATGTCAGTTTCCATCACTGGGTAATGACCTGTTTGAGGGCCTGCCTTCCCCACAAGACTAGAACCTCTCTTGTTGTAACACAGCCTTCCCACATCATTATACCACTGGAAGAAAGCTAACTTGTCCCACTTCTCTACCACTGAGGCCTCCTGCTTAAGTCCTGTCCACCCTGGGCCCTGCTCCTTTCCTTCATTTCAGAGCAGCCTTTCACACTCAGCATGTGGACAATCCTCAAATGTTGGTGAGAGTTACTCTCCTCCCCACCCCTCCATCTGTGGGATTTGAAATGAGATCAGATGTCCCTCTAAAACATTCAAATCTAGCCAACTGTCCATTCTCTCAAAGGCGGGTAGAGACTAACACCCCAGAGAGAATCCTGTGTCCACGATGACCACTGGGATTTTCCAGTTTCACTTGCACCCAGACTCTCTTCCCATTCCCACCAGCACCCTCCATCCTGACCTCACCATCTCAGACTAGCCTGCTGCCACTGTCTCCCTATCAGACAGGAGGTGCCTGCTGGGGAAATGGCATCCAGGGATGTGTTTACACTCTCTCCTGACGGCTGATGCCATCACACTGGAAGCCGTAATCGTGCTGCCCAGAAGATATGCTCCTGCCGCTGCCTACCCCTGAACAACTATCCTATGACTGGATGTGAGCCATTACTGGCAAAATAAAAATAAATCAACACAAAGGAGAAAAAGGTCCTGCATGGATCGATTAAACATGACATGAATTTAGAAGTATGAGTAACTCAGTAATATTATTGCTATTGCCCTTATCAATAGCTAACATTTGCTGTTGTTGGTCATTGCTGTCTAGTCAGTTCCCACTCATGGCAGCAACCCCATGTGTACAGAGTAGAACTGCTCCATAACATTTTCAATGCTGTGACCTTTCGGAAGCAGAACACTAGGCCTGCCTTCCAAGGCGCCTGAGTGGATTTGAATTACCAACTTTTCAGCTAGCAGTTGAGTGCTTAACCATTTGCACCACCCAGGGATTCCTAACTAACATTTAAACTCATTGCCATCAAGTTGATTCCAACTCATAACGACCCAAAAGCCAAAGGAGAACTGCCCTATAGGGTTTCCAAGGAGCAGCTGGTAGAGTTGAATCGCCAATCTTTTGGTCAGAAGCCGAAGCTCATCATAGCTCTTAACCACTGTGCTACCAAGGCTGCAACTGACATTTAGTAGGTGCGTATTATGTGCCAGGCACTGCTCTAATGACTTTGCACGTATTAATACATTTACTTAATTCTCATAAACACACTACAGGTACAATTATTAGACCCATTTTATAGATGGGAAATAAAACACAAAAAGATTAAATAAGTTGCCTTATTTAAGGTCACACAGCTGGTAAGTGGAGAAGATGGGAAATGACTGCAGGAAGGCTAAGCTTCACTGGTACTCTCAGGACCTGCTTAACAGCCACTATGTCACTACTGACTACAATGAGTGTATTGCAAGCATCAATGATGGCTTTGCTTCAGCAGCACATATACTAAAATTAGAACGATACGGAGATTAGCACGGCCCCTGTGCAAGGATGGCACGCAAATTCATGAACGGTTCCGTATTTTTCACCACAAAAAAAGAAAATTACAGACCTATATCCCTCATGAACTTAGATGCAAAAATCCTCATCAAAATTCTAACCAATAGAATTCAACAACATATCAAAAAAATAATTCACCATGACCAAGTGGGATTCATACTAGGTATGCAGGGATGGTTCAACATTAGAAAAACAATTAATGTAATACATCATACAAATAAAACAAAAGACAAGAAACGCATGATCTTACCAACTGATGTAGAAAAGGCATTTGACAAAGTTCAACACCCATTCATGATAAAAACTCTCAGCAAAATAGGAATAGAAGGAAAATTCCTCAACATAATAAACGAGCATTTACACAAAACATCATCCTAAATGGAGAGAGTCTGAAAGCATTCCCCTTGAGACTGGGAACCAGACAAGGATGCCCTTTATCACCACTCTTATTCAACATTGTGCTGGAGGTCCTAGGCAGAGCAAATTAGGCTAGATAAAAAAAATAAAAGGCATCCAGATTGGTAACGAAGAAGTAAAAGTACTTTATTTGCAGATGACATGATCTTATACACAGAAAACCCTAAAGAATCCTCAAGAAAACTACTGAAACTAATAGAAGAGTTCAGCAGAGTATCAGGATACAAGACAAACATATGAAAATCAGTTGGATTCCTCTACACCAACAAAAAAGAACACTGAAGAGGAAATCACCAAATCAATACCATTTACAATAGCCCCCAAGAAGATAAAATACTTAGGAATAAATCTAACCAGAGACATAAAAGGCCTATAAAAAGAAAACTACAAGACACTACTGCAAGAAACCAAAAGAGAACTAAAAAAGTGGAAAAACATACCATGCTCATGGATAGGAAGACTTAACACTGTAAAAATGTCTATTCTACCAAAAGCCATCTATAGATACAATGCAATTCCGATCCAAATTTCAACAACATTTTTTAATGAGATGGAGAAACAAATCACCAACTTCATATGGAAGGGAAAGAGGCCCCGGATAAGTAAAGCATTACTGGAAAATAAGAACAAAGTGGGAGGCCTCACTCTACCTGATTTTAGAACCTATTATTATACTGCCACAGCAGTCAGAACAGCCTGGTACGGGTACAACAACAGGTACAAAGACCAACGGAACAGAATTGAGAATCCAGACACAAATCCAACCACATATGAGCAGCTGATATTTGACAAAGGCCCAAAGTCAGTTAAATAGGGAAAAGACAATCTTTTTAACAAATGGTGCTGGCATAACTGGATATCCATCTGCAAAAAAATGAAACAAGACCCATACCTCACACCATGTACAAAAACTAACTCAAAATGGATCAAAGACCTAAATATAAAATCTAAAATGATAAGATCATGGAAAAAAAATAGGGACAGTGCTAGGAGCCCTAAAACATGGCATAAACAGTATACAAAACATTACTAACAATGCAGAAGAGAAACTAGATAACTGGGAGCTCCTAAAAATCAAATACCTATGCTCATCCAAAGACTTCACCAAAAGAGTAAAAAGACTACCTACAGACTGGGAAAAAGTTTTTAGCTATGACATTTCCAATCAGCGTCTGATCTCTAAAATCTACATGATACTGCAAAAGCTCAACTACAAAAAGACAAATAATCCAATTAAAAATCGGCAAAGGATATGAACAGGCACGATCACTAAAGAAGACATTCAGGTAGCTAACAGATACATGAGGAAATGCTCAAGATCATTAGCCGTTAGAGAAATACAAATCAAAACTACAATGAGATTCTATCTCATCCAACAAGGCTGCCATTAATCCAAAAAACACAAAATAACAAATGTTGGAGAGGTTACGGAGAGACTGGAACACTTATACAGTGCTGGTGGGAATGTAAAATCGTACAACCACTTCGGAAATCAATTTGGCACTTCCTTAATAAGCTAGAAATAGAACTACCAGAAAATTCAGCAATCCCACTCCTTGGAATATGTCCTAGAGGAATAAGCCTCTACATGTACAGATATATGCACATCCATGTTCACTGCAGCACTGTTTAAAAAAAAAAAAAAATAGCAAAAAGATGGGATCAACCAAGGTGCCCATCAACGGATGAATGCATAAATAATGGTATATTCACACAGTGGAATACTACTCATCAATAAAGAACAATGATGAATTCGTGAAACATTTCATAACGTGGAAGAATGCTGAGTGAAATTAGTTGCCAAAGGACAAATATTGTATGAGACCACTATTATAAGAACTTGAAAAATAGTTTAAACAGAGAAGAAAATATTTTTTGATGGTTACGAGATCAGGGAGGAAGGGAGAGGGGTTTTCACTAATTAGATAGTTGATAAAAACTATTTTAGATGAAGGGAAAGACAACACACAGTACAGAAGAGGTCAGAACAACTGGACTAAACCAAAAGCAAAGTTTCCTGAATAAACTGAACGTTTTGAAGGCCAGCGTGGCGGGGGGGGGGCGGGTTTGGGGACCACGGTTTCAGGGGACAGCTAAGTCTATTGGCATAATAAAAGCTATTAAGAAAACATTCTGCATCCCACTTTGGAGAATGGCATCTGGGGTCTTAAACGCTAGCAAGCAGCCATCTAAGATACATCAATTGGTCTTAACCCACCTGGAGCAAGGGATAAGGGAGAATACCAAAGATACAAGGTAATCATGAGCCCAAGAGACAGAAAGGGCCACATAAACCACAGACTACATCAGCCTGAGACCAGAAGAACTAGATGGTGCCCAGCTACAACTGATGAGTGCCCCGACAGGGAACACAACAGAGAACCCCTGAGGGAGCAGGAGAGCAGTGGGATGCAAACCTCAAATTCTCATAAAAAGACCAGACTTAATGGTCTGTCCGAGACTAGAAGGACCCCGGAGGTCATGGCCCCCAGGCCTTCTGTTAGCCCAAGACAGGAACCATTCTCCAAGTCAACTCTTCAGACAGGGATTGGACTGGACTATGGGATAGAAAATAATACTGGTGAAGAGTGAGCTTCTTGAATCAAGTAGACATATGAGACTATGTGGGCAGCTCCTGTCTGGAGAGGCGATAAGAGGGCAGAGGTGGTCAGAAGCTGGCCGAATGGACACGAAAATAAAGAGTGGAGATAAGAAGTGTGTTGTCTCATTAGAGGAAGAGCAACTAAGAGTATATAGCAAGGTGTATATATACGTTTTTGTATGAAGAGACTGACTTGGTTTGTAAACTTTCACTTAAAGCATGATAAAAAAAAAAAAAAAATTACCAGAAAACAGGAAACCATCCATGAAGCCTGTGAGAATGTTCAGCTGGGGAAGATGGCGGGGCAAAAGACTGTTTGCTAAGAGTGCTTGGGATCCAGAATCACTGTTTACTAGAAAATAAGTGTAGCTCAAGAAAGGTCCCTAAAGTCAAACATAGTCTGGTCCTGTCAGAAATCAACTGACACCCAGATTACCAAAGAAAGCCCAAATCACCATCTTAAAATTTTGCATCTCAGCATCGTTCATTGTGGAGGGCAGTGGTGGTTCAGTGGTAGAAGATCCAAGCAGGAGACCTGGGTTTGACTCCCATCAATGCACCTCACCGCCACTTGTCTGTCAGTGGAGGCTTCTGTGTTGCTAAGGTGCTGAACAGGTTTCAGCAGAGCTTCTACACTATGACAGACTAGGAAGAAAGGCCTGGCGACCTACTTCCAAAAATCAACTAATGAAAACCCTGTGGATCACAGAAGTCCAATCTGCAACCAATCATGGGCATGGCACAGGATTGGGCTAACAACAACACTGTTTGTTGTGGAAGGGAATTGGAGACAATCTAAGGGCCTTATCACTAGGAGAATCTATGAGTCAAATAGGTAAAACATGGGGAATGTACCTATGGAAACCTGTGTAGCATTCAGATACACCGACAGCAACATCAACGAGACCTCAATACATCGTACTGAGTGGGGAAAAAAGAAATAAAATGAAGCCTAGGCAGAATACCATTTAATTAAATAAAAAAATGTATGCATACAAGCAAGGACACATGCAAATGAAAAGAAATACACCAAACACATCAGAGTGGTTTTCTATGGTAGGAGAAGAAGAGAGGACTGGGAAGAAAAGGCAGTACTGTACATAAATAAACACAAAGAAGAAAAAGGCCCTGCATGGACCGATGAAACATGCCATGAACTGAGGAATACGATTAACTCAAAAAATTAAGTAAGCGAGCTGAGAAAACAGAACGGCCTGGGGGTAGTCCATCCAAAATGCTCAGGAGGCTAATTTGGTCTGTGGAGAGTAAGCCACTGGATGAATCACGCTCTGTCATCTTCTCCAGGCATAAGGACGTCCGAGTGTGCGCATGCATGAATTTGACAAGGACTTCTGTGATTAATATAACCATTGATGACTGGAACTTCATGTCCCCTCCTCCTCTAGTTCTCCCATTTACAGAAATTATCTGCCAGGCTGATCCTTCTAAAACACCCATCAGATCTGTCACCTCTTGTCTCAAACCTACTATGGCCTGACATACAAGTCCTTTGCAACTGCACACTCGCCTCCTTTGAACAAGCCATTCCTGTGCCAGTGTGCCCTCTGTAGTTCTCAGCATGGAGAACACAGAATACAGTTTAATCATCTGCTCTCAATGACATCTCATGAAGCCCTCAATGAAATCTGCCTCCCTGTCTGCTTCATTTGTTCTGGCAAACCTCTGTGGAGAGCACCCATAGCACACTCATCTGAGTTCTCACCAGTGCGGTGCAGTAATGCCTATTCAGATGCCTATCTCCCCTGGTAGACTGTGAGCTCCAGGGCTGGAGTCCAGACTCATTTCTCTCTCTCCCCCTCAGTGCCCAGCCTAGGGCCTGGACGCCGGTGGGGCCTCAGTAAACAGTAATCCTCGGGCTAGGGAGCCTGAGCTCAAAGCTACAGGCTTGGGGAAGAAAAGACATGAGTGAAATATCAAAATTCCCACTAAGACAGGCAGGGGGGTTTTATTCTGTCTTCAGCATCCTAAAACAAGAAGGCCCCCTTCTGTGGGGGGGGTGGGGGAGAAGGGAAATTTATGCAAATCACAGGAAGTTCCCCTTTGCCTAACACAGAACTAGACAGGATCCATTGAACTAGACAGGATCTACTGATCCAGGATCCATCCTTTCTTACACTTTTGTACCCTTCGCCCCCATCCATTCTCCACCCTACACATCATTTCTCTGCTTAAAACCCAACAGCTTCCTGCTGTGCTTAGATTAAAATCCAAGCTCCTTCCTATAGTCTACAAGGTTTCATGTGAACCAAATCCCCACCACCTCTACTCTCCAACCTCATCTCCTACCACCCTCTCTCTCACTCACCACACTAGTCTTCTTTCTGGTCCTTGTTGACATCAAGTTTATTTCTATCTCAGAGCCTTTGTACCGGCTGTTCCCTCTGTGTGGAACACTCTTCCCCCAGGTTTTCCCATGGCTGGCTCCTTCTTACTTGGGACTCAACGTGGAAGTGTATCTCTTCAGAGATGCTCTCCTAGACCACAGCGTTTAATACTCCACCTCGCCCCCACAACCGTCACTATCATAGAGTCCCTTTTTCTTTACTGCACATTCCTATATAAAATTTCAAATCTTTCTTTTCTCACTAGACAAAACTGGAGGAAAAAGCCTACCATTTCCCTGGGATAGGAGCCCCTATTGGGCGTTTCATCTGCATAAATGTGCAAATGACTGTCGAAATCCTACTGATCCTTCAAAAATCTCTTCTCAAATGCCCTGCCTGGACCCCAGCCCGCACCAAGTTACCTCCGACTCAGCCGGGTGACACTAAGATGGGACTTCTGAGTCCGAGTGCCTGCCCAGGCAGGTAAGGCTCCTCGAGGCGGTGCCTGGGTCCTATCAGTCTGGAAGATTCCAACTCCCGACCCGGGACCGACCACTGCAAAGAGAACAAGCCCAAAAGCAGTTTGATGCTGGGGCTGAGTAGGGGAGGAGGCCTTACTGGATGAAGGTTGGGGGCCAGGGAGCCGAGCCGAGCGGATGCCCACCTCCGCCCGCCCAGCGCGCCCCGCCCTCGGCCTGCGCCTCCTTGCTCAGCACCCGCCCGCTCTCACCTCGCCCCGCAGCCCGGGCCCCGGCTTCCGGCGCCGCTGTCATCGGAACCGGAAGCCGCGGCGGTTGCTCCACCGGGCCGGCCTCGCCCACTTGCGGTTTCGCGGAGGGGTGGCGGTTCCCCCCCGTCCCCCGGAGCGCGGGTTGCCTGTGAGCGCCGAGCCTCCCCCTTCCGCGCACGCCGGGAGTGGAGACGCCCACAGGGGCCGGGCGGTGCCGGAGGAAGTGGCGCCTCCCGCAGTCAGGGGGTCGCCGGGTGCGCTTCCCGAAGCGCTATCTGGCAGGCTCGGCCCTGCCCCTCCCCGTCCGCTGGCCGGAATCGGCCCTAACCACTCACTCGCCGGCGGGGGGTGCGAGGGGGCGGTAGCCCCGGCACCTGGTCGGGGTGCGCCTGGGTGCCAGCTCCTTGGCTCTCCCCAGCTCCCCACCCTCTGCGGTCCGGGTTTGAGTGCTCCGAAGCCCTAAATGCAGACGTGATTATGCCACCTCGTTCCCCGCCCTCATCCAAAGTCGAGGCTATACCGAACAGTACAATGTATGTAAGGAGTCCAACAGTGAGGTTTTTCCGGCGATGGCTCTTCAGGGCTGTCCTCTTTTTGTGTCCCGGCTTTTCAGGTCCCCTAAACCTGTACTTACTTAATCTGCCCACAGGGTATCCAACAGGGGAATTGAGTTTTCCTGGGAGGACACAGTCCCAGCCCTTCCTCCCTCCCTTTGTCTCTCTCCTCGGTGGTGGGGAGTGGCAAGGGGTGGGGGCGTCGCACAGCGGCCCTAAGGAGAGAGGGCAAGGGTTATGGAGAGAGGAGGGGCCATAACCCCAAGCCCTCTCCAGGACTGAATCTTCCAGCCCCCAGGCCCTTACTCTGGAGGAAAGGGGCAAAGAAGCCCATACAGGCCTCAGGGTCCTGGACTTAGACACAGCCCAAGAGAAAAGGCTCTGTCTCTGTTTCCCCTACTTTTAGGGCATCCTCCCTTGTAGCCCTCCACCCTCTCCTCTCTCCCCAGCCACCTCAAAACACTCTTAATCTTGTACTATCCAGTTTTGTTTTCTTTATAGCACTTGACTTGAAATGATCTTTTGCATTGTTCTGCCTCCCCGTCCCTATCTCCCCACCCCCTTCTGGGATAAAGGCTCCATCAGTGCTGGGACTTCCTACTCATCACGGTTGTATCACCAACACCCATATGCTTGGAACACAGTAGTTTCTCAAGTATACTTCGAGGTTGCTAAATAATTGGCAAACAGGCTTAAAAAGCTTATGGGTTCAACCTGGCAGGGAGGAGGGTGTCCGCAGCGGCGTCGGAGCGGCCCCAGAAAGGCCTCTTGGTGCACCCGGAGCCTGGGTGTTGTGGGCCCCACGCGGGAGCCGCGGAGGTGGGGAGTTGGTGAACCTTGCCCCGGGGGGCCGAGGGTCTCCGTCACCGCCTCTGAGCCCACAGGACCTCACAGGCTTTCGCAGATGCCCCGGGCTTCACTGTTTAGGCTCTGAAGCCCAGGCCTGACACACTACGGTCATTTAACCTTTGTCATTGCTTTCCCAGGGCAGTAGCTGTCTTTCCATCTTGATTTTATTACTTTTCATTGTGCATGAAGTTTTGTGAGATAGTTGATTTTGTCAGTCCGTCTCCATTGGGTTTTTGTTTTGTGGGGTTTTTTTTGTTGCTTTTTTTCCTTTTTTGCTTCAAAACGGAGATACTTAAGTCCCCCACTAATTCATTAATAGCCTATTTAACTCTTTGCTGGATTTTTTAAACTTAACTCCTCAAATGTTCATTCTGGCAAGGGATGGTGCAAAGTATGACCTCCCCCCCCAATCATCCAGTTATCCCAGCACCCCTTGTTAAATAATCCTTATTTTGTTTTGAAGTCATTTACCATATATTACCTACAAAATTGAATCTACTTTTGGCTCTTGATTCTGTTCTGCTGAGGTATATTTTTATTTTTGCACCAATATCATATTGGTATTGTTTTATTTGCTGTTTTGTAATATGCCCTAATATGTGGTGGGGTTAAACATCCCTCACAAGAAGGAAAAAGAAAAGAAAAACAAGGTCATTGAGAAAAGAGATAAATGGTTGTCAGGAACTGGGGGTGGGGGATAAGGGTTGACTACAGAGGAGCACAGAGGTTATCGAACTATATCTTGATTGTAGAGTTGGTTATACAATTCTATGTGTTTGTCAAAACTCTAAAAACTTTACTTAAAACATGGTAAATTTTACCATATGCAGGTTATACCTTGGGAAACCCTGGTGGCGTAGCGGTTGAGCTATGGCTGCTTATCAAAAGGTTGGCAGTTCAAATCCACCAGGCGCTCTTTGGAAACCTTATGGGGCAGTTCTACCATGTCTTACAGGGCTGCTGAGTCAGAATCAACTGGACAGCGTTTTTTTTGGTATTTTTTTTTTATACCTTAAGATGGGTGGAGGGAAAAAAAGGTACACAAAGAGTTGTGTGCTGCTGCGCCTATACTGACTCACAGCATTGGACCCACTGCCTGCCCTCCTCCACGGAACCTGGGAGCACTAGGGCTCAGCCCGTGGGAGCCAAAAGGGCCTTCCTGATCACCCTAGCCAGACCTGGGATCTGCTCAGGCCCTCTTCATCTTCTTTTCCTTCTGTTGCCTGCAGGTGGCCCCTAACCTGATCCCTGCCCCTTTTCCCTGTTCCCATCACTCCTGCAAGACTTTGGTTTAGGCCAGGGCCAGCTACATATTTTACATCGTCCAGTGCAAAATAAAAATACAGGGCCCCTTGTTTAAAATTGATTAAGAATCTCAAGGCAGCAACCCTTAAAAAACCCCTTTGCTGTCAAGTCAGTGCTGACTCTTAGCGACTCTATAGAACTGCCTCATAGGTTTTCCAAGAAAAGGCTGGAGGATTCAAAGTATAGATCTTTTAGTTAGCAGCTGAGCTCTTAATCTCTGTGCCACCAGGGCTCCAAGACAGCATGGTGTTATACCAAGTAAGCGTGGGGTCCTGCGTGACTGCTGGTCTTGGGTCACTCTTCCCCCTGGCTGCTCAGGGACCCCACCCATGGCCTGCAGAATAAAGTCCTCTTGTGCTTGCTTTTTTACAGGCTGTCTGGGATTGGTTCTGCCTCCTGGTCCACCTGCCCTTTGCCATGCCCCCCAACCTGGCGTCCAAGCAGACCTTATCCCCCAAAACCTGCCCCGTACTTCCCTTGTCCACGTCTAGATGATGCATTCTGGAATGCCCTCAACTCATACCTAACCCCAAGGAAATCCCCCAACCTCAGTGAAGGCCAGCTTGGTCGTCCCTTCCTCAGGGAAGCTTGCCCCACCCACCACCCAGAGTGACAATTAGTCTGCTCTCCCCTGGCTGCCCACAGCACTGAAGCCTCACCTCTCTGGTGGGACACACCACTTTTGTTTTTATTGCAAGAGACATCATATGCTTTTTCTTTCCTGAATCAAATACAGAGGGCTGAGCCCCCACCCACTAGGGTGAGGAGGAGCCCTATCTGAATTGTCCCTGCAGGGCCTGCACCCTCCTTGGAGAAAGACTCCCTAATACAGTCTGAGCAATTTCCCCTCATCCTCCCAGGAAGGGCCCCTCTGCCTTCTCCATGCCCTGCCGCCTGGCTCACTGTTGCAGAAGCCACTGGTTGTTCCTGTGTCTATATGTCCCCCTCTCCTACAGCTCTGAGCTCTTCTGGAATCTCCCCAACCTCCATCTCCTGCCTGGCCCCAGTCACTCTCCAAAATGTTCACTAACATGAATTTGTATTATCTCCCTCCCCCACCCATGGGTCATCACAGCAAGGGCAGGGAGCCAGAGGGCCTTAGATCACCTCTGTGTGCTCACCTGAGAACCTTCACCTGTGGAATGAAGGGCCACTGGCCTTCTAGAGCCTCTGTCTTCGCACAGGGCCCAGCATGGGGCAGGTGCCACCAATAGGGCATGAACTTCAGAGCTGGAGCCTTTCCTACCGCACCCCACCCCCAATTAAAACCCACCCTAGGTTAAGGGGGCATCTGGTCGCCCTTGATTCCACACCCCCCCCCCCATTGTCATCTAGGCTGGCGCTGGAACAGGGCTCTGAACAGGGATAAAACCAGAAGGTGTCACTCTGCCCTGGCAGTGCCCACAGCCTGTGGAGACAGATGCCCAACAAGTACAGCAGCTGATGGACATACGGGGGCTGTGGGCACAGGGAGGAGGGGGTACCCAGGCAGTGCAGGGGGCAGGGATCACCTGTGGAGGCAAGATACTAGCACTGTGAGGAGGGGTGTACCAGGAGGATGAGGGCCCAGAGGGCTCTGAGGGGTGGCTGGGTCAAAAGAGGGCACCACACTGGATGACCCGGGAGGCCAGACTGTCAGGGGCCTCAGTGATAGGCTAAGGGGCCCAAGGAGCCACTGGAAGCTTTGAATCGGAGGCATGACTCGATCAGAGCCTGGGGGGAACAGGACGGATGGGGGGCTTGGTGGGGGGGCTCACCACAGGCCTGGAGTGGACTGCTGGGCTCCTGGAGTCTCCAAGATAGAGGCTGGACAGAGCAGCTGAGGAGCCACAGGGCCCACCGGGCACAGGAGGGAGGGGCTGCCCCGAAGCAGTAGCCACTGCACTGGCACCTGTGATCAGCTGGCCCCAGAGCCACCCAGCCGGCTTGGGGACCCGAGAACTGGTTTGCCTGGCACAGATTAGCTAACCCAGGGATCTGGTTCCCTCTGAGACGCCCCAGTTCCGGCTCTCTCATGCCCTCCCCCAACATTTGGGCCTGGCTGTGGTTTCTGGCACAGCTGCCAAGTTTTGGTACCGCCCACCCACTCCCCGAGGGCTGTGCTGGCCAGCCCAGCTCCCTAATTGCTAGGTGGGGAGCTGTTCTACAGGCTGGTATACCACGAGGTGGCCCTGGCCCCTGTGGGGCACATGGGCACCAGCCTGACCATCAGCTGGCCATAGGAAGGTGTGACCTCAGCTTCAGGCCAGCACCCAGCTCTGGGGGGTCCTCTGCAGGGCCATCAGCCCAGAGCCCTCTGGAGGGGTCTGTGAAATGGACACTAAGGATTCGTGACAGGCCTGGCTAACCTGGGTACTCCCCATTTCCTAGGCAGAAGACCTGGGCCCAGGTGTGGGCCTAGATGGGTCTCAGCTAAGCCCAGAGGTCCATCCGGGCCTGACCAGACCTGATAAAGGGACTGGGGCTGGCAGGAAGGAATGGGGGTAGAGAGAGGGATTGGAAAGCAGCTTTCCCTGCCTCCAACCCAGGAGGGCCAGGTGTCCCAAACACACCCCCTTGGACACACCCACCACCCGCAAGCACATACCTCTACACACACCTGCCACTCAAAGAGCTATAAACACCATCCTCAAAACAGACAATTCACACACCCCATTCTCCACCCTACAAGGGCGGGTGTACCAGCTCTTGTTCCACAGCTCATAAACACCCCATCCACCCATCCATACCCCTATACTCTGACTCGACTTCACCACTACAACCCACCTGCTCGCTGAAGGATACTACCAGGCCTTGGCCCTGGTAGGCAGGTACACAGTAAAAGGGAGCAAACTAGGGGGTTTCTGATGAGAATTCAGAGGCTGCCACTGCTAAACCAGAGGCTGAGGGGGGGATAGTAAGCACTATCAGATAGTAAGCACTCAGTGCAGAGGCAGCCATCCTAGTGATACATCTCCAAGGAAGCTGAGCAAGAGCAGGGGAGAAAAGAGGTCTGTTTCCTCCCTAGGAAGGACTTTCCAGAATACAAATCCCATTCATCTCACCCCAGCTTACAAATACGCCATGGTCACTGCCACGGGGAAATGTTCACACTCCTTGCTGTGCTGAAGACCCTGTACCAACTGACCTACAAGCTTTCCTGCTTCTTCTCCTGCACCTTCCTAGCCACCCTCCCACCCTCTAGCATTAACTGAAGAAGGGCCCACCACAGACACACAGAAAGACAAAAGTGCATCCGGGACGGGCAGGGTGGGGCTCTCCCAGAGCCTTTGGCAGAAGCTGTCAGGCCAGTCGTAAACCTAGCAGGGGTCTGGGCACCTGCGGCCCAGGCTTCCCACCAAGAAAATAGTTCGTGTTCTAGAAATGCCCTGGTTGACTTGCCCTTTTGTTTTCCTGGGGTTCCCCTGTATTGTTCCTTATCAATAACCCCACTGGTGCTGAAGAAATTCTAGCCCACGCAGCTGCTAAGGAATCGTGCAGTGCTAAGGTGAGAAGAAAGCTTCCTTCATTCCCCAAATGATGGCACTCAGTGGCTTCACACACAGATCCGGGCACATATCCCTCTCACTGACCAAGTCCTCCTTCCCAGGGAGGAGCTGGAGCCCAGGTCAACAACCCCAATCAGTCACCACTCTTTTGGACTTGGGCCAGGGCCAGGCCTGATGTATCAGCCAGGGCCTTCTCATAGAAAACCTGGTTTTATTCTGGGGGAGGCCAATGTTTCCATCCCAGCCTCCTTCCAGGGAGGTCTCAGCCCAGGTCCACACCTCCCTCCTTCATGCTGGCCCTTCTGTATCACGGGGCTCTTTATGCCCCAATCTCCTTTCCTGTACTGCCCCACTCCAGGGAGCAGGTCTGGGCCCTGCCTGGGTGCTCCTCTCCAAGGGTACTCCTTCTCCTGGCACCTATTCAGCCCACAACCCCAGTGGATCCCTCCTCTAGGTGGACTCCTACCCCTGGACCAGCCTCAAAGATTCTGCCCCAGGCCTAGGGAAGGGAAGGGGCCTGCTGCCTTGGGGCGGACTTGCCCAGGCCATCTTCTGACAGTTCTTCTGTCAGCTTACTCTGCTGGCCTCAGATCTTGGAGGATTCAAGCCGAGGGCTCCAGGGTGTGGGGGGCTCCCGCAGTGCCCGTAGCTCCTGCTCCAGCACCTGGTTGCGGCGGTACATGTCCATGTAGCCCCCCTGGATCTCCCGCTGGTAGCGCAGCACTCTCTCCTTCTCCTCCTGCCACGTCCGCCGCTCCTGCTCAAAGCGCAGCGCCTGCTCCTGGCCCCGCAGCCGCTCCTGCAGCAGCTCAGCCCGCAGCTGCTCAGCACTATCCCGGGCCTCGCTGCCTCCAGCCTCTCCCAGTCGCCCCTGGCTCTTGCAGTCATCAGTTTCACAGCTGCCCGGGGCTTCCTCCCGAGGGGCTTGCTCCTGCAGACTCCGCACAGCCTCACGCAGCCGGGCCAGCTCTGCGTCCTGGGCTTGCGCCTGCATCCGGCTGCCCCGAAGCTGCGTCTTCAGGCTGAAGATCTCAGCCAGCTTCTGAGCCAGCTCTGCCTGGGCCTCCCGCAGCTGCTGCTTCAGGAGGCTGATCTCCGCTGTCTTCTGGCACACCTGCAGAGGGACACAGGATGGGCAAGGTAAGGGGAGATGGCTGGGGGCAGGCAGAGGACCAGACCGGGGCCACAGGGTCGGGGGAGTTCCTCTGAGCACCTGGCCATCTCTCACCTCCCATCTGGCTTCCTCCTCCGGTCGGATGCTGGGGTCGCCATCTGGAAGGGTGCCCAGGGACTGAGGCTCAGGGCCCAGGCCCTGCTGAGCCTGCAGCTCTTTGCGCAGGCGCCGCTGCTCCTGCTGGGCCATGAACAACTGAAGCTGGAGGTTACGCTCACTCCGCTCAGCCTTCTGGGCAAACTCATGCAGCCGTTCCACGTACAGACGCTTCAGCTCTGACAGCCATAGCCGCTGCCGCTCCTCCAGCACCTGTCCAGGAGAAGAGGAGCCAGCTGCAGCCAGTGCAGTCATGTTGGACACCCACCCACAGCCCAGCAGCCTCGACATGGACCGCTGCACTCATACAGCTGATATCCCAACACTCCAGCCCTGGCTCATGTCCTATACCCAGCACCACCGGGCTCAGTGCCCCAGACACACATGCTGCCTGACTTGGGATGCCCCCTAGGGAACCTCTCTCTCTGTCCCACCCAACTCCCACGCAAGGACCACCAGTGATACGTGGGGTGGGGGACAGAAGCCGAGTCATCTTCCCCTTTGTTACTCTCCTGTGCTCAGAGCTATGTGGGTGGGCTGGCTGGGGACTTCTTGTCTGCCCCATACCCCAATGCCAAGGGACACAGGAGGACCCCCGAGAAGGTGCCTCATTTACCTGTGTGAAGGGGTTGGAGCTGTCCTCCTCCCCGAGGCCCCTCTTGAGCTCCTCACAGGTCTCAGGCAGCACTGTGGCCACCACCTCCTCGGCAGTGGGGCAGGAGAATTCGTAGGGGGGTGGTGGCTCAGGAAGACAGCTCAGCACAGCCAGCTGTCCTGCCTCCTTAGGGCCCCGTGAGGCCCGGTCCAGCGAGCCCCCCAGGTGGTTGATGTGGCCCACGGAGGAGCTGAAGGGGCTGGGGCCAGTGCCGGGACTACGGCCAAAGCTCCCCCCGCTAGAGGAGTCTGACAGGCTGGGCTCGGGCTCAGGACCACCCTCATCCAGGCTGAGGGCATGCAGCAGCTGGGCCCGGACCTGTGCCTGGCTAGCCCGGGGACCCGGGCTCAGGGGAGGGTGGCAGGCCAGTGTGTGCAGGCTGCCATTGCTGCGCCACAGCTTCTGGCCCTTATTGGCAGCCAGGCTCTGCATGGATAGGAAGCCTTTCTCAGTGCCTGCTGCGGGCTTGAACACCGATGGGCGAATGCGGCACTGCGGGAAGAGAGGGCATCGTGAGTCTCTGGGCTGGCCGCCTTGTCTGCCCACCCAATGCTCCCCCGTCCCCGGGGATCCTTCCAGAGAACAGTGTGCCTGTGTCGCCAACAGGCAGTGACCGAGCTCAGGCCAGCCCAGAACAACATTTTACATCCGAGCCTACCCTGTCCCAGCCCCAGGGTCTCCAAGCAGGCCTCCAGAGTCCCATCCCCAAGCCTCTCCTCCCCCAAGTGAAGGGCATGGACAGAGGTGCACCTTGTCGAAGCGGCCCCGCTCAGGCAGTGAGGTCTTGCTGAAGTCCCCAGCCCAGGGATGTTCACGGTAGTAGAGGGTGGTGTAGTCAGAGGGCTCATTCCGAGCAGCCCGCTTGGCGGTCTTACTGTCCTTCTTGGGGAGGTGCAGGTAGCTGAGGAGCTCACGCTGGCCCAAGCCCTTTCGGAGGAGCCCATCGTGCTGGCGGGTGCCCCGGGACCCTGCAAGCGCTGCCCGTAGCTCTTCAGGGGAGAAGTCCTGCCGTTCCAACAGGCTGCCCACGCTGCCCATGGCAATGCCAGCAGGGCCTGGGGCTGTGGCCATGAAGTTTCAACAGGGCATAGGCAGCGGCTGCTTCTGGGGATCAGAAGACTCCATCAGGGGTGGGTGGGATTTGCTGCCCACCTCCCCAGTGTCCCTGAAACCAGGTGCTTGCTCTTGGGGATAGTTTTCCACTTGGCCCAGGCTCAGGCCCAGGGGCAGGCAGTTGTGGGTCCCAGAGAGAATCCCAGGACAGGATTCTCAGGCTGGTAAGAGAAAGAGGTGCAGACCCCAAAGCCACTGGGCAAGTCTGAGGAAAAGGACATGGGAGCTGCCCCAGCTGGGGCACCGAGACTAAAGAGGGTGTGGGGGATGGGTTATGACCCTCAAGCAGCAAGAGAGCCTCCCTGCCCCTGCCCCCCCCCCACCTCCCCGGCCCAGGACCGAGCAGCAAAGGGCCAAGGAGGCTGGACTCAGGCTCTGTGTGAACCCTGACCATACTATCCTCCCGGGCTCCCCACCAAATTTGGGGGGCAAGGGCACAGGGAACCAGGGCCCATGGCTTCAGACTCTCCATTCCGTCTTCATTCCTTGGGAAGGTGAAAACCCAGTTCAGCCCCTCTTCCTGCCAAGGGTCAGAGTTCCCCAAGGGAAACATCTGGAATGGGTGGGGCCTGGGGGCTACAGTGGGAGGGATACACACAGGAAGGGCCTGAGGGGAGGAAGGATGGAGAGGACAATGGACACAACTTCCGGGACAGGTGTTCATGGCTGTGTAGAGGGGAAGGCAGAGGGAAGGGGTCGCTGAGCCCCGGCCAACCCCTGCAGATGCTGTCACTCCAAAGCCCACCACCAGGCAGGGCAGGATCCCAGACTCTGACGCTGCCTGGAGCCAATCAGTGAATGACCTTGCCAAACCATGGCTTCTTTGAAATGATTTCCTCATTTGTAAAACGGAGATAATACATCATACCACACAGGGATGCTGCAGAACAGGGTGAGATAATATGACAAAGCACCCAGGCCAGCGTGCCTGAGTCCACGCTCGCCGGCTGGAGCTAAGCTGAGCCAGTCAGATCCATATGCGCCTGCTGGCCGGCTGAGTGACCAAGCCTACGGACCTCTCCCACCTGTGCTGGGACCCGGACTCTGGAGGAATCCCTTAAACCTTGCCCAGCACCCTGCACACAGTAGGTGATTTGTGGGATGGATGGACAGATGCCATCCTCTCTGCTCACACGCACGTGCAGCTGAGCACATTACCGGACAAACTCCCAGCAGGCCGGCTGGCTGCAGCTGCAAGTCCCCACCACCCACCAATGTGCTTCCGGGACACCCAAGCCTGCCCCAAACAATGGTCTTTAGGAGGCTCCATCTTCCTCAACCATTTCCAGGTTTTGTGTTTGTGGGAGACCAGGGAACGAGAGGAAGGGCCATGCCTTGCCCCCGACACCCTGTAGCCCTCAACCTTACCCCGGGGACAAATATCCTTCCCAACCAGGCCCTTTCAGCCACCAGACCTGGGTAGGGGAAGGGAGGCGGATGCGAGTGGGCATATCCCAGGCTCCAACCCCTCTGAGGGTGTCATAGCCACCCAGGGTGGGGAGAGTAGGGTGGTGCTCAGACAGGTACAGAATCACAGGTGCTACGCTCCTATGGCATTGAGGCCCTGGGTAGAGGTCTGAGTCCTGTGACGTAGCTACTGTCAGTATTTTTAGGTTAAGGACACTGGCTCAGAAAGGTGCAGTGACTTGCCCAAGGTCAAAGAGCTGGTCAGGGTGAGGGTGATCCCAGTACGTGGCTCCTGAATGACTAGTTGAGGGCCCCAGGATGTCACCCATGGGCAAAAGGATTGGAATTCAAGCATCTTGCCTCCCACCCTGATTCCCCACCCACCCCCCAGTGGTAATTCCCCCAGTGACAGAGACACACTGAACTCCTGTTGCTCCTGGGAGGCAGCCTGGGGAGGAGTACAGCAGACAGCTGGTGTCCAGCCCTGCCCCACACAGCCTCTGTGGGACTCTGGACACTGATGCTCCACCCCTTGCCATAGCTCAGTTTCCCCATCTCTAAAATGGGAAAGACAGTGCCTGCCTTGCCTCTCTGGCAGGGTTCTTGTGACAGTCACAGAGACAGCACAGGGTGAAACATAAACCCTGTACAAACATGGGGGCAGCAATGTTGGCCATGGTGCCAAATACGCCCACTTCACTACACATACCACCTCGCCTTCCCCTGGGCAGTGCCTATCTTCCTGAGATGACTGACACCCTGTTTTCCCCACAATGGGTCTCAGGTTCAGGAGGAAACCTTGGACGAGAAGTAACCACAGCAATGCATACAATACACTTAACAGTCCACAATCAGTCCCACCCAGCAGCACGGACAGTCCCTCCAACAGCAGACACAGTAACACAGCACCGAGCACCCCAGGACACACACACAGATGGAATAGAGCAACACCCCAGCATGAAGACCCAGGTCTCCTTCCCAGCCTCCAGGCTAGATGCAGGTGCACGTGTGTGTGTAAATAACTGGAGCAGTTAGAAACAGCCATGAAGTTTGATGAAAGGGGTACAGGTGGCCCCTCTCCTCCAGGCCCCCTCCCCCACCGGGTAACTGCTCTGCTATATGGCCAGCTCCCCCAGGAGGGCCCAAGCCCCTAGCTTTCCGGAGGCTCCAGCCTGCCCGGGTCTGTCTGGGGACTAGTCTCTCCTCCTGAAGGGGTCTACCCCACTGCCACCCCGTCCCTCAACATACACATTCCTCCCTGTTGCTGGGAAGCCACGGGATTGGTATGGTCTGGCTGGGGCAGCTGCGCAGGCTGGGCTGCAGAGGACTTACGAGAGAAAGAAGTGGGGGCAAGAGGGCAAGGGCCTTGCAGCCTCAATGGGACCAGCAAAGCAAAAAGCTGGGGCTTCCTCCTGCTTCCCTGGCCAGAGCTGGGTGCCTGCCCTGGGCCCAGGGCTCAGCACAGAGCTGAAATTCCCCACCACCCAGCTGGGCTAGATTTGGGCCAGGCAGCACAAGCCACATCTCCCTGGGCCCCAGCTGCCCCAACAGGGCCCCTTACTTCTGCTCTCATCACCTGACACCAAGACTAATGGGCAGCACAGAAAACCCTGGGCACAGAGGGGTAACTTTTTTGGACTAACTTTGTGGAGATAGACACAGGGCATCTGGGGGACTGTACTGGCCTTGAAGCAGAGAAGGACTAGCAGGGAGTATGCCCATGCCTGGCAGTGGGTACCAAGTTGGGTCAGGCCTGACCTGGGCACTACCACATCCTTGTAACACACACAGGAGGTGAGGACTGTTATCGCCTTCTTCGGAAGAAGAAACTAAGGCCCAAGAGGTGAAATAATGTGGCTAAGGTCCTGTCAGCTGCCCAGAGAGAAAGTGCACAGGTTTAAAGAGTATGTTTGTCTTATTAGGAGGCCTTCTCTGGCCCTGCCTTGCCTCTCTCCTCTGGGGTGGACATCCCAGCCCCTATGTGGGCAGGAAGCTCCCAGTCTGGTCTTAGCTGTGGTTAGCCCCTCCTGAGCCCTGGCCCCAAGGGAGGGTCCCACCACCTGCTGAGGGATCAGCTTAGCTGGAGGCGTGTCTGCAGCTGCCCCAGAGGAATGAGACTGGAATGTCCCAGCTCTAAAAGAGGGGCAGTGGGCAAGGGGGCCCAGAGAGGAGAGAGGACACTTGGGGGCAGAGCTCAGTGCCTAGCCCCTGGAGGAGCGACTCTTAGTATTGCTATACAGTTGCACAGCTTTCTACAGTTTTCTTAGCCCTTGCATTTCATCATCTCATCTCATATCCACAACAGCCTCTGGGGCAGGCAGGACAGTAATTACCTTCATCCCATTTTACAAACAAGGAAACTGAGGTCCAGAAAGAGGAAGTGAGTTGCCCCAAATCCCACAGTGGCAAGCAATCTGGATTCCCTGGACGAAGTTCTCTCTACTGGACCAGACTGTCCCAGCCAGGGGTCACCTCCTGGCCCCCATGGGGACACACACTGTCTCTATGTATGTTTACCTCAGCCCCCCACGCCCACTTCTCCCGAAAGCATCTGTAGCAGGCAGGTTTGGACCCTAGCCCCCTCCTCCAGCCTTGATTCCCTCCCGCCTGCCCCTGGGGCAGGAAAAAATAGTGGGATCACTCTTCCATGTAGACTCCAAGCCCTGGAAGCTGCTAGCTCCATAGGCGGTGGCGGGAGCAAGCTGGCGCTTTCATTCACAGTCTCAAACGTACACACCCACACACAGCCACAGAGAAGCCCTGCCTGCCTGCCTGGGAAGGCCCCGGGAGCACGCACACTGTTCACCGGGCCAAGACGGCGCCCGGTCTCTGCCCCTTCCCCAGGCTGTGCAGAAAGAAGGCCGGCAGGAGACAGAAGGTGGCAGGGGCGAACCCCTGGGGAACGCCTGGAGAGCCCCATCTGTTCCGATGGGGGTGGGGGTGGGGAGGGGACCGCGGGTCCCAGTCCTATTCTCGGACACAGCTGAGGTCCTGATTTCGACCTGGTCCCAGGGCGGCCCTCACTTTGGCCAAAGGTTTTGTCTAAGCACTGGGACAGTGCTCTGGGCGCCAAAACCTGGGGGCGTCCCTCATCCACAGGTCAGGGCGCCTGGCAGCAAGCTGCAGCGTGGACAGGCGGGGGGTGAGGAAAAAAGGGGGTATCTGGGCGCGGAGAGCCAAAGGGTCTCATGGGGCGAGCCGAGGGGCAGCCGAAGCTGGCATCTCCACCTAATTCCCCTCGAGCTACCTGGGGTGGGGGGCGCGGCTCTACCCTCCCTGGGGCTTGTAGGGAGTTGCTTAACATTGGGGTGGAGGCTGCTGGGTCCGACTCCCGCGCCCCGGACGCCTGCCCCAGGGGTCCGGGGCGCTGCGCCAAGTAAAGAGCACTTGCAGGGGGCGGCGGCGAAGAGAATAAACCTGCCGCCTAACCTTCCAGCCGGGCGTCGGGATCGGTCCGTGACTCGGTCGGTTTCCGGGAGTCGCAGCCACCTTGGCACACTCGCACCCTGTCTCAGACGGGTGCCTCAGGCAGCGAGGGGCTACAGCTTGGTCAAGGACGCCCAGACAGAACGACCACGGCGACGGCCCCACCCCCGGGTCTAGCCCGGGCCCTGGCCCGCGGCAAAGCGCGCCCACTTACCATGTTGCCGCCGCACTCGTGCGCTCGGCGCCGGCCGCGCTCCCCGCCTTGCGCACTACGCTTTCCTCGCGCGGATTTGAAACCTCTCTTCAAGCAGCCGCTCTCTGCGGGGACCGCGAGCCGGGCCGGCGCGGCGCTGCGGCCGGCGCCGGGAAAACGCGGGAGGGCGGGCGGGCGGACGCCGGAGCCGGATTGGCGAGGGAGGGACTGGCGCGGCGAGCGCTGCTCTCCTGGCCCAGAGGTGGAGGGAAAACCCGGTCTGACTCACCGCGCGCGGCGAGCCCTGAGCCCGGCCAGGCCCGGATGGGGGGGGCGGGGACCGCGGGGCACACCCGCCCACCCGTAATCCAACCTGAGCTTTGCCGGGCTCCGCTCTACCAGGCCGGCCCAACAGCGTAGCTCTCTGCTGGCTGCACCCCGCACCGCGGCCGCCCTGGGCGCGCCAGCTTCGGACTGGCCGGGTCCGCAGCCCCAGTGCGGTGACGCCCTGGGACGGCGCCTGGCTCCTCCTCCTCTTCCTGGCCTCGCCCGCCTCTCTCCGTTTCCAGAACTCGACAGCTTCGGTCCCTCACCTTCATGATCTCAGCGCCTCCTCGCACGTGAGCAGCAGCATCCTTTTGAGGCCAAGCGAAATAATACTCTGAGAGGTGAAGACACTTTCTCGAGGTCCACTGCTTGTTAGCCGCTGACTTGGGCACTCTCCCAAGTATTTTGCCGCCAAAGCCTTCCAGGGGCAGCAAATTCAGATGCCTTCAGGGGCTAGACAAGTGAGTCAAGCGGGCTGGGTGTAAGACAATGGGAAGAGATGGAGACCGTGGCATCCACCTAAAGGCATTCGAATCCCAAAAATTCAAACTTCTCTTTTCGTCAAAAAGTTAAACATACAGTACTATAAAAAAATAAATAAATAAACCCAGTGCCGCTATATGAGGAAGCAATTCCATTCTTAGGTATATACCCAAAAGAATTAAAAGAGGTATTCAAACAAATATTTGTACAGGTATGTTCATTGACAGTAGCCAAAAGGTGGAAACTACCCAAATATTCATCAGCAGAATAATGGATAAACAAAGTGGTATATCCATACAATGGAATATTATTCACCCATAAAAAGGAAGGAAGTACTGATACATGCTGTATTGGGGGTCAACCTGTAGAACATAATACTAAGTGAAAGAAGCATCTAGAGGATGGCCGTGTAGAACATTAAGCTAAGTGAAGGAAGCCAGACACAAAAGGTATTATGTTGTATGATTCCATTTACATGAGACATTCAAAAGAGGGAAATTGAGAGAGACAGAAAACAGATTAGTGGTTGCCAGGGAATGGAAGGGGGGGAGTGAGGAGTGATTATTTAATGGAATTCTTTTTGGGGTGGTTAAAATGTTTTGGAACTAGAGAGTGGTGACGGTTGCACAACGCTGTGAAAGTAGGAAATGTACATTGTGAATTGTGCATTTTCAAAGGTTAATTTTATGTTATGAGAAGGGGCTCCATGATTAGTTCGGATGAAAACTCAGCTTCAGGGGTCACAAGCCTGGATTGTTACAAATACAGTGACTTATCCAGGGTCTTCTGACTTCTCAGTCCAATGTTCTTTTCCCTGCATCAGGCTGCCAGTGGGAGCTGGGAAGGGAAGGGTGTTCAGCATCTTGGAAATTCCCAGCAGGTGGGAAAGAAATCAGAAGGCATCCTCCAGCCCTGAGATGTCAAAGACAGGCTGGTGAGGGGAGAGGGTCCGGAGGGTCCTGACTGACTGGATCATGGAGAAAGTGGCTGAAAACTCAGGTAGGAGGCTGTTCCCACCCCCCCCGCCCCGCCCCGCCCAGCCAGCCTCCCCCAACAAACAGCTCAGTAGTGAGCTTGTCTCACACCTGATGTGGGCTTCTCTGCAGTGGATTGGGATGCAGGGCTCAAGGGGTTGGGGTAGGGCTAGAGAGCAACCTGGCTCTGTCCTTCTAGCAGACTCATCATTTGCAGAAACAAAGTTCAGCTTCCCAGCCCCTCCCACCAGGACCAGGCTACCTGTCCTCACCTCGTGCACAGGCTCCTGCACAGGCTCTTCGCTCTGGGGTGATGAGAGCATACCCCTCCCCCACAGCCTTTGCCTCTGGAGCTGGCCTGGCAGATACTCCTTCCTGCCTGGCTGTCTCTGAGGCCTTTAAGGTTGCCCTGGTCACCTGGTTAGGTAGTGGCAAGCTGCCCCAGGGTAGAAGCAGTTTCAGTCCTAATCAAAAAGTACCTCCTCGTCCCCCCTCCACGCACTCAGTGCATTCACCCCTTCCTGTCCTGTTACAGACTGAATTGTGGCCCCAGAAATACATGTTGTGATACAATGAAAAACGTCTCAGCACAAAAAAGTAAGTGAAAAAATGAAATTGTCAACAACACACATAAAAAGGCATCAAAATGACAGCACTAAACACATACTTATCTAAAGTTACGCTGAATGTAAATGGACTAAACGCACCAATAAAGAGAGAGTCTCAGACTGGATAAAGAAACATGATCCATCCATATGCTGCCTACAAGAGACACACCTTAGACTTAGAGACACAAACAAACAAAAACTCAAAGGATGGAAAAAAATATATCAAGCAAACAACAAGCAAAAAAGAGCAGGAGTAGCAATATTAATTTCTGACAAAAAAGACTTTAAAGTTAAATCCACCACAAAGGATAAAGAAGGACACTACATAATGATTAAAGGGACAATTGACCAGGAAGATATAACCATATTAAATATTTATGCACCCAATGACAGGGCTGCAAGATACATAAAACAAACTTTAACAGAACTGAAAAGTGAGATAGACACCTCCACAATTATAGTAGGAGACTTCAACACACCACTTTCAGAGAAGAATAGGACTTCCAATAAGAAGCTCAATAGAGACATGGAAGACCTAATTGCTACAATCAACCAACTTGACCTCATTGACTTACACAGAACACTCCACCCAACAGCTGCAAAGTATACTTTTTTTCTAGCGCACATGGAACATTCTCTAGAATAGACCACATATTGGGTCATAAAACAAACCTTTGCAGAATCCAAAACATCAAAATATTACAAAGCATCTTCTCAGACCACAAGGCCATAAAAGTGGAAATCAATAACAGAAAAATTAGGGAAAAGAAATCAAATACTTGGAAACTGAACAATACCCTGCTGAAAAAAGACTGGGTTATAGAAGACATTAAGGAGGGAATAAAGAAATTCATAAAATGCAATGAGAATGAAAACACTTCCTGTCAAAACCTCTGGGACACAGCAAAAGCAGTGCTCAGAGGTCAATTTATATCGATAAATGCACACATACATAAGGAAGAAAGCCAAAATCAGAGAACTGTCCCTACAACTTGAACAAATAGAAAGTGAGCAGCAAAAGAATCCTTCAGGCATCAGAAGAAAACAAATAATAAAAATTAGAGCTGAACTAAATGAATTAGAGAACAGAAAAACAATTGAAAGCATTAACGAAGCCAAAAGCTGGTTCTTTGAGAATATTAACAAAATTCATGAACCATTGGCCAGACTGACTAAAGAAATACAGGAAAGGAAACAAATAACCCGAATAAGAAACGAGATGGGCCACATCACAACAGACCCAACTGAAATTAAAAGAATCATATCAGATTATTATGAAAAATTGTACTCTAACAAATTTGCAAACCTAGAAGAAATGGATGAATTCCTAGAAAAACACTACCTGCCTAAACTAACACAATCAGAAGTAGAACAACTGAATAGACCCGTAACAAAAAAAGAGATTGAAAAGGTAATCAAAAAACTCCCAACCAAAAAAAAGCCCTGCCCCGGACAGCTTCACTGCAGAGTTCTACCAAACTTTCGGAGAAGAGTTAACACCACTACTATTAAAGGTATTTCAAAGCATAGAAAATGGCGGAATACTACCTAACTCATTCTATGAAGCCACCATATCCCTGATACCAAAACCAGGTAAAGACATCACAAAAAAAGAAAATTACAGACCTATATCCCTCAAGAACATAGATGCAAAAATCCTCAACAAAATTCTAGCCAATAGAATTCAACAACATATCAAAAAATTAATCCACCACGACCAAGTGGGATTTATACCAGGTATGCAAGGCTGGTTTAATATTAGAAAAACCATTAATGTAATCCACCATATAAATAAAACAAAAGACAAAAACCACATGATCTTATCAATTGATGCAGAAAAGGCATTTGACAAAGTCCAACACCCATTTATGATAAAAAATCTCACCAAAATAGGAATTGAAGGAAAATTCCTCAACATACTAAAGGGCATCTATACAAAGCCAACAGCCAATATCACTCTAAATGGAGAGAGCCTGAAAGCATTTCCCTTGAGAACGGGAACCAGACAAGGATGCCCTTTATCATCGCTCTTATTCAACATTGTGCTAGAGGTCCTAGCCAGAGCAATTCGGCTAGACAAAGAAATAAAGGGCAACTGGATTGGCAAGGAGGAAGTACAATTATCTCTATTTGCAGATGACATGATCTTATACACCGAAAACCCTAAGGAATCCTCCAGAAAACTACTGAAACTAATAGAAGAGTTTGGCAGAGTCTCAGGTTATAACACAAACATACAAAAATCACTTGGATTCCTCTACATCAACAAAAAGAACATCGAAGAGGAAATCACCAAATCAATACCGTTCACAGTAGCCCCCAAGAAGATAAAATACTTAGGAATAAATCTTACCAAAGATGTAAAAGACCTATACAAAGAAAACTACAACGTATTAGTGCAAGAAACTAAAAAGGACCTACATAAGTGGAAAAACATACCTTGCTCATGGATAGGAAGACTTAACATAGTAAAAATGTCTATTCTACCAAAAGCCATCTATACATACAATGTACTTCCGATCCAAATTCCAATGACATTTTTTAATGTGATGGAGAAACAAATCACCAACTTCATATGGAAGGGAAAGAAGCCCCGGGTAAGTAAAGCATTACTGAAAAAGAAGAAAGTGGGAGGCCTCACTCTACCTGATTTCAGAACATATTATACAGCCACAGTAGTCAAAACAGCCTGGTACTGGTACAACAACAGACACATAGACCAATGGAAGAGAATTGAGAACCCAGATATAAATCCATCCACATATGAGCAGCTGATATTTGACAAAGGCCCAGTGTCAGTGAATTGGGGAAAAGATAGTCTTTTTAACAAATGGTGCTGGCATAACTGGATATCCATTTGCAAAAAAATGAAACAGGACCCATACCTCACACCGTGCACAAAAACGAACTCCAAGTGGATCAAAGACCTAAACATAAAGACTAAAACGATAAAGATCATGGAAGAAAAAATAGGGACAATGTTAGGAGCCCTGATAAAAGGCATAAACAGAATACAAAACATTACTAAAAATGACAAAGAGAAACCAGATAACTGGGAGCTCCTAAAAATCAAACACCTATGCTCATCTAAAGACTTCACCAAAAGAGTAAAAAGACCACCTACAGATTGGGAAAGAATTTTCAGCTATGACATCTCCGACCAGCGCCTGATCTCTAAAATCTATATGATTCTGTTAAAACTCAACCACAAAAAGACAAACAACCCAATCAAGAAGTGGGCAAAGGATATGAACACGTACTTCACTAAAGAAGATATTCAGGCAGCTAACAGATACATGAGAAAATGTTCTCGATCATTAGCCATTAGAGAAATGCAAATTAAAACTACGATGAGATTCCATCTCACTCCAACAAGGCTGGCATTAATCCAAAAAACACAAAATAATAAATGTTGGAGAGGCTGCGGAGAGATTGGAACTCTTATGCACTGCTGGTGGGAATGTAAAATGGTACAACCACTTTGGAAATGTATCTGGCGTTTTCATAAAAAGTTAGAAATAGAACTACCATACAACCCAGAAATCCCACTCTTCAGAATATACCCTAGAGAAATAAGAGTCTTTACGTGAACAGGTATATGCACACCCATGTTTATTGCAGCTCTGTTTACAATAGCAAAAAGCTGGAAGCAACCAAGGTGTCCATCAACGGATGAATGGGTAAATAAATTGTGGTATATTCACACAATGGAATACTATGCATCGATAAAGAACAGTGAGGAATCTGTGAAACATTTCATAACGTGGAGGAACCTGGAAGTCATTATGCTGAGTGAAATTAGTCAGAGGCAAAAGGACAAATATTGTATAAAACCACTATTATAAGATCTTGAGAAATAGTATAAACTGAGAACACATACTTTTGTGGTTACGGGGAGGAAGGGAGGGAGGGGGGAGAGAGTTATTTACTGATTAGTTAGTAGATAAGAACTACTTTAGGTGAAGAGAAGGACAATACTCAATACATGGAAGGTCAGCTCGACTGGACTGGACCAAAAGCAAAGAACTTTTCGGGATAAACTGAATGCTTCAAAGGTCAGTGGAGCAAGGGCAGGGGTTTGGGGACTATGGCTTAAGGGGACTTTTAAGTCAATTGGCAAAATAATACTGTTATGAAAACATTCTGCATCCCACTTTGAAATGTGGCGTCTGGGGTCTTAAATGCTAACAAGTGGCCATCTAAGATGCATCAATGGGTCTCAACCCACCTGGATCAAAGGAGAATGAAGAACACCAAGATCACACGATAACTATGAGCCCAAGAGACAGAAAGGGCCACATGAACCAGAGACTTATATCATCCTGAGACCAGAAGAACTAGATGGTGCCCGTCCACAATCGATGACTGCCCTGACAGGGAGCACAACAGAGAACCCTTGAGGGAGCAGGAGATCAGTGGGATGCAGACCCCCAATTCTCATAAAAAGACCAGACTTAATGGTCTGACTGAGACTAGAGGAATCCCAGCGGTCATGGTCCCCAAACCTTCTATTGGCCCAGGACAGGAACCATTCCCGAAGACAACTCATCAGACATGGAAGGGACTGGACAATGGGTTGGAGAGAGATGCTGACAAAGAGTGAGCTACTTGTATCAGGTGGACTCTTGAGACTGTGTTGGTATCTCTTGTCTGGAGGGGAGATAGGAGGGTAGAGAGGGTTAGAAACTGGCAAAATCGTCATGAAAGGAGAGACTGGAAGGAGGGAGTAGGCTGACTCATTAAGGGGAGAGTAAGTGGGAGTACGGAGTAAGGTGTATATAAGCTTATATGTGACTGACTTGATTTGTAAACTTTCACTTAAAGCACAATAAAAATTATTAAAAAAATATATATATATATATATATATATGTATATATATATATATATATATATATGTTGTGAATCCTAACCCAAATACCTGTGGAAAGGAGCCCTGGCAACTCAATGGTTAAATGCTTGGCTGCCAACCAAAAGGTTGGCAGTTCGAACCCACCCAGCAGCTCCACTGGAGAAAGACCTGAGGATCTGCTCTGTAAAGACTGCAGCCAAGAAAACCCCTTGGGGCAGTTCTACTCTGTCACAGGGGTCTCTATGAGTCTGAATCCACTTGAAGGCATCCAACAACAACAAACCTGTGAATGTAATTCCTTTGGGGAATCTGTTTTCTTTGTTATGTTAATGAGTTAGCATCAGTGTAGTGTGTGTCTTTAGCCAGTCGTTTTTTGAGATACAAAAGGAACAGATTAGGCACAGATGGGGGAAGATAGATGCCACTCCACATGAAGATTGCCAGAAACAGAGGAACAGAAGCTAAAAAGAGATATGGACCTTTCCCCAGGGACCACAGAGAGAGAAAAACCAAAACCAAACCAAACCGTTACCATCAAGTTGATTTGGACTTAAAGTGTCCCTATAGGACAGAGTAGAACTGCCCCGTAGGGTTTCCAAGGAGTAGCTGGTGGATTCAAACTACAGACCTTTTGGATAGCAGCCTAGCTTTTAACCACTGCACCACCGGAGCCCCAAGAGACAAAGTCTTCCCCTATGAATAGTGACCTGAATTTGGATTTCTAGCTTCCTAAATGGTGAGAAAATAAACTTCTGTTCATTCAAGCCAGCTACTTGTGGTATTTCTGTTATAGCAGCACAAAGTAACTAAGATACTCCCACATCCGCAATCGTAAACCATACGTTGACTCCTTGGATGCCCTCAGTCCAACCTCCTCAAATGAAAATGAAGCCCAGAGACAGCACATGCCCTTTCTCCCACAAAGACCATCTTAGAGCTAGTTCCTGGCGGAGCTGGGCCTCTTGTTGCCTACTGTTATTCTTTCAAATGCAGGCTGCCCTCTGCCTTCTCACCTGTGCACCCTCAGCCCTGGCAGTGATTGTAGCACTTCAGAGCAGTACTGTTCACAGTAGCCAAAAGGTGGAAATGACCTGAATGTCCATCAACACATGAATGGATACACAAAATGTGGCATATTCATACAAGGGACTATCATTTCGTCGTAAAAACAAGGATGAACCTTGAAAACATGCTAATGTTGGCATTAGCCTTTAGCCTGCTATCTGCCTTTCTGAGGCCTTTGAAAGAAGGTAGGCTGGGCAGAGGTGGGAGAGTCCAGAGCCAGGAGGAAGATAAGGCTTGTGTCCCCTCTCCCCACTTGCCTGGACTAGTGGGGAAAGGGGAACTTATGAGGGAGAGTGGGCTCTTGGGGAGGGGAGACTCATAGGAGAAGGGGGACTTATATGCAGTGAACTTCACTCACCTTCCTGGGGTTGTAGGGCAGAGCCTTCTGCCTGGAGCCCCTTGTCCCCAGACTTGTGGCTTTCCTGGAGTTGGCTTGGGAAGGACACTTCCAAGGTGCAAAGGGGTGAGGCACTTCGGGTGCCATGCCAGGAGAAGTGAAACCAAACACCCTGAATGCACCCATTTCCTCAGTTGGCTAGCCTTGGACAATTTAATGTCTCTCTCCGAGCCAAGTCTCAGTTTCCTCATCTTTAAAATGGGATAGAAATTTGGCTGTGAGGATCAAGTGAATTAATGTATGTAAAGTTCCTACCAAGTGCCTGGCAAATGGTAGCCATCTGGAAATGTTTGGCCTCTCTTCTCTTATGGGGAAAGTTTATCCAGAGGACAAAATGCCTGACATGGAGCCTGTCTTGAAGTGGCCGGGAAGGCTATGTGAGGTCACTGTGCTGCCACACTGGCGTGTACCGGCACTGCCTAGGGTCTGAGCTGGGTAATCTGTGCATGTCCTTGCTGGGATAGTGTGGCCTTCGAGTAGCCAGGACTGTGGAATCATGGAGCCACCAGTGGTGACTACGTTTGCCCCCACTTCTCTGGCTACCACCTCTGACCTCATCGCCTTTCTCCTTGATGGCTGCGTCAGCCTGCGTGGACTCCCTACATTGCAGTGTCTCTCACTCTGCCCCAGAGGAAGCTTCCTAGCCCACACCGCCGTCCCCACACTCCCCTGCCTGGGAGGTGGAGTCCCAGCGCCAGGACTGGTCCCGCGGCTTCTTCCAGTTCAGCATCTGCTTCCCTGCACCTCTGCTCTGGCGACCTGCCTGGTGTCCTCATCTGTAAGTGGCTGGGTTGTTGGGAGACTCCATCATGGGCACCCACTGTGCTCAAGGCCCCTCACCCACCCCCAAGGTTCCAGACCTCATCCGTTTCTTCACTGTAACCACACAGTGACTCCACTTACCACGCTGCATCCTAATTCGTGGCTGACCTGTCTCTCTCCCCAGGAGACTTGAGCCCAGAGAGGACGAGAAGACAGGGACTGGTGTCCAGCTTGTATCCATATTCCAGTGCCTCTTCCAGCGCATGACAGTTGACCATGTTCAGCTCCAACACACCATCTGCAAAAAGGAAACTGCGTGGCTGTTTTCTAACCAGGAGGAGGAGAGAGAAGAAAGGCAGCCCAGGTTTTAAGTCCTGGACTGTAACTTCCTGGGGAGCTCCCTGAGCCTCAGTTTCTTCATTTGTAAAACAAGCAACATCTCCACAAGGATTAAATGAAATAACTCAGGACAGGGTTCCCGGCAGGTTGAGGGACGTGGCAGCTGCATGTCCCCCACCTGCCCTTCACCTCTTGTCCTGCCTCCCCCTCCTGGAGCAGGGCCAGCCCCAGCCTGAGGGAGAGAACTGGGCGTTTCTGAAGAAGCAGCGGTGTCTGAGGATTTCAGACCTCGGAAAAGCAGGCTCACAAATCTAGCTCCTGTCAGTGCCACCAAGATTGGTTAAGCCCGAGAGCTGTGCCCTGGAGGGGACATTGTGGCTGTGTCCGGATAGGAGGCAGTAGGATCCTGCACCAGGGTGCACCCACCCTCACACCCTGATAGATGTGCCCCATGCCCTGGGGTGAAAGAGAACTTGTGGGACCCTAACTGCCCTCCCCGAGTCACCAGTGCTGGGGAGGAGCCCTTGTTCACCCCTGTTTGCCCCCTTCCCAGGGTGACCGGGCAGCCCCAGGCGGGAGGTGGAGGTGGAAGCTGAGAGCTGCCAGGGCTTGCGCAGGTGCTTACCTACCCCGGGGCAGAGCTCAGACCTGCAGGAGCCAGCCAGGACTCCATGTGGACGCCACCCCGGAAGCTCAGGCCACACAGCTGGCCCACTTTTGGTCACGAGAAACCTGGACGGGCCCTGTGGCCAACCCCAGGTTGAGTTGCCAGCCCAGATGAAAAGGGGGTGCTTTGCTCTGGAACTCAGGAGACCTGGGCTCCAAGCCTTCCACTGCAGTGATTTAGGGAGGCGGGGATGGGGGTGACATGGGGTGGGGGAGGTCACTACAAACCTGTCCAGTGCAGTGGGCTTGGATTTTCGTTCTCCAAAACCTGTTGCCATTGAGTCAATTCCAGTGCATGATAACCCGATTTGTTACAGAGGAGAACTGTGCTTCATAGGGTTTTCTTGGTTGTAACTTTACAGAAGCAGATCACCAGGCCTTTCTTCCATGGCACCAGTGGGTGGGTTCAAACCTTTGGTTTGCCTTTAGTTTAGCAGCTGTTTGCAAACCTCTGCTCCACCCAGGGAACTTTCTCATGCTCCATAGTAGTCCAAAACGTGCTGGTAGCGGGACAGGCATTTATTTACAGAGACTTTCTTTAGATCACTTGTGAAATTTTTCAAATATATACAAAGGCAGAGAAAAGAGAATGAAAGTTTCTCATGTACCCATCGCCCAAATTCAGTAGTTACCAGTTGGAGGCTGATCTCATTCACCTCCACGTAAACCCTGCTGTCAGCCCCTTTCTCGCTCTTAGGTTATTTTAAAGCAAATTCCAAATATTATGATATTTCATCCTTGAGTGTTTCAGTGTTGACACGCTTTTCCAGTGCCTTTATTTTAGGGCAGACAGTCTCACGGATGTGATTGCCAACAACGAGGCTGGAGGATGAAGACCCTGCAGGATCTTCTGAGCAGCGTCCCGTCAGTTGGTCTGTCTCTCCACTAGTGCCACAGGCCACCTGCCCACTGATACTGCTCTGCCAAAAGAGAATGAGGAAGCTCATCCCACTCTTTCCACTTCAAGGGAAGGCCAGGAGAAGTGACTCTTGCCTGCCCTTCCTCCTCAGGGTGCCCCAGAGGGAGAGAAGACGTGGATTACCTGTGGACAAGGTGGCTAAGGTGCTGAAGTGAACCACCTCGGCACCAAAAAGAGGACGCTTCCCATGGATTATGGGGGCCACAGGCCTGACCAGTAGGTCCCGGTCCTAGGGGTCCCAGCCACCTCGCCATCCATGCGCCTCTCACCTACATGCCACCCATCAGCCAGTCATCCTCCTTTCCATTTATCCATGCCCAGGATATGCCAGGGGCATAGCCCTCCCTCCCTTGGGCCCTCAGTGGAGGCCTTGAAAACCCTCTGTAAGCCATTCCTCTTTCCTCAGTATATTCCGCTAAGACAAAGGTTTCCTTGGGTCCCTGTCTGTTCTACTTCCTGAGCCCAGTGAGCAGGAGTGCCTGACATAGCCTGTCTCCCTGGCCTCTGTCCCAGACCCGCAGTCTGGCCGACTCACAGGGCCTCGTGACGGCCGCCACCCATACCCAAACATTAATCCAGCCCCACCCAGGAGAGCCAGACAGGCACACACACCTTGCCTGCCTGGTACTGCCTGTCCTGCCCCCACCTTCCTTCCAAACCTACCAGGGCAGCAGCTCCGCCTCCCCAAGATCCGGGCCACACCCAGGTCCTTGCAGTCCTCTGGGTCCTTCGAGCATGAGCACTTCACACCCTGGACAGGTCTGATGGCAGGATGGTACAGGGTATGCAGTGTGGAGAGATCAGGACATACAGGACCTGCACCGGCCTCTTGTCCACTGCTGGCAGAAACCAGGGGGCTTTCTGGGCAGATGGGGCCAGAAGGGTGGCCTGAGATGGTGAAGACCACCTGTCCCTGGGCACTGGTGGAAAGTTCACACGAACTTTCTGAGCTACTCGTCAGAGCTTGGCCTTCTGGGAAGGGGATGTTGAGATGGAGTTAGGAGTGCAAGAGGTTTATTGTGGAGTAACATCTGTGAAAAGGAGCCCTGGTAGTACAGTGGTTAAAGCGCTTGGCTGCTAACTGGAAGGTCAGAGGTTCGAACCCACCAGCCACTCTGAGGAAGAAAGATGTGGCAGTCTGCTTCTGTCAGCCTTGGAAACCCTACAGGGCAGCTCTGCATTGTATTACAGGGTCACTCTGAGTCAGAATCAGCTTGAGCCAGGTTGGGCAGGGGGCGCCATCAGACTGCAGTGCTTGTTGCTGTTAGCTGTGGTAGAGTCAGCTCCTGATTCATGACAACCTCATGCACAATGGAAAGAGATGCTGCCCAGTTCTGTGTCATCTCCATGATCAGATGCACATCAGACCCTTGTGATCTGTAAGGTTTTCGCTGGCTGATTGCTGGAAGTAGATCCCCAGACCTTTCTTTCTAGTCCCTTTTAGTCTGGAAGCTCCACTGAAACCTGTTCAGTATCACAGCAACATGAGATCCTCCACTGACAGACAGGTGGTGGCTACACGTGAGGTGCATCGGCTTGGAGTTGAACCCAGGTCTTCTGTGTGAAAGGTGAGAAATCTACCGCTGCACCATACCCCCAACTTGGCCAAGCCTCTGCTTGCCCAACATGGAACTCAGATCTGTTAGAGGACTCCTCACCAGGCAGAAGAGGCCAGGACCTTATACCACTGCTGGTGGCTGTGTGAGAAGAGCATGACCTGGATCTGAACGCTGTAATGGTCCCAACCATACTCTTTGCAGCTGGACGGTGGGTCCTTTCTGGAAGGGGCACATCTGCTTGTCTGCCACGCAGCCACACCAAGCCAAGCTGTGTGCTAGGCACCCTGGGACTGCAGACAGAAAACCTTTAGAATGGAAGGTGCTGATGGTGGACGGTGGGCGTGACCTCTTAGATGTCATCTCCCCATAGTGTGCTGCAGGGCACTTGGAGTTGTTGGATGAATGCGTGAGCAAGTGCATGAACTCATTCTTAAAGAATTATGTTTTAGTGACTGACTTAGTTACCTAGTGCTGCCATAATGGCAAATGCCACCAGTGGGTGACTTTAAAGAACAGAAATCTACTTTCTCATGATTCCGGAAGCTAGAAGTCCAAATCAGGGTCTGGGTCTTTTTGAGCCCTGTGGGCCCCTCTCCTAGTTTCTGGTGACTACTGTCAATCCTTGGCATCTGTCTTTCCCTATGTATGTCTCTGTGTCTATTCTGCTTTATTTATAACTCAGAAGTGATTAGGTTTAGGACCCAACCTATACTGGTATAACCTCATTAATGTAACAAAAGAAACTTCCTATTTCTAAACTAGGTCATAGGATTAGGTACAGGGCTTAGGATTTCAAAGCATTTTTCAGGGGGACAGAATTCAGCCCCTAACAGTGAGATCCTGAAATTTGGCATCAGGGACCTGCACTAACTTTGGGTTTCATCCCTTGTTAGTTGTGTAACCTGTAACCTGTTCTAGACCTTAATTTCCTTATTTGTGAAATGAGGGTGGTGACCTCTGTTGTGAGGCTTAAATGTAGTGATGTGTGTGAAAGCCCATTGTGGAGTAAAATCCTGGGTATGGCGTGCACTTCCTTGTGTGGAACATAAATACCCAGGACAGGAAAAAGGAACAGAAAGAAAATTTACTAGGAAAGTTAACAGTCAATAGCTCTGGGCGAATACCTTTTAGACATAACAGAAAAGGTGCAAAAATAGAGGAGTTCTCTTATACCCTCACTCAGCCTCCCTCAAGTGCTAACATCTTGCATAACTATAGTACAATCATCAGTTATACTAAGAAATTAACATCAGTACATTACTACTCTTAACTAAACTACAGATTTCATTTGGATTTAGCCAGTTTTTCCACTAATGCCCTTTTTCTGGTTCAGGATTCAACCTAGAATCCCATTGTTGTTGTATCTCCTTAAAAACCAGTTGCCAAACCAAGAAAAACATAATGACTCAGCAAACATAGAGTCAAATAATGTGAAAATGAGGAGCACACAATTTACAAAGAAAAAGTCTCAGCACAAAAAAGTAAGTGGAAAAATGAAATTGTCAACAACACACATAAAAAGGCATCAAAATGACAGCACTAAACACTTACTTATCTAAAATTACGCTGAATGTAAATGGACTAAACGCACCAATAAAGAGACAGAGAGTCTCAGACTGGATAAAGAAACATGATCCATCCATATGCTGCCTACAAGAGACACACCTTAGACTTAGAGACACAAACAAACTAAAACTCAAAGGATGGAAAAAAATATATCAAGCAAACAACAAGCAAAAAAGAGCAGGAGTAGCAATATTAATTTCTGACAAAATAGACTTTAAAGTTAAATCCACCACAAAGGATAAAGAAGGACCCTACATAATGATTAAAGGGACAATTGACCAGGAAGATATAACCATATTAAATATTTATGCACCCAATGACAGGGCTGCAAGATACATAAAACAAACTTTAACAGAACTGAAAAGTGAGATAGACACCTCCACAATTATAGTAGGAGACTTCAACACACCACTTTCAGAGAAGAATAGGACTTCCAATAAGAAGCTCAATAGAGACACGGAAGACCTAATTGCTACAATCAACCAACTTGACCTCATTGACTTACACAGAACACTCCACCCAAAAGCTGCAAAGTATACTTTTTTTCTAGCGCACATGGAACATTCTCTAGAATAGACCACATATTGGGTCATAAAACAAACCTTTGCAGAATCCAAAACATCAAAATATTACAAAGCATCTTCTCAGACCACAAGGCCATAAAAGTGGAAATCAATAACAGAAAAATTAGGGAAAAGAAATCAAATACTTGGAAACTGAACAATACCCTGCTGAAAAAAGACTGGGTTATAGAAGACATTAAGGAGGGAATAAAGAAATTCATAGAATGAAAACACTTCCTATCAAAACCTCTGGGACACAGCAAAAGCAGTGCTTCAGAGGTCAATTTATTTCGATAAATGCACACATACATAAGGAAGAAAGAGCCAAAATCAGAGAACTGTCCCTACAACTTGAACAAATAGAAAGCGAGCAGCAAAAGAATCCATCAGGCATCAGAAGAAAACAAATAATAAAAATTAGAGCTGAACTAAATGAATTAGAGAACAGAAAAACAATTGAAAGCATTAACAAAGCCAAAAGCTGGTTCTTTGAAAAAATTAACAAAATTGATAAACCATTGGCCAGACTGACTAAAGAAATACAGGAAAGGAAACAACCCAAATAAGAAACGAGATGGGCCACATCACAACAGACCCAACTGAAATTAAAAGAATCATATCAGATTATTACGAAAAATTGTACTCTAACAAATTTGCAAACCTAGAAGAAATGGATGAATTCCTAGAAAAACACTACCTGCCTAAACTAACACAATCAGAAGTAGAACAACTGAATAGACCCGTAACAAAAAAAGAGATTGAAAAGGTAATCAAAAAACTCCCAACCAAAAAAAAAGCCCTGCCCCGGACAGCTTCACTGCACAGTTCTACCAAACTTTCGGAGAAGAGTTAACACCACTACTACTAAAGGTATTTCAAAGCATAGAAAATGACGGAATACTACCTAACTCATTCTATGAAGCCACCATATCCCTGATACCAAAACCAGGTAAAGACATTACAAAAAAAGAAAATTACAGACCTATATCCCTCATGAACATAGATGCAAAAATCCTCAACAAAATTCTAGCCAATAGAATTCAACAACATATTAAAAAGATAATCTACCACGACCAAGTGGGATTTATACCAGGTATGCAAGGCTGGTTTAATATTAGAAAAACCATTAATGTAATCCACCATATAAATAAAACAAAAGACAAAAACCACATGATCTTATCAATTGATGCAGAAAAGGCATTTGACAAAGTCCAACACCCATTTATGATAAAAACTCTCACCAAAATAGGAATTGAAGGAAAATTCCTCAACATAATAAAGGGCATCTTTTTTTTTTTTTTTAATACAAAGCCAACAGCCAACATCACTCTAAATGGAGAGAGCCTGAAAGCATTTCCCTTGAGAACGGGAACCAGACAAGGATGCCCTTTATCACCACTCTTATTCAACATTGTGCTAGAGGTCCTAGCCAGAGCAATTAGGCTAGACAAAGAAATAAAGGGCATCCAGATTAGCAAGGAGGAAGTAAAATTATCTCTATTTGCAGATGACATGATCTTATACACAGAAAACCCTAAGGAATCCTCCAGAAAACTACTGAAACTAGTAGAAGAGTTTGGCAGTCTCAGGTATTAAGATAAACCTACAAAAATCACTTGGATTCCTCTACATCAACAAAAAGAACATTGAAGAGGAAATCACCAAATCAATACCATTCACAGTAGCCCCCAAGAAGATAAAATACTTAGGAATAAATCTTACCAAAGATGTAAAAGACCTATACAAAGAAAACCACAACGTACTAGTGCAAGAAACTAAAAAGGACCGACATAAGTGGAAAAACATACCTTGCTCATGGATAGGAAGACTTAACATAGTAAAAATGTCTATTCTACCAAAAGCCATCTATACATACAGTGCACTTCCGATCCAAATTCCAATGATATTTTTTAATGTGATGGAGAAACAAATCACCAACTTCCTATGGAAGGGAAGGAAGCCCCAGATAAGCAAAGCATTACTGAAAAAGAAGAAGAAAGTGGGAGGCCTCATTCTACCTGATTTTAGAACATATTATACAGCCACAGTAGTCAAAACAGCCTGGTCCTGGTACAACAACAGACACATAGACCAATGGAACAGAATTGAGAACCCAGATATAAATCCATCCACATATGAGCAGCTGATATTTGACAAAGGCCCAGTGTCAGTGAATTGGGGAAAAGATAGACTTTTTAACAAATGGTGCTGGCATAACTGGATATCCATTTGCAAAAAAATGAAACAGGACCCATACCTCACACCATGCACAAAAACGAACTCCAAGTGGATCAAAGACCTAAACATAAAGACTAAAACGATAAAGATTATGGAAGAAAAAATAGGGACAACGTTAGGAACCCTAATTCAAGGCATAAACAGAATACAAAATATTACCAAAAACGATGAAGAGAAACCAGATAACTGGGAGCTCCTAAAAATCAAACACCTATGCTCATCTAAAGACTTCACCAAAAGAGTAAAAGGAGCACCTACAGACTGGGAAAGAATTTTCAGTTATGACATCTCCGACCAGTGCCTGATCTCTAAAATCTGTATGATTCTGTCAAAACTCAACCACAAAAAGACAAACAACCCAATCAAGAAGTGGGCAAAGGACATGAACACGCACTTCACCAAAGAAGATATTCAGGCAGCAAATACATACATGAGAAAATGCTCTCGATCATTAGCCATTAGAGAAATGCAAATTAAAACTACGATGAGATTCCATCTCACTCCAACAAGGCTGGCATTAATCCAAAAACACAAAATAATAAATGTTGGAGAGGCTGCGGAGAGACTGGAACTCTTAAACACTGCTGGTGGGAATGTAAAATGGTACAACCACTTTGGAAATCTATCTGGCAGTTTCTTAAAAAGTTAGAAATAGAACTACCATACAACCCAGAAATCCCACTCTTCGTAATATACCCTAGAGAAACAAGAGCCTTCACACGAACAGATATATGCACACCCATGTTTATTGCAGCTCTGTTTACAATAGCAAAAAGCTGGAAGCAACCAAGGTGTCCATCAATGGATAAATGGTTAAATAAATGATGGTATATTCACACAATGGAATATTACGCATCGATAAAGAACAGTGACGAATCTCTGAAACATTTCATAACATGGAGGAGCCTGGAAGGCATTATGCTGAGTGAAATTAGAGGCAAAAGGACAAATATTGTATAAGACCACTATTATAAGATCTTGAGAAATAGTATAAACTGAGAAGAACACATACTTTTGTGGTTACGAGGCGGGGAGGAAGGGGGGGGAAGAGGCTTATTTACTGATTAGTTAGTAGATAAGAACTACTTTAGGTGAAAGGAAGGACAATGCTCAATACATGGAAGGTCAGCTCAAATGGACTGGACCAAAAGCAAAGAAGTTTCCGGGATAAACTGAATGCTTCAAAGGTCAGCAGAGCAAGGGCGTGGGTTTGGGGACCATGGCTTAAGGGGACTTCTAAGTCAATTGGCAAAATAATTCTATTATGAAATCATTCTGCATCCCACTTTGAAATGTGGCATCTGGGGTCTTAAATGCTAACAAGCGGCCATCTAAGATGCATCAATGGGTCTCAACCCACCTGGATCAAAGGAGAATGAAGAACACCAAGGTCACACGATAACTACGAGCCCAAGAGACAGAAAGGGCCACATGAACCAGAGACTTACGTTATCCTGAGACCAGAAGAACTAGATGGTGCCCGGCCACAAGCGATGACTGCCCTGACAGGGAGCACAACAGAGAACCCTTGAGGGAGCAGGAGATCAGTGGGATGCAGACCCCAAATTCTCATAAAAAGACCAGCCTTAATGGTCTGACTGAGACTAGAGAAATCCCGGTGGTCATGGTCCCCAAACCTTCTGTTGGCACAGGACAGAAACCATTCCCGAAGACAACTCATCAGACATGGAAGGGACTGGACAATGGGTCGGAGAGAGATGCTGATGAAGGGTGAGCTGCTTGTATCAGGTGGACACTTGAGACTGTGTTGGCATCTCCTGTCTGGAGGGGGGATGGGAGGATAGAGAGAGTTGGAAGCTGGCAAAATTGTCACGAAAGGAGAGACTGGAAGGGCTGACTCATTAGGGGGAGAGTAAGTGGGATTATGGAGTAAGGTGTATATAAGCTTATTTGTGACAGACTGACTTGATTTGTAAACGTTCACTTAAAGCTCAATAAAAATTATTAAAAAAAAAAACAGAAACCAGTTGTCATAGAGTCTACTCCAACTTGTGATGACCCCCTCTGTGTCAGAGTAGAACTGTGCGCCATAGCGTTTTTTTTTTTTATTGTTGCGTACCATTTTTTTTTTTTTTTTTAAATATATACAGCAACCTTAAGGTTTGCAATGGCTGGTTTTTTGGACGTAGATCACCAGGACTTTCTTCTGAGGTGCCTCTGGGTGAACTTGAACCTCCAGCCTTTTGGTTAGCAGCCCAGAGTTTGCACTACCCAAGGACTCCCATGACTCCCTCGGCTCCAGTCTGTGAAGGTTCCTCAGTTTTTCCTAGTCTTTCATGGTCTTGACACTTTTTGAAGAGTCAAGTGTCTTGCAGGTCAGGTAGTTTGTATAATGTCCCTCACTTTGGGTCTGTCTGAGGCTATGCATTATTGGGAAGGACCCCACGGAGGGCATGTGCCCTTCTCAGCACATATCAGGGGTCATTTCCGAATTATTCCACCGCCACCTTTGATTACTTGGTTAGGATGGTGTCTACCAGGTATCTCCACGGTAAAATTACTGTTTTTTACCTTTGTAATTAACAAATCTCTTGGGTGATGGGGGAGACTTTGAGGTTATGCGAATGTCTTCTTTCTCCATGAACTTTCATCGACTACCTTGCATCCATTGATGGATCGATCTTGCCTGCAGTAGTTTTACGCTGATATTCTAATAGTGATTTTTCTATTTCTCTCATTCCTTCCACATTTATTAACTAGAATTCTGGGAGGAAGAGCTATCTCTTCTCCATTTATTTCTTTATTCAGTCATTTGCTTAATCAGTATGGTTTCAAGGATAGTTTTTTTTTTTCTATGATCATATCCGATAGTACCTTTATTGTAAAATTTTAACCTACAGTATAACTCATTTTCTGGGGTGTATGGCTATGTTGGTTTCAACAAATATGATTTGTTGTATCCACTGCCATCCTTCATGAAGAACTCTGGGCAATTAAAAAAAAAAATTTATAGTGATGAAGTGCCTATAACAGAACATTTGCCAATCCAACATTTTTTACATGTAGAATTCAGTGACGTTGATAATGTTCATATTGCACAACTATCACCATTGTCCATTTCCGAATTATTCCACCACCACCAACAGAAATTCAGTGCCCCCAAGCAAAGATTCCTCCTTTCCTTCTCCCTCCCACCCCTGGTAACCAATAATAAACTTTGGTTTCTGTGCATTTCCCTGCTTCATATAAGTGGGATCATGCAATGCTTGTCCTTTTGTGACTTGTTTCACTCAGCATAAAGTTTTCAAGGTTCATCCTTGTTGTAGCGTGTATCAGAATTTCATTTCTCTTTATGGCTGAATAATATTCCCTGACATGTATATACCACATTTTGTTTATCCATTCATCTGTTGGTGGACACTTAGGTTGTTTCTACCTTTTGGCTACTGTGACTAATAATGCAGTGAACACTGGATATTCTGTTTGAGTCCCCGCTTTTAAGTCTCTTGGGTATACACCTAGGAGTGGAATTGCTGGTAATTCTGGAGCCCTGGTGGTACAGTGGTTAAGAGCATGGCTGCTAACCAAAAGGTCGTCAGTTTGAATCCACCAGCCACTCCTTGGAAACTGTGGGGCAGTTCTACTCTGTCCTATAGAGTCACTATGAGTTGAAATTGACTCGATGGCAGTGGGTTTGCCTTAGGGTAGCTCTGTGGAGCCTTGGTGGTGCAGCGATGAAGATCTCAGCTGCTAACCAAAAGGTCAGCTGTTAGAATCTACCAGCTGCTCCTTGGAAACCCTGTGGGGGCAGTTCTCCTCTGCCCTATAGGGTCACTGTGAATTGGAATTGACTGGATGGCAGCAGGTTTGGTTTTTTTGGTTAGTGAGTATGAAGCGATATCTCATTGTGGTTTTGATTTGCATTTCCCTGATGACTAATAAAGAGAAATGGTGGTGCATTTATTGTGAAAAAGAACCTTTGAAGATCTATCCTGAAATAGAATGCTGTCAGTGATAGGATACTATTTGTATGCTTACAAGGAAGACCATCTAACCCAACTATTATTCAAATTTATGCACCAACCAGTAAGGCTAAAAATGAAGAAATTGAAGATTTTTACCAACTTCTGCAGTCTGAAGTTGATCAAACATATAAACAAGATGCATTGATAATTACTGGTGATTGGAATGTGAAAGTTGGAAACAAAGAAGGATCAGTAATTGAAAAATACGGTTTTGGTGATAGAAACAATGCCAGGGATCTCATAATAGAATTGTGCAAGACCAGTGACTTATTCATTGCAAATACCTTTTTTCAACAACATAAACAGCAGTTATACATTTGGACCTCACCAGATGGAATATGTAGGAATCAGTCAACTCCTCTGTGGAAACAGATGATGGAGAGACTCAATATCATCCATCAGAACAAGGCCAGAACAAGGCTGACTACAGAACAGACCATCAGTTGCTCATACGCAAGCTCAAGTTGTAGAAAATTAAAACAGTCTGTACGAGACCTTGAGTATATCCCACCTGAATTTAGAGACCATCTAAAGGATAGATTTGACACATTGAACACTAATGATGGAAAATCAGACAAGTTGTGGGATGACATTAGGGACATCATACACGAAGAAAGCAAGAAGTCATTAAAAAGACAGGAAAGAAAGAAAAGACCAAAATGGATGTCAGAAGAGAGTCTGAAACTTGCTCTTAAACGTCAAGTAGCTAAAGCAAATGGAAGAAATGATGAAGTAAAAGAGGTGAACAGAAGATTTCAAAGGGCAGCTCGAGAAGACAAAATAAAATAATGAAATGTGCCAAGACCTGAGTTAAAAACCCAGAAGGGAAGAACATGCTCAGCGTTTCTCAAGCTGAAAGAACTGAAGAAAAAATTCAAGCCTTGAGTTGCAATATTGAAGGATTCTATGAGTAAAATATTGAAGGACACAGAAAGCATCAAAAAAAGATGAAAAGAATGCCAAGAGTCACTGTATCAAATATAATTGGTTGATGTTCAGCCATTTCAGGAGGTAGCATATGATCAAGAACTGTTGGTACTGAAGGAAGAAGTCCAAGCTGTACTGAAGGCATTGGTGAAAAACAAGGCTTCAGGAATTGATGGAGTACTAATTGAGATGTTTCAACAAATGAATGCAAGTGGTCACTCATCTATGCCAAGAAATTTGGAAGACAATTACCTGCCCAACCAACTGGAAGAGATCCATATTTGCGTCCATCCCAAAGAAAGAATGCAGAAATTACCAAACAATATCATTAATAGCAAGTAATATTTTGCTGAAAATAATTCAAAAATGGCTGCAGTAGTGCATCGACAGGGAACTGCCAGAAATTCAAGCTGGGTTCAGAAGAGGATGTGGAATAAGGGCTACCATTGCTGATGTCAGATGGGTCTTGGCTGAAAGCAGAGAACACCAGAAAGATGTTTACCTGTTTATTATTGACTAAGCAAGGCATTCAGCTGCGTGAACCATAACAAATGAGGGATAACATTGTGAAGAATGGGAATTCCAGAACACTTAATTGTGCTCACGCAGAACCTGTACATAGACCAAGAGGCAGCCTTTGGAACAGAACAAGGGGATACTGCATGGTTTAAAATCTGGAAAGATGAGTGTCAGGGCTGTATCCTTTCACCGTACTTACTAAATTTGTATGCTGAGCAGATAATCCAAGGAGCTGCACTGTGAAGAAGAATGAGGCATTAGGATTGGAGAGAGACTCATTAACAACTTGTGATATGCAGACGACACAACCTTGCTTGCTGAAAGTGGAGAGGACTTAAAGCTCTTACTGATGAAGATCAGAGACTACAGCCTTCAATATGGATTACGCCTCAACATAAAGAAAACAAAAATCCTCACAATTGGAACAATAAGCAACATCATGGTAAAAAGAGAAAGATTGAAGTTATCAAGGATTTCATTTTACTTGGATGCATAATCAACACCCATGGAAGCAGCAGTCGAGAAATCAAAGGACGTACTGCATTGGGCAAATCTGCTGCGAAAGACCTCTTTAAAGTGTTAAAAAGCAAAGACGTCACTTTGCGGACTAAAGTGTGCCTGACCCAAGCCATAGTATTTTCAAATACCTCATATGCATGTGAAAGCCAGACAGTGAATAAGGAAGACCGAAGAAGAGTTGATGCCTTTGAATTATGGTGTTGGCGAAGGATATTGAATATACCATAGACTGGCAGAAGAACAAATCCGTCTTAGAAGAAGTACAGCCAGAATGCTCCTTAAAAGCGAGGATGGGGAGACCTCATGTCATGTACTTTGGACATATTATTAGGCAGAACTAGCCCCTGGAGAAGGATATCATGCTTAGTAGAGCAGAGGGTTAACGAAAAGAGGATGGCCCTCAACAGGATGGATTGACGCAGTGGCTGCAACAGTGGGCTCAAACATAGCGATGATTTTGAAAATGATGCAAGACCAGGCAGTGTTTTGTTCTGTTGTACATAGGGTCACACAGTGAATCAGAAACAACTTGCCGGCACCTAACAACAACTAATGATATTGAATATCTTTTCATGTACTAATTCATTTGTAGGTCTTCTCTGGAGAAATGTCTGTTCAAGTCCTTTGCCCATTTTTTAACTGGGTTGTTTGTCTTGTTTTTTTTTTCCTTCTTTCTAATTGTGGTAAATATATATGTAACAAAACATTTGCCAATTTTGCATTCTGCACATGTAACAGTTCAGTGACATTAACTTAGATTCATCATGTTGTTCAGCTATCACCCTTACCTGGTCCCGAAATTTTCCATCAGTTGTTTGTCTTTTTGTTGTTGAGTTGTAGTAGTTCTGTATATATTGTAGTATTAAACTCTTACCAGACATGTGGTTGATTGATTTTTAAAAGCTATAATCCTTTCATCTTTTCTGTATTTTAATTTTTTCTTTAATGAGTATGTACTGTCTTGTCTTACTTTTCAATATTTAGCTTATTAATATTTGCGCTATGTAATATATTCGTATGGTTCATAACCCAAAAGGTGCCAAGGGTGTATGGTGAAACACCACCCCCCAGTCTCCCAGTTTTCTATTTCTGGAGAAACAATGTTACCAGTTTCTTGGGTGCCTTTCCAGAGATAGTCTATGTGTACACAAGCAAACAGGCACATCTGCTCTCTGAGGCGAATGGTTTATGCTCCACTACCTTACCTGAAGTGGAGCTTCGGATGAAAGCCCTGGCAATCTGCTTCCGTAAAGCTTATAGCTAAGAAAACCCCATGGAGGAGTTCTACTCTGCAATACAGAGTCACCATGAATCACAATTGACTCAATGGCAACAAGTGTGCCTTTTGGTTTATTGGCTCTCTACCTCCTCACTTTTTGTATACAGATGGCAGCATACCATCGGCACAATTTCTGCAGCATGCATTTCTTGCTTACCAAACTATCTTAGAGATTGTCAATATTGGTCCCTGTTATGGATGGAATTGTGTCCCCCAAAAAATATGTTGAAATCTTAACCCTTACACCTGTGAATGTGACCTTGTTTGGAAATTGGGTCTTTGAAGATGTCTTCAGTTACGTTAATATGACTGGTGTATTTATAAAAGAGAAGAGGCAACACAGAGGCAGAGAAACAGAGGAAAGACGCCGTGTGAGGAGGGAGGCTGGGTCTGCGTGATGCAGCTGCAAGTCTAAGAATGCCAAGGATTGTTGTCGGCCATCGCTAGAAGCTAGGAGAGAGGCATGGAATGGGTTCTCCCTCAGAGCCCTCAGGAGGAATCAACAACTGACACTCTGATATTGGACTCCCAATCTCCAGAACTGTGAGACAGTACATGTCTCTTCCTATAAGCCGCCCAATTTGTGGTACTTTGTTACAGCGGCCTTAGGAAACAAATATAACCCCTAAAGAATTTCCTCTTTTTTTTTTTAGTTCTGCTATATAATATTCCACTATATGGGTGCATCATAATTTATTTACCCAGTCCCCTACTGATGGAAACTTAGTTTCCAGCATTTCATTATAACAAACAATGCTGGAAAGAAAAGCCTTGCGCACAGATGATTTCACACAGTGCGGGGATCTCTAAAGATAAATGGCTCGAAATAGAATTGAGTCAAAAGCTACGTGCATGTGTAATTTTGATAGTGATGGCCAGATTCCCCTCCAAAAAGGTTGCACCAATTTACATTTCCGCCAGCCATCTATGAGAACAGTGAGCGTATATGTTACTTTTTATTATTATTATTTTTAAAGCCTAATCTTATGCTGTTAGCAGTGAGAATAGGGTTACCATTGGGTGGGAGGTAGTGAGTGAACAGGGGCGTGAAGGAGCTCAGGAAGCGTGCTATGGGGGCTGGTCACATACATATGTTGAATTGTGATAATTCAACTTATGGATACTTATGATTTGGGTACGTTTCTGTGTGTGTGTTATACTTCATTAAAAAGTTCTTTGTTCCACTAGAGAAATGCAAATTAAAACCACGATGAGATTCCATCTCACTCCAACAAGGCTGGCATTAATCCAAAAAACACAAAATAATAAACGTTGGAGAGGCTGCAGAGAGATTGGAACTCTTATACACTGCTGGTGGGAATGTAAAATGGTACAACCACTTTGGAAATCTATCTGGTGTTATCTTAAACAGTTAGAAATAGAACTACCATACAACCCAGAAATCCCATTCCTCGGAATATACCCTAGAGAAACAAGAGCCTTCACACGAATAGATATATGCACACCCATGTTTATTGCAGCTCTGTTTACAATAGCAAAAAGCTGGAAGCAACCAAGGTGTCCATCAACGGATGAATGGGTAAATAAATTGTGGCATATTCACACAATGGAATATTACGCATCGATAAAGAAGAGTGAGGAATCTGTGAAACATTTCATAACATGGAGGAACCTGGAAGGCATTATGCTGAGTGAAATTAGTCAGAGGCAAAAGGACAAATATTGTATAAGACCACTATTATAAGATCTTGAGAAATAGTATAAACTGAGAAGAACACATACTTTTGTGGTTACTAGGCAGGGAGGGAGGGAGGGTGGGAGAGGGTTTTTTACTGATTAATTAGTAGATAAGAACTGTTTTAGGTGAAGGGAAGGACAATACTCAACACATGGAAGGTCAGCTCAACTGGACTGGACCAAAAGCCAGGAAGTTTCCAGGATAAACTGAATGCTTCAAAGGTCAGCGGAGCAAGGGCGGGGATTTGGGGACCATGGTTTAAGGGGACTTCTAAGTCAATTGGCAAAATAATTCTATTATGAAAACATTCTGCATCCCACTTTGAAATGTGGCATCTGGGGTCTTAAATGCTAACAAGCAGCCATCTAAGATGCATCAGTTGGTCTCAACCCACCTCGAGCAAAGGAGAATGAAGAACACCAAGGACACACGATAACTAAGAGCCCAAGAGACAGAAAGGGCCACATGAACCAGAGACCTACATCATCCTGAGACCAGAAGAACTAGATGGTGCCCGGCCACAAGCGATGACTGCCCTGACAGGGAGCACAACAGAGAACCCTTGAGGGAGCAGGAGATCAGTGGGATGCAGACCCCAAATTCTCATAAAAAGACCAGACTTAACGGTCTGACTGAGACTAGAGGAATCCTGGCGGTCATGGTCCCCAAACCTTCTGTTGGCACAGGACAGGAACCATTCCCGAAGACAACTCATCAGACATGGAAGGGACTGGACAGTGGGTAGGAGAGAGATGCTGATGAAGAGTGAGCTAATTATATCAGGTGGACACTTGAGACTGTGTTGGCAACTCCTGTCTGGAGGGGGGATGGGAGGATAGACAGAGTTGGAAGCTGGCAAAATTGAAAGGAGAGACTGGAAGGGCTTACTCATTAGGGGGAGAGCAAGTGGGAGTACAGAGTAAGGTGTATAGAAACTTATATGTGACAGTCTGACTTGATTTGTAAATGTTCACTTGAAGCTCAATAAAAGTTAATAAAAAAAAAAAGTTGTTTGTTTTTTAACTCCATAAAAATCCAAATTAAAGCAACACACAAAAAAAATACCCTTTAATTGTGGGGGGAGGAAAGTGTGGGGAGGAATGGCCAGTATCCATCGGGTGGACACCTGGGACATCCCTGTGGCCTGCCACCCTGATAAGTCTGGGAGTGGGGAGGTCGTGGCAGGGCCATCCCTGATGGGTAAAGGTGCTTCTCCTTCATTATCTGCCTGTGTTCCTGGTCCTGCTTTCTCATGCCCTGAGAATCTGAGTGAAACTTTATCTTAACGACCATTTGAAAAGGGGCCACTTTGAAGAATGGGCTTAGGGAGGGCAGTGGTTCCTAGCTTCTCAAACTTCCCGTCCCTCCAGCTGTGCCTCTGCTCCAAAAGGACCTATTTGGTGCATCTGCTGTCCTTCCAGGAATCCAACAGAGGATCTGAAGAAAGTCAGGGCCCCTGGAGGTGCAGCCTGCCTTTGACTGTTCAGATGGGTCCCTTCAGGTGCTGCCTCTGACATTTTCCCTGCTTGGGTCACTCCCCAACCTGAGAAATATCAGCCTTCTTCAAGTTACTGTCTGTTCTTTCCTGGTTCCCTGACCTGTCCTTCCAGAAACTTGACCAGAGGTCACTTGCAGCTGGACAGTTTAGCAAGGGTCCCCTGCACCTGAGGCAAAGATTTCAGTCCTTGGCCTCCTCAGCTTGGGACGCATGTTCAATGTCCTGAAAAAAAAAAAACATGGGTAAATGTTAGAACCAAAAGGAACAGTGGAGTGGAGTGGGAAGAGGAGGGGCTTCAAAGTCAAGTTGTTCTGGGTTCCAGTCCTGGTTATTTATATATAGCATGTGACCTCGTGTCTCAGTTTAATTAACTCTAAAATGGGAATAATAAGCTCTAACTCACAGGACAATATTCACAAGGTTTTCACTGGCTAATGCTTTTTGGAAATAGACTGCCAGGTCCTTCTTCCTAGTCTGTCTTAGTCTGGAAGCTCAGCTGAAACCTGTACTCCATAGGTGACCCTGCTCATATCTGAATACCAGTGGCATAGCTTCCAGCATCACAGCAACACACAATTCCCCACAGTACGACAAACTGACAGACTGAAGACCAGACGAGTTGTGGAATGACATCAAGGATATCATCCATGAAGAAAACAAGAGGTCACTGAAAAGACAGGAAAGAAAGAAAAGACCAGGATGGATGTCAGAGGAGACTCTGAAACTTGCTCTTGAGCGTCGAGCATCTAAAGCAAAAGGAAGAATTGATGAAGTAAAAGAACTGAACAGAAGATTTCAAAGGGCCTCTTGAGAAGACAAAGTAAAGTATTATAATGACATGTGCAAAGAGCTGGAGATGGAAAACCGAAAGGGAAAAACACACTTGGCATTTCTCAGGCTGAAAGAACTGAAGAAAAAATTCAAGCCTCGAGTTGCAATAGTGAAGGATTCCATGGGGAAAATATTAAACGACATTATACCAAAAAGAATTAGTCGATATTCAACCATTTCAAGAGGTGGCATATGATCAGGAACTGATGGTACTGAAGGAAGAAGTCCAAGCTGCTCTGAAGGCATTGGTGAAAAACAAGGCTTCAGGAATTGATGGAATATCAAGTGAGATGTTTCAACAAACAAATGCAGCACTGGAGGTGCTCACTAGTCTATGCCAAGAAATATGGAAGACAGCTTCCTGGCCAACCGACTGGAAGAAATCCATATTTATGCCTATTCCCAAGAAAGGTGATCCAACCAAATGTGGAAATTATAGAACAATATCATTAATATCACATGCAAGCAAAATTTTGCTGAAGATCACTCAAAAGCGGCTGCAGCAGTACACCGACAGGGAACTGCCAGAAATTCAGGCCGGTTTCAGAAGAGGACGTGGAACCAGGGATATCATTGCTGATGTCAGATGGAGCCTGGCTGAAAGCAGAGAATACCAGAAGGATGTTTACCTGTGTTTTATTGACTATGCAAAGACATTCAACTGTGTGGATCATAACAAACTATGGATAACATTGCGAAGAATGGGAATTCCAGAACATTTAATTGTCCTCATGAGGAACCTTTACATAGATCAAGAGGCGGTTGTTCAGACAGAACAAGGGGATACTGATTGGATTAAAGTCAGGAAAGGTGTGCATCAGGGTTGTAGTCTTTCACCATACCTATTTAATCTGTATTCTGAACAAATAATACGAGAAGCTGGGCTATATGAAGAACGGGCATCAGGATTGGAGGAAGGCTCATTAACAACCTGTGTTATGCAGATGACACAACCTTGCTCGCTGAAAATGAAGAGGACTTGAAGCACTTACTAATGAAGGTCAAAGACCACAGCCTTCAGTATGGACTGCACCTCAACATAAAGAAAACAAAAATCCTCACAACTGGACCAATGAGCAACATCATGATAAATGGAGAAAAGATTGAAGTTGTCAAGGATTTCATTTTACTTGGATCCCCGATCAACGACCATGGAAGCAGCAGTCAGGAAATCAAAAGATGCATTGCATTGGGCAACTCTGCTGCAAAGGACCTCGTCAGAGTGTTGAAGAGCAAAGATGTCACCCTGAAGACTAAGGTGCACCTGACCCAAGCCATGGTATTTTCAATCACTTCATATGCATGTGAAAGCTGGACAATGAATAAGGAAGACTGAAGAAGAGTTGATGTCTTCGAATTGTGGTGCTGGTGAAGAATATTGAATATACCATGGAATGCCAAAAGAACGAACAAATCTGTCTTGGAAGAAGTGCGACCAGAATGCTCTTTTGAGGCAAGGATGGCGAAACTGCGTCTTACGTATTTGGACATGTTGTCAGGAGGGCTCAGTCCCTGGAGAAGGACATCATGCTTGGCAGAGTACAGGGTCAGCGGAAAAGAGGAAGACCCTCAACGAGGTGGATTGACACAGTGACTGCAACAATGAGCTCAAGCATAACAACGATTGTAAGGATGGTGCAGGACCGGGCAGTGTTTCGTTCTGTTGTGCATAGGGTCACTATGAGTCGGAACCGACTCGACGGCACCTGACAGCAACTCACAGGAATCAATGAAATGGTGTATGCAAAGTGATTAGCATAGTGCCTGGGACACAGTAGGCACTTGATGGCCTGGTATGGATGTTAGGTATTGTGTTGGTGGTGATGATGTTCTAGCCACAGATGATAGGGAGGTGAGAAATGAAATGTCCAGATCAAGATAATATGAATGTGCTTTGTAAACTGTAAATGCTGATTCGTCTAAACCTAAATGAATAACCAACACCATCTAATGATGGAAGTCTTCAAACTTGAACCAGTACTACTGTAGTTGCCTTTGAGTTGACTCTGACTCATGATGGGCACAATGTGTGTCAGAATAGAACTGCTGCATAGAGTTGTCAGTGGCTGATTTTTCAGAAGTAGATCACCAGGCCTTTCTTCTAAGACATCTCTGAGTGGACTCAAACCTCCAGCCTTTTGGCTAGCAGCTGAGCTTGTTAATCATTTGTGCCACCCAGGGACTCCTAGAAGAGGCCCAGAAAATAAGGATCAGGGTAGAATAGGGAGGAGCCTAGAAACATATCCTATGAGAAAAGAGAAAGGGGCTCAGTGCTGTATAGGTAGGAGGAGAGAAAGTGTGGGATAGGACCGCTGCTACAGGTGTCTGAGGGATGGCCACAGAGGAGAGAGGACAGACGTGAGCCCAGAGGAAAATCCAGAACCAGCTAGTGGAAGGTCCAGGGAGGCCTATTCTCTTTCCACCTAAGATCTTTTAACAGAAACATTTAAAACTCAACACCAGGCTTGAACACAAACAACAAACAAGACCTATTGCCCGTCCCCACTGCATGTATGTCAACACGGCCGCTCCACTTAGCAGGTCCCAAATAATGCTTGGTTTTCCCCTTCAGACCTGTCTTTTCTCTGGTCTTTCTCATTGCAATAAATGATATGACCATCTACTCCACTTCTGAAGCCCCAAAGGTGGGGATAAATCTTAATTCCTCCTTTTACCTTGTCTCACACTCCCCCTCCTGATTCATTAGCCAATTCTGTGGATTCTACCTCTAAGTGTATTCCACATCCATCCCCTTCTTTGTGTCTCCATCGCCTCCAAACCAAGCCGCTACTCTCTCGCGCGTAGCTTATTGCAAGAACCTCCTAACTTGCTCCGCCCCTGTCTATTCTCTATACAGCAGCCAAGGTGATGTTGTAAATCTTGAATCTGATCATGTTCCTTCTCTGCTTTCCAGTGGCTTCTCATGGGTCCTTACCATACCTATAAGGCCGTATAGGATGTGGCTCCGGCCTGACTCTGATTCACCAAGCTCCAGCCACACTAGCCCATCTCAGGGTCTTTGTACTTGCTGTTTCTCTATCACCCTTACCCAGTTTATTTTTGTTTGTAGCATTTATCATCATGAGACATACCTTAAATCAGTGCTTTCCAACCATTTTAACATCTCAGCATACAGGTGTATTTTGAGGCTATGTTAGTAGGGAAATACAAATTTAGAAATGCTATACCATCCTGGGGAAACCCTGGTGGTGTAGTGATTAAGTGCTACGGCTGCTAACCAAAAGGTCAGCAGTTCAAATCCACCAGGCACTGCTTGGAAACTCTATGGGCAGTTTTACTCTCTCTTATAGGGTTCCTATGAGTCAGAATCAACTCGACAGCAGAGGATTTGGTTTTTGGCTTATACCATCCTCGGGAATTGAATCCTTTATCATTTTGCAGTTATCTGCTTTGTCTCCAGTTTTATTTGTTGTTGTTTTGTGGGCTTTTTTTTTTTTTTTTTGGGCTTTAAGTCTATTTTATCTGATACTAATTTAGCTACAACAGTATCCATTTACTTAATGTCTACATGGTATATGATTTTATATCCTTTTATTTTTACCTTTTCTAGTTCCTAATATTTTGTGTCTGTTTTAAACATTATATAGTTAAGTTTTGTGGGATTCTTTGCTTCTTTTTTTACCCTGTTGAGTATTTTTAACTTTTAATGGAGGCCTTTGGCCCATTCCACCACAGCACAACAAACTGACAGATGAGTGGTGGAAGTTATGAATATATGTGGTGACTTCTAGAAAAATATTAAAGGAATAAAAAAACATTCATGCCAGTAATGTTGGGGTGAGATGGTATCTCATTGTGGTTTTGATTTTCATTTTTCTAACGGCTAGTGATCTTGAACATTTCCTCACGTGTCTGTTAGCTGCTTGAATGCCTTCTTTGGTAAAGTGTCTGTTCATATCTTTTGCCCATTTTTAAATTGGATTATTTATCTTTTTGTCATAGAAGTGTTAGATTTTCCTGTAGATTTTAGAGATTAGACCTTTGTCAGATTTGTCACATCCAATTTTTTTTTCCCAGTCTGTAGGTTCTCTTTTTACTCTTTTGGTGAAGTCTTTTGATGAGCATAAGCGTTTAATTTTTAGAAGATCCCAGGTACCTAGCTTATCTTCTGGTATTGTGTATTATTAGTTATGGTTTGTATCCTGTTAACTCTGTGTCTTGTGATCACCAGCATTGACCCTATTTTTTCTTCCATAGCCTTTATAGTTTTTGGTTTTATATTTAGGTCTTTGATCCATCCAGAAAATAACAAACGTTGGAGAGGCTGAGGGGAGTTTGGAATTCTTATGTCCCGCTGGTGGGAATGCAAAATGGTACAACCATTTTTTAAAACAATATGGTACTTCCTTAAAAGCTAGAAACAGAAATACCATATGATGCAGCAATCCCACTCCTAGGAATATATCCTAGAGAAATAAGAGCCATCACACAAACAGACATATGCACACCCATGTTCACTGCAGCATTGTTCACAATATCAAAAAGATGGAAACAACCGAGGTGCCCATCAACAAATGAATGGATAAACAAACTGTGGTGCATACACACAATGGAATACCACGCAGCAATAAAGAACAATGATGAATCTGTGAAGCATCTTACAACATGGTTGAATCTGGAGGGCATTATGGTGAGTGAAATAAGTCAATCGCAAAAGGACAAATATTGTTTGAAACCACTACTATAAAAATTCATGAAAAGGTTTACGCACAAAAATAAACAATCTTTGATGGTTGCGAGGGAGGGGAAGAATGGGGAGGGAAAAACACTAAATAGACAGTAGATAAGTGGTAACTTTGGTGAAGGGTAAGACAGTACACAATACTGAGGAAGCCAGCACAACTTGTCAAAGGCAAGGTCATGGAAGCTCCATAGACACATCCAAACTCCCTGAGGGATCGAATTACTGGGCTGAGGGCTGTGGGGACCATGGTCTCAGGGAACATCTAGCTCAACTGGCATCACGTAGTTTATAAAGAATATCTTCTACATTCTACTTTGGTGAATAGCGTCTGGGGTCCTAAAAGTTTGTGAGCAGCCATCTAAGATACTCCACTGGTCTCACCCTGTCTGGAGCAACGGAGAATGAAAGAAACCCAAGACACAAGGGAAAGATTAGTCCAAAGGACTAATGGGCCACAACTACCACAGCCTCCACCAGTCTGAGTCCAGCACAACTAGATGGTGCCCGGCTACCACCACTGAGTATGCTGACAGAGATCACAATAGAGGGTCCCAGACAGAGTTGGAGAAAAATGTAAAAATACTAACTCACCAAAAAAAAAAAAAAAAAAAAGACTTACTGGTCTAATAGAGACTGGAGAAACCCTGGCAGTATGGCCCTCGAACATCCTTTTAGCACAGTGATGAAGTCACTCCTGTGGTTCACCCTTAAGCCAAATATTGGACAAGCCCATAAAACAAGGCGAGACTGAATGGGCATACCAGCCAGGATCAAGGACGATGGGCGGGAGGGGATAGGAAAACTGGTAATGGGGAAGAGAAGGGGAGAGTGTTGACATTTGGTGGGGTTGGCAACTAAATCATAAAACAGTGTGTACATTAATTGTTTAATGAGAAGTGAGTTTGCTCTGTAAACCTTTATCTAAGTACAATAAAAAAGTTTTTTTTTTAAGTAAAAAAAAAAAAAAAAAAAGAATAGAAAAAGAATATAGGACTACCAAACTAGTATTTAGGAAAAAATGAAGTATAAAAAATATTCAATCAATTTAAAATAAAGCAATAAGAGAGAGGGAAAAAGAGCATAGAGCAAGCAGGAAAAATAGAAAGCACATAGTAATATGGTGGCTGTAAACCCAAATATGTCAGTAATAACATTAACTGTAAATGGGCTAAAGGCCCCTGTCTTAGTCATCTAGTGCTGCTATAACAGAAACACCACAGGTGGTGGCTCTAACAAAGAGAAATTTATTCTCTCATAGTCTAGTAGGCTACAAGCCCCAATTCAGGGCATCAACTCCAGAGGAAGTCTTTGTCTCTCTGTCGGCCCTGGAGGAAGGTCCTTGTCATCAATCTTCCCCTGCTCTAGGAGCTTCTCTGCACAGGAACCCCGGGTCCAAAGGACGCGCTTTGCTCCTGGTGCTGCTTTCTTGGTGGTATGAAGTCCCCAAATCTCTGTTCACTTTCCTTTTATCTCTTGTAAGATTAAAGGTGGTGCAGGCCACACCCCAGGGAAACTCCCTTTACATTGGATCAGGGATGTGACCTGAGTAAGGGTGTTACGTCCCACCCTAATCCTCTTTCACATAGCCCAATCTTGCCTCATTAACTACAGGCAGAGATTAGGGTTTATAACACATAGGAAAATTACATCAGTCATGAAATGGAGGCCAACCACATAGTACTAGGAATCATGGCCTAACTAAGTTGACACATATGTTTGGGGAACATAATTCCATCCACAAGAGCACCCATTAAAAGATAAAAATACTCAACAGGATAAAAAAAGAAGCAAAAAAAAAAAAAAAAAAAAAAAAATCCTGCAAAACCTAACTATGTAATGTTTAAAACAGACACAAAACATTAGGAACTAGAAAAGCTAAAAATAAAAGGATGTAAAATCATATACCATGTAAACATGCCTACAAGGAAGACCAGTTAATACAACTATTATTCAAATTTATGCACCAACCACTAAGGCCAAAGATGAAGAAATTGAAGATTTTTATCAGCTTCTGCAGTCTGAAATTGGTCAAACACACAATCAGGATGCATTGGTAATTACTGGTGATTGGAATGCAAAAGTCGGAAATGAAGAAGAAGGATCGCTGGTTGGAAAGTGTGGCCTTGGTGATATAAACAATGCTGGAGATCGAATGATAGAATTTTGCAAGACCAACAACTTCATTGCAAATACCTTTTTTCACCAACATAAACGGTGACTATACACATGGACCTCGCCAGATGGAACACGCAGGAATCAAATTGACCACATCTGTAGAAAGAGGCAATGGAAAAGCTCAATATCACCAGTCAGAACAAGGCCAGGGGCCGACTGTGGAACAGACCATCAATTGCTTGTATGCAAGTTCAAGCTGAAACTGAAGAAAATCAGAGTGAGTCCACGAGAGCCAAAGTACGAAGCATGAGTATATCCCAACTGAATTTAGAGACCATCTCAAGGATAGATTGGATGCATTGAACACTAATGACCAAAGACCAGACAAATTGTGGAATGACATCAAGGACATCATACATGAAGGAAGCAAGAGGTCATTGAAAAGACAGGAAAAAAGAAAAGACCAAGGTGGATGTCAGAGAAGACTCTGAAAGTTGCTCACGAACATCAAGCAGCTAGAGCAAAAGGAAGAAATGATGAAGTAAAAGAACTGAACAGAAGATTTCAAAGGGCAGCTAGAGAAGACAAAGAGAAGTATAATGACACGTGCAAAGAGCTGGAGATAGAAAACCAAAGGGGAAGAACACGCTCGGCGTTTCTGCAGCTGAAAGAACTGAGGAAAAAATTCAAGCCTTGAGTTGCAATAGTGAAGGATTCTATGGGGAAAATATTAAATGATGCAGGAAGCATCAAAAGAAAATGGAAGGAATACACAGTGTCGTTAAACCAAAAAGAATTAGTCAATGTTTCAAGAGGTAGCATATGATCAGGAACCGATGGTACTAAAGGAAGAAGTCCAAGCTGTTCTGAAGGCATTGGCGGAAAACAAAGCTCCAGGAAATGACAGAATATCAACTGAGATGTTTCAACAAATAGATGCAGCGCTGGAGGTGCTCACTCATCTATGCCAAGAAATGTGGAAGACAGTTTCCTGGCCAATTGACTGGAAGAAATTCATACTTATGCCTATTCCCAAGAAAGGTGATCCAACAGAATGCGGAAATTATCGAACAATATCATTAATATCACACGCAAGCAAAAGTTTGCTGAAGATCATTCAAAAACAGCTGCAGCAGTACATTGACAGGGAACTGCCAGAAATTCAGGCCAGTTTCAGAAGAGGACATGGAACCAGGGATATCATTGCTGATGTCAGATGGATCCTGGCTGAAAGCAGAGAATACCAGAGGGATGTTGATCTGTGTTTTATTGACTATGCAAAGGCGTTTGACTGTGTGGATCATAACAAATTATGGATAACATTGCGAAGAATGGGAATTCCAGAACACTTAATTGTGCTCGTGAGGAACCTGTACGTAGATCAAGAGGCAGTTGTTCAGGCAGAAAAAGATAATACTGATTGGTTTAAAGTCAGGAAAGGTGTGTGTCAGGGTTGTATCCTTTCACCATACCTATTCAATCTGTATGCTGAGTAAATAATCTGAGAAGTTGGACTATATGAAGAAGAATGGGGCATCAGGATTGGAGGAAGTCTCGTTAACAACCTGCATTATGCAGATGACACAACCTTGCTTGCTGAAAGTGAAGAAGACTTGAAGCACTTACTGATGAAAATCGGAGACCACAGCCTTCAGTATGCATTGCACCTCAACATAAAGAAAACAAAAATCCTAACACCTGGACCAATAAGCAACATTATGATGAATGGAGAAAAAATTGAAGTTGTCAAGGATTTCATTTTACTTGGATCCCCAATCAACAACCATGGAAACGGCAGTCAAGAAATCAAATGACACATTGCATTGGGTAAATCTGCTGCTGCAAAAAAAAAAAAAAGGACCTCTTTAAAATGTTGAAAAGCAAAGATGTCACCTTGAAGACTAAGGTGCACGTGACCCAAGCCATGATATTTTCAATCGCATCACATGCATGTGAAAGCTGGACAATGAATAAGGAAGACCAGAGAAGAATTGATGCCTTTGAATTGTGGTGTTGGCGAAGAATATTGAATATACCGTGGACTGCCAAAAGAACGAACAAAGAACGAAGTGCAACCAGAATGCTCCTTAGAAGCCAGAATGGTGAGACTGCATCTTACATACTTTGGACATGTTGTCAGGAGGGATCAGTCCCCGGAGAAGGACATCGTGCTTGGCAAAGCGCAGGGTCAGCAGAAAAGAGGAAGACCATTAACAAGATGGATCGACATAGTGGCTGCAACAATGAGCTCAAGCATAACGATTGTAAGGATGGTGCAGGACCAGGCAGTGTTTCACTCTGTTGTGCATAGGGTCACTATGAGTTGGAACTGACTCAATGGTGTCTAACAGCAACAACATGTAGACACTAAGCAAATGGATATTGCTGTAGCTACATTAATACCAGACAAAACTGACTTTAAGCCAAGAAAAAAAAAAAAAGGAAGAAATGATGAACAAAAGAGCTGAACAGAAGATTTCAAAGGATTGCTTGAGAAAACAAAGTGAAGTGTTATAAGGAAATGTGCTAAGTCCTGGAGTTAGAAAGCCAAAAGGGAAGAACACACTCAGCATTTCTCAAGCTGAAGGAACTGAAGAAAAAATACAAGCCTGGAGTTGCAGTATTGAAGGATTCTACCCGCTGCTGTCGAGTCACTTCTGACTCATAGCGACCCTATAGGGCGGAGTAGAACTCTGGTGAATTTGAACTGCCAACCTTTTGGTTAGTAGCCTGAGTTCTAAACCACTGCACCACCAGGGCTCCTATTGAAAGATTCTATGGGCAAAATATTGAAGGATGAAGAAGCATCAAAAGAAGATGGAAGGAATACATAGAGTCACTGTAGCAAAAATAATTGGTCAATGTTCAGCCATCTTAGGACATAGATTATGATCAAGAGCCGATGGTACTGAAGGAAGGAGTCCAAACTGCACTGAAGGCATTGGTGAAAAAAAAGGCTCCAGAAATTAATGGAATACAAATTGAGATGTCTCAACAAACAGATGCAAAGCTAGAAGAGCTTACTCGTTTATGCCAAGAAATTTAGAAGACAGCTACCTGGTCACTCGACTGGAAGAGATCCATATTTGTGCCCTTTCCAAAGAAAGGTGACCCAGCTGAATTCGGAAATTATCAAACAATATCATTAGTATCACATGCAAGTAAAATTATGCTGAAGAGATTTCAAAAACGGTTGCACCAGTACATTGACAGGGAACTGCTGGATTCAGAAGAGGACATGGAACCAGGGATATCATTGCTGATGTCAGATGGATCTTGGCTGAACATATACCAAGAGGCAGTTTGAACAGAACAAGGGGATACTGAGTGGTTTAAAATCAGAAAAGATGTGCGTCAGGGTTTTATCCTTTCGCCATACTTATTTAATCTGTATGCTTAGCAAATAGTCTGAGAAACTGGACTATGTGAAGAAGAACAAGGCATCTGGTTTGGAGGAAGACTAACAACCTTCAATATGCAGATGGCACAAACTTGCTTGCTGAAAGTGAAGAGGACTTGAAGCACTTATTGATGAAAATCAAAGACTACAGCCTTCAGTATGGATTGTACCTCAACATAAAGAAAACAAGAATCCTCACAACTGGACCGATAAACAACATCATGATAAACGGAGAAAAGATTGAAGTCGTCAAGGATTTCATTTTACCTGGGTCTGCAACCAATGCTCATGAAAGCAGCAGTCAAGAAATCAAAGGACTGCATTGGCCAAATTTGTTGCAAAAGACCTCTTTAAAATGTTAAAAAGCAAAGGTGTCACCTTGAAGACTAAGGTGTGCCTGACCCGGTTCATGGTATTTTCAATCACCTCATATGCATGTGAAAGCTGGACAATGAATATGAAAGACCAAAGAAGAATTGATGCCTCTGAATTATGGTGTTGGCGAAGAATATTGAATATACCAAGACTGCCAGAAGAACAAACAAGTTTGTCTTGGAAGAAGTTCAGCTAGAATGCTCCTTAGAAGCAAGGATGAGGAGACTTTATGTCACATACTTTGGACGTATTATCAGGAGGGACCAATCCCTGGAGAAGGATATCATGCTTGGTAAAGTAGAGGGCCAGTGAAAAAGAGGAAGACCTTCAACCAAATGGACTGACACAGTGGCTGCAACGATGAACTCAAACATAGCAACGATTATGAGGATGGTGCAGGACTGCACAGTGTTTTCTTCTGTTGTACTTAATGGTTTCTATGAGTTAGAACCGACTCTATAGCACCTGACAACAATGACATTCATAACTTATTAAAATCTAAGGTTTATTGGTGCTTTTATCCTTCACCCAGACTGGGGAAAGGCTTTGTTGTTGTTGTTAGCTACCCTTGATCGGGGGGTGACTCATGGCGACCCCATGCACATCAAAACGAAATGTGCTCGGTTCTGCTCCTTCCCCGTGATCAGTTATGGATTGGATTGTTGGGATCCATTGGGTTTTCATTGCAAGGCCAGCCTTTCTTCCTAGTCAGCCTTAGTCTGGAAGCTCCACTGAAACCAGTCCAGCGTCGTAGCAACACACAAGCCTCCAGTGATAGATGGGTGGTGGCTGCTCCCAAGGTGCATTAGCTGGGAATTGAACCTGGATATCCCACATGAAAAGTGAGGATTCTACCATTGAACTACTATACTTCAACTCCATTCATTCCCCCTTTTGATTTACATGCTACTGTTGTCTGTAGGGTCGCTATGAGTCGGAATTGACTCGACGGCACTGGGTGGGTTGTCCATATAAGCTCCACAGACATCATTATTACTGTTGTTTTATACAGTCAATCTCCATTTAGATTGATCCACATATATACCACTGTGTTTGCTCTTCATTCCTTCCTGCATTCATGATCTTCCATCTCAGATCATTTTCCTTCTCTCTGCAAAACAGCCCTTTGATTGGCAACAGCAACTCAAAAGATTGCATAGGAACCTTAGCGGGCAGTGTTAGTGGGGGAGGAACAACTCAGAAAAGGAGGGTGAGAATGGTTGCACAACTGAAGAATGTGATAAATTTCACTGAATTGTACATGTAGACACTGCTGAATTGGTGTATGTTTTGCTGTGCATATTCTCAACCATAACAACAAAAATTTAAAAATTACATATATATACATATCTATAAACCCAGCCTTTTGAACATTCTTTAATGTCAGTTTTCTGGTGGCATAGTCTCTCAGTTTTTGATTGTCTAAAAATGTCATTATTTAGCATTTTTTGGTAAGGAATATTTTCTCTGAGAGTAGAATCGGGGTTGGCAGTCATTTTCCTTCAGTACATTGAGGCCATCCTTCCTCTGTCTGCTGGCTTCCGTTTTTGCCGTTGAGACGTCAAGATGCAGTCTAATTCTGTGAATGAGTCAACTTCCACTGGATTAAGCTGCAGGAAGAGCCACCCTTTAAATCTTGTTGGCTTGCAACAACAAAAGATTATTTCTAGCTCCTGATACAAGACCTACATGGTTTTCATGGGTCACCTGCAGCTCCTACTTAGGATATGCAGTCTCCCAGCACAGAAAAAAGAGCAATGGTGCAATCTGATGGTTCCTAACGCTTTTGCTGAAAAGAGGCAAGCATCATCTACCCTCATGTCCCATTGGCCAAAGCATGATGTCAGCAGGATGGGGAAGTACTGTCCTCTCACAGAGCTTGGCAGCAATTAGTTGGGAACAACAATATAATCTGTAACATTGTGGCTCCTTTGAAGAATCATTTATTAGTTAGGGTCTACTTAGGAAGATAAAAACCATGCTAGGTTTTGTAAACGAAGGAGATATAGTCCACAAGATAGATTTTTTACACAGATTTGGGAAGGCTAAAAGAAGAAAAGCGGATGCTGAGGTTAAAAACCCAGAAATAAAACTTACTGACAGTCAAGTTGGTTCTGATTCGTAGCCACCCTGCAGGACAGAGTAGAACTGCTCCATAGGGTTTCCAAAGCTGTATATCTTTGGGAAAGGCAGACTGCCACATCTTTCTCCTGTGGAGCAGCTGGTGGGTTCAAACCACCAACTTTTCAGTAGCAGCTGAGCACGTACCCACTGAGCCACCAGGACTCCTGTATGTTGAGGTTACCCGGGTATTAATAATTACAGCAAGCAGCTACCACCCTGTCTTTGGGTTCTCTAGAGAAACAGAACCAGTGATATATATTCTCAATCGTATCTTTTCAAATATTATCTCTGTTCCAGTCTCTCTTTTTTCTCTTCTTCTGGTACTGCAATTAAACATATGTGAGGTCTTCTTCTTCTTTATTTTTTAAATAAGAGGTTTTCTTATTGTAACTTCCATGTCTCTAGCTTTTTCTTCTGAATTTTCCACCCTTTTGTCTCTCTGTGGAAACCCTGGTAGCATAGTGGTTGAGTGCTACGGCTGCCAACCAAAGGGTTGGTAGTTTGAATCCGCCAGGTGCTCCTCAGAAACTCTACAGGGCAATTCTACTCTGTCCTATAGGGCCGCTATGAGTCAGAATCAACTCAACGGCACGGGGTCTGGTTTGGTTGGTTTGTCTCTCTGTAGTTCTTTCTGGATAGTTTCTTCTGACCTATCTTCCAGTTTTCTAATTCTTTCTTCAGTCATATCTAATCTGCTGTTAAACTCATTGAGTTATTTTTATTCTTGAGTTTTTTGGTTATAGACTTTCTATTTATTCCCTTTTCACATACGTTATACAATTTTATAGAGTTTCCAGTTCCCTGCTGAAATTGTCAAATTTAACATTTACCTTCTTGAATATGTAAGTATAACTGTTTTATAGTCCGGAGTGCCTCTGGCTCTGTTTCTGTTAATTGTTACCTCAAATAGTATTAGCTCAATGTTGTCTTACTTCCGTAAGTATTTGGTTATGTTTGTACATTGAATATTGTGTTTCTGAAATTATTTGTAGAAAGAACTTGAAACAGGATGATTTTGCCATTCACTAAAGAGAATTTTCTATTGCTTTGCCAGGCACCTGGGGAGATTAGCAAAGTGAGATCACCTTGGTTCATATTTGGGGCATGATGTTTTCTGGGCCACCTGGATGACTCAAAGCTGAGCTACTATTCAGGTATGGACTAGTTTACTTTCGATTCACTTTTATTTCTGGGGTACAGTCTTTTGGGGCCTGAGCCCAATGTGGGGAGTGGTTTATCAGTGCTCCACCCTTGGCAGGCCTTGGACTCTGAGGTTTGTCTCCAGCTATGCAAGGCCACCACAAGTGCAGCCTGGCTGGCTTCTCAGCCACTCCTTTCCAACTGATAAAAGCTTCCAGGGCAACTGTAGCCCCAGGTGTCTGGCTCACCTCTCTGGAATCCTGTCCTCTCCTATACTTCAGTATAGCAATTCCTCATGTCTTGTCAGCTCTTTGATGCTTTTAAGAAATGTGTGTGTGTATGTGAGCATGCATGCACAAATTTTTTTAAACATTTGCCCAGTGTTTTTAGCTATCTTCAGCAGGAGGTTTTGTTCTTTACCGGAAGGGGAAGTCCAGGTTTGTTTTTTGAACTATACGGCATGAAGGATGGATTAGATGATTCAAGAGTGGTTGTGGGGAGACCACTGGTGGGGATAACAGTTATGTTAATCCATACGGAAGATGCTGAGAGCTTGGATGAGGGTGCTGGAGGTAGAGGTAGGGAGAGGATAGATTTGAGAGATACTGTGGCTATTAAATTGGCAGGACTTGGTATTAGATTTGTGTTTTGGGGATGAGGGTACGGTCTCAGAGATCAGGTTTCCAGAAGAAGGAACAAATCAATGAGAGAAGATTGGCAGTTTGGCTTTGGGCATTTATACTTGATGAGCCTTTGGGATGTCCAAGCGAGAACATTCCATGGGAAGTTGTATTTTTGAGTCTGGTGTTCAGGCAGAGTATCAAAGTGGGGTCTTCAACAGGCAGGGGACGTTTGACCCTGTGGTCATCTTGAATAGAAATATTTTCATTAGAATTTTTGCCCACATTGATGATTTTTTGGAGTTAAGAAAATATTTTTGGAATAAATTGCATTAAAGCAAATTAACTTTTTGATAAAAGTTCAAACACAGCACAAACCATTTTTTTATTTTTTGCATTTAAATTTTATTTTGCTGAAATTATTTTCATGGGCTTTATTTATTTTCAGTGTAACTTTATTCAATTTAAGTTTTAAAACAAAAGTGATTTCTCCATCAATTAGTTTGTGTTTCCTTTTGTGACCGTTACCCCTAACAAGTCCCATTTCCTGGGTCAGAGTTTGCAGATTCGTTTTGTCAGGAAGATTTGGCTTTTCTGGCATTTTAAAGTCAATTGTAATTTTAGTGTGTGCAGGTTCAGCTGTTGTCAGTTTTATTTGGTGTTGTCAGATGGAAGAGTCACAGTATGTATACATTTCTTAGGAGATTTAGGAGAAATTTGTGAGTAGTCTTGTGAATAAGACAGAAATGGGGAGAAGGGAATAGTTGGGGGTGTACTAGGGGATGGGGAGAGGCATGAGAGGAAGAAGGGGGAAAGGAAGGGAAGGGGGGAGTAGAGAGAGAATGGATGAGAATAAATAACCTTGGGGGTAAAAAAGAAAAAAAAAATAGAGTTGATTCTGACTCATGGTGACCTCATGTGTTACCAAGTACAGCTGAGCTCCATAGGGTTTTCTCGGCTGTAACTGTTACAGAAGCAGGTCACCAGGCCTTTCTTCCACTGCACTGCTCACTGGGTAGGTTTGAACTGCCAACCCTTAGTTAACAAGTGAGATAAAACTGTTTGCACCACCCAGGGACCTCAGGGTAAAAAGCATTCCAGCTTTAGTCTTCAGCATACAGGTGGTCACTGAAGCCCTGAGAGAGGATGAGATGGTCCAGGGAGAGAATAGGCGGAACAGGTCAAGGCAGGAGGATGAGGAGCCGCCAGACCCAGGGAAGGAGCCGGCAGTGGGAGAATGCCAGCAGGGGTGGGTTATCCAATAGGCATAGTAAGCACGGAAACCCTGCTGGTGTAGTGGTTAAGTGCTACGGCTGCTAACCAAGAAGTCGGCAGTACGAATCCGCCAGGCGCTCCTTGGAAACCCTATGGGGCAGTTCTACTCTGTCCTGTAGGTCGCTATGAGTCGGAATCGACTCGATTGCAGTGGTTTTAGTGGTATAGTAAGCACAATGCTTACCTTGCTTACCAGATCACCTGTAGTGAGCAATTTCACATTTTTTCACCACATCAAAGATTCTGCTTCCAGGTATAAGCTGGTATCTGTCTCTTTCCCAACCCCACAGCTCCTTCCTGTAGAATCAAAGACTTTTTAAATTTGCAGAGCGAATGACCCAGCAAGCAAGGTAGCACAGGTTTACTTGCGCTTACTTACTAATCTGTAGTGGAACTGTTCACTACAGATGATCCGATGCTTACCTTGCTTATTGGATAATCCGCCCCTGGATGCCAGGTGCAGATACCCCACCGGTGCCACTGAAGAGCGGGTTCGGGCGGTGAGGCCTGGAGTGTCTGGCGCTGGGTGCTGCGGCTGGCAGGGGGTGGAGTGGCAGGGAGCGGTGCCTCAGCCCACCCTCTGGGAGCCGAGGACCGGACTGTGTGGGGACAACGTGGATCCAGGTTGTGCCAGGGAGGGGAGGGTTGGGACAGGACAGACCCCACCATTCCTTCTCACCTTCAGGGGACCAGGGTCTCCTCCCCATTGTGGAGAGTGATGTGATCCGACTGGTCCCTTGTCCAGACTGTGACGCCGGTCTGGGTTTATGGGGCCGCAGCCACCTTCCCAGATGCCCAGCTAGGCGCTGCTGCCCTGCCCTGCCCGGGCCACACCTAGGATGCTTAGGAGCCCTAAAGTGTCCCCACTTTCAGAGTACTCAGTTATCTGTCCTGTGCTCTCAGTTCTCTAGCCCTATCACCCCTTTCTAGGGTTGCCGGATTTAGCAAATCAAAACACAGGACCCCCATTTTTCTGGAAACAATGATTTACTATTATTATTTAAACAAATTTTATTGTGGTGAAATATGTATAACAAAACATTTGCCATTTTAACCATTTTTTGAGTGTACAATTCAGTGACACTAATTACAGTCACCATGTTCTGCAGCCGTCACCACTCTCCATTTCCAAAAGTTTTTCATCACCCCACACGAAACTCATACCCCTTCAACAATAAGTCCCTACAATAATTTTTTTTCTTAATAGATTTTATTGTGCCAATTGACTTAGATGTCCCCTGAAACCATGGTCCCCAAACCCCCGCCCCTGCTACACTGGCCTTTGAAGCGTTCAGTTTATTCAGGAAACTTCTTTGCTTTTGGTTTAGTCCAGTTGTGCTGACCTCTCCTGTATTGTCTGTTGTTTTTCCCTTCGCTTAAAATAGTTCTTATCTACTATCTAATTAGTGAAAACCCCTCTCTGTCCCTCCCTCCCCCCCATCTTGTAACCATCAAAGAATATTTTCTTCTCTGTTTAAACTATTTCTCCAGTTCTTATAATAGTGGTCTTATATTTGTCCTTTTGCAACTGACTAATTTCACTCTACATAATGTCTTCTAGACTCCTCCATGTTACGAAACGTTTCATGGATTCATCGTTGTTCTTTATCGATGCGTAATATTCCATTGTGTGAATATACCATAATTTATTTATCCATTCATCCATTGATGGGCACCTTGGTTGCTTCCAACTTTTTGCTATTGTAAACAGTGCTGCAGTGAACATTGGTGTGCATATATCTGTACAACAAATTATTTTTATAATAAAAATTATTTGTTTATTTGAAATTCCTATTTAACTGGGCATTCTGTAATACCCTTCTCCCAACTCTCCCTTCCTTTCATCCCCAACCTTTACTCAGATCACCTGAACAAGGGCAGCCCCTCCCAGTGGGTCTGGTTCCCTCCCCACCCTCCCTCCCCAGGCCATTTTCCACACCAGCCACCAGAGTTATGGGGCCAATGCACATCTCTCATCAGGCAACTAAATCAGAAAACCAAAGGGAAACTCATTACCATTGAATACATACCGACTCATAGCAACCTTATAGGACAGAGTAGAACTGCCCCATAAGGTTTCCAAGGAGCAGCTGGTGGATTCAAACTGCTGACCTTTTGGTTAGCAACCGAGCTCTTAACCACTCTTAACCACTGCACCACCAGGGCTCCGATCAGGCACCTAAAACCCTGCAAAACCCTGCTCCTGTAGCTTGCTAACTAAAGACCCTTAAGCATGTTTTGTTTGGCCCACACAATGTTGTTTTTTTTTTTTTTTTCCAATCAGGCAATTTACCATAAAGACTAATTTCTGGCTCCTCTTAAAAAATGTGAAGCTCTTGCAACCCCAGTCCAATTTTCCACCTGACCCCGTCATCAGAAGTTAGGCATCCTCTTCTTGGCGTCCAGGCCTCATTCATCTACATAACCTGGACTGTCCCCTCTGAGCTTTTGACCCCTGGCCTACTAGGGCCAGATCGCCTAGCTGGACATTCAAGGCCTTTCCCACTCTGGCGACAATTCCACTTTCCCACCTTCTTTCCCTGTTCCTTCCCTTTTCTCGCCTTCCTCTCCTGGCACGTGGATCACCGGATGGTATGTAAGCATGTCCCATACTCCTGTGGTCATATCCTACTTATCCATCCGGGACCAGGCCAAATGTGCTCCCGGACTTCTCCCTGTGGGAAAGTGCTCCTTGCTTCTCTCCTCTGGCCATCCACCCAACCGTTGATACTCCCTATCAGCTATTTGGATTCCCTGGGTAGTGCAAATGATTAACATGCTCAACTGCTAACCAAAAGGTTGGAGGTTTGAGTCTGCCCAGAGATGCTTCAGAAGAAAGGCGTGGTGATCTACTTCGGAAAAATCAGCCATTGAAAACCTTATAGAGCATATGGGGTCGCCATGAGTAGGTATTGACTCAACAGCGACTGGTATTGGTACTGGTACCAGCTACTTTCCAAACACACGCAGTGGCTGAGCATCTCCCATGGAGGTGTTAGGGAAATAACAAGGAAAATGACTTTTTCGAGCCGTGGGCAGAGCTCATAAGGAGATGAGGCCTTTGACCCAGGCTTGGGCAGGGCTGAGAACAGATTTCCCTAAGGGGAAATCATTCAACTGCCTCTAGTTTGGAAGAGACAGGGCAGAGGTGACTCAGTGGTAGAATTCTCACGCTCCATGCAGGATACCCAGGTTCGATTCTTGGCCCAGCCTCTGTGGAGGGTTGCGTGTTGCTATGATACTGAACAGGTTTCAGTGGAGCTTCCAGACTAAGACAGACTAGAAAGAAAGACCTGGAAATCCACTTGTGAAAATCAGCCAGTGGAAACCGTATGGATCACAACGGTCCAATCCTGGGGTTGCCATGTGTTGGGGCCAACTTGATGGGAGCTAACAAAAGTTTGGAAGAGAAGAAGTTTTCCACAGAGAAAACAAATCTGTGCAAGGGTATTTTGTCTGAGGGGGTGTGGTCCACCTGGAACCCAAAGGAGCGTATCTTCTGGAATGGGAAGGGCGGGGCGCAAAGGGGGGTGGACCAGGATTATGAACAGTCCTGAAGGCCGACCTCAAGACTTGACTCTAAGTAATTGGAAGGCAGTGGAGTTGTTAAAGCAGAGAAGTTACATAACGCCATCTGTAAAACTCAGGAGGGCAGGGATTTTGGTCTGTTTTGTTTCCAGAGCAGTGCTAATGCTTGATAATTAACAGAATAAACTATTGTGTAATGAATGAATGAGTGAGTGAATGACTGTGTTGTGGAAAGATCATTCGGGCAACAGTGAGAGGATTGACTGGAGTGGGCAGAGTTGAGGAGGGAAAGCCAGGAGGCATGGGTGCTATGGATTGATTTGTGTCCCTTCCCAATATATGTTGGAATCCTAACCCTATACCTGCGGATGTGATCCTGTTTGGAAATAGGATTTGCTTTGTTATGTTTATTATTAGATCCTAAGGTGGGTTTAAATCTAATTGCGTCTGAGCTTAAACAGAACAGATTAGACAGACACAGGAGCACTCACGGGATGGGGTGGGGTGGGGGATGACGCCACGTGAGGATCATCTACAAGCAACACCCAGGACTACCTACAATTGACAAGGCTGGGACACTGATTTGGACTTTTAGCCTCCAGAACCGTGAGAAAATAAATTTCTGTTCTTTAAAGCCACCCACCTGTGGTATTTCCATTACAGCAGCACTAGAAAGCTAAGCTAAGGGCAGTATTAGGTGAGGGTGAGAAGGGTCTGCCTGGCTTGCACCAAGAGCAGCCGGGAGTTGGAGCTGAGGGGGCCGGTGGAGAGAGATTTAGAAATGGTTCAACAACATATTTGGCTGCCTTTACTCCCAGGGCAGGGGCTTCTTCTTTGCAGTACCTTTGCACAGTATCTGGCACAAAGTAGCTGCCCAAGAAGGATTTGTTGGATAAGTGAACAGGTCTGATCAAAGACAGAACCACCCTCCCTCTAGCCCAGCAATCGGCAGCCTGGATTTTCCTCCTCCGGAAACTGTTGTTCTCACAGCATTTCTTCGCCTTCCCAGTTTACACAGATTTCGCAGATACTTGTCTCACCTGATTATTCTCATAGCCCAGAGAAGAGGGAATCCTTAGCTCCATTTTACAGACTCAGAAACAGAAGCAGAGAGAGGTTATATGACTTTACCAAGTTTCAAAGAAGAAAGAGGTGGAACGCGGCCTGAAGCCTGCTTGTCCTCACCCAAAGGGTCCTTTCTGCCTCACGATTTAGCTGGAAATATAGGATTAGCAAATGTGAAAGGGAGCAGGAGACAGCAGGTGGTTTCAGGGCCAAATGGGATAGTAATAGTAAGAGTTGATGTTTATTTAGTGAGGCAGTGGTAGTTCACTGGTAAAATTCTTACCTTCCCTGCAGGAGACCTGGGTTTGGTTCCCAGCAACCGGCACTTGTTTGCAAGTGAGGGTGTGCGTGTTGCTGTGATGCTGGACAGGTTTCAGTAGAGCTTCCAGGCTAAGACAGACCAGGAAGAAAGGCCTGGTTGTCTGCTTCCAGAAATTAGCCAATGGAAAAAATGGTCCAATTCCCAGCCCATCATGGGGATAGCAGTGGACTGGGCAGTGTTTTGTTCCATTGTGCATGGGGTCGCCATGAGTCAAGGGTGACTGGACTCCACAGCTAACAACATTTATTGAGCACTTCCTGTATGTCAGGTATTTCTCTGAGCACTTGACACAGATCACTTCATCTGACAGCTGTGTGGTATTGCACAAAGCGGGAGAAACCATGGAAGGCTGACACCACCGGAGAAGGCTTCAGAGAGGAGCTAAGCCAGAGCCTGGGTAAGATGTCAGCAGGAGAGGAGGAAGGCATTCCTAGAGGGCGGCTTGGCTTGAGCAAAGCCGTGGAGGAGTGGGCAAGAGAGGAGGGCCCCAGTTCTATCAGAGGAGAGGGGAGAAGCCAAGGGGGTACATGACCCCAGACACTGGCCCATAGGCTCTCCCCAGGTCCAGCCAAGGCCTGGCTGAGTGAGATCTGGCCACAGTTGGCCTGAGGGCAGGTGCCCAGGTGAGAAGGTGTTCAGGAGGATGCACTGGGCAGTGGAGAGGAGGAGGGGCTGAGGAAGGAGACACTGCTAGCTGGTCAGGAGATTGCAGCATGGTCCTGGTGGGAGAGGATACAGACCTGAAAGAGTGGACATTTACAGGGGAGGAATGACCACCACCTCTGGGACAGAGTCTGGAGGTAGGTGACAGGTCAGCCACCACCTCTGAAGTGTCACCTCTACTTGTAGGGGGCACATTCTAAGATGCCTGTAGACCAGGGCTTGCATACTGGTACCCATAGGTTTTTGTTTATCTGCACAGTCTTGACTCATATAGTGTTTTTTTTTTTCCATTAATTACCCACTTAAAAAATAAGGACATTTTAAATAAAAATCCAGATTTCCTGTTTCTATTTAAAAATGAGAAAATCTGGCAGTGCTAGGCCTCACTTCTGTGTGGTGACAATTGACTAAAACTAAAATGGCTGCTTTCTGCAGACCGAGTACATACTCTGCTTTTCACCACAGTCTCCGCCACTCCCTTTTTTTTTTTTAAAGTGCTTTAGGTGAAAGTTTACAGCTCAAGTTAATTTCTTATACAAAAATTTTATACACATATTGTTATGTGACTCTAGTTGCAATCCCTAAAATGTGACAGCAGACTCCCCCTTTCTACCCCTGGTTTCTCGTGTCCCTCCAGCCAGCTTCTGTCCTTTCCTGCCTTCTCTTCTTGCCTCCAGACAGGAGCCGCTCATTTGGTCTCATGTATCTGCTTGAACTAAGAAGCACGCTCTTCTTGAGTATTATTTTATGTTTTATAGTCCAGTCTAATTTTTGTCTGAAGAGTTGGCTTCAGTGGGTTTTAGTTCTCGGTTAACAGAGCATTCGGGGGTCATGGCTTCAGGGATTCCTCTAGTCTCAGTCAGACCATTAAGTGCAGTCTTTTTACGAGAATTTGAGTTCTGCACCACACCGTCAGGGACTCTCTGTTGTGTTCACTGTCAGGGCTGGCACTGGTGGTAGCCAGGCACCATCTAGTTCTTTTGTTCTCAGGCTGATTCGTCACTCCCTATTGTACTCCTCCCGCCTTATTCACTGAAGCTACTTGCTTGGCCCACATGGACACTTAGTTTGTAACACCTGATGTAGACAAACTGGAGCATATCTGAACCAAACCCTAGTGGCATAGTGGTTAAGTGCTACGGCTGCTAACCAAAGGGTCGGCAGTTCGAATCCACCAGGCGCTCCTTGGAAACTCTATGGGGCAGTTCTACTCTGTCCTGTAGGGTCGCTATGAGTCGGAATCAACTCGATGGCACTGGGTTTGGAGCATGTCTGGAGCCCTGGTGGTGCAGCGTTAAGAGCTCTGCTGCTAACCAAAAGGTCAACAAAAGGTCAGCAATTCGAAACCACCAACTGCTCCTTGGAAACCCTATGATGCAGTTCTGCTCTGTCCCATACGGTCGCTATGAGTTGAAATTGACTTGACAGCAATGGGTTTGGTTTTTTGGTTTGGAGCATTGTCATGGATTGAATTGTGTCCCCCCCCAAAATATGTGTCAAATTGGTTAGGCCATGATTCCCAGTATTGTGTGGTTGTCCTCCATTTTGTGGTTGTAATTTTATGTTGAGAGGATTAGGTTGGGAATTTGACACCACCCCTTACTCAGGTCACCTCCCTGATCCAAGGTAAACGGAGTTTCCCTGGGGTGTGGCCTAGGCCACCTTTTATCTCTCAAGACATAAAAGGAAAGGGAAGCAAGCAGAGAGTTGGGTACCTCATACCATCAAGACAGCAGCACCAGGAGCAGAGCGCGTCCTTTGAACACGGGGTCCCTGCGCCTGAGAAGCTCCTCAACCAGGGGAAGATTGAGGACAAGGACCTTCCTCCAGAGCCTACAGAGTGAGAAAGCCTTCCCCTGGAGCTGACACCCTGAATTTGGACATGTAACCTACTAGAATGTGAGAAAATAAATTTCTCTTTGTTAAAGCCATCAGCTTGTGGTATTTTTGTTATAGCAGCAGTAGATGACTGACACAAGCATGTCCTGAGGAGGGGCTAGACTAGTTAATGATTTGAAACCACGTCATATGGAGACCAGCTGAAGGAAGAGAGGATATTTATTCTCTGAAAGGCAAGATCATGGCCTTCTCATTTCCAAAGGGCTAAGATGGGGGAGGGGCCAGCTGTGATCTGTGAAGCCCCAGGAAAAAACAAAGTGGTAGAACAACAGGGAAGCAGATTTCAGCTCACCTAAGGGAGACTTTTAAACATCAGGACTGTTTCAAGATGTAACAGGAAATGTCAGGAAGTGGCGAAGCCCTGGCATGGAGATGGGGTGCAGTGTTTACGCCGAGCCTGGGCAATAGCTTCACGATGACCATTCAGAGGCAATCCAGGCATTGCGTGGGCAGCTGAACTGGTTGCCCTTCATGGTTCCTCCAGCCCTCCAGGAATGGGTTCTGTGCCCACAGACTGGACACTGGGGTGAAGAAGGAAGGGCTAAAAAATATCTCCTACACTGCTGGCCTGAGGCCCGAAAGACTGCTGTTGCTGCCCCCGGTACAAATGGGTAACTTGGGATGAAAATGGATTGTCGGGAGGGGCAAGATAGTATTTTTCTCAAGGGGCGGTGTAAAAAGCAAGGGCTTTGGGCCAGACCTGGAGTCCCTGTATTGGTGCAAACGGTTAATGTGCTCCGCTGCTAACAGAAAGGTTGGAGGTTTGAATCTACCCAGAGGTACCTTGGAAGAGAGACTTAGCAATCCACTGGGAGAAAAAAAATCAGTCACTGAAAAGCCCTGTGGAGCAGTTTTCTGACACGCATGGGGTTGCCATGAGTCAGAATCTAGTTGAGGGTAACTGGTTTTGGGTCAGACCAGTCAGGTCTTTTAGCCTTTTCAAGCCTCTGTGTCTTCCTCAGGAAAGGATCTTTCCCACAGTGTTATTAGGAGGATTTAGATGAACACACCTGAGAAACTCCCTGCCCACTGGTTGGTTGGTAGAAGAAGCTGGGCAAAGGTGAGAACCCCTGAGAGGTCTTACCATTCCAGAAGGCCTAGGTTCTGGTCCTGCCTGTGTGACCAGAAGTCCAACATCCCCATTTCCCAACAATGAGATGCAGAGGCCATGCCAAACGATCTCAAGGGGCTCTGATGCCATATGGTGCCCTGGCAGGAGCCTGGCATTTAGAGTGTGGGGTGGCACCAGGAAGCAGCTGACGGTGAGGTCTGGGCCGGGAGGAGGTCAGCACTGCCCTGAGGACTTGGGGACAGGGAGAAGTGAAAGAACAAGCCTGAGACTGACAGGGTGGAGGCCGGTGCAGTGGCTGTGGGAGGGCTCCTGAAGGCAGCTGCTGTTGTGTACTTTAGGATAGGAAGCAGGGTGAGACTTTTGTCTCTTGAATTGTGAAAATGTTTTACATTCAAGAAGTAAAGTTAAACCAAGTAAGAGCAAAAAGCACACTCAAAATCAAATACAAATAGAACAAAAATGAACCTAATTATATTTTTTATTAGTAACATGTCCACACACTTAAGTGATTTTGCATCCAAGTACTCTGTCTTTACACCCTTAATTTTCTAAGGAAAAAAAGAACTGTTCAGAAACCCTGACTTTTGCTTAGTAGGTTTGTTGTGAAAGTGGCTTTGGTGGTGTATTTTTGAAACCAGTATGTGTTTATATTGTAGGTCGAGACCTGTGCTTTCTTGTAATTTTAAAGAAGGCTTTTATTTGCACAAACTCTCTGGGACGGCTTACAGCAAGCAAACATTTTAATAAGTATGTTGTTACTGTTAGTTAAGAAGCTCTGATGTTGCAACGGTTGAAGAGCTTGGCTGTTAACTGAAAGGTCACCGGTTTGAACCCACCAGCCCTTCCGAGGAGGAGAGATGTGGTGGCATGCTTCTGTAAAGATTACAGCCTTGGAAACCCTGTGGGGCAGTTCTGCTCTGTCCTTAGGGTCAGAAACAACTTGGAATCAACTTGATAGCAGTGGGTTTGGTTTGTTTTTTTTTTGTTGTTATTGTTAGTTGTCAAGTCAGTTCTGGTGTGATCTTAACGGAAGCAGATCACCAGGTCTTTCTTCAGCGGTACTGCTCAGTGGGTTGGAACTGCTAACCTTTAGATTAGCAGTCGAGCACAAACCATTTGTGCCACCCATTGTTGCCGGGTGCTGTGGAGTCGATTCCAATGGATAGCAGCCCTATTGGACGTAGTAGAATTGCCCCATAGGGTTTCCTAGGTTATAATCTTTTTGGGAGCAGATCTCCAGGTCTTTTTTTATCCACAAAATGCCTGGTAGGTTAGCAGCTGAGTGTTTAACCATTGTGCCACCATGGCTCCTTTAATAAGTATGTATGCACTTGGAGCTGAGTCAGGCTGTGAAAACAGCCCCCACTCGTGTCGGCTGAGTAGGCAGCACCCCCTGCCAGACAGTCTTTGCTGCAGATCTTGTTATAGCATGTTTATTACAAACTACAAATTTTCTATCATCAAACATTGGTTCCTTCTACTTCCCTCCAGGTTTATCTGGAAGATATACCTGCGTTTATGGAGTCTGTGTCTTTCCCATGATTCAGAGTTATGGGGCCGTGGAAATGGCAGAGTTTGCATAATCAAGACGGATGAGGTTCGAGTCCTGGTGGTTGCCCCTAAATATTGCACAGATGTCTTAACTGGGGACAGTCGTGACTGGATCACGTGGAGACAATCAAAAGGTAGCTCTTCAGATGGAGGTGAGGATGGAATCAGGTATGAGAAGAGGCGGCCTCAACATGTGCTGGGTTATAAGACACCTGGGGGGAGGGCACGGAGCCTAGGGAGGGACACCTGTCAGTGGCAGCTAGGATGAGCAGGGCAGGGACTCTCCATGGTGTCTCAGTTCTTCACCTTGATAATCATGCAAAAAACCCCAAACCAGTTGCCATCACATCAGCTTCAACTCTGGTGACCCCATGTGTGTCAGAGAAGAACTGTGCTCCATAAGTTTTCCAGTGGCTGACTTTTTGAAAATCGATTGCCAGGCCTTTCTTCTGAGGTGTCCTGGGTGGACTCAAACCTCCAATGTTTTGGTTAGTAGGTAAGCGTTTAAACATTTATGCTATAAGGAAGGCTCATCGCCTTGTGTGGATGAAGACCCTGAAGGCCGAGCTGTTCAGTGAGCAGCTGAGGGGACTCTGAAAGCCAGGGTAGGGCTGTGCAGGTGCCCCCAGGTCAGCCTGATACCAAATCTTGTGTTCTGTCCCCTGCTGGTTATCAGAGGATTAGCACATACAGGTCTTGCTCTCCAGACCTTTCTGGAGAAGCAGCAGGGTCACCGTGAGTCAGAATCAACTCAACAGCAACAGGTTTGGTTTTTGTTTGATTCTTTGCCAGCTCTCAGCACCCGCCTGGGAAGGGTGGAACTGAGAGGTCACCTGGATAACAGGCAGCCTCCCAGGCACACCCACCATGGACTCTCCACCTCCATCTCACAGCTCCAAAGCCCGCAGTGGCATCTTTTTTTTTTTTTTTTTAATGTAATTTTTCTTGTGCTTTAAGAGAAAGTTTACAAATCAAGTCAGTCTCTCTCACAAAAACCCATAACACCTTGCTACACACTCCCAATTACTCTCCCCCTAATAAGACAGCCCGCTCTCTCCCTCCACTATCTCTTTTCATGTCCATTTCGCCAGCTTCTAACCCCCTCCACCCTCTCATCTCCCCTCCAGGCAGGAGATGCCAACATAGTCTCAAGTGTCCACCTCATCCAAGAAGCTCACTCCTCACCAGCATCCCTCTCCAACCCATTGGCCAGTCCAATCTATGTCTGAAGAGTTGGCTTCGGGAAAGGTTCCTGTGCTGGGCCAACAGAAGGTCTGGGGGCCATGACCACCAGGGTCCTTCTAGTATCAGTCAGACCATTAAGTCTGTTCTTATGAGAATTTGGGGTCTGCATTCCACTGCTCTCCTGCTCCCTCAGGGGTTCTCTGTTGTGTTCCCTGTCAGGGCAGTTATCGGTTGTGGCCGGGCACCATCTAGTTCTTCTGATCTCAGGATGATGGAGTCTCTGGTTCATGTGGCCCTTTCTGTCTCTTGGGCTCATAATCGCCTTGTGTCCTTGGTATTCTTTATTCTCCTTTGATCCAGGTGGGTGGAGACCAATTGATGCATCTTAGATGGCTGCTTGCTAGCATTTAAGACCCCAGATGCCACTCTTCAAAGAGGGATGCAGAATGTTTTCTTAATAGCTTTTATTAGCCAGTTGACTTAGATGTCCCCTGAAACCATGGTCTCCAGACCCCTGCCCCTGCTATGCTGGCCTTTAAAGCATTCAGTTTATTCAGGAAACTTCTTTGCTTTTGATTTAGTCCAATTGTGCTGACCTCCCCTGTATTGTGTGCTGTCTTCCCCTTCACCTAAAGTAGCTCTTATCTACTATCTAATTAGTGAATGCCACTCTCCCACCCTCCTTCCCTCCGCCCTCTCGTAACCACGAAAGAATGTGTTCTTCTTAGTTTACACTATTTCTCAAGATCTTATAATAGTGGTTTTATACAATGTTTGTCCTTTTGCAACTGACTAATTTCACTCAGCCTAATGCCTCCCAGGTTCCTCCATGTTATGAAATGTTTCACAGATTCCTCACCATTCTTTATCGGTGCGTAGTATTCCATTGTGTGAATACACCATAATTTATTTATCCATTTATCCGTTGATGGGCACCTTGGTTGCTTCCATCTTTTTGCTATTGTAAACAGCTGCAGTGGCATATTTGAGCAGTTAGATGACAGAGCAGACACCGGGGCAGTCCAGGGTAGCATATGGTGTATGCATGGTTCACAAGTGGGTGACAGAAGGCTCCAGTTGAGAGCCTTATCATGTTAGCTCAGCAGCGGCAACTCTACACCAGGATGTGGAGAAACAACCACTCTTCCAGCCAGGTTAGGAAACCCTTGCGATGGCATATGAACCTCATTCGTGTGAGATATGTTGGTTTTAAAGGCTCTCTTTTACTTAGTGCTTAGATGGAAACCCTGGTGGCGTAGTGGTTAAGTGCTACTAATCAAAAAGGTCGGCAGTTCAAATCTGCCAGGCGCTCCTTGGAAACTCTACTGGGCAGTTCTACTCTGTCCTACAGGGTCACTATGAGTTGGAATTGACTTGACAGCAGTGGGTTTTTGGGTTTTCTGCCTTTTTTTTTTAACTAGATAGATGGCTGCTGTCAAGTTGACTCTGATTCATGGTGACCTTATGTATACCAGAAAGGAATGTTGCCCAGTCCTGTGTCATCCTCACAATTGCCTGCATGTTCGAGTTCATCATTGCAGTTATTGTGCCAATCCATCTCACTGAGGGCCTCCCTTTCCCTCACTGGCCCTCTACTTCACCAAACATGATGTCCTCCTCTAACGATTGATCCCTTCTGATAACATGTCCAAAGCAAGCAAGTTGGACAATGTTCTGTTGTGATCCATAAAATTTCCCGCAGCTACTACATCAGCCTGAGACCAGAACTAGATGGTGCCCGGCCACAACCAATGACTGCCCTGACAGGAAACACAACAGAGAACCCCTGAGGGAGCAGGAGAGCAGTGGGATGCAGACCTCAAATTCTCATAAAAAGACCAGACTTAATGGTCTGACTGAGACTAGAAGGACCCCCGGGGTCATGGTCCCCAGACCATCTGTTAGCCCAAGATAAGAACCATTCCCAAAGTCAACTCTTCAGACAGGGATCGGACTAGACTGTGGGATAGAAAGTGATACTGGTGAAGAGTGAGCTTCTTGGATCAAGTAGACACATGAGACTATGTTGGCATCTCTCGTCTGGAGGGGAGATGAGAGGGCAGAGGGGCTCAGAAGCTGGCCAAATGGACACGAAAAGAGAGAGTGGAGGGAAGAAGTGTGCTGTCTCATTAGGGGAGAGCAATTAGGAGTATATAGCAAAGTGTATATAAATTTTTTTATGAGAGACTGACTAGATTTGTAAACTTTCACTTAAAGCACAATAAAAAAAATTCTATTGGCTAATTTTTGGAAGCAGATCCCCAGGCCTTTCTTCCTAGTCTGTCTTAGTCTGGAAGGTTCTCTGAAACCTGTCCACCATGGGTGACCTTGCTGGTATTTGAAATACCGGTGGCATAGCTTCCAGCATCACAACAACACGCAAGCCACTACAGCACTACAAATTGACAGATGGGTGGTAGATTTAGTGCTTATCATTGCTATTTGGAGATTCAGGTCTAAGGTGCACCTGAACCAAGCCATGGTATTTTCAGTCACCTCATATGCATGTGAAAGCTGGACAATGAATAAGTGAGACTGAAGAATTGACGCCTTGAATTATGGTGTTGGTGATGAATATTGAATATACCCTGAACTGCCAGAAGAATGAACAAATCCATCTTGGAAGAAGTATAGCCAGAATGCTTCTTAGAAGCAAGGATGTTGAGACTTTGTCTCACGTACTTTGGGCATGTTAGTAGGAGGGACCAGTCCCTGGGGAAGGACATCATGCTTGGTAAAGTAGAGGGTCAGTGAAAAAGAGGAAGACTATCAACAAGATGGATTGACACAGTGACTGGAACAATAGGCTCAAGCATACCAACGATTGTGAGGATGGTGCAGGACTGGGCACTGTTTCGTTCTGTTGTACATAGGGTCACTGTGAGTTGGAACCGACTCAGTGGCACCTAACAACAGCAACACTTGCCGATCAGTAAGCCAAACACTTTACAGGTATAATGGGGACAAGATTTCTGAATTGTGTCATTGTGATTTTTTTTTCCTTTTCATTCCCTTAGATGTTACCTCCTACCAAAGGCTTGCTTTGCCCTGGTGTTACTGCTAGAATGCAAAGCGTTTACTCCAGACAAGAACTGAGCGCCAACTGTGTTGAAAGAGAGGAGGATTTTGAAAATCTCTTTAGTTCTTTATTACTTTGTTTTACTACTTTATCTACTACTGCATGGAATCTGAAAACAATCTTGTAAAAGACTGAGCCATGAGTGCCAGAAAATATTCGAATTATATTGGATATTGTATAACTGGGATTACATTCCAGTCACATGGATAGTTTTAAGGGGATCAGTTTCCAGAATCTCAGTTTCCAGAATCTCAACTTCCCTGTGTCTTTCCTAAATTAGTCAGCCTCTGAGGTGACAGTTTCTCGTCTCCCACATGAAGCCCACCCCTGATCTCTCTATGGAGTTGCTCCAGGTGTGGAGGGGGAACCGGCTGTGATGATTACTCAGTGGCTTCACGGGGCTTCCTCACTTTTGCTGTCTTGCACACACTTCTTTTAAGGGGAGAGTGTGGAACTTCAGCCTGTGGGGAAGTTCTGAAGGCAGATACGTGGGAGGTGGAGTATAGTTGACTGCTTTACCTTTCTTCCTCCCCTTTTGTCTAAGAACAAATCATTCACACGGGAGCTCCCCCAGGAGCAGAGCTGAGAGCACAGGTGGGTGCATCCTCGGCTCAGAGGACAAGCCCTCAAACAGCCAAAGTAGCAGAGGTTGGCGATGGAGCTGGCACGTTTGCTGGGATTACCAGCATGTTCAAGACACATTGGCTGAAACTTTCTCTGTCTCTATATCTCCAGTCCAGACCAGTTGCCATCAAGTCAGTTCTGACTCATGGCGACCCCATGTGTGTCGGAGTAGAACTGTGTTCTGTACAGTTTTCAGTGGCTGACTTTTCAGACGTAGATTGCCAGGCCTTTCTTCTGAGTGCCTCTGGGTGGACTCAAATCTCCAATCATTCAGTTAGCAGCCAAGCATGTTAACTGTTTGTACCATCCAGGGACATCATATAAATATATATAATTAAATATTAAAATTGATAATTAAGTTAAATGTTATATATATATTTAAATTTTATTGTGGTAGAATATATATAAAAAAACATTCGCCATTTTAACCATTTTTGTGTGTACAATTCATTGACACTAATTATGCTCACCATCTTGTGCAAACATTACCACTATGTTTCCAAATTTTTTCATTACCCTTAATAGAAAGTGGTAATATTTTTATGAGATTTCTTTCAGATTCTGCATGTTATTCAAGAATGAAGTCAGACCCGTTTTATTAAATCATACCATGGAGCGTTTATTCTGATTACAATCTTCACCTTATTTCATCTTATGAAATGATTAATATTTTCTATATTATACTATGAAAAATAATGTGCTAGCCCCAAGCCCCAGATAAATTAGCAGGACGAGTTTTAGCAGGCTGCATTTCCAATAAAAATTTGCTTTCTGTTTAAGAATTATTTGTCACAATTTATAATATATTTATGTTGTTTAGATCAATTGTATAATATTTATATTAGCTCAATCCAGAAGAAATGCTTAACACTTAAGAACTTTATGGTCCTGAGGAAATAAAATAAATTTTAAAATTTCAATTTACTTACCTTTTTTTGGTTGTGGCTAACTGTGGTACCGTAGTCAATAAAAGACTTTAAAGCATAAGAAATGTTACCTTTGGCAAAGATACACGGAGGAAGTAGGATGGACACGTGAGTTTAAGGAGAAAAGGATAAAATGTAAAATTTCCTAATGTTGAAGAAGAGGTTGTTCATGGATTTAAAAAAAATTGATGATAGTGGATAAAAAATTGTTTCAACATTTAGTTTCCATTGGATACACCTAAGAGACTGATGTCAAAAATTTTTTCATTTTAAACATCATTATTTACAATACCTGGGCAAGCACATCCCCTGCAATAATTTAAAAATACAGTAAAAATTAAAAGCCTGCAAGAGGGCTCACGTAGTTTTTTAAAACTTTGTTTAGCAGCTACAAAGGTGTATCAGTCAGAATCATCTAGGCTATGCTGCAATAACAAACAATCCAAAGTTTAAGTGCCTTATAACAGCAAAGGTTCCTTTTTCACTCACACTTCTCATCTGTTGTGGATCGAGGTGGCACTCTCAGTTGACAAGGGAAGTGACACATATTTTGCTCATGCTCCTGCCAGAGCAAAACACGCACGATTTCCCTTTACAACTCATTGGCCAGAAAGGATCACATGGCCCACCCCACCACAAGGGGGCAGGAAGTGTACGTCCCACTGTGTGTCTGGGTGTGGTGCAATGAATTACTTAATGTGGTCCTTCTAGCTATGGTCTTTGTGACTCACACACGATGATTGAGTGTGACTGTGCAGATAAGGTATGTGGAAACTGTGAGGTTGGGGCTATGTGTCAACTTGGCTAGGCCATGATTCCCAGTATTGTGTGGTTGTCCTCCATTTTGTGATCTGATGTATTATCTTAATCATCCTCCATTTTTTTTTATTTTATGTGTGGTAAATCCAAATCCCTATATGTTAATGAGGCAGGATTAGTGTGGGGTATATCTCAAGTCACAGCCTTGCAGGAGGGCGTGACTCAAGTCCCACCCTTACTCAGGTTATGCCCTTCCCTGGGGTGTGACCTGCATCCAAGGTGTATATGTGGTTGCCCTGGTGGGGCTGTCTCTCTCTCTCTCTGCACCTGGATGCTGCCTGGTTCTTGGGACTTGAGCCAGCGGCCTGCCATCAGATCTGCCGATTCTGGGATTCGCCAGCTTCCACAGCCCCATGGGCTAGCAGCCTATCATCTAACCTGATTCACCAGCTTCTGCAGCCAGCAGCTTGTGGTCTGACCTGTCGATTTGGGTTCATCAGCCTGGTGCCCACATGAGTCAGGAGAAGCCTGTGCCTGACCCGCTGATTTGGGACTTGCCAGCCTTCACAACCGTGTAAGCTATTCCCTTGGTACAGTTTGTGAGTTCTGTGAGACTTTGCAGTGAATTACAGAACCCAAAGATGAGAGGGTGAGTACAGAGGCGAGAGGGGAATAGTTGATGTTAGAGACGATGGAGTGGTACAGTATTTCGGAGAAGTTGAAACACTTCCTCCTCATAGGAATAGCTTTGTGCTGATCCTCATAAAAGAAATCATCCATTTACTGGGGCAGAGGGCTGGAGATCCTTGGTGAGCACCCCAGTGACTACCACAGTGAGCGCCTTGTTGGAAGACCAATGGGCCAGGACTTAAAAGTTTCTTCTGTGGTATAGAGAGATCCCTGAAAGGCTCCCCATGTGGGACAATGAAATCAATTTGGCCTTTTGTCTCTGGCTCCTAAAAATAACCCTTGGAATTTGCCAGCAACCAAAGTGTCTTTGTTTTTCTAAAACAGCTGGGTAGCATTTAAATGTGTGCAAATGAATTGGGAGTCCCTAGCACTTGGCAAAAGGCATCAGGAAGGGAGGGAGGCATGATGCAGTGAGGCACTGTTATGGGTTGTATTGTGTCCCCCAAAATGTGTTGTAAATCCTAACCATTTGGGAATGGGTTTTCTTTGTTATGTTAATAAGACAGGCTTAGTGTAGGGTATGTCTTAAATCAATCTCTTTTAATATAGAACAGATTAAACAAGCAATTGAGAGAGCAGAGTTGGGGGAAGAAAGATACCAGGCCACAGGAAGATTGCCCAGGAGCAGAAGCTCAGAAGAGACAAGGACCTTTCCCCAGAGCCGACAGAGTAAGCCTACTACCCCTGGAGCTGGTGCTGAATTTGAACTTTTAGCCTCCTAAACTGTGAGAGAATAAACTTCTGTTTGTTAAAGCCACCCACTTGTGGTATTTCTGTTATAGCAGTACTAGATAACCCAGGCAGGCACCAATTATGACTATGCATTGTTGTAAGAGACCTTGAATACGGAAGCAGTGCGGCTTCCTGGATTGGCAAGACCATCCATGCAGGGGAGAGAGTGGCACGTCCCTGGGGATAGCGGAAGCCTCATGCTGGGACCTCTCCCAGACCTTGCATGATGCATCTCTTTGCTTGTATAAGGGGAAGGGGGAGAGCTTGCACTCGGGAAGAGGAAGAGGCAGGGGGTGATGACATTCCTCAATAAGACAATCCCTACAAAGGAAGAGACGGGGACAGTGACACTCCTCAATAAGATGGTACCTACATAGTTAAACTTTAAGCCAAGGAAATGATCTTTACAGGGGTCTTTGATTTGATAAAGTCCTTAACTTGATAAAGTCCCTAACTTGATAAGATCTCTAACTTGGTAATTAAACCGTAAGCCAAGGAAATAGCGTTCATAGGGGGGTCTTGTCCTGGCTTTTAAATGTTAATAGAGACAGATAAAGAAACAAAAAGGGTATAAAACCCTAATAAAACTACTGTGGAGCACTCAGATTCTTTCCCTACCTGAGTAGCCTGCTTGAAGCTTCCTAGTCAAGTGTACTTTCACTACTAACCCTCTGCTAATAAACCTCTGCTCACTTGGCACTGTTTGTCTCAGTGTTTGAATTCTTTCCCACACCGAAGACAAGAACCAAGGCCAGTCTCTGGTAACACTTGTATCATCTCTGGTTATAATTAGTGGGTAATACACGGTTGCCGTGGAGTTGATTCTGACTCACAGCGACCCTATAGGACAGAATGAAACTATCCTCTAGGGTTTGCAAGAAGTGGCAGGTGGATTCGAACTGCCAACTTTTTGGTTAGCAGCCAAGCTCTTAACCACTGTGCCAACACAGCTCCAAGTATAGGTAATAGTTTCTGTGAATTTTGTGATCTCGTCTAGAGAGTTAATGAACTCACAAGGGGCAGTGAGACTCTGACCTGGCTCGGGTGGCTAATTCAGAGGAAGGGTGCACAGGCAGACGATTTGTGAAGACTCAGCTCTGGGTGCCAAAGAAAAGCTGCACGGGCAGTCGATGAAGAAGGACAGTCCTTCTAGTTTGTGACCTAGCCCCAGGTGGCTAGAGAGAGGGCTGGTCTGCAGCACAGGAAGTCGTGCAGACTCCTGAGCCTACGGCTGGTACCCAGTGACCTGGCCCTAGATGGTTGGGGATGAAGTCTGGCCTAACTCTTAGTGATTAGGGTCAGAGAAGAAGTGCCACACGAAGAGGCTGGTGCTGAAGGCCATGGAGATGTGGGAAGGTGAAGCCTGGATCAATTTCCAGGTGGGAATTGGATTCATGCTGATTCTTGCCATGCAATTAGCAATAAAGGTGGGGTTTGCCCACCTTGCCCCTTGCTTGGTGCAGGTGGCACACCCAGGCAAGAAGAAGGGAATTTGGGGGAGTCCAGGATGTCCCCTCCTGTGCTGCACTTACCTGCCCCCCACCCCCACCACAAGGAGGAGGAAAAGAGAGGAAGAGAGATAGCAGGTAGGGCAGAGGCAAGTGTCCTGTTTGCTTCATTTTCAGCATGAAACCACGATGGGGGGAGTCCTAAGAACCTCGGGCCTCTACTGGTGTGTCTCCCTGAGTATGTGTGCCCAAGCCTTCCACAGCACGGTGCAAGAGCAACAGGCAGTAAGGACAGAGGGAAGGCAGGGCTCCTGGCTTCCCAGGACCCGGGCAAGAGGCATGCAGGGACACAGAAGTTCCCTCATGTCCCAGAGGAGAACATGGAATTGTCGAGGGGCCAGGGGAGGCCTGGCTGGGGCGGGGGGGGGGTGGGGAGCTGGGACGCAAGATGCATGGCCTTTGTGGTCACAGGCAAATTGCTGAAACCAAAGACTCCAGCAGTGGCCTAATGGCCAGATGGGACCAGTCACCCTGTAGTGGTCCTTTGTCCAAGGCCAGAAGGAACCAGACCTTCCTGCAGAGAGCGGTATGGACCCAAGGTCCTCCAGTGGATACCTGGCCCTTCACAGGGTCACCTAAGTACCACCGCACCACACACGCATACATGTTCAGATGGCATTTTGGAGAGGAGCGCAAAAAGTGGGCTACGACGCCATTTCCACAAGGAATGGGCCATGACGCCGTTTCTGCAAGGAGTGGGCTATGATGCCATTTCCATCGAATGACAGAACATTTATCTGCGACTGTCATTCAAAGAAACTGTTCAAATCATCCCCGATTCAAAGTTGACCTTTGAAAGGAACTCAGAAGAGACTGTTTAAACCAGGAGAGATTGAGACGCCAAGCTAAAGTACTGACACCCCCGCACCGCCCCGTGACTTGTGAAGATTCACTTGATTATACTTTCTTTGCACCTCTAAGCAGTGGCGTGAGCAAATCTCAGCCACTCCCCACGCGTGTGTCGCCTTGTTTAAAACTCAACACTCCTTGTGGTGGGTGCTAATGTTCTCCTTCTTGTGTTGTTAGTTGCCAGTGAGTTGATTCCGACTCACGACAGCCCCACGTACAACAGAATGAAGAGTTTTCTGGTCCTACGCATCTTCACAATCGTTGGCATGCTTGAGTCCATTGATGTGGTCACTGTGTTTTTTTGAGTGCCTTCCAACCTAGCAGATCCTCCTCCAGTACTACACTGGACAACATTCCGTGATCCATAGTGTTTTCATTGGCTGATTTTTGGAGGTAGATCACCAGGCCTTTCTTCCTAGCCTGTCTTAGTCTGGAAGCTCCACTAAAACCTGTCCGTTATGGGTAAACCTGTCCATTATGGGTAAATACCAGTGGCATAGCTTGGAGCATCACAGTAACACACAACCCACCACAGTACAACAAACGGACAGATGAGTGGTGGCTCCCTTCTTTAAAAATGAGGAAAGCAGGCTTTCAAGGGGTTAAGTGAGTTTCCTGAGAACTAGGGTTATTTTCAGAGCCGGGGTTTGATCCCAGGACCTTCAGCTCCCCAGCCTGAGCGTCCCTCCTCTAGCCTGTCCAGGCTGGTCTCATAGATAGCCGAGGTGGCAGGCCAAACTGTTCATGAGGCTGGCAGCACAATCCAGAAAAGCAAGCTTTCCTCCAGTCGGGCTGGAAAACACTGCCGACAGATGCACTGTGACTATTGTGAGTATCGGAAGATTAGAGAGAAGTAAGCTTTGGGCAAAGCCATGATGAAGGGGGATATATTTCCAGTCAGGGGCCCTGGGGGTAAGAGTAGAGGGAGTCACAATGGCCTGGTACTGTCTGCTCAGGCGGAAGACATCTAGCACAGCTAGGACAGACCTGCTCCTTGGTGCTCTGGGAACAGGCCCACACAGGACAGACAGCAGCAGGCCATGCACTGGCTTCATCAAATCATTTTTCATCAAGTCATTTGCCTGTGTCCTCCCTTGCCCTGGAGTCTGAAACTCACCCTTCATACCTCCGAAGTGGATGCAGTAGTTACAGTCACTCGTATAGAAGCGGGAAGGTAAGTGACTTGCCAAAGATTGGGATGCCTCCTCGTCCTTGCTCTCTAGGCCACCAGGCACTACCTGCTGTGAAAACCAGCTGCTGCAGACTTAACTCCAACTCCTGGTGACCCATATGTGTCAGCGCAGAACTGTGCTCCATAGGTTTTCAGGGGCTGATGGTTTGGAAGCAGATTGCCAGGCCTCTCTTCCTGGCCTCTGGGTGAACTCGAACCACCAACCTTTTGGTTAGCAGCAGAGCATGTTAACCGTTTGCACCACCCAGGGACTCTTCTCTGCTGTGATTGTGGACTAATTCACTGAGAGGGACTAGGGTTTCAAAAAGGACAATTGAAAGTTAGTCCCAGCCATGGCCCTGCTGGGAAATCAGTGTCTGCAGAAGCACCATTTTTATAGAAATTAGAGATTCCTTCGCCCATCCATATAAGGCCAAAGAACTTTTTTTTTTTTTTCCTGATCCCTTTCCCTGTTATAAAACCCTTTGCGATCGAGTAGATTCCAACTCATAGCAACCCTATAGGACAGAGTAGAACTTCCCCATGGGGTTCTCAAGGGGTGGCTGGTGGATTCAAACTGACGACCCTTTGGTTAGTAGCTGAGCTTTTAACGACTGCACCATCAGGGCTCCCCTTTCCCTATAGCCATCCCATAAAATTTCTTTCCCTCCAACTTTTTAGTTTGAAACACTTCAACCAGTGGGGTTTTTTAAAAAGAAAATAAATTGGCTGGAAGATACTCGTGTACTGACATTTTCTGGGGGGAAATTTTCTCATTACGGAGCTAAATATCCACCCCTCAATAAAGACGGACGTTGTGTTAGGTTTGGAGTCAACCAACATCTGTCATTATGGTGGGAATTGTATTGCAGGAACTTCTTTGGGAAGCAAATGAACAGAAATTCCTGTGACCACAAGGGGGCAGTAAAAGCTGACGGATGAGTAAGGAGTTCTTGATCAAGGGAATGGGGAGGGAGTGCACTTGGCATTTTGCTGTTTCCCTTAGGGCAGCGTGGGGACCCGTGGGCACCTTACTTTTGTTATGTCACTGTTATAGGAAGAAGTTTCCTCGTCTATTTTTTTTTTTTTTTTGAGGGGGCAGGAGTTATCAGGAAAGTGTATTAGGTAACTCCACAATATTGAATATACTGTGAACTGCCAAAAGAACAAACAAATCAGTCTTAAAAGAAATATAACCAGAATGCGCCTTAGAAGCGAGTATGGCAAGATCTTGACTCGCTAATTTTGGACAAGTCATCAGGAAAGACCAATTGCTAGAAAAGGACATCATGTTTGGTAAAGCAGAGGGCCAACGAATACCAGGGAAACCCTCAGTGAGATGGATTGACGAAACAGCCACAAAAAGGGATGCAAACATACCAACGATTATGAAGATGGCACAGGACCAGGCAATGTTTTATTCTTTTATACATGGGGTTGCCAGAAGCTGGCGCCGACTCAACAGCACCTAATAACAACAACAACCCACCCCACCCCATTTCTTTCTCCATCCCAGGAGGGAGAGGCCTCGTGCCGAGCATGGGCCCTCCAAGGCCTGGGGAGGGTGGCCAGGTCTTTTGTTCTCTGATCTGAGCTCCTTCTGAAGGACTGTTGGACTGCCAGACTGAGTGGAATGAAACATTTGGTATATTTCAAGAAGAACGGCCCTGATATTTTAGGAGATTGAAAAGGAAAGTGTCCCAACTGCTTGGGCTGGCTTTCCTGGGACTGAGAAGGACAAAAGATGCAGAATCCATGAGGGACAGACAGACACCTGCTCCTGTACTCCTGACACAGAATGTCCTATGGGCGTGTTTGTCCCCAAAAGGACAGGTGGAATTGGCGGTATGTGTGGAATTACGCTGGCTAGTGGCATGGCCAACTGCAGGGGTGCAGCCCTCCACAGCAGGGCTTGGCAGCCTTGGTCTGAGACACTAGGGTTTTTCCCTACATGAGAGGTAAAACCTCCTTCCTTCCTTCCTACCAACAAGTATGAAGATGGCACAGGACTGGGCAATGTTTTATTCGATTATACATGGGGTTGTCAGGAGCCGGCGCCGACTCAACAGCACCTAATAACAACAACAACCCACCCCACCCCATTTCTTTCTCCATCCCAGGAGGGAGAGGCCTCGTGCCTCTTCCTTCCTTCCCTGAAAATTTGTACATAAAAGTAGAGCCATGAATAAGTGTTCAGTTGGTAGCCAAAAGGTTAGTGGTTCAAACCCACCCAGAGATGCCATGGAAGACAGGCGATCTGCTTCTGAAAGGTCTCAGCCTTAAAAACCCTATGGAGCAGTTCTACTCTGCATGCATAGGGTTGCCATGAGCTGGAGTCAACTCAACGGCGACTAACAACAACAACAACTGCTACAGACGTTGGTAGTCTTCTTTTCGTTTTAATTAAAAATTTTTGTATTGAGATTTTATACTTTACAAAACGAAACATATATATATATGTGCAAATGTAAGGTTTAAAAAAATAATAAAATGAGCCTACTGTCCAGCTTAAGAAATAGAACACCAAGAATATCTTTGCAGCCACTTGTCAGCCTCTCCCTAAATATATCTTCTCCTTCCACCCCCCGCCCCAGGAAACCCTGCCCTGACTTTTTATTTATTGTTCCTTTGCTTTCCTTTATATTTTACCACATATGTATGTATGTATTTATGTATGTATGTATGTATTTATGCGGAGTCCCTGGGTGATACAAGTGGTTAATGTGTTCTGCTGCTAGCCAAAAGGTTGGAAGTTTGAGTCTACCCAGAGGTGCCTTGCAAGAAAGCCCTGGCAGTCTACTTCTGGAAAATCAGCCATTGAAAACCCTATGAAGGAGATGGAGTCAAGATGGTGGAGTAGTCAGATGCTTCTGGTGATCCTTCTTACAACAAAGACCAGAAAAAACAGGTGAAATGATTATATGCATGACAAGCCAGGAACCCTGAACATCAAAGGCAAAGTTAGGAAATTGGACTGAGCAGCAGGGGGAGGGAGGGACAGTCCAGAAGTGGCGAGAAGTTGCCAGACCTGACTCGGTGGGAACCAGCGCCCCTCAGGCACGATTCTCTGATGCTACCATGGCAGCGTTGGCGATAGCATTCAGGACGTGGTTTCCTCAGGGAGAGACAGTGAGCCATGCAGTCTAGTCACACCTCTGGAACCAGAGAAGAACAGCGCTCTTGGCAAAAGCTGAGTACTTTCATTTATTTTACTGTACCCCCAGCCCCCAAGCTGGTTTCAGTGGCTGTGGATTTCCCTGGGCCTGAGATAGGTCCTGCTGTGTGGCCTGAGATAGGTTCTGCTGCGTGTCCTGAGCCATTCTCCCGGCCTTGGAGAAGGAATAAATTAACAACTGGGGGAAAAGATAATGTGCCGGCTCTACTAAGCTGGGGAGCTCAGGACAGAAGCGGCTTCTGTCCAGGCACAAATGATCTGCAGACTGTGAATACCTCTCACCCCTGCACGGACCTGTGTGGGCCCATTTCAGGAGATTAGGCCCTTGTCGGCAGACTGCAATGGTGTGTATGTTCTTGAGATCTGACTTTGACTGTTTCAGCTGTGTGGTAGAGGGGTGGCTTTTTGATGTTTGACACCACTTTGCCTATTAAACAGAGTCCTCACCTACCCACATCAGGGGCCTGAGGACTGGTGGCTCCACCCATGTCACCTAGCCACTTGTGACAGAGGTCCAAGGATAAGTGGTACTTCCCAGTCTTCGCAACGAAAAGCATTGGGTGCCCATGGTCTGGCTACAGAACCCACCCATCTATGCAGTCTAGGGAACAGGGATTCACTTACCTCACAGACACTTGGGGGATGGTTGTCAGCCCCTTGCCTTGTTCACAGTGTGACTCCCTGCTGCAACCAGATACCTGTGCCTACACCAATCACCTCTGCCCCCTAAGACTGTAGGACAGAGCCTGTACCACACAATTGATGACCTATTACCTGGACACCTGAGCTGAATCTATACAAGAAAAGTGAATGGACTCCTAGGCTCATACACCTGGTAACAGTTCTAGCCATCTGATGACAGGACATTAGAGCTTCAAAAGCAAAAATAATCAATCTAGTTCACTCAAGCAGTCGATTAGGCCATATCAAAACAAAACAAAGCAAGAAGCTAGGATACAGTAAGCAAACATAAAATAAATTAATACAATAACTTATGGATAGCTTGGAGACAACAGTCAATATCAATTCACATAAAGAAGCAGACCATGATCACTTTAACAAGCTCTCAAAACAAAGAATCAAGGAATCTTCTGGATGAAGATGTATTCCTGGAATTTCCAGATGTAGAATACAAAAGGTTAATATACAGAACTCTTCAAGAGATCAGGAAAGAGATCAGGCAAAACGCAGAACAAGCCAAGGAACACACAGATAAAGCACTTGAAGAAATTAAAAAGGTTATTCAAGAACATAATGAAAAATTTAATAAATTACAAGGATCCACAGAGAGACAACAATCAGAAATTCAGAGGATTAACAATAAAGTTACAGAATTAGACAACTCAGTAGAAAGTCAGAGGAGCAGAACTGAGGAAATGGAAGGCAGAATTAGTGAGATTGAAGATAAAACACTTGGCACCAACATATTGAAAGAAAAATCAGGTAAAAAAATTGAAAAAATGAAGAAACCCTAAGAATCATGTGGGACTCTATCAAGAGAAATAACCCATGAGTGATTGGAATACCAGAACAGGGAGGGATAACAAAAAATACAGAGAAGATTGTTGAAGATTTGTTGGCAGAAAACTTCCCTGATATCATGAAAGATGAGAAGATATCTATCCAAGATGCTCATTGAAAACCCTATGGAGCACAGCTCTATTTTGACACACATTGGAACTGACTCAACAGCAGCTGGTCATGTATTTATGTGTGGTTAAAGAATGTATTGTTTAGTTTTCTGTGTTTCTGGATTTTATACAGAGGTTTCTTTTAATTCTGTGATTTGTCTTTTTTTTCTATCAATGTTATGTTTGAAGGATTCATTCATGTTGATGTGCAGTTCGTTTTCATTGTATATCACAAGTTACTAATCTACACCCCACTGGACATTTGGCTTATTTCCAGTTTGTTTTTTAGTGATTTCACTGTTTAAAATGGCCCCCAAGCATAGTGCTGAACTGCTGACTAGTGTTCCTAAGTACAAGAAGGCTGTGGTATACTTTATGGAGGAAATACATGTGTTAAATCAGCTTCATTCAGGCATGATTTACAGTGCAGTTGGCTGTTAGTTCAATGTTAATGAATCAATAATATTTACTACAGACACTAAGGTGTCTTTAGACAGAAATACACATAAAACAAGATTACACATTAATAGGTTGATAAAAAATGTTGTGACCAGAGGCTCACAGGAAACTAACCTGTATTTCCCCTGGTAATGATGGTTCAGTATTCACTAATTCAGTGTCTGCTGTGACTTTATAGAACATGACTACTGTGAATAATGAGAACTGACTGTGTGTACACACATAATACATTTACATCTATTTTTATTTTCTATATATGATACAACTTGGTTGAAAATATTTCCTCTAAACGCTGCTTGAAAACGAGACTATTCCTTCTTTAGCTCATCTCTCTCTTGCCCGTCTTTATCACAGGCAGCTAAAAGAAGGCAAGTGGCACTTTCTGCACCTTGCCTGGAAATCTCCTTAACCAGATACACAAGTTTGTTAGATGCATTTTCCATTTTCGGTATTACCGCAAGTGATAATATTGCCAAATGATCCATCACTAGGTACCCACTTCCAGTACCAATAAATGTATCAGCCTGGTTTTAATCAGGGAAGCAGAAGTACCATGAGCTAAGAGATTTGTTATTGAAATTCAACTTTACACAGTCATGGGAGGCACTTGGGAAGTAAAGGTCTGAAAGGAGTTTGAGGGTCAGAGGAGTCACCAACCAGCCAATCTGGGAAGCTGAAGTGGGACTATGGTGGGGGAGCTGATGGAGTCTACAGGAAGCTGTTGCTTCTGTGGGTCCACAGCCAACCAAGCATTTAGTGATGGGCCTAGGCATGCTGTCAGCAACAAGGAAAAAGAGTTCGATATGGAACAGAGGAGAATGAGGACAAACTGGAACTCACTGGCATTTATGCAACTCTCTGTCATAGCAGTAACCACAAAGGTGACCTTCTGAGTAAAGAGCTACTGCCTCCCTTCCCTTTCCCATATCTCATACAAGTTCCTCTTTTGGCCAACTGAGGAAGGGGATTTGGGGAACTGTAGTTCCCACATTAACTAAGTTGGCAATAGAATGATTCTGCAGAAAGAGAAACTTCCCTTTACCACCTATATAGTAAATCTGAGGTTGATTTCATTTTTTACATTTAGAACTCTGGTATATGGCGTGAAGTATGGACCCAATTTTATCTTTTCCCAAATGGCTATTCACTTATTAAAACTTTTACTTTCCCCCACTGATTTTTAGATGTAACCATTATTTATATTAAGTTTGCATATGCATTTTGGTGTATCTCTGAATTTCCTGTTCTGTTCCATCTTTCTGTTTATGCACCAACATCACATATAATATTGGAAACCCTGGTGGCAGTTTGAATCCACCAGGTGCTCCTTGGAAACCCTATGGGGCAATTCTACTCTGTCCTATAGGGTCACTATGAGTTGGAATTGACTGGATGGCAACGAGTTTTTAATGACATATAATAAGGTCCCTAGGTGGTACCAATGGTTTGCGCTTGGCCACTAAAACTAAAGGTTGGCGGTTTAAACACTCAGTAGCACCATGAAAGAAAGGCTTGGCAATCTGCTTCTGTTAAGATTATGGCCAAGAAAACTATATGGATCAGTCCTACTCTGTGACACATGGTGTCGCCATGAGTCAGAATCAACTCAACAGCAGCAAGTTTTTTTTTTTTTTATATAATCACATTATAGAAGCTTTATAATATGTCTTAATATTTGGTACAGCTAGCCCACCCTGATAATTTTAAGGTTTTTTTTTATGGTTATTCCTGCTTATTTTTCTATATTAACTAGATTAATTTGTCTGCAGAAGAACAATGTGGCAGTCTGCTTCTGTAAAGATTTACAGCCTTGGAAACCCTATTGGGCAATTCTCCTCCATTCTGTAGGGCCACTACGAGCTGAAATTGACTCGAAGGCAGTGGGTTTAGGTTTGGTTTTAACTTGCCTAGCTCCAAAAACAAAACAAACAAAAAACTCGTTGGCATTTGTTAATTGAGATCATGTTAAATTTATGTTAACTTATAGAAAATTGTCTTGATAATGTTAAATCTTCCTATCCAAGAACATAAGTTTCCCATTTGTTCAAGTCTACTTTTATGCCTTTTGAGAGTGTTTTAATCCTTTTATGTAGATTTTGCACATTTCTTGGAGCATTTATGTCTAGGTAGTTTATCTTTCTTGTTGCTGTTATAAATGGGTATTGTGAATGGGAATCTTCTCTTCTGGCCTTCTTACTGGTTACCTTTTACATGTATTTTTACATATTACCTATATCTGGTGGATCAATTTTTTATGATGATTTTGTAGGCGTTGCTCCATTTTCTATTAAAGTTGGATGTGGCTGTGAAGAAGTATGAGGCCAGATTAATTTTTCCCTCATAGTAACTTTATCTTCTTGCTTGGCTGCATGGAATAGTTTATATTTAACATTCAAGTTCTTTTCTAGGATTTTGTCTCAGTTTTTGATGAATTTGGTCATATTTCCTTGGGATGACACAGACTCCCCTTCTAATACATAGACTCAAGTCTTCTTTTCCTTCAGGAAATTTTTTTTGAACTGTATCTTTCCTTAAACCTGCTTCAATTGTGGAATAAGGCACCCTGATGGCTCAATGGTTAAGGGTTTGGCTGCTAACCAAAAAGTCAGTGGTTCAAACCCAGCAGCCACTCCTCAGGATGACAGACCTGGTGATCTGCTCCTGTAAAGGTTTACAGCATAGGAAACCCTATGGGGCAGTTCTATTCTGTCATACGGGGTCTCTATGAGCCAAAACAACCTGAGGGCACACAACAAAAACAATTGTGAAATACTATGCACAGGCAAGTGAACAAAACAAAAATGTAAAGCTTGATGATACCACAAAGCAAACGTCCTTATGTAATCACACACGGGTCAAAAACATTGCCAGCACCCCAGAAGTCCTCCTCATGCCCCCTCCCAATCACTGCCCGGGTCTTTATCTTTATAGTTTCACCATGTGAGAAAATATTCCTTAACACTACTGTTTGAGTTTGACCATTTTTTGAACTTTATGGAGGTGAAATAATAACATTTTTTTTTATTTCACTAACCATGTCTGTGGATTCATTAATGTTTTATAAACTGTAATTCATTCGTTTTAGTTGCTGTATGATAGTCCGTTATATGAATATACTACAATGTATTTGTCTATTCTACTGTTTTTAATTTTTTAGTAAAAATTTAATTTCTAATTAAATTAACTTTTCTAATTTTTTATTTGGTCTGTTTCTGGACTTTGTTCTATTCTATTGGTCTATTTGTCTAACCATGTGCCAACACCACATTGTATTTTAATGCAGCCTCATTTTCCAGTAAGCCAAGTCCTCCTACTTTGTTATTTTTCTTGAAAAGTAGCTGGTATAGTGTCTTAGTTACCTAGTCTTGCTATAACAGAAATACCACAAGTGGGTGGCTTTAATGAACAGAAATTTTTTGTCTCAAAAATTAGGAGGCTACAAGTCTGAATTCAGCGTGCTGGCTCTAGATGAAAGCTTTCTCTCTCTGTTGACTCTGAGGGAAGGTCCTTGTTCTTTGGTGATCTTCATGTGGTTTGGTATCTATCATCCCCCAACCATGCTTGATTTTCTGTCCTAATCTGCTCTTTTCATATCTCAAAGGTAAATTGGTCTACACTTATATGACCTTTTACCATAACAAAGAAAACCCATCTCAAATGGGATTACGGCCACAGGTATAGGGGTTAAGATTTACAACACATATTTTGAGGGGTCACAATTTAATCCATAGCATATAGTCTTGGCCCTCTGCATTTCCATATAAATTTTAAGAAGGACATTGCCAATTTCTACTAAAAAAAGCCCCATTAGTGATGTTGATTGATATTGTATTGAATCTATAAGTCAGGTTTGCGAGAACTGATAGTTTTATATTATTGAGTCTTTCATTCCATGAACATGGTGCTTACTTTCATTTATTTAAGTCTTAATTTCTCTCCAAACTATTTTGTAATTTTCTGCATATAAATATTGTACACGTTTTATTAGATTTATGACGAAGGCAGCTTACTTTTTGATGCCATTTGTAAAAAATATTTTGAAGCCTGTTATGTCATCTTCCTCTGGAGAACATTTATATTTGCATCTCTCAGATGCCTGAAGGCCCTAGCAGTCTAGGAACACCTCTGTCCAATTTCAGAAATCAAGACAAGTCATAGCTGAGCTTAAGTACTTTGCTTTTCGTTCAACTTTACTCCTATAGTGTAGCTCTTCACCGGGGACATCTATCCCTCTAATTACATGAAGTTGTCAAAAGTGCCATTCCGCCTTTCAATCTCTCATCCATCCCCTCCAGAATTAGCAATGACTCTGAGGTGTTCTCAACTCCATGGACTTCTGTCTTTCCCCATATCTTGGCCTGGTAAGTCTTCACTGTATTAGTAGTTTTCCAGTGCCCTAGAGCAAATGTTTTTGTATTTTGTCCAGCTTTTCTAGTTGTCCCAGCAGGAGCATTGTTCTGAATTACCGAGTTCACATTAGCAGAATCTGTGTACTACACCTATAAATATTTTGCGGAAGGAATAGGAATTTTATAAGATGTATTTTAGTCTATTTAAAATACTTTATTTTATAGTCTTTGAGAAACTCCATGAATAAAAGTTACTCCAACAGTAACCCTCACAACACTTAGAGGTATATAAAAGGCTAATTAGTATTTTTTTTATTATATATTATGGTTTCCAGATTTTAAAAAACCTGCCCCATTAAGGCGAATGTGACTAATCCAGTAAGTGAAAACATTTTGCCTATACGGTAGAACCTGAGAGAGCCAGAACCTGTGTAAGCGATAGAAAAGTGGTAAGGCTGCACCCTGCCAAAAGGTAGAAAACTTGTGAGACCCAGAAAAAGAACGTAGCCCCACTGAGTTCTGACTCTCACAGGTTCCACTGTAGTAAAGAAGTCAACATTCTTCACTTATTAACAAATATTTACTAAGTGCCTGCTTTTTGGCAAACACTAGGTCCTTTCTCACACATCATCACATTTAATCTCCCCAGCCCACCAGTAGAGTAGGTCTGAAGGACCCCATTTTTCAGGTGAAAATACTGAAATTTAAAGTGACACGAATTAGAAAAACAACTAGATAAAAGTTATATTTTAGTAAATGAAACTTATACTTATTCATGAGTATTTATTGAGTACCTACTTTGTGCTAGACATTGGGACTACAGTGATAAACAAGATAGACAAGGTTCCTGCCCTCATTAACCTTGCAAATACTTCCACTGTAGAGGACCAAGTATATATAAACTCAAGAATGTACATTGTACCTAGTATGCCTGCTATACAGTCTTTCACAACCTTGCCTACAATCTTGTTGGGGCAGATCAGGAGACAGAACACTTTACATGATACAGTTAAAGAACAAAAAACATTGTAAAGGTAATGGTAATTCCTTTTAAGATGTATTTTTAATTGAAGTGTAATTTAAATATAATAAAATTGTACAGACTTTAAGTGTACAGCTTGATGAGTATTGACAAACATATGCAACCCATGTGCCCACCGCTCCTATCAAGATGTAGAACATTTTCATTACCCCAGGAAGTTCCCTTATTCCCTTTTTCAATCAATTCTCTCCCTATGAGGCAACTACTGTATCACCTTCATGTCAATATTTGGTATTATCAGTCTTTACAGTATTAGCCATTTTAGTGGTGTGGGTACTTCATTGTGGTTTTAATTTGCATTTCTCTGATAACTAATGGAGTTGACAAGTTTTCATGTGCTTACTGGTCTATAGATCAAGTTGGAGGAAATTAGCATCTCAACACTATGTTGTTGTTTTTAGGTGTTGTCGATGCTGACTCATAGCAACCCCATGTACAACAGAACAAAACACTACCAGGCCCTGAACCATCCTCACAATCATTGTTATGCTTGAGCCCATTGTTACAGCCATTGTGTCAGTTCATCTCATTCAGTGTCTTCCTTTTTTTGCTGACCCTCTACTTTACCAAGTATAATGTCATTCCCAAAGTACTGGTCTCTCCCGATAACATGTCCAAAGTATGTGAGATGAAGTCTTGCCATCCTTGCTTCTAAGGAGCATTCTGGCTGTACTTCTTCCAAAACAGATTTGTTCATTCTTTTGGCAGTCCATGGTATATTCAATATTCTTCACCAACACCATTATTCGAAGGCTTTGGTCTTCTTTATTCACTGTCCAGCTTTCACATGCATTTGGGGCAACTGAAAACACCATGGCTTGGGTCAGCTGCACTTTAGTCTTTAAAGTGACATCTTTGCTTTTTAACATTTTAAAAAGGTATTTTGGAGCAGATTTGCTCAATGCAATGCATAATTTGATTTCTTGACTGCTCCTTCAATAAGTGTTGATTGTGGATCCAAGTAAAATTAAATCCTTGACAATACTTAGGAATAAACTTATCAAAATATGTATTAACATGTTATATATATTATGCTGAGTGAAATAAGTCAATCTCAAAAGGACAAATATTGTATGAGACCACTACTGTAAAAACTCACGAAAAGATTTATACACAAAAAGAAACAATATTTGATGTTTACAAGGGTGGGGAGGGGTGGGGATGGAAAAACACTGAATAGACAAGAGATAAGTGGTAACTTTGGTACAAAATACTGGGGAAGCCAGCACAACTTGTACAAGGCAAGGTCATGGAAGCTCCATAGATACATTCAAACTCCCTAAGGGACTGAATTGCTGAGCTGAGGACTGTGGGGACTGTGGTCTCAGGGAACATCTAGCTCAATTGGCATAACATAGTTTATAAAGAAAGTGTTCTACATTCTACTGTGGTAAGTAGCATCTGGCGTCTTAAAAGCCTATAGGTGGCCGTCTAGGATATTTCACTGGTCTTAGCCCTTTGGGAGCAAGGAAAAAGGAAGAAAACTAAAGATACAATGGAAAGATTAGTCCAAAGGACTAATGAGCCACACCTACCACCACCTCTACCAGACTGAGTCCAGTACAACTAGATGGTGCCTGGCTACCACCACTGACTGGTCTGACAAAGATCACAATAGAGGGTCTTGGACAGAGCTGGAGGAAAATGTGGAATAAAATTCTAACTCAAAAAGAAAGACCAGACTTGCTGGCCTGACAGAGACTGGAGAAACACTGAGAATATGGCCCCAGACACCCTATCAGCTCAGTAATGAAGTCACTCCTGAGGTTCACCCTTCAGCCAAAGATTGGACAGGCCCATAAAACAAAATCAGACTAAAGGGGCACACCAGCCCTGGGGCAAAGACTAGAAGGCAGGGGAGGACAGGAAAGCTGGTAATAGGGAACCTAGGATTGAGAAGGGAGAGTGTTGACATGTCATGGGGTGGTTAACTAATGTCATAAAACAATATGTGTAGTAACTGTTTAATGAGAAACTAGTTTGTTCTGTAAACCTTCATCTAAAGTACAGTAAAAAAAAAAGTTATAAAAAAATTATACATTGCAAGTGTGGTTACTGGATTATACACTTCAAAATGGTAAAAATGACAAGTCTTGTGTATTTTAAAAAGGGGGAAAAAGTTATAGACCTTATAGTTAAAACTACAAAATATTACTGAGAAAATTTTAAAAAGATTTAAATAAATGGAGCGATATACCATTTTCATGGATTGGAAATTTACATAGTGTTAAGAACGACTGAAGACTAGACGAGTTGTGGAATGACATTAAGGACAGCATACATGAAGAAAGAAAAAGGTCATTAAAAAGACAGGAAAGAAAAAAAAGGCCAAAATGTATATCAGAAGAGATTCTGAAACTTACTCTTGAACTTCAAGTACCTAAAGCTAAAGGACAAATTGATGAAGTAAAAGAGCTGAACAGAAGACTTCAAAGGGCAGCTCCAGAAGACAAAATATTATAATGACTTGTGCAAAGACCTGGAGTTAGAAAACCAAAAGGGAAGAACACGCTCAGCCTTTCTCAAGGTGAAAGAACTGAAGAAAAAATTCAAGCCTTCAGGTGCAATACTGAAGGGAAAAATATTAAATGATGCAGGAAGTATCAACAAAAGACAGAAGGAATACACAGAGCCACTATACCAAAAAGAATTGGTCAACCTTCAGCCATTTCAGGAGGTAGCATATGATCAGGAACCGATGGTACTGAAGGAAGAGGTCCAAGCTGTACTGAAGGCATTGGTGAAAAACAAGGCTCCAGGAATTGACAGAATACCAACTGAAATGTTTCAACAAACAAATGGAATGCTAGAGGTGCTTACTTATCTATGCTAAGAAATTTAGAAGACAGCTCCCTGGCCAACTGACTGGAAGCAATCCATATTTACGCCTATTCCCAAGAAACGTGATCCAACAAAGTGCAGAAATTATCCAACAATATCATTAATATCACAAGCATGTAAAATTTTTCTGACGATCATTCAAAATCAGCTGCAGCAGTACATCGACAGGCAACTGCCAGAAATTCAAGCCGGATTCCGAAGAGGATGTGGAACGAGGGCTATCATTGCTGATGTCACATGGATCCTGGCTGAAAGCAGAGACTACCAGAAAGATGTCTACCTGTGATTTACTGACTATACAAAGGCATTTGACTGTGTGGATCATAACAAATTATGTATAATGTTGTGAAGAATGAGAATTCCAGAACACTTAATTGTGCTCGTGAGGAACTGTACATAGATCAGGAGGCAGTCATTTGAACAGAACAAGGGGATATTGCATGGTTTAAAGTCAAGAAAGGTGTACATCAGGGTTGTATCCTTTCGCCATACTTATTCAATGTGTATGCTGAGCAGATAATCTGAGAAGCAGGATTATATGAAGAAGAATGGGGCATCAGGTTTGGAGAAAGACTCATTAACAAGCTGCGATATGCAGATGACACAACCTTGCTTGCTTGCTGAAAGTGAAGAGGACTTGAAGCACTTACTGATGAAGATCAAAGACCTTAGCCTTCAGTATGGATTACACCTCAACATAAAGAAAACAAAAATACTCATAACTGGACCAATAAATAAGATCACGGCTGAGAAGTTGTCCTAACCGAAGAACTGTATCCTGAGTGATTTCTGACCCTGAACTGTAACCTGTTATGCCAAGACACATGGAGATCTCCTAGGAACACTGAGCCCACAGATGCTGAAAGAGGACAAGGACTTTTCCCCAGAGTCAACAGAGAGAGAAAGCCTTCCCCTCAAGCTGGCATCCTGAATTTGGACTTCTAGTCACCTAAATGGTGAGAGAATAAATTTTGTTAAAGCCATCTGCCTGTGGTATTTCTGTTATAGCAGCACTTGATAACTAAGACAGTCATTGTACTCCAGTCCAGCAGTGCCTCCCCCTTAGTCCACTCGTTCACACTTACAGCCTCCACAATTAGTTTTTACAAGCAGAATTAACCCTGTTAACAAATCAACACTCACAACTGAATCATATACTTGTATCACCATTTCCCCAGATGCATCAGGAAAAGAAAACAGGAAACTGTTCCGTGGGGATCCTCTCTTGTCCCCCTCATTTTGAGTGTAAGCACACCCATGAGAGTATGTAAACCAGTCATTTCATGCATTTATCTCCCCTGATTTTAGATAGCCAATGTTTAAATTGCCCATTCCTATCAAACCAATACTCTGAGGTGTCAAGCATATTCCTTGATCTGAAAAATCTTCTGTTCTGGTTGGAACTTTGTGCATCTGCATCCATAAGCAAAGTCCAGTCCAGAGCAAGTCATCAAATCACAGCAATCTACAGCAGCTCGTGGTGTAAAACATCTTTCTCTTCATTAGGTCAGGCAGTTCTGTCAGCTCATCCCTAGCCCCTGTGTGCTAGGTAAATGGGTACCAGCCGTAGGCTCAGGAGAGCACACACTTCTCTGAACTTCAAAATCAGCTAGCCTCTTCTCTCTCTCATCCCTACCCCCATGTGCTAGGTCAGTGGGTGCCAATGGAACATGTCCAAACTCAGCCAATGTTTTCTTGCTGCACCTCCTCACTTTCACTCATTTTGTGAACTCAAGTGAGCATACCAGACTGTCTACCCATTGGTTCCTTTTAACTTCCAGTCCTGGAAAGGGGTTCTTCGGTGGGTACTGACTTTTCCTGCCTTGATGCATGCAAAGGCAACCTGCTTGCTCAAAATTCAAAAGTCTTTTTTTTTTTTTTTTCCTGCAGGTCCTTCAAATGCAAATTTACTTAATGCACAGGACTACTGCATTCAGACTTACAGCCTGTATTTCTTTCGGGCAAATCCTAGTTACCGTTTTAGCATATCCAATCAAATACTGGCTGAAGGTGGAGTTACACGCTCTCTGTTATCTATAATACACAATATTCATTTCCATCATACATTTAGGTCTGTTTTTACACTAGGTGGAAGAAACATTTAATAGCCATAGTACATCCAGATAAACACATTCCAGTTTCATATTCTCTTCTGCACACCTTGACTATCTTCCCATTCATATGCATATGGCTTTGAGTCTCTCACTGGGTGGAACCAGAAGACCCTGGCCCCCTATCAACCATCTTGTTTGATCAATCTGGCTTTTTCCCCAAGCTACTCTAGATGTGGCTTTTCTCTACTCCACTGCAGTATAACATCTCTTACTTTCCCTTCAGCCATTACAGGTAACAACAACCAAAGTAACCATCTAAGAATCAAAAGTTTCATTCCCATGCCCCTTTGTTCTTTCTCTTACAAAGTCACATGCTTCCTTGAGTTTAGAGCCATTGCAATGAATCCCACTTCTGACACCAACTGTAAAAAAAGTGTGGCAGAGGTGTCAGATCTCCTTGTCTAACTTCACAAAGGGGAAGGAGAATCAAGATCAACATCCCAAGGCTGATTCCTATGAGGTAGAGGTCAGACATACCTCTTTTCTCCAACCTTTTCACGAATTCTGACACAGCACTCTCCCATGGCACTCCCATGGCACTCTCTATTTCTCTGCTGGGCTCAATAAGTTATTGCAATGGCCACACAAAATGCACAGAGCATACTCACAGTTATGGGGTTTAACAAGGAAACCAAAGAAGAACTGATGCCTTTGAATTATGTTATTGGTGAAGAATAATGAATCTACCATGAACTGCCAGGAGAATGAACAAACATGTCTTGGAAGAAGTACAGCCAGAGTGCACCTTAGAATTGAGGATGGCCAACATAAATACATACTCTAGTGTTTGCTTTTTATTGGCAATGTTTTTGGCTTCTCTTTTGGTATGCCCTTTTCGTGTCTGGTCTTCACCCATATTTTCTAAGGCATCTAGAACCTGAGTGTACAATTCCAGGATTGCAATTGTTGCTACCACACTTCCCAATATGTATTAGGAAGGCATTTTAATACTTTAAAATTGCCTAAATATGTTTTAAGAACTGCCCATCAGTGAGTAGAGGAGGAAAAAATGTTTAGAGTGATTGAACAGTAGAAAACAAATCAACTGCTTCTGATCAATCTACTGCACTACATCCTACAAGATTAAGTGAATGCACAGCATATGATATAAAAATGGCATGTACATTACATTCTAAAATTCTTTGTTGCATACCTTTACAGCATCCTGACTTATTGGCAGCATTGCCATAGAACTGACCTCTGCACTTAGAAAAATCAGTTTTGCAAACTTCACATAAATAGTGAAGTACTTGATTTACAATTTCTTCGCTGGCTGACTTTTTAAGCTAGAAAATGTGATAAATTGCTCAATAGGTTTCCTATCTGTTGGAGATAAATCTGTCTTAAAACAATACTTAGTTGATCTGCATGAGAGAGATCAGGAGTGGAATCTACAGACAAACTGAAATATTGAGCTATACTTATTTCACTGAAAATAGTTGATAGAACTTTATCACTTATTAAGTTTATTAAATTTTCACACGTTGTTTTAGACAAATACAATGGGTTGCCCTTTCCTGTGTTAACATATTTTGAGATGTCACTGGCTAAAAATGGATCAAACTGAGCAACAAGTTCAAGTAAGCCCCGCAAATTTCCATTTTTGAGGGACCAAAGCTTTTAATTTCTTCCTTGAAAAGATAGTCCATATTCAGCAATTGTTATGACAGCAACGTGTTGCAAAATGGCTTTCCAATACTGATGTTCTTCATTAATTTGTGTTTCCAGTTCATGAGTTAAGCCAAAACCATGTATTCGATTTTAATATGATCTCTGTGAATTGAACTTTTTTCACGTATATCAATTATATTCAAGTTGCGCCAATTACTAAATCCATCTGCAGCAAATAGAGAATTAAATGATTTCGGCCTGAATAGTTTGCAAACAAAAAATATAGACAACCAATTGATGGAGAATACAGTAGTCACTCCCTCATATAATTTTCACCACTAGCTTTGCACCCTAGAGATATATTTTGGCCACAGAACCTTGTTTGTTTGCCATCCAGAAATTTTCAACACAAATTTTCAAATGGTCCACTGTGATGTTAATAATCACTTGGCCCTTTTTTGATCCAATAATTTACATTATTAGAAGAAAAATTATTCTACAAAGCAGGATCTGTATTTCTGTTATTTATGGGGTCTGCAGACATGACAATTTCAGATTCCAAAATAGTTTCACTTTCTACACCATTATTTTTTTTTTTACTACAGCAAGGAATGGATGCAGAATTTGAAACAAATTCTGTTGTATTTGTGTTGCTATTAGTAATTTCAGCACTAGTGGTATTAGTGCATAACGATTTGCACTCATTAAACTCAAGCAGTCAATGGAGGAATTCTCTTCTGATTCATTACGTTTTGAAAAGGAAGTTAATTTTGGAATTGTCTTTAGGGATTCACAAATCCTTTTCTTTCTTTATCTTCTGTGAGCTTTCGTTTTTGCGCTTTGCTTAGTTGTTGCCATTTCATCTTACCTGGATATAAAATTATTTCACTTTTTAAATTTGCTTCTACTATAGCAAAATAAATTTGAATAATTGAAAATAAAATTTATAAAGCAAGTAAAAAATTATAAAAAAAATTTACACTCAAATTTGGACTTTAACACAAAAATTTATATTTGAAAATAAGTAAAAAAAATTTGACTTGGAACATGTAATTTTATTCTTCAGGTCTGAGATAGTCAAAATAAATGGTACTTACAAGGCAGTCAGAAATAATTTCCTTTGTTTGTTGTATAATGTTTCTTGGTGGGCCCTTCACAGATCTTCATGTTTTATGTCTGGAAATAATACTTAAAAACTTGCTCACTCACTGTCCAACATTTGATGCTGTGTCTTCACAGTTCATTGGACTACTGTGTTATCCAGTAGGGGTGAGATGGATCGCAAACAGCATGATACAAATACAAGGGTATGATCAACCTGAATATATGTTTTGGTTCGCTTTGTGCAGGACAGGACAAGAGACATCATGAGTCACGTGACTATAGTGCTGCTGGTGTATTCTTATATGGTCAATGACAGGGAACTAAATGTGGGATTATACCTGATTGGTTCAAAATGAAAGGGAAAATATAATTGTTATTGTATACAAAATTTATAAAGTGTACATTTTACTTCTTTGTGGTACTGTTCAACTCCCATATTTGGAGGTATGTACAGAATTTATGTAACAATAGCACCACTTCTGGATGAGCAAGTTTGTTTTGCATTCATAACAATATTAACCAATTTCTTAAAAGAAAGTCAGTCTGAAGGGACATGGAAAATAAAATACATTTATATAATTTTTATTATCTAAATGTTCATTTATTTCTTCAAGGAATTGTTCAATTTCCTTACATGGGGGCACAAAAAAAATTCTGATAAAACATAAATGTAGTGTTCTGATAAACACTCTCTTGCTTTCTTGGAAGATGAATTTAGAAATACACTCATTATTGCAAAACAGAAATATATTTTTGCATGATAAATATTGAATCTTGTATCTTCTTAATGTGCCTAATATTAGCATATATAGAGTAATATCAAGCACTGTGTCCCACACAACAAACAATAAAAAATGAAACTCACTTGATACATAAATTAAAACTTTTTGTATTAGATAAATATTAATATTTCTGGTATTTTTTGGATGTTTGCTATGTTAGTATTATATTATTACCCATGTTAGTATTATATTAAATGTATGCTAGATTGCATCCATGTGTATGCTAAACATATTTTAAAGTTAAAGTTATAAACATTATTGTTTACAAAACTTAGGATATAACTCTATATGTAAATGTTGTACAGTTAAAAAGTAACTTGACTGAATTCATTGAGTTATTTGACTTATTTGAGTTTCCTCCCTTTTGCATGTCCTCTGGGAATGCATTTCCCATTAGCTGTTTACCAGGTTGTGTGTAAGAGTATACCCTTGTGTTTGTATCATGGCAAAGAGCTTTGCTGGCCCTCCTGGCTGGAGTTGCTGGGTCAGCAGACATGGATATACAAGACGGTTCTCAGTAACTGCTCATATTCAATCCAGCTGCATATTGGGTGAATGAAGCAAGAGTTAGACTTGACAGCCCACCCCCACCTCCTGTTTATTAGAAAGAAATAGCATACTCCCAAGAGGCCCACTGAGATAAAGAGTTTCAATTACATAGGAGGGGACCGTAGGAGACAGATGTCAAAGAAGGTGTTGAAGTGGTAGGGGGCTCATAGCATAAACAGTGTTGTGCATGTGCATCCTTGTGATCCTGTGTGAACTTTATTTCTGGCTGACACATTCACACGCACAGGAGCTGGTATCAATTTCATTTAGTGCCCTGCCAGTTCCCTTCCACTGCAGTGTTTGCTTTTCCTTGTGTCCTGTTGTAACCAAACACGGGTTCTTGTCCTGTCCCATTAGCCAGTTGAAATAAGACAGATGCCACACCACTAGTTGCAAGGGAAACAGAAACTGGAAATTTATTGTTTGTGCAAACAAGGAGCAACGTGGGGCCTAGCAGCCAAAAGGCCACATGCTCCCCAAGGGGAGTTTAGAGCTTTTATATCCTCCAGTCCCCAAGAGGCAGGGATTGGTGCCCAAAATCCAACAACCTGATCCCTCCCATGCCCATATTTGGAGATCCAGGTGCTGAGTCATGTTGTAAAGGGATATTTCTCACCGCAAATAGGCTCAGATGCAGCTGTGTGCCACAGAATATCTTCCTCTCCAGTGATGTTCAAGTATGGGGTCAAGTTCAGGGCCATGGCTCTTCAGGTCCTGCACATGCACTAAGATTCTGGTTTTCACACCCATGGAATTCCAGCACCAAATTCAAGCTGTGGTCAGGGCTGTGTCTTGGTCAGGCCAAGCTGCAGTTAGAAACCAGGCTTGGTGGGCTGTGAGGGAGAGGGGAAACTGCAGCAGAGTGGGGGAAGCCTTAGTGGTGGCTTCACCATCTGCTTAGCATCTGTGGGTCTTTGCTTTGGACGACTGATGCTCCTATTTTGATGATGTCCTAAGCATGTGCTTACCTTGCTTACTGGGTAATCTATCCCTGCTTGTGGGGGTGGGACCATGCAAATAAGGTGTATGGAGCCCTAACAAGGGAACTGGTCAGTTTTGACATCCTGGTAGGCTTAAAGTGAGCATCCCAGAGGCAGAAAAGGGGGACCTCACTACCAACAGGAAAGAAGAGCTAGGAGTGGAGTGCATCCTTTGGACCTGGGATCCCTGAATGGGCTCGGATGCAGCTGTGTGCCACAGAATATCTTCCTCTCCAGTGATGTTCAAGTCTAGGGTCAAGTTCAGGGCCATGGCTCTTCAGGTCCTGCATATGCACCAAGATTCTGTTTTTCACACCCATGGAATTCCGGCGCCAAATTCAAGCTGTGGTCAGGCCAAGCTGCAGTTAGAAACCAGGCTTGGTGGGCTGTGGTGGGGGGGGGTAAGCTGCAGCAGAGCAGGGGAAGGAGACAGAGAGAGAAAACTGAAACACTGGATACAGCGAGAGATGGCTAGAAGCAGCAGCAGAGTAATGGTGGCAGCAGAAGCAGCAGAACCAGGAGACTGGCAGGGGACAGTGAGGTATGCTTCCCAGGCCACGGACCTGAGAAAACTGAGTGCCTTCGGGCGGGAGGCTTGCTGGTGGAGAGGGGTGCCTTCGGGCACATATCAGTGGAGATAAAGGGCTTTGTAATACTTGCCCAAGCAGGGCAGAGGCCAGGCCAGCCCAAGAGGCCTGAGGGGCTGAGGGCTGGGAGGTCAAGGGCTGAGGGGCTGAGGGCCAGAGAGAGGCCTGCCCTCAGGCACTGTTTAGGAGCTGTTCTGACCAAAGAAAGAACTATATCCTGAGTTGTTCGTGATCCTGAATTGTAACCTTTTACTTCCGTAATAAACCCCATAACTGTGAGTGTGGTCTGTGAGTTCCATGTGGCCATTGCAATGAATTATTAAACCCAGCAGAGAAGTAGAGAGTGCCGTGGAAGGTACCACTGTTGAAAAAGTTGGAGAGAGGAAGTATGTCTGACTTCTGTCTCATAGGAATCAGCCTTAGGTTGTTGATCTTGACTTTCCTTCCCCCTTGTGAAGTTAGAGGAGGAGGTCTGATGCCTTCATCACACTTTTTTTTTTTTTACGGTAGTCTTAGTTTTATTCCAAACTCACTGTATTACCAGGAGTGATACAAACTCCTATGATTAGCCTTTGATTCAAACAATCTCTCCATTTATTAAAGGCAGAAAGAAAATCCTCTATTCGTTCTGCTGGGATACCAGGAAGGTGAGTGTAAACCTGCCTCTTAGGAATAATGAGTATCTCAGAAGAAAGGAAACGAATAGGAAGCACTGCATTCCAACCTTTATCATTCTAATTCCCCTATCTTTCCTACTCTTTTGAAGTCACTGGAAAAACTAATTCTACTTCATTTTGTATTATATAGAGGTAAACAACAGTGGACTCAAACATACCAACTGTCATGAAGATGGCACAGGACTGGGCAACATTTCATTCGATTATACATAAGATCGCCATGAGTCAGAGCAAACTCGATGGCAATTAACAACAACAACATATAGCAAAGTTATGCTTAACCCTTTTTGAAGAATAGAATGTGAAACCCTAGGCTCATTGCCATGAAGAGAGTTAGGTAGACTTTCTATATGATGGGTATATCACTTAATCCTCAAAACTCTGAGAGGTACTATTATCTCTAATTTAGACAGGAGGAAACTCGAGGCTCAGAGGTTGAATAGTCTAGCTGGATAAACGCCCAAGTCTCTGAAACTCAAAAGCCCATCTTCTTTTGCAATCCAAGGTAATATTTAACCAAAAAAGAGGCTGGCGCCAACAGAGGCAAAGAATAGTTTTAAAATGCAAAGTTCTCTGTGGATTAGAAGTAAAACCGTCAAGGGGGGGGAGGTCACTGGCTTGAGTGGCAGTAGTATATCACATTGCAAAATGTGGGCTGCATTATTTTTTAAGACATTTTTATGAGCAAAAGCATTGCAATTTGTCATGAGTGGGACTGTGCATAAATAGAGAGCAGAACCACACCAGCTCATTTTCCTCTGCTCTCTGCCTTGGATCCCTAGGGAATAAGAATTGTAATTAACATAGGAATGATACTTAATCAAAACAAGACGTCCTCCTGATACCTACTAAAGAAATCTCTGCTGACTTCTCCAGGGAGGCAGAGAGGAGCTGAACCTGTGGCTTTTTTAGAATGTGTTCTTTGTACATGAGCAGGAAAGGTGAGTCAAGATGGATGACTCAGACACACTGGAGCAGGCCATCTGTCAAAGGACCCAAGCTTCACAGTCATTAACAGAGTGCACCCACACCTTCCTTTACACCAAACTGAGCTGCAGCTGGGGTGAGAATTCCACCACCCACCCCCTCTTCTCCAGCATTTGTTTCTGCTCCCCCTTCCCTCCTGACAGTTTAACTCTGTGCCTATAAATTTTTAATTATCCTGTCTCAATCCCACTACTATCTGACAAAGCAGCCCTCAATCCCTGGTTGAAGAGAGAATCTGGCCAAAGATGCTGCCCCACAGCAGCACCCCATTCCTACTGCTGTATTTTGTCAGCCTGGTTTGCCACAGCTTTTACCACTCCCAGAAATCATTTCTTATGCCATTTCCTATCTCTTCCTTCACGAGAATACAAGCATCTGAAAGTAGGGATTTTGTCTGTCTTTTTTTTTTTATTATAGCTGTATTCTCAAAGTCTTGAATAGCACTTGGCAAAGAAATTTTAAAAATGTGTTGAATGTAATAATGAATATCTAGCATCTTATTTTTAAGTTTACCTTTTCTGCACCGAAATTCCCTTCTGTTATCCTGAAGTCTTCTTTGAAGTTTGATTTCATATTATGTCCTGTTCTTATATATATTTGGGGAATTAAAAAGAGGTCTCATGTCCACACTTAGGTAAAGTGACCTCCAAGGGGTGAGTGGGGCCGAGTGAGGCTGAGACTTCCTGAGGCCTGGATTGTGGCTATTTGTTTTTAATTATTGTAATATACACACAACAGCATTTCATCAGTTTTTGCATGTACCTTTCAATGACATTGATTGCATTCTTCAAGTTGTGCACCCATTTCCCTTTTTCCAAACTACCCCACCATCCTTAACATACCTACAATGCACTCCAAGCAAAAGCAAAGGCCCCCTCTCTTCCCCTCCTTCCCACCACTAATTACTTTTGGCTTCTACATATTTGTTTATTTCATATAAGTGATATCATACAGTATTTGTCCTTTTGTGACTGACTGACTTCACTCAGCATAATGTTTTCAAAGTTTATCCCCGTTGTGGCTTGCATCCACATATTAGTCCTCTTTAAGGCTAATATTCCATTGTATGTATATACCACATTTAGCTTATCCATTCATCAGCTGATGGGCACTTCAGGTGTTTCCAGCTTTTGGCTATTGTGACTGGTTCTGCAATGAACATCAGTGTACATATGTCTGTTTGCTTTGTTGCTTTCAGGTCTTGTGGGTATATACCTAGGAGTAGAAATGATGGGTCATACGGTAATTTTATGTTCAAGTTTTTTAAGGAATCAGCAAACCTTTTTCCACAGTTGCTGTACCATTTTACATTCCCACCAGCAATGGATGAGGGTTCCTGTTTCTCCACAGTCTTGCCAGTATGTGGTGTTTTCCTTTTTGCATTGATCATTGCCATTCTTATAGGGGGTGAGATGGTCTCTCGTTTTGATTTGCATTTCGCTAATGGCTAGTGATTTTTGAGCATTTTTTCATGTGCTTATTGGTCATCGGAACATCTTCTTTGGTGAAATGTCTGTTCATGTCCTTCACCTGTCACAGGCAGAAAGCCCAATCCTTTCACCTGAAACTTTCTGATCTATAAGGAATAGGTTGAAACTTGGGATAGGTGAATATGGTCACCCTAGTTTCAAAGGGGGGAATATGTGACCCCAATACCACCCAGCATGTTTTCTCCTTTTTCAAAATGGGCAGCTGAGAGCTTAACATAACTAAGCCATTTCAAGAGGTGGCAAATAATCAGGAACCGATGGTACTGAAGGAAGAAGTCCAAGCTGCTCTGAAGGCATTGGTGAAAAACAAGGCTTCAGGAATATCAAGTGAGATGTTTCAACAAACAGATGCAGCACTGGAGGTGCTCACTCGTCTATGCCAAGAAATATGGAAGACAGCTTCCTGGCCAACCGACTGGAAAAAATTCATATTTATGCCTATTCCCAAGAAAGGTGATCCAACGGAATGTGGAAATTATAGAACAATATCATTAATAACACATGCAAGCAAAATTTTGCTGAAGATCATTCAAAAGCGGCTGCAGCAGTATATCTACATGGAACTGCCAGAAATTAAGGTCAGTTTCAGAAGAGGACGTGGAACCAGGGATATCATTGCTGATGTCAGATGGATCCTGGCTGAAAGCAGAGAATACCAGAAGGATGTTTACCTGTGTTTTATTGACTATGCAAAGGCATTCAACTGTGTGGATCATAACAAACTATGGATAGCATTGCAAAGAATGGGAATTCCAGAACACTTAATTGTGTTCGTGAGGAACCTTTACATAGATCAAGAGGCAGTTGTTCGGATAGAACAAGGGGATACTGACTGGTTTAAAGTCAGGAAAGGTGTGCGTCAGGGTTGTATTCTTTCACCATACCTATTTAATCTGTATGCTGAACAAATAATATGAGAAGCTGGGCTATATGAAGAAGAATGGGGCATCAGAATTGGAGGAAGACTCATTAACAACCCGCGTAATGCAGAAGACACAACCTTGCTTGCTGAAAGTGAAGAGGACTTGAAGCACTTACTAATGAAGATCAAAGACCTTAGCCTTCAGTATGGACTGCACCTCAACATAAAGAAAACAAAAATCCTCACAACTGGACCAATGAGCAACATCATGATAAAAGGAGAAAAGATTGAAGTTGTCAAGGATTTCATTTTACTTGGATCTACACTCAACAGCCATGGAAGCAGCAGTCAAGAAATCGAAAGACGCATTTCTTTGGGTAAATCTGCTGCAAAGAACCTCTTCAAAGTGTTGAAGAGCAAAGATGTCGCCCTGAAGACTAAGGTGCGCCTGGCCCAAGCCATGGTATTTTCAATAGCATCATATGCATGTGAAAGCTGGACAATGAATAAGGAAGACCAAAGAAGAATTGATGCCTTTGAATTGTGGTGTTGGCGAAGAATATTGAATATACCATGGACTGCCAAAAGAACGAACAAATCTGTCTTGGAAGAAGTGTGGCCAAAATGCTCCTTAGAGGCAAGGATGGCAAGACTGCGTTTGACATACTTTGGACATGTTGTCAGGAGGGATCAGTCCCTGGAGAAGGACATCATGCTTGGCAGAATACAGGGTCAGCGGAAAACAGGAAGACCCTCAACGAGGTGGATTGACACAGTGACTGCAACAATGAGCTCAAGCATAACAACGATTGTAAGGATGGCGCAGGACCAGGCAGTGTTTCATTCTGTTGTGCATAGGGTCGCTATGAGTAGGAACCGACTCGACGGCACCTAACAACAGCAACAACAAGGCCATGATAAACCTTTAACTTGTTTTTCCTCTGCCTGCCTCCTTCACATACCTCTGTTAATGACTCTGTTTTCACCAAATGTTAATGACTTTGTTCTTTGTTTTAAAACTGATGCAAATAACCTTTTGTTCTGTCTGGACTACCTGTGGCATACAACCCCCACAGGAAAGTTGGAGGCCAGGTATGAGATATGTATATCTTTAGCCTAATAAAGAAATGTCTGGGGGGGACTACAAAGACACTTGTAACCCTTGTAAGATTCTATATAAGCTCTAATTTAAAACTGCTCTCTGGGACTCCATAGAGACAGCCTGTGTTGCTGCTGGGTCCTGGGTGATGTATGCATCTCCTTAATAAACTTTCTCACTTTTTCTGACTTGGAGTATGTTTCATTGGCTCGACTGCTCTAGGGCACGGACCCTAATCAGGTAACAATCCTGATGAATTAATTCATGCAACAAATATTTTTCAAGTTACTATGTAGCAGAGCTACAGCTGCTAACCAAAAGGTCAGCAGTTCGAATCTACCACCCACTCCTTAAAAATCCTATAGGGCAGTTCCACTCTGTCCTATAGGGTTGCTGTGAGTCAGAATGGACCCAGTGGCAAAGGGTTTTTTTGGTTATGTGCCCGGCATGATGCTAGAGATACAGGCCTTATCCTCAGAAGCTTAGAGCCTAATGAGGGAAATGGACATTTGGGAAATTAAACAAGTACTTCAATACAATTATGATAAGTGTTTTCCCAAGGAAAACCAAAACCAAACCTTTTGCCATCGAGTCAACTCTGATTCATGGAGACCCCATGTGTTACAGAGTACAATTGCTCTATAGACCTTTCTTGGCTATAATCTTAATGGAAGTGATTGCCAGGCCTTTTTTCTTTGGTTTCATCAGGTGTGTTTGAACCATCAATCCTTTTTAGGTTAGTTGTTGAGAGCAAACGGTTTGTGCCACCTTGGGACCTCATGTTGCTAACAAAAGTTACATTATATTTTAAGAGTTTATGAAGACTGCCCCTAGTCAGAGAGGTAGAGGGAATCAGGGAACGCTTCCCTGAAGGGACAGAATTGAAGCTGAGTCTAAAAGATCATCAGGAGATGCTAGTCAAAGAATGTGGGAAGAGTGTTCCAGGCAGAAGAAAGAGCCTGGGAGAATTTGGTGAGATCGGTGGCAATAAGGCAGTATGAGCAGAGCAATGGGGGAACATGGTATGCAAGGAGGCTGCAGACACAGACAAGGTCTGTCAAGCAACATTCAAGATTTTGGATTTTATCCTAGGTGCGGGGGAACAACAATGGGATCTGCAGTCTTTGATAGATCCCTTAAAGTGTTGTGCAGAGGTAGGGGTAAATGTGCATGCGGGCAGACTGTACTTTATGCAGAGGAGCATGAACTAGAGTTCAGAACATGGAAATGGAGAGGTGAATGGCACTAAAGTTTCAGAAGCAGAATTGTTGAATGTGGCAGGAAAGCGTCATGGATGACATGGCGGCAGAAACAATGAAGTGGAGAGAGGTACCATTCACTATGCTAGTTAGCAATGGCTGTAGGCACAAAATTTGTAAGAAGATGATTATAAGCTCAACTTTGGAATACTGAGTTTGAGATGCTTTTATGAATTGAATTGTGTCCCTCCAAAATATCTGTCCACTTGGCTGGGCCATGATTCCCAGTATTGCGTGATTGTCTACCATTTTGTCATCTGATGTGATTTTCCTATGCGTTGTGAATCCTATCACTATGATGCTAATGAGATGGATTAGCAGCAATTACGTTGATGAGATCTACAAGATTAGATTCTGTCTTAAACTAATCTCTTTTGAGATGTAAAAGAGAAGTGAGCAGAGAGACAGGGGACCTCAGACCACCAAGAAAGAAGAGCAAGAGCAATGTCCTTTGGACCTGGGTCCCTGCGCTGAAAAGCTCCTAGAGCAGGGGAAGACTGATGACAAGGACCTTCCACCAGAGCCGACATAGAAGAGAAAGCCTTCCCCTTGAGCTGATGTCCTGAATTTGGGCTTGTAGCTACTAGACTGTGAGAGAACAAATTTCTTTTTGTTACAGCCATCCATTTGTGGTATTTCTGTTATAGCAGCACTAGATGACTAAGACAGATGCCTATTACATATCCAAGTGGAGATTCCAAAGAAGCAGTTGGATATCTGAGTCTGGAGCTCAGAGGAAAGATTTGAGCTATAGAAAAATATGAGGGTCATTAGCTTATGAATAGCATTTTAAGCAATAAGAATGTATAAAATTTCCCTCTCCCAAAGACTATACTCATAATCATTGAAAATCCCCTTCCATGCATTTAAATGAACTATTTTTTAAAATATACTGCCTAAGTACAAAATGATATTCCAGAATGCTCTTACTTGAGAGAGGGTAATAATAAAAAATAAAAATAAATTCTGCCACCAACAAGCTAGTTAAAATTGAGTAGATGCCCTTGGGCAATGGCAGGTTTGGTGGATTCCCACCTAACAAGCTTCTGAAGGCCTGGGATTCCAGGAACCTAGCCTGGATGGCAGACTCTTATTTACTCGGAAGAGTCTATCAATTTATCAAAGGACAATTCCAGAGAGTTATTCAAAGCCCTCTGAGGGACCAGTAAACAATCAATTTAAATTTGCAACTCTGATTTCTCCAAATGACACATTGGTCCTGAGGAATAACAACAGCTGAACAAAGTGGAGTGCCTGGGATGCTCTAGGCCTTGGAATCCTGTCCCTTTCTAGCTAGGCACCGGGAGGCTCCTTGATGCTTCTCAATCACTGAAACTTTCCTACTGCTGTTAGCTTTGTAGTCTCTGCACAACTGATGAGTACATATTCTGGATCTGGAAGTGGCCTGCAAGAAGTGACCAATACAGTCACCACTGGTCTTCTTATCATCACACAATAGCATCGACAAGCAGAGTATCTCTTCTATGAGCTTCCAAGAAAGAAGCTTCTTTCCCAAAAGCCAAGGACAAACATCATACAGTCATCTGCCCAAATTAGGTTTTAAGCCCATGTCTGAATCAATCATTGTGTCCAGATTAATAGTATACACAGATTACCTTTGCTAGACCCATTGCTAGAGCTGAGGATAGGGTCAGTTTAACTTAAACCATATGACTGAGAATAGAGGAGTCATCGTCCCCAAAAGAAAACCTGGATGTTGTTAGAAGAGATTGAGGAAATGGATACTGGAAGGAAACACACATATGCACTATCCTTTTCCCACTCAAAGGTCAAGTAAGCCTTTGTGCAAACATGCTTGTCTGATTTCCCAGGCCCTGCAGTGGGACATACTTTAGGGTCTTTAACCATTTTAGATTAAGCTGTCTGCATTATCTACTTGCAAGATTCAGTATCCAGCTTATGAAAGATTCCTCCCTGGGTCTGCTCTTTACAAAGAAATTTCAAATGACAATGAAGGGCAAGCTAAGGTCCGAGAGAAGGGCTTTCTTATCTCACCTCCTAGACTTGATCAGCTCCCCAAGATCTGTTCCCATATATCCTATACTTCTCTTTTGTAATCATCATTACCTTGTAATGACCTGCTTAACGTGTTTAATGTCTTTGACCCTCATCAGGCTGTCTGTGCCATTGGGTGGGTCAGAGTCACTGCTATTCTTCCAGTGCCAAATGCATTGCTTGGTTTATTAAATATTTATTGAAGGAATAACAACTACCTGCTTCTTTTTGCTCTCCTTGAGCAAAATGGAGTCAAGTAGACCTGCCCTTGAAAAGGGGCTGGTTTCTGAATTTTCATCCTTGATTCATCTGAATCAGCAGCCTTAGCCAGGGCCCCAGCCTAAGACAAGGTAGTTGGTTTCTGAGCAAGCAACAGGGGCAAGGTATTCTACTGGAAGGGTTTGAAACAGGAGTGAAAGTCCTTGAAGGAGATGCAAGAGTCCAAATACTTGCAATAACTTTGCAGGGACAGGGGTGGAATCGTTAAGACAATAGTCAAGAATCAGAAGCCAATCAAGATCAGAACTGGAACAGGGAGGAAACCAGTGTGTCTGCAACACCTGCTGCCAACACCTTCAAGAATCCATAACATGCCATCATTGGTTGCTGGTGTAGGTTACATGAGGTACGTGGGTTGATTGAAAGGTGCAGAGTCATAGAAACACCTGGAGAGCTGTTCTTTTCATTTTAAAAGGGTATAAGTGCTGTCTTTTTGTGCTGTCCTACTAATTTAGAACTTCCTGCTTTTGTGTTAGCTCCATATAAGGGCCTGTCCCAAACAGCACACTTTCCTTTCTTCATCTAAAAACCATTTTACTCTGTTTTTTTCTGTTTTATAAGGAGACTAAAACAGGGTTCTGGTGACATCTTAGCAATTTTCTTTAGTCTCTTAGCTCTGGGTGATCTTCACTGCACACAAATAACCAAGTCTCAACTAAACCACAGACGTGAATGCACAAAGCCTGAAGTGCAGCTCTTTTATCATTCTTCAGGAAGGCCTCTAGAAAGAAGCCTTTTGTTCTTTCTGGAAGAGGTTGGGGCCATAATGAATGCAAACTTTCTCCCTGGAGACACTCAGGTGACCGGGTGGTCATAGGGAGCTAGTCTACAAAAACAAGCTATCATATCATTCTATCCACAATATACAGCCAGAAATATGTGTCAACGTTCTCCAGAGTCTCATACTTATTAAGATCAGCCAAAGTACACTGCAAGAAATTGCTGAAACAAAAAGGTTTTAACCCGAATCTCTTCTAGAAATGAGGCAGGCCTCCTATCAGAGGTCCTCCCCAAAGGCCTTTTTAATGCTTCCTCAGAAAATGGGTAAATCAGGATCTGAAAACTCTAATGCCTTTAGAAAATGTTAAGCAGCTGGGTGTTATGCAATAGAGAGTGGTGGGGCCCTGCATAAAGGCATTCAAATTCAATTAAAAAAAAAAAAAAAACCCCGTGTGCCCAAATAAAGTATCTGTGGGAGACCAACTTTCCTCTGGTACAAGCTTCCCATCAACCACCCTGCACTCTCTACAGTTTAGTCAAGACTTAGGGGGTAGGGGGAGAGGAAGAAAAGGGAGGACTGCGACCCAGAGTATAGGGTTTTCTAAGTAGAATTAATTTTAACCAAGGTACCTAGAACGTTTTTTCCATTTGTTGCAGAAAAATAAACTCTCCCCTGAGTTTCTTTCTGTTGGGAACTGTTACGGGTGGAATTGCATCCTCCGAAAATATGTGTTGTAAATCCTAACCCCTGTGTTGTTGTTAGGTGCCATAGAGTTGGTTCCGACTCACAGCAACCCTATGTACAACAAAACGAAACACTGCCCAGTCCTTCGCCATCCTCACAATCTTTCCTATGCTAGAGCCCACTGTTGCAGCCACTGTGTCCATCCATCTCCTTGAGGGTCTTAGTCTTTTTCACTGACCCTCTACCAAGCATGATGTCCTTCTCCAGGGACTGGTCCCTCCTGATAACATGTCCAAAGTATGTGAGACCAAGTCTCACCATCCTTGCTTCTAAGGAGCATTCTGGCTTCATTTCTTCCAAGACAGATTTGTTCTTCTGGCAGTCCTTGGTATATTCAATATTCTTCACAAATATCATAAATCAAAGGTGTAAATTCTTCTTCAGTCTTCCTTGTTCATTGTCCAGCTTCCACATATATTTGAGGTGATTGAAAATACCAAGGCTTGGGTCAGGTGCACCTTAGTCCTCAAAGTGGCATCCTTGCTTTTCCCCTATATATATGGTTATAATCCCATTTGGGAAAGGATTTTCCTTCTTATGTTAATGAGGCAGCAGTATTAGTGTAGTGTAGGGTATGTCTTAAGTCAATCTCTTTTGAGATAAAAAAAGAACAGATCAGGCACAGAAGAAGCAAGTAGAGATGCAGTGGCATCACTAGAGGGTGCGGGGGTGAGGGGGAGTGCAAATTGCACCCCCGACACTGTTAGGGAGGTAATGTCAAAATGACCCCAGGGTCCATGACAGGTGAGCCATCGCCACCAAGGGAGGGGACACCAAGGCAGTGGCATCACTAGATGTGATCATTACAATCATGTGTCAACTTGGCTGGACCATGATTCTCAGTGGTTTGGCAGTTATGATGTAGTTCAGCAGTCATATAATGATGTAATCACATACACAGTGAGATCTCATATAATGTGCTCACCTCCATAATGGGATCCGCTGTGAGTAGCCGATCAGTTGAAAAGGAGTTTCCTTGGGAGTGTGGCATATATCCAATATAGGTGGACTATCTGGCAAGGCTCACAGACTTTTGTTCGCTCTGGATCCTGCAGCTGGCTCCTGTTCATCCAACCTCCTGTTCTTGGGACTTGAGCTAGCAGCTTACCTGCTGATCTTGGGATTTGTCAGCCCCGCAGCCTGTGAGCCAGAGGCCAGTTTTCTGACCTGCTGATCTTGGGTTTGCCAGCCCCTGCAGCTCTTATGTGAATCAGGAGAAGCCTCCAGCCTGACCCACAGACTTGGGACTTTTCATTCTCTACAACCACTTGAATAATTTCCTTGATATAAATCTCTCTCTCTCTCTCCATAGACACTTCATTGGTTTTGCTCCTCTAGAGAACCCAGCCTAAGACACTAGGTTTGGTGTCACCCATCACCCAGTATGGTAGCTTGTCACCACCCCACCCTTCTACCTGCCAGCTAGGGTGCAGGCCACCTAGCAGTTGTGTCCACCATTGGGTGAAGATGAGGGTCTCTGCCTTGGCCAGTGGGAGGGGAAGGAGCCATGGAGAGCCACAGGGGGTGGGGCCAGGAGGGTCTGGGCTAGCAGCATGGCTCACAGCTCTGGGGGGCAGGATGATCCTCCCAAGGGGTGGGGGTTTCCTCCAGGCTGGCCTCCCCCCACCTGGGGGGATGACACCATGAGTTACCACACTGGGTGACACCAACCCTAGTGATGCCACTGCAGAGATGGGGGAAGATAGATGCCACACTACATGAAGATCACCAAGGAACTGAGGAATAGAAGCAGAAAAGATACGAGAACTTTCCTCCAGGTGGACACAGAGAGAGAGAGAGAGAGAGAGTGCACGCCTTTCCCTAGAGCCAGTGCTCTGAATTAGGACTTCTAGCCTCCTAAACTGTGAGAAAACAAATTTGTTAAAGCCACCCACTTGTGGTATTTCTGTTACAGTGGCACTGGATAACTGAGACAGAAACACACTCAATCCCATCAGATACCCTCTCTGGAAGGGGAGACAAGATGCAAGAGCAGAGGTTGTGAAAAGGAAAGCCAAAATGAAGATGTCTACTAAAGAGATACAATGATAACATAGGACCCTGTTACAGGGGGGAATCTCCCTACTGTAATGAGTTAGGCCTAAGTCTTAGGTAAAGATATATAACATAGAACTGTAGGACAAGTCCAGGCAGGCTGGGTTGGAATCCCAGCTCCTAGCATTCACTAGTGGTAGGGACCTTGGGCAAGTATCTTCTCTTCTCTGAATGTTTCCCCATCTGCTGTAAAGTAGGAGTTTCCCTGGCACCCAGTAAGTGACAATTGGTAATAATTGTTACTCCTCACTCATCAGAATGTTCAACATGAGAAAAACCCTCCAAAAGTAGAGGTCTAAGTTCAGATGTAACAGCCAGAAATATCTTATACTCCAATATCAGAATGTTTCTACTCATCTGAATCAAACTTAGCAATGTTTTCCTTCTGAGCTTAACTTGTTTGAATTTTAGGTCATTAAAGAGCCATATAGGAGTGTGCTGACTCTGAGCTATTCTGGGTGAGAAAGAAGAAGTGTCAACACACTAATTCTCAACAGCTGTAATAGTATCTTGGCTAGTGGAAGCTGCAGGTGGTAGCAAGAAAAGACATCTTTAAAAAAATGCTTTCTCAGCATTCCCCTTGAGATAGGGAACCAGACAAGGATGCCCTTTATCACCACTCTTATTCAGCATTGTGCCAGAGCAATTAGGCTAGATAAAGAAATAAAGGGCATCCAGATTGGCAAGGAAGAAGTAAAAGTATCTCTATTTGAAGAATGACATGATCTTATACACAGAAAACCCTAAAGAATCCTCAAGAAAACTACTGGAAATAACAGAAGAGTTCAGCAAAGTATCAGGATACAAGATAAACATACAAAAATCAGTTGGATTCCTTTACACCAACAAAAAGAACATTGAAGAGGAAATCACCAAATCAATACCATTTACAGTAGCTCCCAAGAAGATAAAATACTTAGGAATAAATCTTACCAGAGACATAAAAGACCTATACAAAGAAAACTATAAGACACTACTGCAAGAAACCAAAAGAGACCTACAGAGGTGGGAAAACACACCTTGCTCATGGAAAGGAAGACTTAACATTGTAAAAATGTCTATTCTACCAAAGGCCATCTATAGATACAATTCCTATTCAAATTCCAATGACATTTTTTAATGAGATAGAGAAACAAATCACTGACTTCATATGGAAGGGAAAGAGGCCCCAGATAAGTAAAGCATTACCGAAACAGAAGAAAAAAGTGGGAGGCCTCACTCTACCTGATTTTAGAACCTATTATACCACCACAGTAGTCAAAACAGCCTGGTACTGGTACAACAACAGGTACATAGACCAATGGAACAGAACTGAGAATCCAGGCATAAATCCATCCACATATGAGTAGCTGATATTTGACAAAGGCCCAAAGTCAGTTAAATGGGGAAAAGAAAGTCTTTTTAACAAATGATGCTGGCATAACTGGATAGCTACCTGCAAAAAAAAAAAAGAAACAAGACCCATACCTCACACCATGCAAAAAAACGAACTCAAAATGGATCAAAGACCTAAATATAAAACCTAAAACGATAAAGATCATGGAAGAAAAAATAGGGACAACATTAGGAGCCCTAATGCATGGCATAAACAGTAAACAAAACATTACTAACAATGTAGAAGAGAAACCAGATAACTGGGAGCTCCTAAAAATCAAGCACCTATGTACATCCAAAGACTTCACCAACAGAGTAAAAAGATTACCTACAGACTGGGAAAAAGTTTTTAGCTATGACATTTCCAATCAGCGTCTGATCTCTAAAATCTATATGATACTGCAAAAACTCAACAACAAAAAGACAAATGACCCAATTAAAAAACGGGCAAAGGTTATGAACAGGCACTTCACTAAAGAAGACATTCAGGTAGCTAACAGATATATGAGGAAATGTTCATGATCATTAGCCATTAAAAAAAATGCAAATCAAAACTACGATGAGATTCCATCTCACTCCAACAAGGCTTGCATTAATTCAAAAAACACAAAATAATAAATGCTGGAGAGGTTGTGGAGAGACTGGGACACTTATACACTTATACACTGGTGGGAATGTGAAATGGTACAACCATTTTGGAAATCAATTTGGCGCTTCCTTAAAAAGCTAGAAATAGAACTACACTGGTGGGAATGTGAAATGGTACAACCATTTTGGAAATCAATTTGGCGCTTCCTTAAAAAGCTAGAAATAGAACTACCATACAGTCCAGCAATCCCGCTCCTTGGAATATATTCTAGAGAAATAAAAGCCTTTACACAAACAGATATATGCACACTCATGTTCACTGCGACAGCCAAAAGATAGAAGCAACCAAGGTGCCCATCAACAGATGAATGGATAAATAAATTATGGTATATTCACACAATGGAATACTACACAACAATTAAGAACAATGATGAATCTGTGAAACATTTCATAACATGGAGGAATCTGGAAAGCATTATACTGAGTGAAATTAGTCAGTTGCAAAGGGACAAATATTATAAAAACTCGAGAAATAGTTTAAACAGAGAAGAAAATATTCTTTGATGGTTACGAGAGTGGGGAGGGAGGGAGGGAGAGGGGTATTCACTAATTAGGTAGTAGACAAGAACTATTTTAGGTGAAGGGAAAGACAACACACAATATAGGAGAAGTCAGCACAACTGGACTAAACTAGAAGCAAAGAAGTTTCTTGAATAAACAGAACACTTCGAAGGCCAGCGTAGCAGGGGTGGGGGTTTGAGGACCATGGTTTCAGGGGACATTTAGTTCATTTGGCATAATAAAACCTATTAAGAAAACACTCTGCCTCCCACTTTGGAGAGTGGCGTCTGGGGTCTTAAACGCTAGCAAGTGGCCATGTAAGATGCATCAATTGGTCTCAACCCACCTGGAGCAAAGGAGAATTAAGAACACCAAGGACACAAGGTAATCATGAGCTCAAGAGACAGAAAGGGCCACATAAACCAGAGACTACATCAGCCTGAGACCAGAAGAACTAGATGGTGCCCAGCTACAACCAATGACTGCCCTGACAGGGGACACAACAGAGAACCCCTGAGAGAACAGAAGAGCAGTGGGATGCAGACCTTAATGGTCAGACTGAGACTAGAAGGACCCCAGAGGTCATGGGCCCCAGACCTTCTGTTAGCCCAAGACAGGAACCATTACCAAAGCCAACTCTTCAGACAGGGACTGGACTGGACTATAGGATAGAAAATGATACTGGTGAGGAGTGAGCTTCTTGGCTCAAGCAGACACATGAGACAATGTGGACAGCTCCTGTCTGGAGGGGAGATGAGAAGGCAGAGGGGGTCATAAGCTGGCCGAATGGACACGAAAATAGAGTGGAGGAAAGGAGCATGCCGTCTCATTAGGGAGAGAGCAACTAGGAGTATATAGCAAAGTGTATATAAATTTTTGTATGAGAGACTGACTTGATTTGTAAACTTTCATTTAAAGCACAATAAAAATTAAAATAAAAAAATGCTTTCTCACCTTTGGTGAACAATAAGGCCCCTTCCATCTCAGGATATGTCAAGAGTAATTAAAATTTGAGCACCTACTATCTGCTTCATATCCACATCATGTTGTTTAACTTTATAGATGAGAAAACTAAACCTTGGAAAGGAAAGGTAACTTGCCCAAAGTCACACAGCTAGTAAGGCCAGCATTCTATACCAGGATTTCTTAACTTTGGCACTACCGACATTTTGAGCCAAATAATTCTTTGTTGTGGGGCCTGTTGTGTGCACTGTAGGATGTTTAAGAGCATCCCTGACCTCTACCCACTAGATACCAGTAGCATCTCCTCTGTTGTGACTATTAAAAATGTCTTCAGACATTAGCAAATGTCCCCTGGCGGGGGCAAGAACACCCCAGTTTAAGAACCATTGATCTCTACCTATATCTCCACCACCAGCATGTTACAGATATACTTTCAGGGAGATTGGTTTGGAGGAGTCTTTTGGGCCATGGTCAGTGTTGGTGGATGTGTAGAAGGTAAAGAGTTGCTTTAAGTCAGACTCTCATGGAAATCATTTCTTTCAGTAATTCATCTGCCTAATGTGTTGGCACCTGTAGTTACTGAGATGCTTTTAGTAATTACTAAAGATAAATAATTACCACATGCCCTTTTAATATGCATTGAGAAGGCTAGTTGGAGTCACAACAGCCTTTGGAAATCTTTTGGGTAAGATAGGGCCCTTACACACTGATAAAAGCATGTGGCCTCTGCTTCCTTATTCTTTCTTCCTGGGTAATTCAAGTTTCTCCTCTATCCAGTCTTAAACTCCAAATACAAAAGAAATACTAGAGGAAAAGATTTTCAAAACAGCGGCAGAAAAATTGGCTCTCCAATCAAATAAATATAAGTTCAAATTCAGGCTCTGCCATTTACTCTTTGGGTAGATTACTTAAGCAAACCACTAATCAAAAGACTCAGTTTTTCCAATAATGTCTACTTTATGGTTTTAAACACATTAGATAGTATGGTTTATGGTATTACACATATTAGATAGTATGCACATAAATAGCCTAATAGTGATTATAGTTGTTTATTGTGCATTATCATGTAAATGAATAATTTCTTTTATAAGGATGAGCACAAAGCTGGCTCCCATGAGGCGGAGGTTAAAGATGTATCAAATGTCCAACTTTTCCAAGTTGCCGTACCACTCCATCATCTCTAACATTAACTTCTCTTCCTCCCCTCAGTACTCTCCCTCCTATTTTGGGGTTTCATAATTTGCTGCAACATCTCACAGAACTCATGAACCATATCAAGGAAATGGCTCACGCAGTTGTGGAGGCTGGCAATGCCCAAATCCTTGGGTCAGGCATAGGCTTCTCCTGACTCATGTGGCCACAGGGGCTGATGACTGATGAACCCAAATTGGCAGGCCAGACAACAGGCTGCTGGTTCATAAGGCTGCAGAAGCTGGTGAATCAGATCAGATGATAGCCTGCAGGCCCACAGAGCTATGGAAGGGGGCAAATCCCAGAATCGGAAGGTCAGACGGCAGGCCACTGGCTCAAGTCCCAAGAATCAGAGGTTAGACAACGACAAGCTGGATGCAGAATTCAGATGCAGACAGAGAGAGATCTCCGCCAGAGCATCCACATATATATATTGGATGTAGACCACACCCCAGGGAAGAGTGTGACTTGAGTAAGGGTGGGACTTGAGTCAGACTCTTTTGCAAGGCTGTGACTCAAAATACACCCCACACTAATCCTGCCTCATTAATACTCTAGGTATATTAATACCTAGAGGTTAGAATTTACAACACATAAAATGGAGGATAATTACATCGGATCACAAAAATGGAAGATAACCACACAATAATGGGAATCATGGCCTAGCCAAGCTTGCACACAACACCAACCATCACACTTCTTTTGAGATTCATGTACCTTATTTGCATGGTCCAATCCAATCACTGTGTACAATTCACAGAGACTGTGGCTAAAACTAGAAAATGGCTAGAAGGGCCTTATTAAATAATTCACTGCACTACACCGCATTTCAGGCATTGCGATGCGTGCTATAAGTGTGTTTAAAATCCTTAAAGCAAAGCTGCAAAGCAGGTGTTATTTGGATTTTTGAGATGAGGAAATTGCGGATGGAGATTAAGCACTCAAGATCAGGAAGTCTGTAGTATACCTTAGAATCCACCACAATTATGAGATGGCTACATATATCATTAAGATTCTGAAGCCAGATTACATTTTCAGTGATATTCCTGCAATTAATAGTGGAGCATCTTAAAAGCATCTTTGTTTATCTGATTTTATTGGACATCTTAGATAATTCCTTGTGACAGGTGAGTCTGATAATGTGTAAGTATCTGGAGGGGGTGAAATTAATAGTGAACGTTAATTTCTTAAAAAGCGTCTAGGAATCCTACTTGTGTTGTGAGTAAAAACACTACAGAAACATCCGATAGCAGCAGTATACACATTCCTTTCAAATGCACATGGAACCTTCTCCAGAAGGCCATACAGGAAGTCTCAATAAATTTAAAAGGACTCAAAGTATGCAAAGTACATTCTCTGAGCAGAAAGGAGAGAAATTAGAAAAAATTTGAGAAATTCACAAATATGTGGAAATTAAACAACACACTCCTAATTAACCAACTGGTCAAAAAAAGAAATTATAAGAGAAATAAGAACATACTTTGAGATGAACGAAAAAGAAAACATTGTTGTTGTTAAGTGCCGTCAAGTTGGCTCTCACTCAGTGATCCTATGTACAACAGATGAAACTGCCCAGACCTTCGCCATCCAAACAATCTTTGCTGTGCTTGAGCCCATCATTGCAGCCACTGTGGCAATCCATCTCGTTGAAGGTCTTCCTCTTTTTTGAGACCCTCTATTTTACCAAGCATGATGTCCTTCTCCAGGGACCGATTCCTCCTGCTAACATGTTCAAAGTATGTAAAACCAAGTCTCCCATCCTTGCTCCTAAGGAGCATCCTGGCTGCATTTCTTCCAAGACAGATTTGTTCATTTTTCTGGAAGTCCTTGGTATATTCAATTTTCTTCATCAACACCATAATTCAAAGGTGTCAATTCTTCGGTCTTCCTTACTCATTGTCCAGCTTTCGAATACATATGAGGTGATAAAAATACCATGGTCAGGTGCACCCTAGTCCTCAAAGTGATCTCTTTAAAGAGATCTTTTGCAGCAGATTTGCCAATGCAATATGTTATTCGATTTCTTGACTACTGCTTCCATGGGCATTGATTGTGGATCCAAGTAAAATTAAATCTGTGACAATTTTGATATTTTCTCCATTTATCATGATGTAGCTTATTGGTGTAGTTGTGAGGATTTTTGTTTTCTTCATGTTGGGGTACAATCCATATCCTTTGATATTCATCAGTAAGTGCTTCAAGTCATCTTCACTTTCAGCAAGCAAGGTTGTGTCATCTGCATATTGCAGATTGTTAATGATGCCACGTTCTTCTTCATATAGTCCGGCTTCTCAAATTATTTGCTCAGCATACACATTGAATAAGTATGGTGAAAGGAAACAACCCTAATGAACACCTTTCCTAACTCTAAACCACGCAGTATCCCCTTGTTCTGTTTAAATGACTGCCTCTTTTTCTATGTACAGGTTCTTCACAAGCATAATTAAGTGTTCTGGAATTCCCATTCTCCGCAATGTTATCCATAATTTGTTATGACCCACACAGTCGAATGCCTTTGCATCATCAATAAACACAGGTAAACATCCTTCTGGTACTCTCTGCTTTCAGCCAGGATTCATCTGACATCAGCAGTGATATCCCGTTTCACGTCTTCTTCTAAATCAGGCTTGAATTTCTGGCAGTTCCCTGTTGATGTACTGCTGCAACCACTTTTGAATGATCTTCAGTAAAATTTTACTTATGTGTGATATTAATGTTATTGTTCAATAATTTCCACGTTCTGTTGGATCACCTTTCTTTGGAATGGACACAAACATGGATCTTTTCCAGTTGGTTGGCCAGGTAGCTGTCTTCCACATTTCTTGGCATAGACGAGTGAGTACCTCCTGCACGGCATCCGTTTGCTGAAACACTTCAATTAGTATTATATCAATTCCTGGAGCCTTGTTTTTTGCCAATGCCTTCAGTGCAGCTTGGACTTCTTCCTTCAATACCATCAGTTTTTGATCATATGCTGTCTCTTAAAATGGTTGAACACGGGCCAATTCTTTTTGGTACAGTGACTCTGTGTATTCCTTCCATCTTCTTTGGATGCTTCTTGTGTTGTTCAATAATTTGCCCATAGAACCCTTCAAAATTGCCACTTGAGGCTTGAGTTTTTCTTCAGTTTTTTCAGCTTGAGAAATGCTGATCGTGCTCTTCCCTTTTGGTTTTCTAACTCCAGGTCTTCATACATTTCATCATAATACTTTGCCTTCCGGAGCTGTCCTTTGAAATCTTCTGTTCAGCTCTTTTACTTCATCATTTCTTCCATATGCTTTAGCTACTCTAAGTTCTAAAGTAGGTTTCAGAGTCTCTTCTGACATCCAAAATTTATGGGACTCAGTCAAAGCAGTGCTTAGAAGGAAATTTATAGCTGTAAATGCCTATATTAAAAAAGAAGAAAGATCTCAAATCAATAACCTATATTTATTCATTAAGCCACTGAGGCGGACAGGGAGGAGGGAGGAACAAACTAATCACAAAGCAAGCAGAAGAAAGAAGTGAGGATTAGAGTGAAATTAATGATGTAATGAATTTTAAAAATAGAGAAAAATCAAATAAACAAAAACTTGGTTCTTTGAAAAGATCAGCAAAATTATCAAACCTTTAGCAGACTGACCAAGAAAAAGAGAAGATTCAAATTAGTAAAATCAGGAATGGTACCAACCTTACAGAAATAAAAACAATTATAAGGGAATACTATGAACAACTGTATGCCAACAAATTAGATAACCTAAATGAAATGGAGTGCTAGGGATGCTAAGCAAAAGTCGGCAATTTGAATCCACCAGGTGCTCCTTGGGAACTCTCTGAGGCAGTTCTACTCTGTCCTATAGGGTCGCTATGAGTTAAAATAGACTCGACAGCAATGGGTAATGGTAATAAAAAAAAAAAAATTTTTTAATGGTAATGGGTAGATTAAATGGACAAATTGCTAGAAGACGCAAACTAATGGAACTGAAAACCTGAATAAATCTATAACAAGAGATTAAATTAGTAATTTAAAATTTTGCCACAAACAAAAGCCCAGGCCCAGATGGTTTCATTGGTGAATTCTACCAAACATTTAAAGAAAAATTAGCAGCAATTTTTCACAAATTCCTCCAAAAAATAGAAGAGGAAGGAACACGTTCTAACTCATTCTATGGGCAAGAATTCCCAATTTCAAAACCAAACAAAGACAACTATAGGTAATCTCTTATGAATATAGAAAAAAAATGTTGTCAACATAATTGTAGCAAACCAAATCCAACAATGTGTAAAAAGGATTATACACCATGACCAATTCCAATTTCAGGAATGCAAAATTGGTTTAGCATCTGAAAATCAATTTATGTAATACATCATATCAACAGAATAAAAGAAAAAACCCACATGATCATTTCAATAGATGGAGAAAAAGCATTTGACAAAATTCAACACCCCTTCATGATAGAAAGAGCCCTGGTGGTGCAGTGGTTAAGCACTTGGCTGGTAACTGCAAGGTTTGTGTTTCAAAACCACAGCTGCTCCATGGGAGAAAGTTGTGGCAGTCTGCTTCCACAAAGATTAAACGAAAACCAAACCAAACTTGTTGCCATGGAGTGGATTCCTGACACACAGTGACCCTATGCAACAGAGTAGAACTGCCCCATATGGTTTCCTAGATTGTAATCTTTACAGGAACAGATCGCCAGGTCTGTTCTCCCAAGGAGCCAGGTAGGTTGGAACCTCCAACCTTCTGGTTAGCAGCTGATCCTTAAACATTGCGCCATCAGGCTCCTTGATCTTATATATATTATTGTTGTTGTGTGCCGTTGAGTTGACTGCAACTCCTAGCAATCCTACATATAGAAATCCTAAATCCAGGAAAAAAACTATTTGAGCTAAGCATAGCTACAATAAGAACAGCAATTCAACTCCTAGATTTATACTAAAGAGAAATAAAAACATGTCCACACAAAAACGTGTACACAAATATTCATAGTAGCCTTATAATAGCCAAAATGTGAAACCACTCAAATGTCTATCAACCGATGAACAGATCAATAAAATGTGGTATAGCCACACAATAAAGTATTATTTGGCCATAAAAAGGAATGAAGTACTAATAACATGCACAATGTGAACCTTAAAATATGCTAAGTGAAAAAAAAGTCACAAAAGACCACCATGTTGTATGATTCCATTTATATGAAATGTCCAGAAAACATAAATCCAGACACAGATAGTAGACCCGTGATTGCCTAAGGATGGGGACCTGGGAGAAAGCGGGGGAGTGGCTGCTTCTTTTTTGGGTGAAGTAAATGTCCTAAAATTGTTCGGATGACTGCACACCTCCGAATACGCCAAAAACCTTAAAATGGGTGAGGTGTATGGTTTGTGAATTACATCCCCATAAACCAAAACCAAAAAACCAAACCCGCTGCCGTCCAGTCAATTCTGACTCAGCGACCCTACAGGACAGTAGAATTGCCCCACAGGGTTTCCAAGGAGCAGCTGGTGGACTGGAACCTGCTTTGGTTTTTTTTTTTTTTTTTTTGGTTAGTAGCCACAGTTCTTAACCACTGTGCCACCAGGGATGTTAAAAATTTACATAAAGTCTGTAGCAGTTATATGCCTAAATTTACTCCAAGTAGACAGCAGCGGAACATACTCTCTTATTTAAAAACAGAACAAAAAAAACATTGCCCAGGAGTTGATTCCGACTCATAGAGACCCCGCAGGACAGAGTAGAACTGCCCCACAGGGTTTTCAAGGCTGTAATCTTTTTTTTTTTTTAATTAATTTTTATTAAGCTTCAAGTGAACATTTACCATTCCAATCAGTCTGTCACATGTAAGTTTACATACATCTTACTCCCTTCTCCCATTTGTCAAGGCTGTAATCTTAATGGAAGCCGACCGCCACAACCTTTGGAGTGGATGGTGAGTTCCAACCTCCAATGTTTCAGTTAGCAGTCGAGTACTTCACCCACTGCACCACTAGGGACTCTTACACTCTCTTATAAACCAAACCCGTTGCCGTCCAGTTGATTCTGACTCATAGCGACCCTATAGGACAGAGTACAACTGCCCCTTAGAGTTCCAAAGGGCGGCTGGCGGATTCAAACTGCCCACCTTTTGGTTAGCAGCCACAGCTTTTAACCACTGCGCCACCAGAGGAGGGAAAACTATGACAGAAAAATCCCCTCTACTCAAAAACAAACAGAAATGGGAGCTCTAAACCCACTGCCTCGTGGGCTGAAAGATCTAGACGCCCGGTGGGAGAGAAGCGCCAGAACATGCAATCCGCGCTCACGTAGGTGAACCCAGAGAAAACTCTTCTGTCTTTAGAAGCCAACGGACCTTCTGCTTTTCTCTCGCTCGCTGACCTTTCAATTCTACCGACAGGCTGGCATAAGGTCTGAAGGGCTGTTTTGTGAGGGCCGGCGCCAGCCACAGAAAGCCTTCTCTGTCGGGCTACCTGCGTCAGGAGGGGTGACAGCTGTCGCCTCCTAGCCTTCCGCGTCCACAGGATGTGGTAAGTCAACAAATCAGAATTTGTAGGTGAGATCCAAGGTCAGACTGTGGTCAGGGAGCCGACAGGACCCGGGTCTTGCCCTACAGACCTCTGGCCCTGCCTACACCGGGTCAGTTTTAGGGCCCAGTGGACCGCAGCAGCGCTTCCAGCCAACCGTCAGAAAGGCTCTTTGTTCGCATGAGTGACCGCACCCCAGGGTGAGGGAGAGTGAGCACAGCTCTTGGGGAAAGGCGCAGGGTGGGGCCTCCGGAGAAGGGTGGGGCCACGAGGAAGTTAGGGCTTAAAGGACAGGATACTGCAGTTCATGTCGCATCTCAGGACCCATAAAGTGAGGCCCCAGAGCTGCCCTTCTCTCAGAGCATGACTGCCCCACTGGGGGCTGATGTGTCTCCTCATTCGCCCCCACTCCTCTCCGAGCCCCACCACCTGCTCCTAGTTCACTTCACTCTGAGGATCCCTTCTCACCAGTCCACAGGTAACCACCATCACCTTGACTCTGAGAGTCAGGTTTCTTTACTCCTGGCCAGTGCTTCAGAGGATCACCACAACTCTGAATCAAACAAATGAGCCCATCTTTCCAAGCCCTGCAAATGAGCTCTGTTCCCCGCCATGCCACATCATCCTTCACTGGAGAGCAGCTCTAAGGGGTCCGGGCCCAGCCCAATCCTGGCTGGTCTTCCCTCTCATTTGAGCATTCTACATCTTCCTTCATTCCAGTTCAGTGACTTGGAGCCTAACCTAAGCATGAATGCCTTGCTATTTCTTTTCTCCTGCAGCACTGTTGCTGAGGAGGAATGATGTCTAACCTATGCGCGGGTGCCCATTCTCCCGGCACAGTCTCTGCAGCCCAAAGGGTATGCAGGGTTCAGGAACCCCTACGTGGTCATTCGACTCCGGAAACAGAAGTTTGTGACCCTGATGCATCATGATCTCAGCCCTGAGTGGAGGGAGGGTTTGCACCTCAAGCTGCCTCAGAGCCTGCCCCTTTGGGAAAAGGCCAGCCTCATCCTCACTGTCAAACATCACTCTCATTGGTTCTCTGACCAATTCCTGGGGCAAATCCACATTCCCTTGAAGCAGCTTTTCCAGGATAAGACTAAGAGGGACAATGAGTGAGCATGCCCAGTGAAGAGAGGGCCCTTTGGGCTTGTATTCATTATATTTTACTTGAAGACACTTTGCCTCAGTGAGGAGGGAGTAAGGGAAACCAGTGAATGACCATGGACTTTTTTATTATTATTATTAATTCAGCAAGCATTTATAGAGAATTTACTTAGTCCCAGCCACTATTTCTAGGCACTGAGCATATAGGAATATAGCAATGAGAAAAAAAGACAAAGTACTGCTATTATGGAACTTATACTCTGGCAGGAAGGAGGTCAGAAAATTAGAAAAAGAAAAATAAAGATAATTTCAGAGTTATAGCAGCTATGAAGAGACTAAAACATAATTTATGGAGTGACTAGAAGGGGAGGATACTTTAGACAGGCTATTCAGAGAGGGTCTCTGAGCAAGTAATATTTTGAACAGAAATCTGAATGTTGAAAATGCGCCAGGTCATGAAGGACCTTACGGGTCCTGGTAAATTTATAGTTGTTAGAGATCCTAAAAAAAACAAACAAAAAAGAAACCATTGCTGTCGAGTCTGAGACACAAAGTCTAAACCCAGAGCTTGGCCTTGAACTTCTGGCTTCTGTATGTCCAGGTCTTGGGTTCAGATCCTTGGAGGGAGTAACTATGAAATCCCTGGCTTTATTGTCTCCCTAACTAGTTAGGGTCATGGCATCTAGGAACCAGATATGTCCGTTCACAATGAAGGACATCTATTTAGAGCAGAATAACCTCCAAAAAATTAATCCTTCTTTCCACTGGATAGTGAATTGCTGTTTTAAACAGAGATGTCTTAAGATTTTTTACACATTTTAAAATATTTATTAAGCAGTCTGATGGTTAAGGTTATGTGTCAACATGGCTAGGCCATGATTCTCAGTGGGTTGGCAGATATTATGTAATCATCCTCCATTTTGTTACCTGATGTGATGAAATAATCAGATTAAAACTGGAGGAAAATGGGAACACAAAGAGATAACCTAGCCACTTTTACCCTATGGCATTTGTTGATTCTCTCGCACTTTCCTTTGGTTTTTATGGCCTCAAAGGGCCAAAAGGGAGAGAAATCAAAGCCCAGAAATAATTCCCCAACTGAGAAGTTTAATGGGAGAACATTTCCACAAAAAAATAGGTCCAAAAGTCGACCTACCTGTTCAGGGAAAGAGTGAACCAGAAGTAAAAGAGTCTTCCTGAATTTACAGCCTGGGTTCACATTGCCAGCATGGTACAGGGAATGTAAAGCTTTACATTTGGAACAACTCTGTCCTAGATTACGAACACATTACTTAGTAGTAAGACTAAGGTGTGCCTGGCCCAAGCCATGGTGTTTTCAATTGCTTCACATGCATGTGAAACCTGGACGATGAATAAGGAAGGCTGAAGAAAAATTGACACCTTTGAATTATAGTGTGGGTGAAGAATATTGAATATACCATGGACTGCCAAAAGAAGGAACAAATCTGTCCAGGAAGTACAACCAGAATGCTACATCTCACATGCTTTGGACATGGAGATGGACATCATGCTTAGTAGAGGGTCAGTGAAAAATAGGAAGACCTTCAACGAGATGGACCGACACAGTGGCTACAACAATGGGTTCGAGCATAGCAAAGATTGTGAGGATAGCACAGGACCGAGCAGTGTTTAGTTCTGTTGTACATAGGGTTGCTAGGAGTTAGAAATGACTCGATGGCACCTAAAAACAAGATTAGTAGTGTCCCCAGCTGCCTGGCATAAACAAATAAAAACCCTCTCCAGGGGAAGATACTCTCATCCTAGGGCTCAAATTATTTCTATAAATGATTTTTGAATTACAATAACCTGCATTAGTCAACATAATTAGGCACACAAGGAAATTAAAGTTGTGAGTGAGAAAAGAAATAACAGATAAAAAAGCAAATCCACAAAGCATATATATTTTAGAAATACTAAAGCATACTATCAAACAACTACATTTAAAAGAATAAAAGACAAGCTTCACGATATCTGCAGGAAACAAAACCACTATCAAAAATGACTCAGCAGAGGCGGGGCCGAGATGGCTGACTAGGTAGATGCTACCTCGGATCTCTCTAGCAACAAAGACTCAGAAAAGCAAGTGAATTGATCATATACATGACAATCTACGAACCCTGACCATCAAACACAGATCTAAAGAGTTGAACTGAGTGACAGAGACTGAGAACAAACAACCACAGGGAAGCAACGACTGCTTTCGGAGCCTGGAGCCAGCATCCCAGTCAGGAAACCTTGGCGCCAGGCTTTGGACTGGGCACAGGGGAGCTGAGCACGGCATCCTGAGACAGCGGAAACACGGGATGCAGCCCTAGCCCCCTGAAGTGACCTCAGGGGAAGCCCAGCCAGTGCACGCAGGCAGCGCAGTGACACGGCTGACAGGAGGAGAAGTCACCAGGAGGCAGCAACTGGTTTTGGAGCTGGGAGTGTGCATCCCAGCCGGGGAACCTTGGCGCTGGGCTTTGGAATGGGAGTGGAGGAACTGACCACGGCTTCCGAGACAGCACAAGCACAGGACACGGGCCTGACCCTTGGGGGCAATCTCGACCCAGCCAACGCACACAGGCTACACACCCCTCGGGAATCTCAGATAAAACAGTCATCACCAAACAAGATAAGTAACTTTGTCTATATTCCAGGGTGCTACTCTCTCCTATTTATTTGATCCCTCCCCTCCCCTTCCCAGGCAGCTTCATTAACATTGGAATTTCCTGAGCCAGAGAGTGAAGTGTGCTGCAGTTTTTCTTTTTTTTTGGTCATTTTTAACCCATTCTCCTGGCCTGAGAGAAGCAGCTACAAAAAACCCAGGGACCAAAAATCCTTCCCTAATTGGACTGAAAATACAGAACCAGCTCCAGCCAAGCATATGTGATCCACAGTCTTGGGCTTTCATCCCTACAGGGAACAAGGTGGCTATTATAATGCAAAGGCAATTCTGATAGGGATCTGACTGTAATTGTTTTAGCAGATTACTGGAAAGACAAGTTTCCCAGGTCTGACATCTCTGCATATTCAACAGAGCCCTCACTGACCCACAACAGGGAACTGAGGGCTGAAGCTCCCCCCAGACCACCTAGCCTCCTGCCTTAGGGGTCTAAGGAGGGTGACACCTACCAATCTGTAGAGGTACTTGCTTTGGGGGCCTAAGGTACAGCTGCAGAGCCCACCCACCAAGGTGATTTAGGAATAGAGACACACCTACCTCACTGGCACTTGGGGGAAGCCTGTCAGCATTCTGCCCCCCTGGAGTGTGACCCCCTGCTGCTACTAGAATCTGGTGCACACAACTGTCACCACTACTTCTCTAGGTGGATAGGTGACAGTCTGCACCACACACTTGATGACCCAAAATCAGATGCTACTCAAGAATAGTGAATGGACTCTTAGGCTTATATATCTGGTAACAGCCCAGACCAGCTGGTAATAGGACATAAGTGATTCAAGGGCTACAACAATCAAGACAGCGTAATCTAGTAGCCCATCTACGTATATTGAAAGAAAACAAAACAAGATAAGACTCAGTGAGCAAATATAAAATAAATCAATACAATATCCTAGAGATGGCTCGGAGACAGCAGTCGATATCAAACCACATAAAGAAGCAGACCATGATTGCTTCTACAACTCCCCAAACTAAAGATGTCAAAATCTTTCCCAAATGAACATACAATCCTGGAACTCCCAGATGCAGAATATAAAAAACTAATTTACAGAATGCTTCAAGACATCAGGGATGACCTCAGAAATGAAATACAGCAATCTACAGAAAAAGCCAAGGAACACACTGGTAAAGCAGTTGAAGAAATCAAAAAGATTATTCAAGAACATAGTGGAAAAATTAATAAGCTGCAAGAATCCATAGAGAGACAGCATTCAGAAATCCAAAAGATTAACAGTAAAATTACAGAATTAGACAACTCAATAGGAAGTCATAGGAGCAGACTTGAGCAATTGGAATGCAGAGTGGGGGATCTGGAGGACAAGGGAATTGACACCAATATAGCTGAAAAAAAAATCAGATAAGAGAATTAAAAAAAATGAAGAAACACTAAGAATCATGTGGGACTCTATCAAGAAAACTAAATTCTGTGTGATTGGAGTCCCAGAACAGGAAGGGATAACAGAAAATACAGAGAGAATAGCTGAAGATCTGTTGGCAGAAAACTTCCCTGACATCATGAAAGACGAAAGGATATCTATCCAAGATGCTCATCGAACCCCATTTAAGATAGATCCAAAAAGAAAATCACCAAGACATATTATCATCAAACTTGCCAAAACCAAAGATAAAGAGAAAATTTTAAAAGCAGCCAGGGATAAAAGAAAGGTCTCCTACAAAGGAGAATGAATAAGAATAAGTTCAGACTACTCAGCAGAAACCATGCAGTCAAGAAGGCAATGGGATGACATATATAGAGCACTGAAGGAGAAAAACTGCCAGCCAAGGATCATATATCCAGCAAAACTCTCTGTCAAATATGAAGGCGAAATTAAAACATTTACAGATAAACACAAGCTTAGAGAATTTGCAAAAACCAAACCAAAGCTATAAGAAATACTAAAGGAAATTGGTCAGAAAATCAATAATATCAGCACAACACAAGGTCACAGAAGAGAACATCCTGAATTCAACTCAAATACGGAAATCAGAAAAACAAATTAAGATTAATTTTAAAATGGAAAAAAATGCTCAAAACAGGGAATCATTGAAGTCAATATGTAAAATATCACAATAATCAAAAAGAGGGACTAAATACAGGAGGCATAGAACTGCCATATGGAGAGGGAAACAAGGCGATATAGGACAATACGAGTTGGGTTTTTACTTAGAAAAATAGGGGTAAATATTAAGGTAACCACAAAGAGGTATAACAACTCCATAACTCAAAATAAAAACCAAAAAAACATAACGACTCAGCAAACATAAAGTCAACTACTATGAAAATGAGGAACACACAATTTACAAAGAAAAACGTTTCAGCACAAAAAAGTAAGTGGAAAAATGAAATTGTCCAACAACACACACAAAAAGGCATCAAAATGACAGCACTAAACACATACTTATCTATGATTATGCTGAATGTAAATGGACTAAATGCACCAATAAAGAAACAGAGAGTCTCAGATTGGATAAAGAAACACGATCCGTCTATATGCTGCCTACAACAGACACACCTTAGACTTAGAGACACAAACTAAAAATCAAAGGATGGAAAAAAATACATCAGGCAAACAACAAGCAAAAAAGAGCAGGAGTAGCAATATTAATTTCTGACAAAATAGACTTTCAAGTTAAATCCACCACAAAAGATAAAGAAGGACACTACATAATGATTAAAGGAACGATAGACCAGGAAGATATAAGCATATTAAATATTTATGCACCCAATGACAAGGCTGCAAGATACATAAAACGAACTTTAACAGAACTGAAAAGTGAGATAGACACCTCCACAATTATAGTAGGAGACTTCAACACACCACTTTCGGAGAAGGACAGGACATCCAGTAAGAAGCTCAACAGAGACATGGAAGACCTAATTGCTACAATCAACCAACTTGACCTCATAGACTTATACAGAACACTCCACCCAACAGCTGCAAAGTATACTTCTTTTTCTAGCTCACATGGAACATTCTCTAGAATAGACCACATATTAGGTCATAAAACAAACCTTTGCAGAATCCAAAACATCAAAATATTACAAAGCATCTTTTCAAACCACAAGGCCATAAAAGTGGAAATCAATAACAGAAAAATTAGGGAAAAGAAATCAAATACTTGGAAACTGAACAATACCCTCCTGAAAAAAGACTGGGTTATAGAAGACATTAAGGAGGGAATAAAGAAATTCATAGATGCAATGAGAATGAAAACACTTCCTATCAAAACCTCTGGGACACAGCAAAAGCAGTGCTCAGAGGTCAATTTATATCGATAAATGCACACATACATAAAGAAGAAAGAGCCAAAATCAGAGAACTGTCCCTACAACGTGAACAAATAGAAAGTGAGCAACAAAAGAATCCATCAGGCACCAGAAGAAAACAAATAATAAAAATTAGAGCTGAACTAAATGAATTAGAGAACAGAAAAACAATTGAAAGAATTAACAAAGCCAAAAGCTGGTTCTTTGAAAAAATTAACAAAATTGATAAACCATTGGCCAGACTGACTAAAGAAATTCAGGAAAGGAAACAAATAACCCAAATAAGAAACGAGATGGGCCACATCACAACAGACTCAACTGAAATTAATAGAATCATATCAGATTATTACGAAAACGTGTACTCTAACAAATTTGCAAACCTAAAAGAAATGAATGAATTCCTAGAAAAACATTACCTACCTAAACTAACACATTCAGAAGTAGAACAACTAAATAGACCCATAACAAAAAAAGAGATTGAAAAGGTAATCAAAAAACTCCCAACAAAAAAAAGCCCTGGCCCGGACGGCTTCATTGCAGAGTTCTACCAAACTTTCAGAGAAGAGTTAACACAATTATTACTAAAGGTATTTCAAAGAATAGAAAATGACGGAATACTACCTATCTCATTCTATGAAGCCACCATCTCCCTGATACCAAAACCAGGTAAAGACACCACAAAAAAAGAAAGTTACAGACCTATATCCCTCATGAACATAGATGCAAAAATTCTCAACAAAATTCTAGCCAATAGAATTCAACAACATATCAAAAAAATAATCCACCACGACCAAGTGGGATTTATACCAGGTATGCAAGGCTGGTTTAATATTAGAAAAATCATTAATGTAATCTACCATATAAATAAAACAAAAGACAAAAACCACACGATCTTATCAATTGATGCAGAAAAGGCATTTGACAAAGTACAATGCCCATTTATGATAAAAACTCTCCACAAAATAGGAATTGAAGAAAAATTCCTCAACATAATAAAAGGCACCTATACAAAGCCAACAGCCAACATCACCCTAAATGAAGAGAGCCTGAAAGCATTTCCCTTGAGAACGGGAACCAGATAAGGATGCCCTTTATCACCGCTCTTATTCAACATTGTGCTAGAGGTCCTAGCCAGAGCAATTCGGCTAGACAAAGAAATAAAGGGCATCCGGATTGGCAAGGAGGAAGTAAAATTATCTCTATTTGCAGATGACATTATCTTATACCCAGAAAACCCCAAGGAATCCTCCAGAAAACTACTGAAACTAATAGAAGAGTTTGGCAGAGTCTCAGGTTATAAGATAAACCTACAAAAATCACTTGGATTCCTCTACATCAACAAAAAGAACATCGAAGAGGAAATAACCAAATCAATACCACTCACAGTAGCCCCCAAGAAGATAAAATACTAAGGAATAAATCTTACCAAAGATGTAAAAGACCTATACAAAGAAAACTAGAAATTACTAGTACAAGAAACTAAAAAGGACCTCCATAAGTGGAAAAACATACCTTGCTCTTGGATAGGAAGACTTAGCATAGTAAAAATGTCTATTCTACCAAAAGCCATCTATACATACAATGCACTTCCGATCCAAATTCCAATGACGTTTTTTAATGTGATGGAGAAACAAATCACGAACTTCATATGGAAGGGAAAGAAGCCCCAGATAAGTAAAGCTTTAGTAAAAAAGAAGAAGAAAGTGGGAGGCCTCACTCTACCTGATTTTAGAACCTATTATACAGCCACAGTAGTCAAAACAGTCTGGTCCTGGTACAACAACAGGCACATAGACCAATGGAAGAGAATTGAGAACCCAGATATAAATCCATCCACATATGAGCAGCTGATATTTGACAAAGGCCCAGTGTCAGTTAATTGGGGAAAAGATAGTCTTTTTAACAAATGGTGCTGCCATAACTGGATATCCATTTGCAAAAAAATGAAACAGGACCCATACCTCACACCATGCACAAAAACGAACTCCAAGTGGATCAAAGACCTAAACATAAAGACTAAAACGATAAAGATCATGGAAGAAAAAATAGGGACAATGTTAGGAGCCCTAATACAAGGCATAAACAGAATACAAAATATTATGAAAAACGATGAAGAGAAACCAGATAACTGGGAGCTCCTAAAAATCAAACACCTATGCTCATCTAAAGACTTCACCAAAAGAGTAAAAAGACCACCTACAGACTGGGAAAGAATTTTCAGCTATGACATCTCCGACCAGCGCCTGATCTCTAAAATCTACATGATTCTGTTAAAACTCAACCACAAAAAGACAAACAACCCAATCAAGAAGTGGGCAAAGGATATGAACACGCACTTCACTAAAGAAGATATTCAGGCAGCTAACAGATACATGAGAAAATGCTCTCGATCATTAGCCATTAGAGAAATGCAAATTAAAACTACGATGAGATTCCATCTCACTCCAACAAGGCTGGCATTAATCCAAAAAACACAAAATAATAAATGTTGGAGAGGCTGCGGAGAGATTGGAACTCTTATACACTGCTGGTGGGAATGTAAAATGGTACAACCACTTTGAAAATCTATCTGGCATTTTCTTAAAAAGTTACAAATAGAACTACCATACAACCCAGAAATCCCACTCTTCAGAATATACCCTAGAGAAATAAGAGCCTTCACACGAACAGATATATGCACACCCATGTTTATTGCAGCTCTGTTTACAATAGCAAAAAGCTGGAAGCAACCAAGGTGTCCATCAACGGGTGAATGGTTAAATAAATTGTGGTATATTCACACAATGGAATACTATGCATTGATAAAGAAGAGTGAGGAATCTGAGAAACATTTCATAACATGGAGGACCTGGAAGGCATTATGCTGAGCGAAATTAGTCAGAGGCAAAAGGACAAATATTGTATAAGACCACTATTATAAGATCTTGAGAAATAGTATAAATTGAGAAGAACACATACTTTTGTGGTTATGAGGGGGGGAGGGAGGGAGGGTGGGAGAGGGTTATTTACTGATTAGTTAGTAGATAAGAACTACTTTAGGTGAAGGCAAGGACAATACTCAATACACGGAAGGTCAGCACAAATGGACTGGACCAAAAGCAAAGAAGTTTCCGGGATAAACTGAATGCTTCAAAGGTCAGCGGAGCAAGGGCGGGGGTTTGGTGACTATGGCTTAAGGGGACTTCTAAGTCAATTGGCAAAATAATTCTATTATGAAAACATTGTGCATCCCACTTTGAAATGTGGCGTCTGGGGTCTTAAATGCTAACAAGTGGCCATCTAAGATGCATCAATGGGTCTCAACCCACCTGGATCAAAGGAGAATGAAGAACACCAAGGTCACACGATAACTATGAGCCCAAGAGACAGAAAGGGCCACATGAACTAGAGACTTACATTATCCTGAGACCAGAAGAACTAGTTGGTGCCCGGCCACAAGCGATGACTGCCCTGACAGGGAGCACAACAGAGAGCCCCTAAGGGAGCAGGAGAACAGTGGGATGCAGACCCCAAGTTCTCATAAAAAGACCAGACTTAATGGTCTGACTGAGACTAGAGGAATCCCAGTGGTCATGGTCCCCAAACCTTCTGTTGGCCCACGACAGGAACCATTCCCAAAGACAACTCATCAGACATGGAAAGGACTTGACAGTGGGTAGGAGAGAGATGCTGATGAAGAGTGAGCTACTTGTATCAGGTGGACACTTGAGACTGTGTTGGCATCTCCTGTCTGGAGGGGAGATAGGAGGGTAGAGAGGGTTAGAAACTGGCAAAATTGTCACGAAGGGAGAAACTGGAAGGAGGGAGTGGGCTGACTCATTAGGGGGAGAGTAAGTGGGAGTATGGAGTAAGGTGTATATAAGCTTATATGTGACAGACTGACTTAATTTATAAACTTTCACTTAAAGCACAATAAAAATTGTTAAAAAAAATGACTCAGCAACTTCTGGGCAACGTGGCGTCATAGAAACACCATGCCGTCCCTCCATAGAAAGACCCAAGAAACTGAGAAAAACTTCATTCCTGGAACCCAAAGTCTCAAATGAAGAGATAAAGAACTCAGCCAAACACTGAATGGAATCAGACACTGACAGAGGACACACAGTGAGGAGAGATATGTTTAGAGGTCCCCTATCAGCTAACACAGCACAGATTCACCATCTTGGACTCCTGTTGGAGATCGGCTAACAGGGGGCACAGGTAAGCAGATTCACGGAGCTCCCAGCAGGAGACAGAACACCCGGTAACCAGAAATACATGCTTTCCCACCCCCTATTCCTCTCCCTGCTGCTCTACCTCCGAGCTTCCAGACTGGCTGCAGTGGCTCAGCGGGCCAGGAAATGAAGTGTCCATGCCACTTGGATTCATCCCACCCACATCGGAGATCAGTGGACAGGGAGTATGGGAAAGCAATATCAAAGCATATAAAAAAACAGGACAGGATGGTTACAGTAGGCATCCAAAATAAAACACCAGATGTCTTTTCAGTAGAAGAAAAGGCCCTAGAATTCAAATCTCTAATATTCAGGGCTATCCAAGAGTTAAAGGAAGAAGCAGGCAGAAATGAGGAAAAAATAGGCAAATTTATGGAAAAGGCAGACAAATGCATGGAAAATACAGATAATGCAAGAATTCAGGAAAGTAATACAGGAACAAAATGCTAAAATAATTTCACAACTAGAAATCATACAAAAACAACAATTAGAAATCCAAAAGATAAACAACAAGATTTCAGAAATGGACAGTGTCATAGAAGGGCTGAGGAGCTGATTTGAGATGATGGAAGACAAGATTAGTGAAATTGAAGACAAACACCTGGATACAGCTCTGTTTGAGGAAAAATCAGAAAAATGAACAAAGAAGAATGAGGAAACCCTGAGAATTATGTGGGATACAATCAAAAGAAAAAATTTGGGAGTGATCAGAGTTCCAGAACAGGGAGAGAAAATGGAAAACACAGAGAGGATCATTGAAGAATTGCTGACAGAAAACTTCACTAGTATCATGAATGATGAAAAGCTGACCATCCAAGAAGCTCAATGAACCCCATATAGTTAGACCCCAAAAGAAAAACACCAAGACATATCTTGATCACATTTGCTAAAACCAAAGACAAACTCCTGAGAGCAGCTCGAGAAAAACAAAAAGTCACATACAGAGGAGAAACAAAAAAGACTGAGCTCTGATTATTCGGCAGAAACCATGCAGGCAAGAAAGCAATGGGATGACATATATAAAACCTTGAAAAAGAAATTGCCAACCATGAATAATATATCCTGCAAAACTTTCACTCAAATATGATGGTGAAATTAGGACATTTCCAGATAAACAGAAATTAAGGGAATATGTAAAAACCAAACCTTCAAGAATTATTAAAGGGAGCGCTTCAGTCTGAGAACAAGCATCAGACCACACCTGAATCTAGGATGCAAGATTGTACCAGCCAGATACCAACATAGGAAATGAACTCCCAAGGACTATCCAAAACTTAAAGAATTACAACAGGGAACCAGAGAGGTCAATCTGTAAATGAAACAATGTCAGAACAATAAAAGAGGGAATAAACAGTGTAGGTATAGAACTTTCTAATGGAGAGGAAGGCAAGGCGATACCAAATCATAATAGACTGGTTCAAACCTAAGACGATAAGGGTAAATTTCAAGGCAACCACAAAGAAAGTTAACAAACCTACTCATCAAAATAAAGAAGAAATCATAAAGCCTCAATAAAAACAAAATCTACAAAAACAGAAGAAATCCACAAACAAAAGGAAGTCAGCACAGGAGAGTAAGAAGAACAAAGAAAATATTAGCACCACAAAAAAAAAAAAACTACAAAATGACAGCAATAAACTCACACCTACCAATAATTACACTGAATGTAAATAGCCTAAATGCACCCAGAAAGAGACACAGAGTGACTGAATGGATAAAAAAACAGGATCCATCAATATGCTGTCTACAAGAGACATGCCTTAGAAAAAAAAGACATGAATTTATTAGTATTTTTGTTGTATTTTTAATTGATCAAGGAAGGATGCATACTCCAATCCCTTCTCCTTTTGGTCTCCTCTGTATGTCTACAAGAAGAGGCAAAGTCCATGAACTACTACCTTCTTTGCCATGAGACCAGAAGAAATGGATGGTACCCAGCTACCATTACTGAATGTTTAGATCAAGGGCCGAAAAGCTGGATCCTGATCAAGAGGAGGTACAATGTTGTACAAAACATCAAATTCCTGTAGAAACCAGACTTACTGGATCCATTGAGACTAGGGGAACCCCTGAGTGTGTAGTCCTGAAATATTTAATTCCTGAACCAAAACTATTCCTTGAAGTCACCCGCAAGCCAAACCACAGTTCAGCTCAATTAATAAAGAATGTTGGCCTTGAAAGAAAAAAATGACTCGGCAGTGTAAGCAGCTCCACAATCGCTTCCCTGCACAGAAACCCCTAAAAAACAAGCAGAAACAGACAAAAACAACTTTATGAAAACTCTGGAAATCAGTCAAAGTCTGAATCAAGAAAAAGACTTCAAAGTGGTCAGAAAACTTTGTGGTTTTCTACTTGCCCATGTCTTACTCCCTACCCAGCTTGTTGGTATTCTTAAAGTGGCAGCAGCCCACGTTTCCCAGACAGCAATGTCTGGCTCTGGTGTGAACAAAGCACACCCTATTTTCAAATTATTGTGTGCGTATTCTAACCTGCCTGAGGACTACCTGAAGGGCTGACAGAAAGCGCTCATCTCTGTTTCACCTAAGTCAGAACTCAGGCTGGCAAAGCAGTGGGCATTGCTCATAAAAACTGTAAGCTGAACTAATAACCTACAGATGCTTGTTGCAAAAGATTATGGTAAAAAAAAACATAGAATAGACTTCTTAAGTCCTGCGTACAAAACCTGGGGAGAGTTTCTTGGGGAAATGACGACATTCAAAAGCACCCATGTATATGGAGAAATCTAGACAGTTACATTCATACACAAGTCAAGACATCTGCTCAGAAAATACCTAAGAAGACCTTAGGCTTTCACCTCAGACTTTTCCAAAGGCTCAGTAAAAGCCTGGCTAAGTGTTGAAGGAGTGCCCAGCACAGAGCTAATCTTTAGAGACTGTGGGTGGTGTGGTTGTTTTTTTTCTGTTGTCCGAAACTGAGGATAAAATTAAGACATCCTGAGATAAACAAAAGCTGAAGGAGTTTGTTACCACTATACCTGCCCTACAAGAACTGCTAAAGGATGTCCTTCAGGTTGAAATGGAAAGATAGTAGACAGTATTTTGAAACCATATAAAGAAATAAAAATCTCCAGTAAACTTAGTTACATGGGCATATAAAAGCCAGTTTTACTGTATTTTTTTTCTTTGTAACTCTACTTCTTATGTCCTACATGATTTAAAAGACAAATACATAAAAATAATTATAAATTTACACAATTGGTCACATAATGTACAAAGATGTAACCTGTGACAACAACAACATAAGAGAAGGGGATGGAGGTGTAGAGAAACAGAGTTTTTGTATGCTATTATTCAAGTTAAGTTGGTATCAATTTAAGCTAGATTGTTATAAATTTAGGATGTTAAATGTAATCACCATGATAGCCACAAAGAAAATATCTAAAAAACCTATACAAAAAGAAATGAGAATATTATCAAATGGTTCATTACAAAAAATCAATTAAATGCAAAAGAAGGCAGCATTGAAGGAAATGACGGGGGCAGGAGGAAAGCATACGACACATAGAAAACAAATAGCAAAATGACAGAAGTAAGTTCTTTCCTGTCAGTAATTAATTAAAACATAAATGGATTAAACTCTCCAATCAAATGGGCAGAGATTGACAGAACAGATTTTTAAAAACATGATCCAACTATATGCTGTTGACAAGACACCACTTTGGATCCAAAGACACAAATAGATTGAAAATGAGAGAATGAAAAAAATTCCATGCAAATAGTAACAAAAGAGAGCTGAGGTGGCTATGTTAATATCAGATGAAATAAACTTTATGTAAAAAAAAAAAAAAAACTGTTACAAGAGCAAAGGACATTTTATAATAAAAAAGGGTCAATTCATCAACAAGATATGGCAATTATAAATACATATGCACCTAATAACACAACCCCAATATATATGAAGCAAACATTGACAGAAGTGAAGGGAGGAACAGATAGTTCTACAGTAATTGTTGGAAACTTCAATATACCACTTTCAATAATGGACAGGTAGGGGACATTGAGCGTCTGTTAAGGGTGATGGAAAAAAGGTTGAACAACACGATGAGCATAATTAACATCACTGAACTGTACATGTGAAGGTTACAGAAATGTCAAATGTCCTGTTACCTATATACTTACCACAATAAAAAATAAATTTAAAAAAATGAAACAAGGGAGACAAAAATGGATAGAACGTCTAGACAAGTGATCAAAAAGGAAATAGAGGACTTGAACAACGTTATAAACCAACTAGACTCAGTACGCATATTTAGAGCAACATTCCACTCAGCAACAGCAGAACGTACATTTTTCTGCAGGGCACAGGGATAATTCTCCAGGATAGACCATATGTTGGTCACAAAACAAGTCTCAATAAATGTACAAAGATTGAAATTGAAGTATCTTCTCTAACCACAATGGAATGAAACTAGATATCAAAAGTAAAATTGGAAAATTTACAAATATCTGGAAATTAAACAACACACTTTTAAGCAACCAATGGGTTAAGGAAGAACTCAAGAGAAGTAAAAAAATAGAGTCAAATGAAAGCACGATATACCAAAATTTATGGGATGCAGCAAAGGTAGTACTCAGAGGGAAATTTATAGCTGTAAACACCTTCATAACCTAACTTTACACCTTGCAAACAGCAAACTAAGCCCAAAGCTAGCAGAAGTCAGGAAATAATAAAGATTAGAGCAATGTTAAATAAAACAGAGAACAGAAAAACAATAGAGAGAATCAATGAAACCAGGAAGTTGACTCTTTGGAAAGATTAATACAATTGGCAAACCTTTAGTTACACTGACAAAGAAAAAAAGAGAGAAGAGGCAAATAACTAAAGTCAGAAATAATCAGATATTACTATTGATCATACAGAAATTAAATTGATTTACATGTAGTCCCTGATTTATGACATATTCGAGTTACGACGAACCACACTTAATGATTGTCTTGTCTTTTTTTTGTTTTTGTACATCTTATCATTAGTAATGTGTACTACATACAATGTTGCAGCAAGTAATTTGCTGAGGCTATCATTCTCAGATGTTCAATGTTATAATTTACTGTACAAAACACTGCTGCAAAGCAACCTATGAAAACCGAAAAAAAAAAAAAAGCTATTCAGCTTACCTCAGAACTGATTCACAATGGAGCTTTTGGAATGGAACTTCACGTAAGTTGGGAACTACCTGTTTAAGAGAATACCGTGAACAATTAGACTCCAACAATAATCTAGATGAAATAGAAGAGCACCAAGGCCTCACTGATGGGCCAGCTCCTGGATTCAGGGCTAGTTTTTTCCTTCTCCGTGTCTACAGTGAGCTTCTTGCTTTCTTATTCTGATTTTTGTTATCACTAGTTTGTGATCTCTGGGGGGCCTGAAATCTGAGCTAAGGCAGAGGAGGCGCTCCTTCTGAGGTCCCAACCCAAGTCCCTTGTCTGGGGAAGTACCTTGTTTGCCTTGCAGCTCCCCAGGTTTGCCTGGATGAATCTGAATGTTTGCACTGCCCTCTTCCAGTTCCCAAAATCTGCCACATGCAGCCACTGCGTGCTTATGCTATGGGGTTCAAATGAAAGGAGCCTGAAACCCTGTTCTACGGAGTTGCAGTTGTGTTTTGAGCATTTGATGAATATCGGAGATAAGCAATTTTGTAAATTAACTGAGCAATTTGCCAACAGTTGTTAACATTTAGCTAATGTTTATTAAATGCCTGCAATGTGCAGGATATTGTACCTACATTTATTTCTTGTAAGCCTCATAACGACTCTGTAAGATTGTTTTCCCAACTTTAGGTATGAGAAACTAAGACTCAGAGAGGTGAAGTAAGTTGCCCAAGGTCATGCACTAGTCAGGATTCGAACACCAGTCTGACTGACTTCAAACCCTGTTCTCTTTCCACTATTGTTGTTGTTAATGTGTCGAGTCGATTCTGATTCATAACAACCCTTTGTACAACAGAACAAAACACTGCCCAGTCCCACACCATCCTCACAATCGTTGCTATGTGTGAGCCTATTGTAGCCACTGTGTCAATCCATCTCATTGAGGGTCTTCCTCTTTTTTGCTGACTCTCAATCAAGCATGATTTCCTTCTTCTCCAGGGGCTGGTCCCTCCTGATAATATGTCCACTACACCACAGGTAATTATCTGACTGAAGGAGTGGCTAATAATTCTTTTAGAAAACACAGAAAGAAGATTTCAATTTTCCTCATTGTTTTTAACCAAGCTGAAGCAGGTTATAGATTATGGCAGGGTCTGGCCTTTATGCAGAGGGGACTTGAGGCCATGCATATTAGAGATTTCAAATGTGTCCCAGCATAAAATGTCTAGTGTATAGATTCATCAATGTTTATGAAGTATTGAACATGGGCCACACAATGTACTAGAGACTTTCTTGAATACATTCTCACATTTAACCTCAAAGCAACACTGCAACACTGAAACCTACATGTCATCAACCTCACTTTACAGATGAGGAAACTGAGGCTATTAGGGCAGAAGTAACCAGCCTAAACCAAGATTCAAACTCGGGCCTCCTGAGTTCCTTTCTGCTATACTACAGCGTCACCTTTCAAAAATGTCTCATAGGACTAAAATTTCTGTAAAAGTTGCCTCTTGACTGCTCGGCACTTTTACGTTTCTGCCCCGAGACTGATGACTTTACCAACCAAAGGTTGAGGATCAGACAGGAGATGAGAAGGACACCAAAGACCTAGTGTCAAACTGTTTTTCTGCCCTTTGTTAACTCAGGTCACTGAATTCAAGAAGTCATCTGAGGTGGCTGCTCCCAGTGCTTCAGGACATACACTTTCCAAGAGAAGCAAGACCCTCGTGAGGAAAAGAAGTGCTCCTGGGTTGAGAGAGATAGGGCCTTACCATTATTTCAAGGGCAGTAATCCTGTGCAAGAAAGGAAGTGAGCCATAGTAACAGCAGCCAGCATCTATCAGGAAATGACTCTGGGCTGGAGTCCCTGTATTGCGCAAACAGTTAACATACTTGGTTGCTGTCATGGATTAAATTGTGTCCCCCCAAAATTTGTGTCATCTTGGCTAGGCCATGATTCCCAGTAGTATGTGGTTGTCCTCCACTTTGTGATCGGATGTGATTGTCCTCCATTTTGTGAGGTGTTATAAATCCTAACCTCTGCCTGTGGTTATAATCCCATTTGTAAATGGGTTGTGTTTGTTACCTTAAGGAGGCGGGATTAGGTTATGTTAACGAGGATTGGGTTATGTTTGTTATGTTAATGAGGCAAGATTAGGGTGTATCTTTAGTCAATCTCTTTTGAGATATAAAAGAGATTAAACAAGCAAGCTAGAGAGCAGAGTTGGAGAAGAGAGATTCCAAGCCACACTGAGATCTCCAAGGGAACAAGCTGAAGGGACAAGGACCTTCCCCCAGAGCCAAAAGAGAGAGAAAGACTTCCCCTAGAGTCGGCGCCCTGAGTTTGGACTTCTAGCCTCCTAAACTGTGAGGAAATAAGTTTCTGTTTCTTAAAGCCATCTACTTGCGGTATTTCTGTTATAGCAGCACTAGATAACTAAGACAGCTGCTAACCAAAAGGTTGGAGATTTGAGTCCACCCAGAGTCACCTCGGAAGAAAAACCAGGCAATCTACTTCTGAAAAATCACACTGAAAACCTTATGGGGCACAGTTTTACTCTGATACATATGGGGTTGCCATGAGTTGGAGTCAACTCGACGGCAACTGGTTTTGGTTGGACTCTGGGCCAGCACTGTCTTGTCTTCCTTATAACCGCCCTGCAAAGGAGCTGCCATTGCTATCCCCATCTCATACAGCCAGTCCGTGGAAGAGCCAGGGTGTCAATCCAGTGAGTCTAATTCTGGAGAATTTCATCCCTCACAAAGGGACCTTGCACAGTGACTTGCACTCACATGCTCAGTAAATACTGGCAATGATGATGATGATATTTAATGAATAAACAAGGAAATAGTTTATGAGCCTTAGATCTGCACTGCCTAATACGGTAGCCACTAGCTGTAGGTGGCTTTTGAGCATTTGAAATGTGGCTAATGCAGCAGAGTGACTAAATTTTTTATTTTATTTAGTTTTAAATTTAAAAACTGAAACAATGTAAAGTTTTTTTTTTTTTCCATTAAACACAACTTTATTGTTTTGGTAAGACTACATTTCACTTCAATATTGCATCCTGTAAGATATTGCCATTGCATCGCGGTGTCCGTGTTGGACATGTGTGTCATTATCACATTAAAATTTGCATATTAATTATATGTTGAAATGTTATATTTTAGGATATATTGGGTTAAATAAAATACATTAAAATTAATTTCAACTGTGCCTTTTTACAGTGTTTAATGTGGCTACTAAGATTTTTTTTTAATTGCGTATGTGGCTCACATATTTCTAGAAGCATGCTGGTATAAATCTTTGGGAGAATTCAGTTCAGAACATTTGGGATGTTCTAAACAATGGAAGTCAAGTTTTTTTAAGTAAAAATTTGCTTTCAGTAGTAGTGACCATTCTGTCCATAATTCTTTCCCTGGAAATTATTGATAACCTCAGTAAAACACAAACCAGAAAACTATGATGAAAATTTTGGATGTACTTGATTTCTTCTGTCTTTTTTAATATTATAGTTGAGAGATAAACCTAACTACAGGCCTGAGATTTATTCTATATGTTTCTGCTTTTGACAATAACCTATTGACCCCTTGGGAGTTACCTACCCTTTGGGAAGCCCCTCTGGCTTCTTTGACTCTAAGTTGCGGCTGTTGCTGCCTATTTTCTTTTTTGCTTATCAGAGCAGAAAAGAGTACCTGGAAATAAGCCCATCCCTGCAGCCCCTTCAATCCCTATCATTATTTTGCCCCTACGCATTTTACCACGTCTGACTTTCGATCATTTCCTGAACTTTTATGAGATTCTAGCCCAGTCCACTGATTCCTACCTTTAATTTTTCTTCTTTTCTTTAACCGGTCAACATTGTCGATCATAGTGGATTCTGAAACAGATCTTGGAACCCTGGAGAATAAGAATTCCTCAGATATCCAACTTGACTCCTGCCAAGTGATATTCCAAGATTTAAACCAACACCCTGATGACTTCTGCCACACAGCTCGGCTTTCAAAGTACAATCAAACTTTTCTCCTTCCCTTGCCCTGCTGACTCCCGTGGACCCCCCGGACCTGGTGAGAGGAGTAGCAATCCCATTCCGCAGGAGGACCGCAACGTGTCCCAGAGCAAAGGTGAGGGAAGCCAGGACTGGAACTTTTCTGAGCTCACAGGTGGTGAGGCAGTCCAGCAGAGCCTGCACCCAGTAGCCCACCCTACCTGCTCCCCTTCTCCCCAGAGTCCTCCTTCTCCAGGACACCCTCAAGGGCACAAAAGCAACTAGGTGATGGTAGGGCCCTCCATAATTGCTACCAGCCCTACCTTCGCTGTGTAGGCTTTCTGCCTGCAGAGTCGTGACATTCCCGGCTTTATATGCATTCGGTCACTCACAGGCCAAAGTGAAGAAGACTGGGCTTGACATGCATGCTACCACGTGGCTTTTGAAATGTTCGCTATTTCTATAGAGGAGAAAGCTTATTCTTTCCCCATCCTGCTCACTACGGTCCATTGTAAACTGGGTTCCTGAGCCAAAGAAACACCATAGTATCTTCTGTAGGCAAAGGACTTCCTAGAACTGGGGTTCTCAATCCTGACTGCACATTGAAATGACCTGGGGAGCTGTTAAATTCCAGAGCCTCACGCCCCATCCCAGACAAGTTAAATCAGAACCTCTGGAGGTAGGTCTGGCATCAGTTTTTTTTAATGCTCTGAGAGAGATTCTGGCTGGCAGGCAGGGTTGAGACGTCTGCTCTAGATTCTAGAGTTTAGAATGTGTCCTTCAGGGCCTCCAGTTTGCCTATGATGATCTCTCTTAGACTCCAGTCTCATGTTTTACCTCAATCCCACTTCATGTGATTTTGACTCTGCATCTTCATACACCCCAGAAGACTCAGGCAGGGGTCATTTTACAGAAACCAGCTAGGCCTTCCAGACTCAGTATCTTAGTTATCTAGTGCTGCCATAACTGAAATACCACAAGTGGGTGACTATAACGAAGAGAAAATTATTCTCTCACAGTCTAGAAGGCTAGAAGTCGGAATTCAGGGTGCTAGCTCTAGGAGAAGGCTTTCTATTTCTGTTGGCTCTGAGGGAAGGTCCTTGTAATCAATCTTCATTTGGCCTAGGAGCTTCTCAGCACAGGGACCCCAGGTCCAAAGGACACTCTTCACTCCCAGGGCTACTTTCTTGATGGTTTGAGGATCCCCTGTCTCTCTGCTTGTTTCTCTCTTTTATATCTCAAAAGAGGTTGACTCAGGATATAATCTAATCCTATAGATTGAGTCCTGCCTCGTTAACATAACTGCCTCTAATCCTGCCTCATTAATATCATAGAGGTTAGGATTTACAAAATGTAGGAAAATCAGATCACAAAATGGTGGACAACTGCAGGATACTAGCCAAATTGACACACATTTTGGGGGGACACAATTCAATCCACGCCACTCAGACTCTGGCAGTAGGAGCCCAGATGCAGATACAGCACGTTGTCCCTCCCGGAGCAGTGGTTCTCAGACACTCGGGCCCTACCCCAGGCTGATTTCATTAGCTGAGATGAGCACAGCAGGATTATTTTTTAAGTTCTCCAGGAGATTCAGATGCAGGTGCAAGGCTGAGAACCATTGATTAGCGTGCCGTAGATCCCCGCTTGCACTTGAATTTGTTCTCCGTACATACAACTCATTTTCTTAATGTATTATTTAATTTAAAAAACCTACTTTTTTACAGTTTGCTTTTGTTCAAATCTCACTATCAACTTTCCTTTGCCAGCAGAAATCTGCCCTCACATAGACTTTCATATATGGAACTATATAGGAGGAGACAGATCCTGAAACATACGAGTGTTGGAAAACAACCCCAGTTCTTTGGGGACACCCAGTGTGACGGTCCTGTCTGTGCCACACTCCTAGAGCCTAGAAAACACTCATCTTCTTTGTTGTTTAGGTTTGTTTTGTTTTTTGATCTTACCAGTTGCTATCGAGTTGATTCCAGCTCATGGCAACCCCATATGTGTCAGAGTAGGACTGTGCTCTATAGGGTTTTCGATGGCTGATTTTTCAGAAGTAGATTGCCAGGCCCTTCTTCTGAGGCACCTGTGGGTGGAACTGAACCTCCAACATTTCTGTTAGCAGTTGAGCATGTTAACCATTTACACCACCCAGGTGTTCCTTTTAAAATATAAACCACTGCAAGTACTATAAGGAACATAATCTAATCACAATTAATTTTAAAAATCAGTGACTTAAAAAAAAAGTCAGTGATATCAAGGTCTTAGGCCAAGTCCCTCATCTGTAGCTGTGGAAATGGCCTGAATCCCTCTGCAAGGCAGATCGGCAAGGCCCCTCAAATTGCCAGCAAACTTGAGGGGGGGACTTTTAGGTTAGAATTGTTGATAAAATGAGGTAATGCAAATCTCTCTGTAATAAGATAAAGATGGTTCCATTCATCATTTTGGAGCATTTCAATGGTAATAAAAACAAAAACAGAAAAAAGCAAACCTGTTGCCTCCGTTGAGTCGATTCTGACTCATAGCAGCCCTATAGAGTAGAACTGCCCCACAGGGCTTCCAAGGAGCAGCTAGTGGATTCGAAATGCTGACCTTTTTAGGTTAGCAGCCAAATGCTTAACCACTGTACCAGGGACCCATGGTAATAAAAGCTACTATTTATTGGCACCTATTTTTTATTTATATGTAAGATACCATACACTATACCAGATACTTGCATTATCTTATTTATTCTCAGCAGCCATACAAAGTTTTCGTTGTTGTTATGTGCCATCAAGTCAGTTCAGACTCATGGCGACCCTGTGTACAACAGAATGAAACATTGCCCAGTCCTGTGCCATCCTCCCAATGGCTTTTAGGCTTGAGCCCATTGTTGCAGCCACTTTGTCAGTCTATCTCATTGAGGGTCTTCCTCTTTTTCATTGACCCTCTACTTTACCAAGCATGCTGTCCTTCTCCAGGAACTGATCCCTCCTGATAACATGCCCAAAGTATATGAGACTAAGTCTTGCCATCCTTGCTTCTAAGGAGCATTCTGGCCATATTTCTCCCAAGACAGATTTGTATGTTCTTCTGGCAGTCCTGGTATATTCATTTTATGTTAGTTTGGCTAGGTTGTGTGTCTCTAAAAATTTGTCCATTTCCTCTAGGTTTTCAAATTTGTTGGAGTATAGTTTTTCATAACACTCTGTTATGATCCTTTTTATTTCAGTTGGGTCTGTTGTAATATCCCCCATTTCATTTCTTATTTGGGTCATTTGCGTTCTCTCCTGTTTTTCTTTTGTCAGTTTGGCCAGTGGTTTGTCAGTTCTTTCAAAGAACCAACTTTTGGTTTTGTTGATTCTTTCTGTTGTTTTTCTATTCTCTATTTCATTTATTTCTGCTCTGATCTTTATTATTTCCTTTCTTATGGTGGCTGTGGGATTCTTCTGCTGTTCTCTTTCTGTTTGTTCAAGTTATATAACTAATGTTTTGATTTTGTCCCTTTCTTCTTTTTTTGACGTGTGCATCTAGTGCTATAAATTGGCCTCTAAGGACTGCCTTTGCTGTGTCCCAAACATTTTGGTATGATGTGTTTTCATTCTTGTTTGATTCTAGGAACGTTTTGATTCCATCTTTGATTTCTTCCATTATCCAGTGGTTTTTAAGCAGGGTGTTATTCAGTTTCCATGTAACTGATTTTTTTTTCCTTACTCTTCCTGTTGTTAATTTCTACTTTAACAGCATTGTGGTCAGAGAAGATACTTTGTATTATCTCAACATTTTGGATTTTGTTGAGGGTTGCTCTGTGGCCTAAGATGTGGCCTATCCTGGAGGATGTTCCATGTGCATTGGAAAAGAATGTGTACTTTGCAGCTGTTGGGTGGAGTGTCCTATATATGTCTATGAGATCAAGTGGGCTGATTATGCTCATTAGCTCTTCTGTGTCTTTGTTGAGTTTCTTTCTAGATGTTCTGTCCTTTATTGAGAGAGAGCAGTGTGTTGAAGTCTCCTACTATTATTGTGGAACTGTCAGTTTCTGCTTTCAGTGCTGTTAGAGTTTGTTTTATGTATTTTGGAGCTCTGTCATTGGGTGTGTAGATGTTTATTATGGTTAAGTCTTCATGATGGATCATCCCTTTAATCATTACTTAGTGCCTTTCTTTGTCTTTTATGGTGAATTTTGTTTTAAAGCCTATCTTATCTAAGATTAGTATTGCCATTCCTGCTTTTTTTGGTAGTTATTTGCTTGATATATATTTTTCCATCCTTTGATTTTTAATAAATTTATGTCTTTGTTTCTAAGGTGTGTCTCTTGTAGACAGCATATTGATGGATCCTGTTTTTTATCCATTCAGTCACTCTGTGTCTCTTTATGGGTGCATTTAGGCCATTTACACTCAGTGTAATAATTGATAGGTGTGAGTTTATTGCTGTCATTTTGTAGTACTTTTTTTTTTTTTTTTGCGGTGCTAATATTTCCTTTGTTGCTCTTACTCTCCTGTGCTGACTTCCTTTAGTGGATTTCTTTTGGTTTTGTAGATTTTTTTTTTTATTAACTTTTATTAAGCTTCAAGTGAACGTTTACAAATCCAATCAGTCTGTCACATATAAGTTTACATACATCTTACTCCGTACTCCCACTTGCTCTTCCCCCTCTTGAGTCAGCCCTTTCAGTCTCTCCTTTCGAGAGAATTTTGCCGGCTTCCCTCTCTCTCTATCTTCCCATCCCCCCTCCAGAAAAGAGTTGCCAACACAATCTCAAGTGTCCACCTGATATAATTAGCTCACTCTTCATCAGCATCTCTCTCCCACCCGCTGACCAGTCCCTTTCATGTCTGATGAGTTGTCTTCGGGGATGGTTCCTGTCCTGTGCCAACAGAAGGTCTGGGGACCATGGCCGCTGGGATTCCTCTAGTCTCAGTCAGACCATTAAGTTTGGTCTTTTTATGATAATTTGGGGTCTGCATCCCACTGATCTCCTGCTCCCTCAGGGGTCCTCTGCTGTGCTCCCTGTCAGGGCAGTCATCGATTGTGGCCGGGCACCAACTAGTTCTTCTGGTCTCAGGGTGATGTAGGTCTCTGGTTCATGTGGCCCTTTCTGTCTCTTGGGCTCTTAATTGTCGTGTGGCCTTGGTGTTCTTCATTTTCCTTTGCTCCAGGTGGGTTGAGACAAATTGATGCATCTTAGATGGCCGCTTGTTAGCATTTAAGACCCCAGACGCCACATTTCAAAGTGGGATGCAGAATGATTTCATAATAGAATTATTTTGCCAATTGACTTAGAAGTCCCCACAAACCATGTTCCCCAGACCCCCGCCCCTGCTCCGCTGACCTTTGCAGCATTCATTTTATCCCGGAAACTTCTTTGCTTTTGGTCCAGTCCAATTGAGCTGACCTTCCATGTATTGAGTGTTGTCTTTCCCTTCACCTAAAGCAGTTCTTATCTATTGATTATTCAATAAAAAACCCTCTCCCACCCTCCCTCCCTCTGCGCCTCGTAACCACAAAAGTATGTGTTCTTCTCAGGTTTACTATTTCTCAAGATCTTATAATAGTGGTCTTATACAATGTTTGTCCTTTTGCCTCTGACTAATTTCGCTCAGCATAATGCCTTCCAGGTTCCTCCATGTTATGAAATGTTTCACAGATTCCTCACTGTTCTTTATCGATGCATAGTATTCCATTGTGTGAATTTACCACAATTTATTTAACCATTCATCCGTTGACGGACACCTTGGTTGCTTCCAGCTTTTTGCTATTGTAAACAGAGCTGCAATAAACATGGGTATGCATATATCTGTTTGTGTGAAGGCTCTTGTATCTCTAGGGTATATTCCGAGGAGTGGAATTTCTGGGTTGTATGGTAGTTCTATTTCTAACTTTTTAAGAAAACGTCAGATAGATTTCCAAAGTGGTTGTACCATTTTACGTTCCCACCAGCAGTGTATAAGAGTTCCAATCTCTCCGCAGCCTCTCCAACATTTATTATTTTCTGTTTTTTGGATTAATGCCAGCCTTGTTGGTGTGAGATGGAATCTCATCGTAGTTTTAATTTGCATTTCTCTAATGGCTAATGATCGAGAGCATTTTCTCATGTATCTGTTAGCTGCCTGAATATCTTCTTTAGTGAAATGTGTGTTCATATCCTTTGCCCACTTTTTGATTGGGTTGTTTGTCTTTTTGTGGTTGAGTTTTGACAGAATCATGTAGATTTTAGAGATCAGTCGCTGGTCGGAGATGTCATAGATGAAAATTCTTTCCCAGTCTGTAGGTGGTCTTTTTACTCTTTTGGTGAAGTCTTTAGATGAGCATAGGTGTTTGATTTTTAGGAGCTCCCAGTTATCGGGTTTCTTTTAATCATTTTTGGTAATGTTTTGTATTCTGTTTATGCCTTGTATTAGGGCTCCTAGGGTTGTCCCTATTTTTTCTTCCATGATCTTTATCGTTTTACTCTTTATGTTTAGGTCTTTGATTCACTTGGAGTTAGTTTTTGCGCATGGTGTAAGGTATGGGTCCTGTTTCATTTTTTTGCAAATGGATATCCAGTTATGCCAGCACCATTTGTTAAAAACGTTATCTTTTCCCCAATTAACTGACTCTGGTCCTTTGTCAAAAATCAGCTGCTCATACGTGGATGGATCTATATCTGGGTTCTCAATTCTGTTCCATTGGTCTATGTGCCTGTTGTTGTACCAGTACCAGGCTGTTTTGACTACTGTGGCTGTATAATAGGTTCTGAAATCAGGTAGAGTGAGACCTCCCACTTTCTTCTTCTTTTTCGGTAATGCTTTACTTATCCGAGGCTTCTTTCCCTTCCATATGAAGTTGGTGATTTGTTTCTCCAACACTTTAAAAAATGACATTGGAATTTGGATCGGAAGTGCATTGTATGTATAGATGGCTTTTGGTAGAATAGACATTTTTACTATGTTAAGTCTTCCTATCCATGAGCAAGGTATGTTTTTCCACTTAAGTATGTCCTTTTGAATTTCTTGTAGTAGAGCTTCGTAGTTTTCTTTGTATAGGTCTTTTACATCCTTGGTAAGATTTATTCCTAAGTATCTTATCTTCTTGGGGGCTACCGTGAATGGTATTGATTTGCTTATTTCCTCTTCGGTGTTCTTTTTGTTGATGTAGAGGAATCCAAGTGATTTTTGTATGTTTATTTTATAACCTGAGACTCTGCCAGACTCTTCTATTAGTTTCAGTAGTTTTCTGGAGGATTCCTTAGGGTTTTCTGTGTATATAATCATGTCATCTACAAATAGTGATAACTTTACTTCCTCCTTGCCAATCCGGATACCTTTTATTTCTTTGTCTAGCCTAATTGCCCTGGCTAGGACTTCCAGCACGATGTTGAATAAGAGCGGTGATAAAGGGCATCCTTGTCTGCTTCCCGTTCTCAAGGGAAATGCTTTCAGGTTCTCTCCATTTAGAGTGATATTGGCTGTTGGCTTTGCATAGATGCCCTTTTCCTTCAATTCCTATTTTGGTAAGAGTTTTTATCATAAATGGGTGTTGGACTTTGTCAAATGCCTTTTCTGCATCAATTGATAAGATCATGTGGTTTTTGTCTTTTATTTATGTGATGGATTACATTAATGGTTTTTCTGATATTAAACCAGCCTTGCATACCTGGTATAAATCCCACTTGATCATGGTGAATTATTTTTTTGATGTGTTGTTGGATTCTATTGGCTAGAATTTTGTTGAGGATTTTTGCATCTATGTTCATGAGGGATATAGGTCTATAATTTTCTTTTTTTGTAATGTCTTTACCTGGTTTTGGTATCAGGGAGATGGTGGCTTCATAGAATGAGTTGGGTAGTATTCCGTCATTTTCTATGGTTTGAAATACCTTCAGTAGTAGTGGTGTTAACTCTTCTCTGAAAGTTTGGTAGAACTCTGCAGTGAAGCCGTCCGGGCCAGGGCTTTTTTTTGTTGGGAGTTTTTTGATTACCGTTTCAATCTCTTTTTTTGTTATGGGTCTATTTAGTTGTTCTACTTCTGAATGTGTTAGTTTAGGTAGGTAGTGTTTTTCTAGGAATTCATTCATTTCTTCTAGGTTTTCAAATTTGTTAGAGTACAATTTTTCATAATAATCTGAAATGATTCTTTTAATTTCATTTGGTTCTGTTGTGATGTGGTCCTTCTCGTTTCTTATTCGGGTTATTTGTTTCCTTTCCTGTATTTCTTTAGTCAGTCTGGCCAATGGTTTATCAATTTTGTTAATTTTTTCAAAGAACCAGCTTTTGGCTTTGTTAATGCTTTCAATTGTTTTTCTGTTCTCTAATTCATTTAGTTCAGCTCTAATTTTTATTATTTGTTTTCTTCTGGTGCCTGATGGATTCTTTTGCTGCTCACTTTCTATTTGTTCAAGTTGTAGGGACAGTTCTCTGATTTTGGCTCTTTCTTCTTTTTGTATGTGTGCATTTATCGATATAAATTGGCCTCTGAGCACTGCTTTTGCTGTGTCCCAGGGGTTTTGATAGGAAGTATTTTCATTCTCGTTGCTTTCTATGAATTTCCTTATTCCCTCCTTGATGTCTTCTATAACCCAGTCTTTTTTCAGGAGGGTATTGTTCATTTTCCAAGTATTTGATTTCTTTTCCCTAGTTTTTCTCTTATTGATTTCTAGTTTCATTGCCTTGTGGTCTGAGAAGATGCTTTGTAATATTTCGGTGTTTTGGACTCTGCAAAGGTTTGTTTTATGACCTAATATGTGGTCTATTCTAGAGAATGTTCCATGTGCGCTAGAAAAAAAGTATACTTTGCAGCAGTTGGGTGGAGAGTTCTGTATAAGTCAATGAGGTCAAGTTGGTTGATTGTTGTAAGTAGATCTTCCGTGTCTCTATTGAGCTTCTTACTGGATGTCCTGTCCTTCTCCGAAAGTGGTGTGTTGAAGTCTCCTACTATAATTGTGGAGGTATCTATCTCACTTTTCGATTCTGTTAAAATTTGATTTATGTATCTTGCAGCCCTGTCATTGGGTGCATAAATATTTAATATGGTTATGTCTTCCTGATCAATTGTCCCTTTTATCATTATATAGTGTCCTTCTTTATCCTTTGTGATGGATTTAAGTGTAAAGTTTATTTTGTCAGAAATTAATATTGCTACTCCTCTTCTTTTTTGCTTATTGTTTGCTTGATATATTTTTTTCCATCCTTTGAGTTTTAGTTTGTTTGTGTCTCTAAGTCTAAGGTGTGTCTCTTGTAGGCAGCATATAGATGGATCGTGTTTCTTTATCCAGTCTATGACTCTCTGTCTCTTTGTTGGTGCATTTAGTCCATTTACATTCAGTGTAATTATAGATAAATAAGTTTTTAGTGCTGTCATTTTGATGCCTTTTTATGTGTGTTGTTGACAATTTCATTTTTCCACATACTTTTTTGTGCTGAGACGTTTTTCTTAGTAAATTGTGTGTTCCTCATTTTCATAGTGTTTGACTTTATGTTAGTTGAGTCGTTATGTTTTTCTTGGCTTTTATCTTGAGTTATAGAGTTGTTATACCTTTTTGTGGTTACCTTATTATTTACCCCTATTTTTCTAAGTAAAAACCTAACTTGTATTGTTCTATATCGCCTTGTATCACTCTCCATATGGCAGTTCAATGCCTCCTGTATTTAGTCCCTCTTTTTGATTATTGTGATCTTTTACATATTGACTTCCATGATTCCCTGTTATGTGTATTTTTTTTTAATTAATCTTAATTTGTTTGTTTTTGTGATTTCCCTATTTGAGTTGATATTAGGACATTCTGTTTTGTGTCCTTGTGTTGTGCTGATATCTGATATTATTGGTTTTCTGACCAAACAATATCCTTTAGTATTTCTTGTAGCTTTGGTTTGGTTTTTGCAAATTCTCTAAACTTGTATTTATCTGTAAATATCTTAATTTCGCCTTCATATTTCAGAGAGAGTTTTGCTGGATATATGATCTTTGGCTGGGCAGTTTTTCTCCTTCACTGTTCTGTATATGTCGTCCCATTGCCTTCTTACCTGCATGGTTTCTGCTGAGTAGTCTGAACTTATTCTTATTGATTCTCCCTTGAAGGAAACCTTTCTTTTCTCCCTGGCTGCTTTTAAAATTTTCTGTTTATCTTTGGTTTTGGCGAGTTTGATGATAATATGTCTTGGTGTTTTTCTTTTTGGATCAATCTTAAATGGGGTTCGATGAGCATCTTGGATAGATATCCTTTCATCTTTCATGATGTCAGGGAAGTTTTCTGTCAGTTCTTCAACTATTTTCTCTGTGTTTTCTGTCCCCCCTCCCTGTTCTGGGACTCCAATCACCCGCAGGTTATCCTTCTTGATAGAGTCCCACATGATTCTTAGGGTTTCTTCATTTTTTTTAATTCTTTTATCTGATTTTTTTTCAGCTATGTTGGTGTTGATTCCCTGGTCCTCCAGATGTCCCAGTCTGCATTCTGATTGCTCGAGTCTGCTCCTCTGACTTCCTATTGCATTGTCTAATTCTGTGATTTTATTGTTAATCTTTTGGATTTCTACATGCTGTCTCTCTATGGATTCTTGCAACTTATTGATTTTTCCACTATGTTCTTGAATAATCTTTTTGAGTTCTTCAACAGTTTTATCAGTGTGTTCCTTGGCTTTTTCTGCAGTTTGCCTTATTTCGTCTGTGATGTCTTGAAGCATTCTGTAAATTAGTTTTTTATATTCTGTATCTGATAATTCCAGGATTGTATCCTCATTTGGGAAAGATTTTGATTCTTTTGTTTGGGGGGTTGTAGGAGCTGTCATGGTCTGTTTCTTTAAGTGGTTTGATATGGATTGTTGTCTCCGAGCCATCACTTGGAAACTAGTTTTTCCAGAAAATCCGCTAAAAAAAAAATGCAGTCAGATCCCTATCGGAGTTCTGCCTCTGGCTTAGGCTATTCGGATGTTAATGAAGCCGCCTGGGGAGGGTGGGTGAGGGAACAGAGAGATAGGAGAGTAGCACCTCAGAATATAGCCAGAGTTGCTTGTCTTGCTTGGAATGACTATTATATCTGCAAATCCCACGGGGCGCGTCGCCTATGTATGCTGGCTGTCTGAAGATTGCCCCCGGGGGGTCTGGCCCGCTGGAGTCACGGTCAGATCCTCTGCTTCCAGCCCCACGCCCAGGGTCAAGGCTCCCCTGCTGGGATGGTGCACTCTCGACTCCAAAATCAGTCGCTGCCTCCCGGGGACTTCTCTTCCCGCCAGCCGCATCGCCATGCCGCTCCTGCGAACTGGCTGGGCCCCCTCCCGGGGTTAGTTCAGGTAAGTGGAGCAGCTCCCCGTTCTTGTGCCGTGACCGAGTGTCCCGGCTGGGACGCTGTTCTCCCTGCTCCAATACCAGTCGCTGCCTCCAGGAGACTTCTCCTACCGGCTGTGTCCCATTCCGCCTGAGCGAACTGGCTGGGCCCCCTCCCGGGGTTAGTTCAGGGGGGTGGAGCAGCTCTCTGTGTTTATGCCGTACCTGCATCCAGTCCAAATCCCGCCGGGACGGTTCCCCGGCTGGGACACTGCTCTCCCCGCTCCCAGACCAGTCACTGCCTCCCGGGGACTTCTCCCACCGGCTGCGTCACCACGCTGCCCGCGCGAACCTGCTGGGCCCCCTACCGGGGTTAGTTAAGGGGGGTGGAGCAGCTCTCTGTGCTTGTGCCATACCTGACTGGTACGCTGGCTCCAGGCTCAGAAAACAATTGCTGCTTCCCCGTATTAGTTCGTTCTCCGTCTCTAAATCTGTGTTTGTTGTTCAGGGTTCGTAGATTGTTATGTATGTGATCGATTCACTTGTTTTTCCGTGTCTTTGTTGCAAGAGGGATCCGAGGTAGCGTCTGCCTAGTCCGCCATCTTGGCCCCGCCTCCTAGATTTTGTTTTTATTGAGACTTTATGTTTTTCCTCTTTATTTTGATGAGTGGGTTTGCTAACTTTCCTTGTGGTTACCTTGAAATTTACCCTTATCTTCCTAGGTTTGAACCAGTCTATTATTACTTGGTATCGCCTTGCCTTCCTCTCCATTAGAAAGTTCTATACTTACACTGTTTATTCCCTCTTTTATTGTTCTGACGTTGTTGTCATTTACAGATTAACGTTTCTGGTTGCCTGTTGCAATTCTTTTCATTTTGGATAGTCCTTGAGTGTTCATTTCCTATGTTAGTATCTGGACAGTACAATCTTGTGTCCTAGATTCAGGTCTGATATTTGTTCTCAGACCGAAGGACTCCCTTTAATAATTCTTGTAGGTTTGGGTTGTTTTTTACATAGTCCCTTAATTTCTGTTTTTCTGGAAACATCCGAATTTAACCATCATATTTGAACGAAAGTTTTGCAGGATATACTATTCTTGGTTGATAATTTTTTTCTTTCAAGGTTGTATATATGTCATCTCATTGCCTTCTTGCATGCATGGTTCTGCCGAATAAAGAGCTTAGTCTTATTGTTTCTTCTCTGTACGTGGCTTTTTGTTTTTCTCAAGCTGCTCACAGGATTTTTTCTTTGTCATTGTTTTTAGTGAGTGTGATTATGATATGCCTTGGTGTTTTTCTTTTGGGGTCTATATGAGGTTCATTGAGCTTCTTGGATGGTCAGCTTTTCGTCATTCATGATATTAGGGTAGTTTTCTGCCAGCAATTCTTCAACGATCCTTTCTGTGTTTTCCGTTTTCTCTCCCTGTTCTGGAACTCTGATCACTCCCAAATTTTTGCTTTTGATTGTATCCCACATAATTCTCAGGGTTTCCTCATTTTTCCTCGCTCTTTTTTCTGGCTTTTCCTCAGAGTTTTATCCAAGTGTTTGTCTTCAATTTTGCTGAAGTCTTCCATCATTTCATACGTGTTCCTTAGCCCTTCTATGACACTGTCCATTTCTGAAATCTTGTTTATCTTTTGGATTTTTAATTGTTTTTTTGTATGATTTCTAGTTGTGAATTTATTTTAGCATTTTGTTCCTGTATTACTTTCCTGAATTGTTCCATTTTTTTTGTCTGTATTTTCCATGAATTTGTCTGCCTTTTTCATAAATTAATCTATTTTTCCCTCATTTTTGTCTGCTTTTTCCTTTAACTCTTGGATTTCTTTGAATACTAGAGATTTGAACTCCCTGTCAGGTAGTTCTAGTGCATTTCCATCTACTGGAAAGTCACCTGGTGTTTTATTTTGGACGCCTACTGGAACCATCCTATCATATATATATATATATATATATATATATATATATATATATATATATATATATATATGTTTTGATATTGTCTGCTGTTTTTGGGACATTCAGTAGTTATTTTCTTCATTTCTTGGTTTTAGATTTGTTTGTTTCATCCTGCTTCTTTGCTTTATTTGGTTATGTCTGAGCAGGTGGGCTGTGCATTCTTTGTTGTTTGCTTGTCTGTAACAATACTTTTCACCTCCTTGTCCAATGGGCATGGCCATTCAGCTATGGTGCAGCAGGGCAGGCCCAGCTGAAGCAGAGGGGCTGGGATGAGTTTGTGGCATGTACTAGGGCTGACAGGGAGAGCCAGGAATCAGTGCTGGGCAGGTTCCAGTAGGCCATGCCTGTGCTACTTGGGGGTGTGATGTTCAGTGCACAGTGCAGGTAGGCAGAAAAGAGGGGGAAGGTTGTGATGTGTGGAGCTAATAGGGGTATGGGAAAGAGGAGAGAGAAACAGGAGCCAAAAACAAACAAGCAAAGAATGAGAAAAAAAAAAAAAAAGAGTGCTAAAGGAGCTTGCTGTTGGAGTGGAGAGATGAGAAACCATGAAATGGAGAAAAGAAAAAAAAAACAGAAAAAAGGAGACAGGAAAAGAAGACAGGTATAGAGAGACAAGAACTAAGACATGAAGACAGACAGAAAGGGAAAAAAAGAGAGAAAAGAAAAAAAAGAAATGCCCTCAGGGATCCTACCTATGTGGCTGTGCAGATTGGGCGAGTGGCTCCTAAGCCATGTGGTGCAGCCCAGGTAGAAGGGGCTCCCATGCTGTGAAAAGAAAACAAAGACAACAAAGCAAAACAAGAAAAAAAGCCCCAGGGATCCCACCAGAGTGGTGTCACAGGCCGGGGGAGTGGTTCCCCAGTCGAGCCTGGCTTCACAGCCTTTCAAGAAGAAGCAAAGATGGCACGTGGAGCCAGGTGTTCCAGAGAAAGGAGAAGGAGGTGGTACGAGGCACAGAAGAAACCAAAAGAAACAGAAAGAACCAACACCAGTTCAGGGGCCTGACCAGTGCCGGCAAGGTGAATCCAAGCAGCCTAAGGCCAAAGCAGTTTCTTCCCAAACAAGGGACTGCAGCTGGCAGAAAGCAGAGGAGGCCAAAGCGGGGAAGAAGAATGGGGCCAGGGCGTTAGGAAAGGGTATATCGCTGGTTACCTGATAGTCTGTCTCTTGCTGGGAACTTTCTGAACCTGCTTTCCCTACTCCCTGTCTGCAGATCTCCGATGTGGGTGGGGCAAATCCAAGCGGCATGGACACTGCACTTCCCGGCCAGCCGAGCCACTGCAGCCAGCCAGAAAGCTTGGAGGTAGAGCAACGGGGAGAGAATAGGGGGTGGGAGAGCTTGTATCGCTGGTTACCGAGTGCTCTGTCTCATGCTGAGTGTTCCGTGAAGCTGCTTTCCCGTGCTTCCTGTGTGCCAACCCCTAAGAGGAGTCCAAAATGGTGGCTCCTTGTTAAGTTAGCTGATGGGGCCCTGGCATGTATCTCTCCTTGCTCTCTGTCCTCTGTCAGTTTCTTATTCCATTCGGTGCTTGGCTGAGTTTTTTATCTCTTCACTTGACACTTCAGGTTCCAGAAATGACATTTGTCTCTGTTTTACTTAGTTTTTCAGGTCTTTGCTGTGAAGGGACAGCATGTTGCTTCTGTCTATGGCTCCATATTGGTCAGAAGTCAGCCCTGGTATATTCAATATTCTTTGCCAGCACTACAATTCAAAGGCATCAATTCTTCTTTGGTCTTCCTTATTCACTGTCTAGCTTTAGAATGCACATGAGGTGATTGAAAATACCATGGCTTGGGTCAGGCGCACCTTAGTCTTCAAGGTGACATCTTTGCTCTTCAACACTTTAAAGAGGTCCTCTGCAGCAGATTTACCCAATTCAATGCGTCTTTTGATTTCTTGACTGCTGCTCCCACGGGTGTTGATTGTGGATCCAAGTAAAATGAAATCCTTGACAACTTCTATCTTTTCTCCATTTATCATGGTGTTGCTCATTGGTCCAGTTGTGAGGATTTTTGTTTTCTTTATGTTGAGGTGTAATCCATACTGAAGGCTGGGTCTTTCTTTGATCTTCATTAGTAAGTGAGTCAAGTCCTCTTCACTTTCAGCAAGCCAGGTTGTGTCATCTGCATAACGCAGGTTGTTAGTGAGTCCTCCTCCAATCCTGATGCCCCGTTCTTCTTCATATAGTCCAGCTTCTCGTATTATTTGCTCAGCATACAGATGAAATAGGTATGGTGAAAGACTACAACCCTGACGCACACCTTTCCTGACTTTAAACCGCTCAGTATCCCCTTGTTCTGTCCGAACAGCTGCCTCTTGTTCTATGTAAAGGTTCCTCATGAGCACAATTAAGTGTTTTGGAATTCCCATTCTTCGCAATGTTATCCATAATTTATTATGATCCACACAGTCGAATGCCTTTGCATAGTCAATAAAATACAGGTAAACATCCTTCTGGTATTCTCTGCTTTCAGCCAGGATCCATCTGACATCAGCAATGATATCCCTGGTTCCACGTCCTCTTCTGAAACCGGCCTGAATTTCTGGCAGTTCCCTGTTGATGTACTGCTGTAGCCATTTTTGGATATCTTCAGCAAACTTTTGCTTGTGTGTTATATTAATGATATTGTTCTATAATTTCCACATTCGGTTGGATCACCTTTCTTGGGAATAGGCATAAATATGGATCTCTTCCAGTCGATTGGCCAGGAAGCTGTCTTCCATATTTCTTGGCAAGGTAGACAAGTATTATTTCATCTACTTTAGAGATGTAGAAACTGAAGTTCAGAGAGGTTTAGTGGCTTGCCCAAGGTTGCATGGTGAAATAATGGTGGAGGTGGAATTCATACCTGGTTTGGCTGAGTCCAAAGTCCCAATCCCAGGCCCAAGAGTTTCTACCCTCCCAGACAAGTCTCATTGACCCTCTGTTCCTGCCTGCCCTACCTCCAGCCTTGGGTTCATTTCCATGAGAAGCAAGATGGTTTAATTACATGTAAATGAGTCTTCTGTTGCATCGGAAAGTGCGTTGTGGAGGCGGATGTGACAATGTGTTAGGAAAGTCTGCATTCACCTTTGGTGGTGGGATTCTAGACCACTGCACAGAAAGGGCATTCCAGTTGGACAAAAATTTATCTTCTGTTTTTACCAGCTGAAAGGGTGAAAAGAGAACATTCCCTTTCAGAAACACTGTTCCTGAACCTCCCTCTCACTCCAAATCCCAGGGAGGAGAGCACACCCTCCCCTGCTGGGTTGTGGTCCCCTGGGTCGTGTGAGGTCTAATGCCCCTGAAATGAGGACCTGGCGGAAAGGGGTCATAGCTGTAAGGAGAAAAGTCACCACACAAGGCAGGTGAGCCCCAAATTGCACTTTGTGCTTCTCAACCCTTAGCATTCAGAATTTTCCCAGCATGTTCCATTGACCTCATGCCCAACAGTAACTGAGCAGTGATGTCCGGACTTACTTCAGCCTTCCCTCTGTCCCCATGAAAGGGCTTTCTGGGAAATACCTAACGTTGGGCCTGGGAACAGAGCTCTGCTTTAGGGAGTTTCCAGAGGGAAGGAAACTGACATTTCAGGAGCACCTTTTCCATGCTTCTCTGTGCTAATTAGCAAAAGTAAAACAGGGAAGCCCAGAACAGGCGCTACCCTTCAGGGGACTGCAACATTGTTCTTAAAAAATGAGCTTCAGTGAACCAGAATGAAGGCTGGCAGATAGCACAGGAACTGCTGGCAGGCAGATAAACAAGGTGGAAATGGCAAGTGAACAAAGGTCAAGCCCAGTCGTGGGGAAAGGACGGTGCCAGATCTCCAGGGCAGAACAGAAAAGTAGTGCATCAGTCTTTGGGGGAGAGGAGGCCTGAGCAAGAGAAGCTAAACCTGGGGGCTGGAACCTGCTAACTGTATGGCATGTGGGTTGCAGGGATTTTTACCTTTTCAACTTGCTTGTTTGCTCTTCCTGAAGATTCCTTAATCTCAGGAAGCATTGATACCAGGCCATGTTCCAGACCCAGAGTAAGAAGTTTTCTTCCCAAGGTGGGGTAAACCTGTCCCCAGTCCGTTGATGACCCATTGAGGTCCTCAGGACAGCCCTTCCTGCTGGCCTTGGTACTCCTAGTTTTGTGTATTCTCTGAAGGTTCTGGGTTCTCCTCCAAATTCTTTCAAGAAGCCTCTTGTGCTTGGTCCTGCAATTCTGGAAGCTAACATTCATCTTCAAGAGTAATCCAGTAAGACAGTCTCTCCTTCTTGCTTTAGCCATCTTCCCACCCACCACTAGCCCGGAGAAGGCACCTACTGATTCATAAGGATCTGTCAGGATCTCCCAGGCACCTCCCTTTCTGAATCTCAGCATCTTCTGAAGCCTTTTCTCTTACTTACCTCAGAGTTTCTCAACGGGAGCACTATTGACACTTTTGGGCTGAATAAGTCTTTGTTGTAGGAGCTGTCCTGTACTTTTTGATAGCATTCCTGTCCTCTACCCACTAGACGCCAGTAACGTATACCAGTTGTGGCAACAAGAAAATGTCTCCAGACATTGCCACGTGTTCCCAGCCCTAGCCTAAGGTCTTTTTCCTCACCCTCTAGAGATACAGCAGAACCTGGACTGGGGCTAGAGGCTGGGCAGTGGTAGCTGACAAGTTGGGGGAACCACTGGAAGGGAAGCATGTGCCTTCAAGACCACCCCAGCCCCACTGTCCATGAATCTGAGTTCCCTCAGACCAGAGCTTTCCACAAGTTGCCTCCTCTTGGCTCACGCTGTGTAGTTTTTTTTCCCTTTGCCTTTTTTTTTTTATAGGCTTCATTTCTTAGAACAGTTTTAGATTTACAGAAAAATTACAAAGAAAGGTCCCACATATCCTGCGTCTATTATTAACGTCTTAAATTAGTAAGGTAATTAATTAACGAGCCAATAGTGATACATTATTAACCAAAGTCCGTATTTTATTCAGATTTCCTTCATTTTTACCTAATGTCCTTTTCCTGTTCCAGGATCCTATCCAGGATGCCACATTACATTTGGTCATCATGTCTCCTTAGGGTCCTCTTGGTCGTGATATTTTCTCAGACTTTCCTTGTTTTTGATGACCTTGCCTTGACAGTTCTGAGGAGTACTGGTCAGGTATTTTATAGACTGCCCTTCAATTAGGATTTGTCTGATGTTTTTCTCATGATCAGACAGGGGTTTTTGACAGGAAGACCACAGAATCAAAGTGCCATTTTCCTCACATTATATCAAGGGTACATACTATCAACATGATTTATCACTGCTGATGTTGACTGTGATCACCTGGCTGAGGTAGTGTTGGTTGAGTTTTTCTACTATAGAGTTACTTTTTTCCCGCTTTGCATACTGTACGCTTTGGAAGGAAATCACTATGCACAGCCCACACTTACAAAGTGGGGATTTATGCTCTCCTTCCTTGAGGGCACAATATCTACATAAAATATCTGTGATTGTTCTGTGTGGGATATTTGTCTCTTCTTTTACATCTGCTAATTTAGTCAATCACTTACCAGTGTGGACTCATGGGTATTTATTTTATACTTTGATTTATAATCCAATACTTCTTTATTTTGTTATTCAAATTGTTCCACATTTGGCCATTGGGAGCTCTTTCAACTGACTCCTGTGTTCCTTTGACATACTTCCATCAATTTTTTTTTTTTTTTTTAACATTTCCTTACTGGCACTACAAGATGTTTCAGGCTCATCTTGCATGTTTCCTGCCCTAGTCCTAGAATCAGTTATTTCTCCAAGGAGCCCTGGTTCCTTTCATTGGAGAATGATATTAGAAACCAAGGTCTGGGCTGGGTTAGCTGTTCTTGTTGCTACTAGGGTGTCATCGCATCTAGGCCTTCTCAGCTGACAGAACAAGGAAATATATATGTATATACTAACCTGTGTATATACACATATCTATGTCTGTATTAAGCTAAACATGAGTTTATATTGATGTCTCTAATCCATTACCATATGGATCATTCTAGCCTCTCTAACCCACCTTGTTTATTTGTAAACTCCCCCCCCAACAGTGATCAACCTAGCTCCCACCATCTGCCATCCCTTTACTTAATTGCTTAGTTCTAATTTACATATATAGTAATATTAGAATTGTTAACCCCACCCCCATATCCCTGTAGGAAACAATTTTATCAACTAAAGAACAGTACTGATGTGCGGTTCCTTTTGCCTTTAGTTTTATAGACTTCATTCATTTCTAAAGTTACTTAAGTCAACACCTTTCCCCTCAACCCCGTCAGTGAGGATGTTTCATACATTTGTAATACAGTTAGATTCTCTTGTCCCAGTCTGCATTCCTTCCTGGGTCTCCCCAACCTCTTAAATGATTTGTTTGTATTTGCATACATTAAGATTCATTCTTTGTGCTATAAAGTTCTATGGGTTTTGATGAATGCACCATTACAGTATCATACAGAATATCTTCACTGCTCTAAAAATCCCCTATGCTTCATCTGTTCAGCCCTTCTCCCTACCCCAAACAGCAGGCAACCACTGATCTTTTTAATGTCCCTATAGTTTTGTCTTTTCCAGATTGTCATACAATTAGAGTGATTCAGCTTGTAGCCTTTTCAGACTGGCTTCTTTCACTTAGCAATATTCATTTAAGGTTGTCCATGTCTTTTTTATGACTTGATAGCACATTTCCTTTTATTACTGAATAATATTCCATTGTACAGATGTACCACAGTTTTTTATGCTTTTAGCTATTGAAGGATATTTTGGTTGCTTCCAATTTTTAGTGATTATAAATAAAACTGCTGTAAACATTTGTGTTTGGGTTTTTGTGTGGACATATGTTTTCCTCTCATTTGGGTAAATATCTAGGAGCATGATTGCTGAATCATACAGTAAGACCAAGTATAGCTTTGTATGAAACTGCCAGACTATCTTCTGAAGTGGCTGTACCATTCTGCGTTCCCACCAGCGACAAATGAGAGTTCTTCCTGCTCTGAATCCTCACCAGCGTTCGGATTTGTCAGTGATTGGGTTTTAGCCATTCTTATAAGTGTATAGTGGTATCTCACTGTTATTTTAACTTGCAGTTCCCTAAGGAATTGGGATCAACTAGAAGGCAATTAACAACAACAAAAACAACAACGACAAATGATGTTGAAGATCTTCTAATATGCTTATTTGCCATTTGTGTATTTTTTTGGTAAGGTGTGTGTTCAGATCTTTTGCTCATTTTTTAATTTGATTATTTGTTTTCTTATTATCGAGCTTTGTTATTTGCATATTTTGGATGCTGTCATTGTATGCCATTGAGTCGATTCTGACTCCTAGTGACCCTACAGGACAGAGTAGAACTGGCCCATAGTGCTTCCTAGGCTGTAATCTTTACTGCAGCTGATTGCCAGATCTTTTCTCCCACGGAGCCACTAGTGGGTTCAAACCGCCAACCTTTTGGTTAGTAGCCGAGCTCTTAACCACTTTGTCACCAGGGCTCCTTGAATTTGCAATATATATTTAAAGTTAATCTAAGTTCACTTTCAAATAACACTGTGCCACTTTTTGGGTAGTATAGGTAGTTTATAACAGATTATTCCAAATTCTTTCCTCCTGTCCCTTCCAACATTACTGTCATGCATTTCACTTACCTGTAAACTATAGTCATCCAATATATTGTTGCCAGTGGTAATTTAAACAAACTGTTATCAGTTAGATCAATAAAAAGAAATTAAAAGATGTTATTTATTCCTTCTCTGACACTCTTCCTTTCTTTATGTAGATTCAAGTTTCTGATCTATATGATTTTCCTTCTCTCTGAAGAACTTTTAATTTTCTTGTAAGGCAAGCTACTGGCAACAAATTCTCCCAATGTGTGTTTGAGAAAGTCATTATTTCTCCTTCACTTTTTCAAAATGTAAACCAAGATGAGTATTTATCACATACATAGGTAAAAACAACATAATTTGATTATATTTACAAAGACAAGTCACTTACAAACTGAGAATGCCAGTGGCTTGATCTTTTGTTATGTGTATTTTTAACAGTTAATATTTTTTTTTAAGATAATTTTAGACTTACAGAAGAGTTGCAAAAGTAATCGAGTTCCTGTATACCCTTTACCCAGCTTCCTCTAGATGTGAACATCTTGCATAACCATAGAACATTGATCAAAACTAAGAAATTCACCTTGGATTTAGGACTAATTTAGGATTTATTTGGATTTGACCGGTTTTTCCACTCAAGTCCTTCCTCTGTTCCAGAATCCCATCCAGCATCCCACATTGCATTCAGTTGGGATGTCTCCATAGTCTGCCCTGATCTGTGGCGACTTCTTAGTCTTTCCACGTCTTTCATGCCCCTGATAGTTTTGAAGAGGACTGGTCAGTTATTCTGTAGAATGCCCCTCATTTTGGGATTATCTGATATTTTCTCCATTTCCAGCTTTTTCACTGACTACATTACATTCACCTTACTGCCCAGGCCAGGGATACAGTGACTACTATATGATCTAAGTATTTCTGAGACTAGCCTGGCAGGGTATTACAGAAGCTGGGGGTCAAAGAGTATGGACTGTGGAGCCATACAGCCTAGGTTCTGATCCTGGCTCTGCCACTTACCTGCTATGTGACCTTGTGAAAGTCACTTGACCACTCTGTGCCTCACTGTCCTTGTCTGCAAAATAGACACAATAATTGAACTGACTTCATAGGATTGCAGTGAGGATTAAATGGGTTAAAGTATGAAGCACATAGAACAGTGCCTCACATTAGCAGTCACTCCGTATGCCTTAGCTGTTACCGTGGCTACATTCTCTGCTACGGTCCTCCCTACCCACCAGTCAAACCTAGTGATATCTTGATGTTACTTCTCAGGTCTGCAATTATGAGCATGGTTCTGACCAGAGTGATGACTTTGCAGTAAAGCCCTGGAGTTTTTGGAAATGATCCTCATGTGCCATCTAGAAAAGCCATGTCAACTGGAGGGCCCAAACTTTGGATGCCTGGGCCACATGGAGGTTCAGGTTTCCAGATCCTCCTTGCTGTGCTCAGCTCTTACACTGCCCTCGTTATGCCCCACCCCCTCCCATCCAGCCCACATCAGCAGCCCTGGGATCTGCTCAGAAATTGTTCCGGGTCCCCTTTCTCTACTCCGTTTTTATGTTCCCTTTGTTCTTCATCCTTTTGGGCATCTTGCCTTGGACTCCTCTTCACCTTGCTCCTCTGAATTGATGTGAGGAATTGAAGCATGGTGGTATACACCCAGCTTCTCTAGAAAGCCCGTCTGGGTTAGATTTCCAGCTTTATCACTTAAAAATTATTTCAATCTGTTCTGTGTGCTTCCGTTTCTTTGTATCTAAACAAGGCTAATAATAGTAATAATAATTATAGCTACATTTAAAAACTAAAAACCAAACCCATTGCCGTTGAGTCGGTTCTGATTCATAGCGACCCAATAGGACAGAGTAGAACTGCCCCATAGAGTTTCCAAGGAACGCCTGGTGGATTTGAACTGCCAACCTTTTGATTAGCAGCCACAGCACTTAACCACTATACCATCAGGGTTTCCATAATTACACTTACTGAGGCTTTACTCTGTGTGAGGCACCACTCTGTTACCTCTCTTATTTAATGCTCATCACAACTGTGTGACATAAGTAGTAGCATTATCCACTTTGCAGATGAGGAAATTGAGTGTCTAAGCGACCCTCCCAAGATCACACAGCTAAGACATGGAGAAGCCAGGATTCAAATCCAACCTGGCTTTAAAGTCCACACTCTTATTCCCTGCACTCTTTATCACATATGGTCTCATTGGGTTTCTGGGGCTAAGTAAAATAATCTATATAAAAGAGCAACATGCCTGGCTCAGAGTTAATGTTCAGTAAACTTTAGCTATTTTTGTTGTCGTTAGGTGCCGTTGACTCAGTTCTGACTCATAGCGACCCTACATACAAGAGAACAAAATGCTGCCCAGTCCTGTGCCACCCCCACAATTGTTGTTATGCTTGAGCCCATTGTTGCAGCCACTGTGTCAAACCACCTCATCGAGGGTCTTCCTCTTTTTTGCTGACCCTCTACTTTACTAAGAGTGATGTACTTCTCCAGGGACTGGTCCCTCCTGATAACATGTCAAAAATATGTGACATGAACTCTCACCATCCTTGCTTCCAATGAGCATTCTGGCTGTACTTCTTCTAAGACAGATTAGTTCGTTCTTAGGGGAGTCCATGGTATATTCAATATTCTTCACCAACTCTATAATTCAAAGGCATCAGTTCTTCTTCAGTCTTCCTTATTCATCGCCCAGCTTTTGCATGCCTATGAGGTTGAAAGGTGCGGCGTGAGAAAGAGATCGTAGGGGCCTAGCACCCCGGGTATTGTAGCATAGTTTCTGCACAGCTCACATAGTTAGTTTTCACATACCCTGGTGATTTTGAGATTTGTGGTTTGTTTCTTCCCTTTCCTCTCACTTTCTCCATGATTTTATGAAGCTTAAAATTAACCTATGTTCCTTTTGGAGAAGCAGAACAGCAATCAATAAGACCTGGGACGAGACAACTAGACAAGGGGAGCCCATCTTGTGACCAAAACCAGGATGGCATCAGAGGACCACTAAGAATACTCACAGAAGGTCAACATGTTTGAAATGTGGTCAACATGCCCCCTCAGAGGAGAACTGCCAATCTCCAGGTTCTTCAAGCCTAAGCCCTAACTCTATAAAACCCTCCTGTCGGTCTCTGAGAGACAGGTTTTGGAGGAGCCCATTCCCCTCTGTTTCTTGTATGCCGGTATACAATAAAGCCCTCTTGCTGCTCACCTCACCCCTATCTCAGTATCTCAGTATGGTCTTTGAGGCAGGTGGCTCAAACCTGTGTTTTGCAGTAACAAGGTGACTGAAAACACCATGGCTTGAGCCAGACACAGCTTAGTCCTTAAAGTGACATCTTTGCTTTTTAACACTTTGAAAAGGTCTTTCACAGCAGATTTACCCAATGCAATGCATTGTTTGATTTCTTGACTACTGCTTCCATGGGCGTTGATTATGGATCCAAGTAAAATGAAATCCTTGCCAACTTCAATATTTTCTCCATTTATCATGATTTTGCTTATTGGTCCAGTTGTAAGGTTTTTTGTTTACTTCATGTTGAGGTGTAATCCATACCGAAGGCTATTATCAGTCTCCTATGATTTCTCTGTCTCCTTCACTTTTTTTTTCAATTGTGGTGAAAATATGCACAGCAAAACATACTCCAACAATTTCTACATGTATAATTCAGTGACATTGATTACATTCTTTAAGCCGTGTAACCATTCTTGCTATCTTTTCCCAAATTATTCCACCACCATTAACATAAACTCAATGACCCTGTAAGAGCCACGTGGGGCCGGCACATGACCTCCTCTAACTTCACAAGGTGGAAGGAGAATCAAGATCAACAGCCCAAGGCTGAGTCCTGTGAGGTGGAGCTCAAACATGCCTCCTCTCTCTCCCATCTTTACCAATTCTGACACCAACTGTCCCTCCCATGCCACCCTATACTTCTCAGCCGGGTTCGATAATTCATCACAATGGCCACACAGAACTCACAGGCCATACTCACAGTTATGGTGTTTATTAGGGAAGTAAAAGGTTACCAGTAAGTTTCAGGAACTGTTCAGGATACAGTTCTTCTGTCAGGACAGCATCTTTTCAGCCACACTCACAGTCACGCCTCTGTTTGGCCACTGGGCCTCTGCCCTGCTCTGGCAAGTGTTGTTACAAATCTCTTTCACTCTGCTAATAAATGCCGAGAGGCACCCCACTCTGCCAATAAGCCTCGGCCCAAAGATGCTCAGCTATAGCTCCATGGGTTGGCAAACGTAGCTCCACCAAGTGCCCAGAGGCACACGACTCCGCCAGCAAATCTCCTGCTCAAAAGCTCTCAGCTTTCCTACTCTGTGGGCCAGGAAGCCTACTGTGCTGTCTCCTACTGGTCCCCTAGTTCTGCTGCTGTTTGTCTGCCGCCATTCCTTGCCATCTTCAATGTTAAAGCTCTCTCGGTCACCTGGTTTCAGAAGCTTCTCAGCACAGGGATCCTAGATCCAAAAGACACACTCCGCTCTCGGTTCTTTTTCCTTGGTGGTAGTGAGATCCTCTCTTCCCACGCCTGGGATGGCTCGTTTGAAGCTTAGAGGGATGGCAAAATTGACGAATCCCTTTGGTGGGTCACAATTACCTTATTTGCACAGTCCTGCCCAATAACTTGGGTGGGAATTACAGGACCATGGTAAGACCACACAAAAGTGATCCATTACACCACAGCTCCCTAAGCAAAAACTCTCCCTTCCTCCCTGCGGTGCAATGGATTACTTTTAATGTGGCCTTTCTTGCCATGGTCTTGTAACTCCCTCCAAATGATTGAGTAGGACCACGCAAATAAGGTGCTTGTGGACTACCAAGGGGATTGGACAACTTGCTAACAATGCAAATAAAGTGTATGGCACCCTTGTTGGGTTGTTGTTGTTGTTGTTAGGTGCTGTAGAGTCAGTTCCAGTTCATGATCCCATGAACAACAGACCAAAACACTACCCGCTCCTGCGCCATCTTCACAATCCTTGTTATGTTTGAATTCATTGTTGTAGCCACTGTGTCAGTCCGTCTTTTCAAGGGTCTTCCTCTTTTTCACTGACCTTCTTCTTTACCAAGCAAGATGTCCTTCTCCAGAGACTGGTTCCTCCTGATAACATGTCCAAAGTATGTGAGACAAAGTCTCACCATACTCACTTCCAAGGAGCACTCTGGCTGTATTTCTTACAAGACAGACTTGTTCATTCTTCTGGCAGTCCATGTTATATTCAATATTCTTCACCAACACCATAATCCAAAGGCATAAATTCTTTGGTCTTCCTTATTCATTGTCCAGCTTTCCCATGCATATGAGGCAACTGAAAATATCATGGCTTGGGTCAGGCACACCTTGGTCCTTAAAGTGACTGGAATTTTTATTCTTCATGATGTTATCCATACTTTGTTATGATCCACACAGTCGAATGCCTTTGCATAGTCAATAAAACACAGGTAGACATCTTTCTGGTAGTCTCTGCTTTCAGCCAGGATCCATCTGACCTCACCAATGATATCCCTGGTTCTACATCCTCTTCTGAATCCGGCTTGAATTTCTAGCAGTTCCCTGTCAATGTACTGCTACATCCTCTTTGGAATGCTCTTCTGCAAAATTTTACTTGTGTGTGATAGATATTGTTCAATAATTTCCACATTTTGTTGGACCACCTTTCTTTGGAATGGGCACAAATACGGATCTCTTCCAGTCAGTTGGCCAGGTAGCTGTCTTCCAAATTTTTTGGCATAGATGAGTGAGTGCCTACAGCGTTGCATTCGTTTGATGAAACATCTCAATTGGTATTCCGTCAATTCCTGGAGCCTTGTTTTTTGCCAATGCCTTCAGTGCAGCTTGGACCTCTTCCTTCAGTACTATCGGTTCCAGATCACATGCTACCTCCGGAAACAGTTGAACATCAATAAATTCTCTTTGGTACAGTGACTCTGTGTACTCCTTCCATCTGCTTTTGTTGCTTCCTGCATCATTCAGTATTTTGCCTATAAACCAAAAAACCAAACCCTTTGCCGTCAAGTCGATTCCAACTCCTTCAAAATTACAACTCAAGGCTTGAAATTTTTCTTCAGTTCTTTTGGCTTAAGAAATGCTAAGGGTGTTCTTCCCTTTTGGTTTTCTAACTTCAAGTCTTTGCACATTTCATTATAATATTTACTTTGCCTTCTCTAGCTGCCCTTTGAAATCTTCTGTACAGTTCTTTTACTTCATCATTTCTTCCATTCACTTTAGCTACTCTATGTTCAAGAGCAAGTTTCAGAGTCTCTTCTGACACCCATTTTGGTCTTTTCTTTCTTCGTGTCTTTTTAATGACACTTTGCCTTCTTCATGTATGATGTCCTTGACGTCTTCCCACAACTCGTCTGGTCTTCGGTCATTAGTGTTCAATGCGTCAAATCTCTTTCTTGAGATGGTCTCCAAATACAGGTGGATATACTCAAGATATATGGAGTGAGACCAAGCAAATAAGTTGTACGGAACACTAATGAGGAGTTTGGTGAATTTTGCCTTCCCGCTAACTTAAAGGGAGACGCAGGGGGAGAGGGGGAAGCTGTAACACAGGAGACAGAAAGAGATGGCGGCGCAGCAACAGCACGAGCAAAAGCAACACGATACAGTAGGAACCAAGAGATTGGCAGGAGATGGCTGCGGTGGGGATTGCCGACCCACGGAGCTAGGAGCTTTGTAATACTCACCCTAGTAGGGCAGAGGTGAGGCCAAGAGATGGAAGAGAGGCCTGCTGGCAAGCATGACTAAAAAAAAAGCTGTCCTGATTGAAAAACTATACCCTGAGTCATTTCTGACCCTGAGTTGTACCCTGTTACTTCTCTAATAAACCACTTAACTATCAGTACAATCTATGAGTTCTGTGAGACACTGCAGAGAATTACAGAAACCAAAGACTAGAGGGAGAGTACTGAGGGGAGGAGGAGGAGTTGATGTTAGAGATGATGGAGTGGTACAGCAGTTTGGAAAAGTTGGACATTTGGGGCATATTTAACCAGCTTTGTGCTGATCCTTGTAAAAGAAAGTATACATTGCTCTCCCTCACCCCTGGTAACCACTAACAATTTTTGGTTTCTATATATTTTCCTATTCCATATAAGTGAGATCATATAGTATTTACCCTTTTTTGACTAATTTTGTTCAGCATAATGTATTCAAGGTTCATCCATGTGTGGCATGCATCAGAACTTCATTTCTCTTTATCACTGAATAATACTCCATTGTATATTTATATACCACATTCACTTATCCATTCATCTCTTGATAGACATTTTCATTGTTTCCCCCTTTTAGCTATTGTGAATGGTGCTGCAATGAACACTGATGTACGTGTGTCTGTTCGTGTTGCTGCTTTCAAGTCTCTTGGGCATATACCGAAGAGTGAAATAGTTGGGTCCTATGTAGTTTATCCACTGCTGGTGGCAATGTTTTAGTACTGCCACTGTGGAAAACAGTTTGGTGGGTCCTCAGAAAGTTAAACATAGAACTACCATACACCAAAACCAAACCCACTGCTGTCAAGTCAATTCCAACTCATAGCAACCCCGTAGGACAAAGTAGACCTGCCCTATAGAGTTTTCAGAGAGCCCAGCTCTTAACCACTGCACCATCAGGGCTCCATTAAAACATTAAAAAATTACAGTTCCCCTCTAAGTCAATTGGCAAAATAATACTATTCTGAAAACATTCTGCATCCTACTTTGAAATGTGGCATCTGGGGTCCTAAATGCTAACAAGCGGCCATCTAAGATGCATCAATTCATCTCAACCCACCTGGATCAAAGAAGAATGAAGAACACCAAGGTCACACGACAACTATGAGCCCAAGAGACAGAAAGGGCCACATGAACCAGAGACTTACATCATCCTGAGACCAGAAGAACTAGATGGTGTCCGGCCACAAGCGATGACTGCCCTGACAGGGAGCACAACAGAGAACCCCTGAGGGAGCAGGAAATCAGTGGGATGCAGACCCCAAATTCTCATAAAAAGACCAGACTTAACGGTCTGACTGAGACTAGAGGAATCCCGGCGGTCATGGTCCCCAAACCTTCTGTTGGCCCAGGACAGGAACCATTCCCGAAGACAACTCATCAGACATGGAAGGGACTGGACAATGGGTTGGAGAGAGATGTTGATGAAGAGTGAGCTACTTGTATCAGGTGGACACTTGAGACTGTGTTGGCATCTCCTGTCTGGAGGGGAGGTGGGAGGGTAGAGAGGGTTAGAAACTGGCAAAATTGTTATGAAAGGAGAGACTGGAAGGGCTGACTCATTAGGGGGGAGAGTAAGTGGGAGTATGGAGTAAGGTGTATATAAGCTTATATGTGACTGACTGACTGACTTGATTTGTAAACATTCACTTAAAGCTCAATAAAAATTATTAAAAAAAAAAAATTACAGTTCCCTAATACAGGGTTGCTATGAGTCAGAAACAACTCAACAGCAATGGGTTTGGTTTTGGTTTATGGTAGTTCTATAGTTCTATGTCCAGCTTTTTGAGGAAACACCCAAGTGTGTTCTACAATGGCAGTACCAAAACGTGCCCACCGGCAGTGGGTGAGGTTTCCTGTTTCTCCATAATCTTGCCAAAACATTTTTTTTTTTTTTTTTGTGGGTGTGAGGTGATATCTCATTTGGTTTTCATTTGCTCTTTCACTTTTGAAGGATAATTTTACTGGGTATAGAATTCTAGGTTGGTTGGTTTTTTTCTTAAAATACTTTAAATATTTCATGCTGCTTTCTTCTTGTTTGCATAGTTTCTGAAGAGAAAAAAGTTCAATGTATTTCTTATCCTTGTTCCTTTATAGGAAAGACATTTTTTCCTCTGATATCTTTCAAGATTTTCTTTATCTTTGGTTTTCTGCAATTTGCATATTGTATACCTATGTGTAGATTGTTTGATGCATATTTGTGTTCATTCCAAAGAAAAGTGATCCAACAAAATGCAGAAATTATCAAACAATATCATTAATATCACACACAAGTAAAATTTTGCTGAAGCTCATTCAAAAAGCATTTGCAGCAGCACATCGACAGGGAACTGCCAGAAGTTCAAGTTGGATTCAGAAGAGGACATGGAATGAGAAATATCATTGCTGATGTTAGATGGTTCTTGGCTGAAAACAGAGAATACTAGAAAGATGTTTATCTGTGTTTTATTGACTATGCAAAGGCATTTGGCTGCATGGATCATAACAAATTATGGGTAACACTGGCAAAGAAAGGGAATTTCAGAACACTTAATTGTACCCAAGCAGAACCTGTACATAGACCAAGAGGCAGTCATTCGACCATAACAAGGGGATACTGCGTCATTTAAAGTCAAGAAAGGTGTGTGTCAGGGTTGTATCCTTTCACCATACTTATTCAATGTGTATACTGAGCAAATAATCTGAGAAGCTGGACTACATGAAGAAGAATGGGGCATCAGGATAGGAAGAAGACTTATTAACAACCTGGGATATGCAGATGACACAACCTTGCTTGCTGAAAATGAAGAGTACTTGAAGCACTTACTGATGAAGATCAAAGGCTACACCCTTCAGTATGGATTGCACCTCAACATAAACAAAACAAAGATTCTCACAACTGGACGAATAAGCAAGATCACAATAAATGGAGAAAACATTGAAGTTGCTAGTGATTTTATTTTACTTGGATCCACAATCAATGCCCATGGAAGCAGCAGTCAAGAAGTCAAACAATGCATTGCATTGGGCAAATCTGCTGCAAAGGACATCTTTAATGTGTTAAAAGTAAAGATGTTACTTTGAGGACTAAGGCACACCTGACCCAAGCCATGGTATTTTCAATTGCCTCATATGCATGGGAAAGCTGGACAATGAATAAAGAAGACCAAAGAGAAATTGACGCCTTTGAGTTATGGTGTTGGCAAAGAATATTGAATACACCAGGTACTGCCAGAAGAGCAAACAAATCTGTCTTTGAAGAAGTACAGCCAGAATGTTCCTTAGAAGCAAGGATGGAGAGATTTGGTCTCACTTACTTTGGACATGTTATCAGGAGGGACCAGTCCCTGGAGAAGGACATTATGCTTGGTAAAGTCAAAGGTCAGTGAAAGAGAGGAAGACCCTTAGCAAGATGGATTGACACAGTGGGCTCAAACACAGCAACAATTGTGAGGCTGACACAGGACCAGGCAGTGTTTGGTTCTGCTGTACATAGGGTCATAACTGACTCGATGGCACCTACCAACAACAGTGTTCTCTGAGCTTCCTAGATCGGTGGTTGGTAACATTAATTTTGTAACATTCTCAGCCATTATTACCTCAAATATTTCTTCCTTTCTTTTCCTTGTGGTATATCAATTGTGTGAAAGTTATAACTTTAGTAATTGTCCCAGTCTTTTGATATTCTGTTTTTTTTTTTTTTCATTCTTTTTTCTCTTTGTATTTCAGTCTGGGAACTTTCTATTGACTTATCTTTGAGCTCACCGATTCCGTCGTTGGCTGGGTCTAGTCTGCTGATGAACGCATCAAAGCCATTCTTCATTTCTGCTGCAGTGTGATTTCTAGCATTGATTTTTGATTCTTCCTTAGGTTTTCCATCTCTCTGCTTAGCTTACCCATCTGTCCTGCATTGTCCACTAGTACTCTTAGCATATCAATCATAGCATTTAGAATTCCTGGTCTGACAGCCCCAAAAATCTCTGCCATATCTGAGCCTGGTTCTGATGTTTGCTCTGTCTCTTCAGACTGTGTTTTTTTGCCTTTTAGCATGTCTTGTAACTTTTTGTTGAAAGCCAAATATGACATATCAGGTAATAGGAACTGAGATAAGAGGCGAGGTTTGATGTTAATCTGGCTAGGAGTTGGGCTGGGATTAATATCCTTGTAGCTTTAGATGAAAAAAAAAAAAAAAAACAGAGGCTTCAAGTACCTTCTGTGTCCTTGTTTTTGTCTCCCCTGTTGTCTTGGGGGAAACCCTGGTGGCGTAGTGGTTAAGAGCTATGGCTGCTAACCAAAAGGTGTCTTTGGATTTCCCTAAGAACGCCTCGTTAAGTAGAGTCTATGCTTTGCTGTTCTTTCTGCTGTAATTCACTCTTGTTACACTGGAGTCCTGTTGATATGGCAGTGAGGTATGGGGGAGAGGAAAAATTCCACAGTTTCATGGATAAATTTCGGTCTTTTAGTGGGTCTGGGTCCCTGGGCTGTCTTTTAGCTCCCCTTACCCCCATATACTCCTTAGGTGAGACAGAAATGCTAGAAGCGGCTGGAGTTAGGTAACTGCCCTTCACCCTAGGTGAGATAAACAAAACAAAACAAAAAACCCCATTGCCATAGATTCCAACTCATGGCAACCCCATGTGTTACACAGTAAAACTGAGCTCCGCAGAATTTTCTTAGTTGTAATCTTTATGGAAGCAGATCACCGTTGGGTATGATTAAAACGCCAACCTTTAGGTTAGTAAAACCTGTTGCCGTAGAGTAGTTTCCGACTTCTTGTGACTCTACAGGATACAGTAGAACTGCCACATAGGGTTTCCAAGGAGCACCTGGCGGAGTCAAACTGCCAACCTTTTGGTTAGCAGCTGTAGCTCTTAACCACTACACCACCAGGGTTTCCTTTAGGTTAGTAGCCTAGTGGAAACCATGAATTCTTTTCCCCTGGAGAGTAAGCCTTTGTTATTAAGAATGCTATGGGCAAATTTCAAAATGGTTACTCTACCACCACCACTATAAGACATAAGGGGATTTTTCTTGGCTTTTCACCATGAGAACCTGGCAGGGTTCCTGGAGTTAAGATCCATGAAAGTCTGGTGCCCCTCCTAAGACCGGGCCCCCAGAAGTTTCTCTCACATGAGTCCACACTCAGCCTCCAGCAATTTGTCAAAATTACCACTTAAGCGCAGAACCCTCTGGAAACTCTTCCCACTCTTCTGACTGGCAAACTCTTACTCCACCAGCAAGCCTTCTGTGGGGACACCCTCTCCAAGCTCTCTGTACACCCGTTACAGTGCCATGCCCTGGGTGTTGCTGCTGCTCTGTCAGTGTTCCTCAGCCCCAAAGGGTCCCCCCGGCAGCTGAATCCTCCCCTCACCTGAGGCAGAGGAGTCATGGGGCAGGCACTGTATCTCCCCATGGCCCTTTTTTCATCCTAAAGGGACACCAGGACACCTTGGCTGCCCTTGACCTCGGCCCTCTACAACCGGGGAGAGAAAGGGAGGTGTGGAGGGGAAGGAACACCTGTGCATGACACCTGCTGTTCAGGGCAGTAGGGGAAGGAATCTGGCTCTGAAGGCAGGATCTTTCAAATCCCAAGCTCCACCCTTTATCAGCTCTGTGAGCTTCAGTAAGCTATTTACCTTCTCTGTGCGTCACTTACTTCATCTATAAAACTGGTTAATAAACAGTATCTTAGGTCAGTCCCGCAGCCTCCACCACCGGCCGCCCCTCTGCCAGCAACTCCAGTGCCACCTCAGGCCGGCGGTCCTCGGGCAGGAGGGAGCGAGGCGGGCCAGCCACTGACCAGGCGGCGGAGGCGGCGGGGACCATGCCGGAGCAGCTCTTCCCGCGCACCCTGTGCGGCATCTCCGTGGGGCCCGCCAGGGGCGACCGTGCGCTGTAAGAAGTTTCCACAGCTGGAGGAAGCCTACAAGTGGAATTTGGAATTCCCGAAGTGCCTTTGTGAAAAGCTGGAAATAATTTCTTTAGAAATGTCTCTTAGTTTTCCATAGGACATCCAGAAACCATGAACAGCTTTAGTCGTGAAGAGTTTGACTGCCATTTCCTTGTTGCAGGTTTTACTGCCAAGGACATTCTGGACTAAAAAACTAATGAAGTCTCTTCTTCAGATGATGAAGATGCCTTGGCGACATCCTAAAGGAACATCGAAGATGGTTCAAAGCTCTTCCACGTGTCACCCCCTTTTATGCCGTCAAATGTAATGACAGTAGAGCCCTGGTGAAGACCCTAGCTGCTATCGGGACAGGATCTGACTGCGCTAGCAAGACTGTAACACCACTGGGGCTTGGTGTACCTCCAGAGAGGATAATCTATGCAAATCCTTGTAAACAAGTATCTCAAATTAAGTATGCTGCCAGGAATGGGGTTCAGATGATGACTTTTGATAGCGAGGTCGAGTTGATTAAAGTTGCCAGGGCACATCCCAAGGCCGAGTTGGTTCCAAAGCAGTCCGTGGCCTGCGTGTTAAATCTGGTACCTGTCTTACCCATGTAGTGCTGCCTAACAAGTGGATGGCTTTAACAAAGAGTTTATTCCTTCAACAGTAAAGTAGGCTGAAAGTCCAAATTCAGGGCGTCAGCTCCAGGGGAAGGCTTTTTCTCTCTGTCAGCCTTCTCATCAGTCTTCCCCCAGACTAGGAGCTCCTCTGTGCAGGGACCCCGGGTCCAAAGGACACACTCTGCTCCCAGCACTGTTTTCTTGGTGGTAAGAGGTCCCCTTCTCTCTGCTTGCTTTCTTTTATATCTCAAGAGATTGCCTCAAGACACAACCCAAACTTGTAGATTGAGTCCTGCGTCACTAACACAACTGCCTCACATTCTCCCTCATTAACATCATAGAGGCAGGATTTGCAATGTATAGGAAAATCACACAATACTGGGAATTGCGGCTCAGCCAAATTGATACACACATTTTTGGGGGGCAGTGCCGCACTCAGAACCAGCAGGCTTCATTTGGAATGGGCTGAAGAGCTAAATATTGATATCATTGGTGTCAGCTTCCATGTGGGAAGTGGCTGTACCAACCCTGAGACCTTTGTGCTGGCCATCTCTGATAACCGCTGTGTCTTTGACATGGGAGCTGAGGTTGGTTTCAGCATGTGTCTGCTTGATATTGGTGGTGGCTTTCCTGGATCTGAGGATGTGACGCTTAAATTTGAAGAGATCACCAGTGTAATCAACCCAGCAATTGACAAGTATTTTCCATCAGATTCTGGAGTGAAAATCATAGTTGAGCCAGGCAGATCCTATGTTGCATCAGCTTTCACCCTTGGTGTTAATATTGTAAAGAAAATTGTACGAAAGAAACAAGCTGAATCAAGTGAACAAACCTTTATGTATTATGTGAATGATGGAGTTTATGGATCAGTTCAACTGCGTCCTTTATGATCACGCACATGTAAAGCCCCTTCTGCAAAAGTGCCCCAAGCCAGATGAGAAGTATTATTCATCTAGCATGTGGGGACTGACATGTGATGGCCTTGATTGGGTTGTTGAACACTGTGACCTGCTAGAAATGCATGTGGGTGATTAAATGCTGTTCGAAAAGTTGGGTGCTTACACTGTTGCTGCTGCTTCTACTTTCGATGGGTTCCAGAGGCCAGCTATCTGCTATGTGATGTCCAGGCCAACATGGCAACTCATGCAAGAAATCGAGAGCCACGACTTCCCATCTGAAGTGGAGGAGCAGGATGTCAGCACGCTGCCTGCCCTGTGCTTGGGAAAGGGGCGTGCAACGCCATCCAGCGACTTGTGCTTCAGCCAGTACTAACGTGTAGGTGCCATTTCTCTAGGTGTTAACCGTGAGTTTAGCTTGAATTAAGGGATCTGGGGGGGACCATTTAACTTAATTATTGCTAGTTTTGAAATGTCTTTATAAGAGTAAGTTGGCACAGATACAACAATATGGAAGACTAGGAGATGGGGTCACACTTATCTGTGTTCCTGTGGAAACTATTTGAATATTTGTTTTATATGCATTCTTATTCATTTTTCAAACATGCTACTAAAGAATGCACCCAGCTGCCGAGCAAGCATTTGTACCTTGTCCAGTGGCAGAATGGGCCAAAGGCTGTGTTGTAACCTGCCTTAAAGTATCTTCAAATAAATAAATAGTATCTAGTGGGTGTCTAAGGATCCCTGGTGGCACAGTGGTTAAAGTGCTCAGCAGCTAACCTTTTGGTTCAAAGCCACCAGCTGCTCCTTGGGAGAGAGATGTGGCATTCTGCTTCCATAAAGATTACAGCCTTAGGAACCCTTTGCGGCAGTTCCACTGTCCCATAGGATAGAAAGCTGGAATCGACCGTAGTGGGTTTGGCTTTTTGTTCTACTGGGTGTTTGTTTAGTGATGGGAAAACGGGCAACACTATGGGTGATGGTTACACAACGTGACTAATGTCACTGATATCATTAAACTGTACACCTTAAAGATGCTGAATTGGGAAATGTGTTCTATTTCTACAACAATAAAAATACCTTTAAAATAAATAGTACCTAGCTCTCAGGTGAGACATTAGTGGTTCGGAGGTAGAATTCTCACCTTCCATGCGAGAGACCTGGCTTTGATTTCTTGCCAATGAGCCCATGTGCAGCCACCACCCATCCATCAGTGGAGGTTTGTGTACTGCTATGATGCTGAACCGGTTTCAACAGACCTTCCAGATTATGACATATAGACTAGGAAGAAAGGCCTGGCAAGCTACTTCTGAAAAAAATCACCCAGTAAAAACCCTATGAATCACAGTGGTCTGATCTGCAATCAATCACGGAATGGCAAAGGACTGGGCAGCATTTTTGTTCAGTTGTACAAGGGGCTGCCACGAGTCGGGGGGCCAACAGCTCTTAGGTAGGATGGCTTAAGGGAAATAACCCAATGTAAAGAAACTTTACCTTGTGAATGCTCAACAAGTGTTCCTTATTATTACTACGACGACCACGCTGGCCAAGCACCATGCCAGATGTGCCTACATCCTGGGTTCATTTAAACCATGGCCTAGCCAACAAGGCAGGGATGTTAGTCCCTCTCGTGGAGGAAGCAACTGAGGTGCAGAAAGGCAGAGCCATCTGCTTCCCCATGGCAACCACCATTCAGACCTCTTCCTTCCCTACAGTGGCTCAGTGGAGGCCCAGGGTGGGAAGTGAGGGGGGCTGTAGATTTGGGCTACACTAGGCCCAGCCCAAGGCACCCACTGGTGTGCTATGCAGAGAAGGTGGAGGATCGCAGGGGCATGGGGCAGGTAGCTGCGCCTCTAGCCCAGGCCGTGTCAGCTGTGCTGTGAGGTGAAGGAATCCTCATGTTCTCCAGAGCTCTGCCTACTCCTCTTTCCCTGGTACAGGTGGAAAGGAACTTCAAGGTTTTCCTCCATGCCAGGTGACTACAGGTCTGGGGGCTTTGATATCATATCCATCCCCACCAACTCCAGGGGGCTGCATTACTGTCCCCATTTTATATAACTCCCAGGTGACACAGCCAGGGCTGCCCAGGAGACTGGTCACAGAAAGCATCTCATTCCCCTCTCCTGGGCCTGGAGTTGAGAAAATCCCTCCCTCCAGCCTTGCACTGTGGTTCTGGCCTGTGTGCCCCTCACTGTAGTACGTGAGGCCAGTTTAGGTTCACAAGGGCCCTCAGCCATATATCTGAACAGTCACGTGAAGTCTGAAGCTTCACCTCAGCCATCTTTGTTTAAATCTCTTGGCTTATGCACAAGTGGTACAGTGCACAACCCATACAACAGCACACAGCAGCCCTGAGATTATCCCAGCAGAGTCTTTTGAGACCAGCACTGTTGACTCCACCCTCCTAAACTCTGGGCCTCAATCCTTCCCTTTTCCAGCACCTCAGGTGTCCCAACATTATCTTTAAGCCAACCTTAACTGGTTGTAACAGTCTCCTCTGGCTTCTGCCCCAAACATTTGCAGTCAAACACCTAGTAGGGGCCATCTACCTTGCAGGGGCTGCAACCTCGCGTTCTCTTCTTGGCCCCAGGCTTCCCTCAGAATGTTTTCCCAAGACCAATCCCAGGGCTTCCCTCGGCTCTTGCTCTTGACCTCTCCTTGGCATCTGGTGATCACTGGTGATCTGCCCTGTACTTTGGGAACGCTCCAGAGATTCTACTTCTCTGCATCTTCCTCCTCCTCCTCAGGAACGTCACCTGCCCTCCCTCAAGCCAAGACCTCAGTCCTTGCCACTGCGCCCTGTCTGCCCTCAGCCCAGTCCTGCAGATCTATTTCTTCAGTTGCCCTCCTTTCTCCATCTACCTCCATGAGGCAGGATGAAGCAGCCCTCCTGGGGAGATCGGAGTCCAAGCCCGACAGGGCCTGCAGGTGGCCAGACTGCCCAGAGGGGCACAGAGGGAGCGCTCTGGAATCCTACAGGCCTGTGGGGGCACAGGAACCTTGTGCTTTGGGCTTCTCCTCTCACCCGGAGCTTCCCGTGGACGTGTTGTCCCCAGCCCTGCACCAATTCCTTGCCAGCTTAGAATTCAGAAAGGTGTCATCTTTTCCCCATCCCCTACCCCTCAACCAAAGGTGACAAACTAGTGGCCCACAATACATTTTGTTTGGTCTGCCATATTTTTTGAAAGTTTCAACTGCTATCTTTTAAAAATCAGAAGATTTCACTTAAGGATCCAGAATTCTGGTTTCTTTTGAAAAAACAGGAGATCTGGCAACACTAAGTCCACACTCCTGCCTGGTGACAAACAGCTGGAGCTGAGCCTCAGCTGTCCCTCTTTGCGGGGCTTGCACCCTGGTTTCTGGAGTTCCAGCCCTCCCTGCGTCTCAGTCCACTGACATCAGCTGCCTGGCTTCCAAACTGTGTCTCTGCCCAAGGTGGCTCAGAGCAGAAGGGCCAAAACCAGGCTGATCAGAGATGGTCCTGTTCAACCCCGCTGGCCCAGGAACCCTCCCACCATGCTCAGATCTGAGCATTTGAAGGAGGGTGAGTGGGGCAGGCAGACAGCAGGGTAGACAGTCCCAGGGGGCCTCACTCCAGCCTCTCCCCATCACTGTTTATTGCTGGTGGTGTCCAGGCACAATGTATGTCCTGGCCCAGCTCTGCCTGCCACTGGGCTGGCTGTCGGTAGCTTCAGGCCACTCACATCCTATGGGAGCTGGCCTGGCCCAAAGCCTTGCACTGGGTGAGCAGCAGTGTAGCCTGCAGGCACAGGCTTTGTACTGTCCAGCCCACTCAGCCGAATGTGCACCAAGGGGTGGCAGCCTGATCGCAGTCCAGCATGATGTTGAGGACCGTGCAGGGGGCTCCACCCACAGACAGCGCTGTCCGGGCATCCACACGGTACCGCACGGTGCTTAGGCCTCCCTCCCGGTCCACCTTGAATTGCTCCTAGGGAGGAATGGAGGGGAAGCATGCACTCAGGGTTTCTGGGGGTCAACTGTCCATTGATCCTGCACAGCCGTGTCCTCAGAGGTTCTGTGGTCCCCACTGAAGAGGAGGAACCCAAAGCTCCCAGAATGGGCGCCCATGCCCATGGCTACAGCCCACTGGAAAGTAGGACAGCAGGGGTTCTTGTTGGACTAAATGCTTCCTGGTGAAGAGGCTGTTTGAGTGACAGGGCCTCTGGGATTCTGGCACCTTTGTCTGAGCTGACCCCACCCTGGCCTGGATCCTGAGGTCTCTGTGACCCACAGTGCCCAGGGTGCCCCTAGCGGCCACCAATGCAGGACATGGCGCCCAAGCAGAATGCCCATCAACTGACCAAAGGGCAAGCAGAGGAGGTCAGGCCGCATAAGCCCCAGGAGTGCTTGGTGACTTGCTTGGGCCAACTGGTCCCACATCACCACCTACCCGTCCCCAGTGAGGGGCCAGCCAGCACCTGTTTTTGAGCTGCAATGCGCTTCTGGTCCCTCTTGCGCCAGGCTGGGTCATGCAGGTGTTGAAATGTCTTATACCCAGTTGTGATTCCGGAAGGGCGGAAAAGCTAAGGAGATCAAAGGAAGTTAGTGTCAGACAGCTCCTCCCTGGAGCTCTGGCCTCAGCACCAGCACCCTGGGGTCCCACAGCCTACCAGGGAAAGAGTCAGGGGCCCACACTCCCACTTTACAGAAGAGGAGACAGAGGTGCAGAGGGCAAGGGACAGTTAAATGACCACGAGTCAGGGTCAGGGCTGGGATTGTCTCCAAACACCCAGAACTGCACCTGAGGAAGGAGAAGGGAGGCTCAGGGTCGTTACTGCTGTGATGGCTGAGGGAGGCGGGGCCCAGGAGTATTACCTGGAGTCCAGCTCCTTTAATGCGGCGGTAGAACTCGTCATCCTCACGGCCCCAGCCCCAGAAGCGGTTGGACATGCCGTTGCACTGACAGAGACAGGCAATGTCACTTGCCTGTCCTCCTGGTGCACAGCATGGTCTCCTGTCACTCAGGGGCACCCAGCCCGCGCCAGCTCATCCAAAACACCCTCTCCTCCTCCTCCCCTTGTTATTCTGAGTGAACACCCAGGGGTGTGCATGGCAATGTAGTCTCTGCTGTTGTGGCTCCCCCAACCTCTGCAGTAGGCAATTGGGGAAAACAGTCAGCACACCCCAGCCTCTTTCCCTTTTCTAATGGGGCCTTGGAATTGTACGTGATGATCAACTTCTCAGAAACTTCTGACTAGCCTAAGGAGCCCTCTCTGGGGAATGGGCTGAAGGGCCAGCTCTTGCTTGAGAACTACCCTCCCCCCATACTCCCATTTCTCTGGGGTAAGTCTGCCCAAATCTCTTCCTGTGTGTGAGAGGGACAGGAGGGCTCTGTGGTCAACACATTCTGTCACCTGGCTCAGGGGCTCAGTTCCAGCCACAGCTTGAAGAGAGGAGCAGGACACCTTGGCCCAAGCCCCTCAGTTCTTCCCACCCTGTGACTGATACAGGGACAGGCCCAGGACATGAGTCAGACCAACTAAGAGCCAGTGTGACTCAGTTCTAGGCTCCTGTTTGGGTGGTTGGGAAAGGGGGGGATCTATCTCCCAGCAGACTTGAAGCTAGAGGGACACAGGTGGCAGCTGGGACAACCATCTTGCACCCTCAAGTCTGAAAATGAACTCAAGAGAGGGAAGGTGGGGCCGAGATGTGGAAGGAGAATTGGGGTCTCGGGGACACTGTCTCAGGCTGGGCAAGCTGCACTGAAGCCAGACCCCCACCTCCCACCCAGACTTCTCAGCCTTGAGAGCCAAGACACCTCCAGTTTCCTTCAGCCCCCCAGGAAGGTGGCTCTGCTGCACAGCCCTGACTGCTGAGCCCTCCCTGCTCCTCTTGAAGCTCTCTGGCTGCTCCGGGCTCCCTGCAGAGTGCCAGCGAGGGCTCCGTCCTCCCAGTGGCCTCCCTTGGGCAGGCGGCTCACCAGCTGGTAGTGCTGCTTGGAGAGCAGCAGGATGCCGCCCACGTAGGTCTTGTAGTGGTAGAGAGGGTGAAGCTCCGGGGAGGCCACGTGGAAGGGCCCGGCCTCAGGGAAGCCGTAGTCCAGCTCCTCATTGAGGGGCAGCAGGTCCACGTCGTGCATGGCAATATAGTCTGTGCTGTTGCTGCTCTCCAGGAAGCCAACGTTGATGAGTGCCGCTCGGTTAAACCTGTGCAGGGTGGCTGAGGCTGGGCACGCAGGGGCGAGCGTGTGCACCACACTCTCCCCGTCCCACCCTCCGGGGGAGCCTCTTCTTCACGGGGCTCTCCCCGGGACTCCCTCGCACCAGTGCTGCCTCCACCCTGACACTGACACACCTGTCTCTCCATCCATCCCACAGGCCTGTCTTGAGCACCTACCATGTGCCACAAATTGTTCAGAGCACCAGGGACACAGCATGAAAAAACAACGTCCCCGCCCTCCAGCAGCTTACAGTTCAATAGGAAAACCAAAAAACCAAACCCGTTGCTGTTGAGTTGATTCCAACTCATAGTGACCCTATAGGACAGAGTAGAGCTGCCCCATAGAGCTTACAAGGAGCACCTGGTGGATTCAAACTCTTGACCTTTTGGTTAGCAGCCTGAGCTCTTAACCACTATTCCACCAGGGTCTCCAGTCTAACAGAACGAGACAAAAATAAACCAACAAATGTGTAATCAGCTCGATGATGGTAAGTGCTGTGGAAAGGCCGAGAAGGGTGAGAAGGGTCAAGCACTGTCAGGGATGCAGGGCTGTCAGGGAGGGTCATGGTAACAAGGTGACATGTGAGTGGAGGCCTGAGGCTGTATGGGATAAGTCGCAGGAAATCAGGGGGATAGGGCCCCAAGCAGAGGAACAGCAACCGCCGAGGCCTGAGACAGGAGTAGCCCCCAGTGTGGCTGGGCAGAGTGCGGGAGGGGAGTACGGCGGGGAGGTCGGAGGTACCGGTGGGCTGTGCAGGACCTGGGGGGCGCTGGCAGGCTCCTTTAGCCCACAGAGGTGGGGGCCCAGGGAGGGTTCTGAGCACAGGCATGCCATGCTTTGACTTCAGCCATACAGGCTCAGTGCACCTGGTGTCTTAAGAAAAGGCTGCAGGGACAAGGGGGAGGCAGGGAGACCCGCTGGAGGCTGCTACAACTGAGGCAAGTTCATGAAGGCAGTCATGGAGGTGATAAGAAGGAGGCAAATTGCAGATGGTTTTAAAGTTGAAGCCTAGTGGATTTGCAGAGGAACTAGACTGGTGTGTGACTGAGGCTGACCCCGAGGTTTTCCGGCCTGAGCTGCTGGAAGCGCTGGCTGGAGCGGGGACAGAAAGCAGTAATTCAGCTCTCACCTTATTAAGCGTGAGTTGCCTCTGAGGCCACAAGAGGGGCTGCATGGGCAGCTGGGTGCCAGTTCAGAGCTCAAGAGAGAAGCCAGGGACTCAATGGGACCCCCAGGAAGAGACTAACTAGGAAACGGGGGATCCTAAGCACCGAGCCCCACGGAGCACCGATTTTGAAAGACTAGGGAGATGCGGAAGCAGCAGCAAAGGAGACGAGAAATGGTGGCCAGTGAGGAAGGGGGAGAGCCAGAGAGTGCTGTCCCAGGGGTAGGGGAGGTCCTTTAAGAAGAAGAAATCCACTTGGCAAATGCTGCTGGCAAGTGGATGGGACGAAGGTGAGGATGGGCCTGAGAGCCGATGGGGAGCAAAGCCTGAGCAGGTCAAGAGAGAATGAGGGAAGGAAAGGGGTGGGAACAAGGAGACACTGCTCTCTAGGAGTTCTGCTCCAACAGGGAGCCAAGAAAGGGGGGAACCTGGGAGCAAGGGGGCCACTTTTTCCTTTTAGATGGGAGCTAGTTTGTACGTATGCATGCTGATGCAAATGCTCCAGGAAGAAGGAAGAACTGAGCGTGCAGGAGGAAAAAGGGTCGACTGCTGGAGTGACGTCCTTGAGGAGTGAGGGGGCTTGGGTGGGAGCAGGCACGGCTCATCCTCAATAACGGGCAGGAAGCTGGATGTGTGTACAGACACTGGTAGGTAGCTGCAGGGATACTTGTGAAAGTTCTCTTCCAATTGGTTGTATTTTCTCAGTTAAACAGGAAGCAAAGCCACCAGTTGAGAGTGAGGAACGAGAGGTGAGGGGAAGGTGGGAAATGGCAGCTGTGAAGGAGAGGGAGAGCCGAAGGACAGAAGAGTTAGGTGACCAGCGTACGGATGCCTTCCGGTAGCGGTGGTCATAAGGGGGCCCAGCAGTGAGGCTGTGCGTGTGGATGGTTTTCTCCAGCCATAGTCGGCTGCCCGGGTGCAGGTGTGCAGTAGACAGAGTTGGATTCAGTAGGCTGGGTCTTGCCAGGCAGGAAGGGGAAAGGGCATTGAGGTGTATGCAGGGTGTGATTTAATGTATGTAGACTCATGGCCATGGAATCAAAGTCAGGTCAGGAAAAAGTATGGACTGGAGGGAGGGTGGTGACATGTGAGGCATCTGCAAACTAAAGGGCCTAGTGGGGTCCCAGAACCGGTAGAGTCCCTCTTCCAGAGGGAGGGCTGGAGGGAAAGGAGAGGAGGCTGGAGTATGAGATGCTTGGACTGTGGTTGTCAAGGGCGTAGTCTCTGGTAATGGCAAGTATTTTAGGGTGATGGCAGCTGTGAGCACCTTGACCCTCCCTTTCCTGAATCCCCATGTCCAATCCATCAGCAAGTTCTGTCTCTATTCCCCCTCACTACTTCTCCCACCTTTCCTTCCACCACTCTGGCCCAGCCGCCATGGTCTTAGACAACTGCACTGACCACTAAGTGGCCTCCCTGCTTGCCCTCTGTCCTGGCATAATCTACTGCACATACATTAGCCACAGTGAGCTTTCTAAGATGGAAATCAGATCAGGGCCCTTCCCAGCCTCAAACCCTCCCTTAGATTCCCATCTCCCACCCTCCTGCCACTGCCCATGGAAATGCTCCCAGCCTGAGACACGCCGAGGCTGGCCTGCTGCCGGGAAAGGGAGCAGGCCTCGAGAAGCCAGGCAAGGCCAGCCAGGCAAGGCCAGGCCCTGGAGAGGAGGCACTGGGCCAGAGGGGAGTGTGAAGGTGGCCCCTACCTGAAATGGTCCACTTGGTTGAGCACATAGATGTGGTGCTGGATCTTCTTCCTGCTCAGGAAGCGATGCAGGTGGGGCACGAAGACCAGGAGCTCCTCGAAGCGCTCGCGGAAGGGCACCAGCACTGCCAGGCGGTGGGGACCCCAGGACGGGTCTTCTTCCCAGTGCTCAGGAGGCAGCTCTGGGGGGCAGACCCGAGGTGGGCCTGGGGTCTCCTGCCCTTGTCCCCTGGCCACCTGGGCCACGTCACCTGAGCAGCTGAGCTGCAGCCAGAGCAGGGAGAGGAAGCCCAGTAAGAGACAGGCAACGAAGAGGTGGAAGACAGAGCATTTCCGGGGCAGGCCAGCGGGAAGCAACCTGGACCTGGGACAAAAGCAGGCGGTGGGTCAGAGGGCAGGGCCAGGCCCCTAAGAGACCCCTTCCTGGCCTCCCCGAGAGTCAGCACACGTGGCCAGCCCACCCCAAGTGCCTTGGAGTTAGTGCAGAAGCAACTTCAGTGCTTTTGCTCGAGCCACTCCCTGTGCGTTCGAATCCTGCCCACCTTTCTAGCCCGGCCCGTGCCACTCTACTCCCGGGAAGCCCCATCACCACTCTCAAGTCACAGAACTGTCCCAGTTCCTCAATGCTTTCTCTGTGAATCCTGGTCAGACCACGAGCTGCCTGCATGCAGAGCAAGGCTCCTCTGTCCTTGCACTCTCCCCTTCCCAGGACAGTGGCTCCATGTCCTGAGCCCATGGCAGGAGCACCACCTTACAGACATCCAAGGCACTCCCTTCCAAAGCCGCGCCCCTGCAGATCCACCCCAGCAGAAGCCTCAGCTTCATCCTGCTCCTCAGGCTTAGGAGAAAGACCCCAAGACAGGCGTGGGTGGTGGCATCCATCCCAGATGTAGTCACCAATACTTATGCTGGGAGGATCAGAGCTACCCCAAAACTAATGCAAGACCCACGGTGACAGCGTTAGTTCCCTGAACAAGTTTTAAAGCTTCAGACCAAGAGGCAGCCCATGTGACGAGAGATGAGGGACAGAAGAGGGGAAGAAAGATGAGGGCTCGGGACAGCCCCAGCTCGTTTCAGAGACTAGAAAGACAGCTGAGCATCTTGGACATTGGGGTGATGCTGGGAGAGGCTGCCTTTTAGGTTAGAAAGTACAAAGAATTCACCTGATTCCTCTGCCCTTCTCTCTGGAATTCCTGAGGATGCTGAAACAGGAGCTGAGGAACCCAAGAAGAGGAAAGCTTCCTCCACACTTTCTCTGAAATAATCTGCAAAGGGGTCAACTTTTTAACTTCCAATTGGCTACCAGGTCCTGAAGAGTCTACCCCCTAAACCCCACTTTGATCATGAACAGCACTCCTCTGTTTACAAGGTGGAGTCCCTGAGTGGCACAAATGATTAAGAGCTCGGCTGCCAACTGAAAGGTTGTTTCAAGTCTACGCCAACGTGCCTTGGAAGAAAGGCCTGGTGATCTATTTCTGAAAAATCAGCCATTGAAAGGCAACTGATTTGATTTGTTTATTTGTTTACAAGACACAGGCCAGACTCTTTGGCTTGACAGTGAAAGCCCTTCGTGACCTGGCCCTTCTCAGGTTGCTCCCTACTGACCTGGGGCTGTCACACTGTGTGACACCCGTCATAGTCCTTCCTGCTCTAGCCCTCACACAGACTGCTCCATCTGCCTGAATTGCCCTTCCTTATCTGCCTGGAAGCCCCCACTGACCCTCAGGACAAAACTCCAATGTCATTGTCAGCACTGCCCCACCCAAACACCTCTCTGGGCTCCCTCCCATGGGCATCTGGTGCTGCCCTCTTTTAAGCACGATTGTCTTCCACATTAGGTATCCCGGGGCTCAGACCTTGTCAGATTCACTTCTGTAGCCCCAGCCCAGGTCAGACAGTGAGGGCATGCTCATTTGCTTGGTAAGTTAGAGGATGAGTCAAAGCAGTCAGGGCATGCTTAAGGCCACACACTAGAGCCAGCCCAGCTCCTACCTTTCTCTAGAGGCGCACGTGCCAACCTGTAAGCCAGCAGCCCTGAAGCCAGGCCCAGGTCCCACACGTAGGACTTCTGACTTACCCCCCACTGTGCTGTGGTGATGCTTTCCACTGGGGAGGAGCAGAGCCCAGTCCTGGGAGTGACCTGGGAAGGCTGGAACCTCTACAGATTCTCCCTTGCCCTCCAGGCTCTTTCTGAGGGTGGAGTGGAGACCAGGGAGACGGACATGGGGTAATATCCCGCCTTGAGGCAAAGGAGCAGTGACCATTAACCAGGGCATGGATTGGGCATTATCTGCACTTGCTGTTCCCTCGGTCCACCTTCACCTTCCTTTGGGGATCACGTCCCCACAGGCAGCCTCATCCTGTGCCCCAAGGGCCCAAAGCGCTGAGCACCTTACCAATTCTGCAAGACGGCAGGCACTGAGAACAGCTGTCCTGGTGCCACCTGGTGGCAAACTCCAAATCTGCAGTCCCAGCACTCCCAGGCCCAGGCCACCCAAGCTCTAAGGGGCAATTCAAACCAGGATGTGTCTCCTTCACCAGTCTGTGCCCAAGGCTAGGAGGAGGAGGATTCAAACCCAGGCAGGCTGGCACCAGAGCCACCACTTTTAACTGCTACACTGGCCAGCATTTGTTGCTTGGGTCTTTGTATTCCTGTATGAAAGGCACAGAGTTGACATCAGTACATTTTTCTGGCTATCATGTTCCAGAGGTTTATGGAAAGGGATCGGGAAATGGAAATGTTCCTCCATTACTTTCCTTTCTTCCCTCATACAAACCCTAGTGATACAAGGTTTGAACATTTAGCTGTTCTAGTTAAAGCACCCCAAAACTGCAAGATGACTGGAAGACAAATGGCACCTCATCTGTGCCAGACACAGTGTCAAGGGCTTTACATACATGATCTGCTTTCATCTTCAGACAGCCCTGCAGAGTAGATATTATGATCCCAATTTCAGAGATGGAAAAGCAGAGGTCAGAAAGATTAAGGGCTCCGTTCCTGGTCCCCTGGCTATTAAAGGGGTTCCAGTCCTGACTCCGAAATCCATGCTTTCTATTACATTCCTGTCTTATTTCAACAAGAAGTCTGCAAAAGCCCCAAAAGTAAAGAGTTGTGCCCACTAAGTTCCAGAAGCTTTTGGCACCTGGCAAACTTAAAAGACATAAATGGAATGAGGTGTCATTTGCTGGGTGGAGAGCCACTATCAGGTGTTCTGCGTGAGAAGTTTTCTGGGCATATCTCAAGACTGAAGTGTTGGTGTCCCCCTAAATCTAGGCAGCCAATACCTTTGACCTCACTCTGCTTTAATGGGAAACATCATTAGATGTGGTCTGGGCCAAGTTCACATCTAACACACAGAGCAGGCCCCTCTGAAATATAGCTGCCCTAGAAATGAATTTGTGCATGTGTGCAGGGAGCCCAGAGCATGCCAAGAAATGACCAGCCAGCCAGAGATACAGAGTTTTCGTCTGTTCGTCTGGGTGATCATCAAAGGTTGGGGAAGCACAAGGGAGAGAGCTAGGGTCTAAGGCCAAATGGATATAATGAGGAAGGCAGAGATCAGGGAAACGGGATAAAGACCCTCAGAGACGCAGGGGCAGACACACACATGCCAACGGAGTCAGAGACCCGCAAAGAAAGACAGGGAGCGGCCAGTGGAAAAACACAGACACAAAGAGACCCATAATGCGAGAACGAAGCTCGGAGCAACGGAGACTCGCAAAGAAGGGCAGAGACCCCCACAGGAGGACAGAAACTCACAAAGAGCGGTCAACGGAGACCTGCAGAGGCAGAGACCAGCGGAGTGACGGAGACCGGTGGAGACGGAGGCCCACAGGGAGCGAGGCAGAGACCCAAACAGAAGAAGCCAGCGACCCATACGGAGAAGCACAGAACCGCAGACCCGCAGAGACGGAGACGCGGCGGCCTCGGGCTCGGAAACTCCGCGGGGCCGCCCGGGAAGGAGCACCGGGGAGGACAGACCCCGGGCCGGCCGCCACCGCTCACCTGCCGTCCTCCCAGGGCAGCTGCGCCGCTTTCCGCCGGGAGGGGAACATCGTCGGGGAAGGCGGCGGCGCATGAGGCTCAGCTCCCAGCCCCGGCCGGCCGGCCTCCCGGGCCTACGCGGCGCCTCCGCCCCCAGCCCCGCCCCGCCCCGCCCCTCGGTCCGCCTGGTCCGCCGCTCCGGCTGCGCCGTCAGCTCCCCGAGCCGCCGCGCGGAAGGTTCTGTCCGCAGGGGAACCACCCGTCTGCCGCTTCACTACCCAGCGGACTCCTAGCTGCCTCCGAACCCGCTGGACATCCCGAGAAACTGAGGCCCGAGGGAGAGTGACTGGTCAGAGGCCACCCAAAAAGTCACTGGGCTGGGACTGGAATCTAGATTCCAGACTCCCAAACCAGTTCTCTGGGGTGATCTGCATCTCCCTTCTCCCAAAGGCGGGAAACATCTGGACATCCCAGCTGTCAGCCCAGATGAAGCATACTTCCTCTGCAACTAGCTTGAGGGGAGGGAAGGAAAGGCCCAGCTCAGGGCTCATTCTTGGGTTCAGCCTTCACCCTAAATAGTAGTTAAGAGCCGGGCTCTGAAGACAGGTTGACTGGATTGGAAACCTGGCTCGACTGCTTCAGTAGTGTTTTGGGGCAAACCACAATCTCTCCGGATCTGTTTCCTCACCTGGAGATACATGTGGTTACTGTTCTACATGATTGCTATGAGGATTACAGGAGAAAATGCAAACACACGTAGTACAGCTCTGGACACATAGTCAACGCTATATAAACGATAGCTCTCATCCAGGAGAAGGGCCTTCCATGGAGCAAGAACTAAAAAAAAAAAAGAACTAAAGAAGAGAGTAATTCCTTCCTGTCACGGTGGGAACTTAGGCCCCTCTGGGCCAGCCTCCCACCTGGGAAAAGAGAACAACAGAGTTGTTAGACTTGGTCTCCCTTGCTCTTCTAGGCAAACTAAGTTTCATAGTAAATAGTTAATATCTATTGAGTTATTAGTCCCTGGGTGATGCAAGTAGTTTGCACTTGATTACTAAAGGTTGGCAGTCTGAATCCACCCAGCAGCTCCATGGAAGAAAGGCCTAGTATGCAGCTTTCATAAAGAATGCAACCAAGAAAACCCTATGGAGCAGTTCTAGTCTATAACACATGGGGTCACCATGAGTTGGAATCAACTCAAGGACAACAGGTATTGCGTTCTTACTATGTGCCAATCATTGTTCTAAATTATTTACTACTGTTATCTCATTGAATCCTTATGAGTTGTTGCTAGGTGCCATCTAGTGGGCCCCCAACTCAAGGCAACCCTGTTGTGATGCATAGTTTTCACTGCCTGATTTTTCAAAACTAGATTTCCAGGCCTTTCTTCCTAATCTGTCTTTGTCTGGAAGCTCTGCTGAAAACTGTTCAGTGTTAGGGCAACACACAAGCTTCCACTGATGGGTGGTGGCTGTGCTTGAGGCACACTGGCCAGGAATCAAACCCAGGTCTTCCACGTCAAAGGCAAGAATTCTACCACCACTGCCCCCCTAACCCCACTTTAGAGATTAGGCAACTGAGGCACAGAGAAGCAAAATCAGGATGTGAACCCAGGGAGTTTTGTTCTATGACCTCAACCACTGTGCTTCAGAGAGGACTTCACTATGTGTGGGGAATTAACCATTCCCAGCCCATATTCTTCCCTCTTAAGCCCAGAAGCCTAAAACCCACTCCTCCCTGTTCCTGCTGAACTCTCCCAGGGCACTTCACCCTACAGCAAACCAGACCAAAAAACCTGTTGCTGTCAAGTTCATTCCAACTCATAGCAACTGGATAGGACAGGGTAGAACTGCCCCATAGGATTTCCAAGAAGCAGCTAGTGGATTCAAATTGCTGACCTTTCGGTTAGCAGTTGAACTCTTAACCACTGCGCCAGCAGGGCTCCACCCTAGAACCCTGGCAAATCCAGCCTAGGTTTGGCTAATGACAAAGGCCAGGCTGACCCCCTACAGAGAGCAGTCAGGGAAGGTCAATGATGGATGCAGGGAGGTGGGGCTGTGACCTGACAAGCACAAGCCCACCTTAAGGAGACAGCCATCTACCAGTCCAGCTAACTGTTGCTGCGCCAGGCTGAAGCCCCACTAGTGTCAGATCTGATTCACCTCAAGAAATCAGATTTCACATAAAAATTCAAATTCTTAACTAATTAAAAAATGTAACATCCACAGTGATGCCATGCTGATAGTACCCTTGATATAATGTGTTAAGAATGGCACTTTACCTTCCAATACCCCATAATCTCAGTTTAATCATGTAAAAAACATCAAATTCAATTGAAGGAAATTCTACACAATATCTAACCAATAGTCCTCAAAACTGACAAGGAAAGTCTGAGAAACTGTCACAGCCAAGAGGAGCCCAAGGAAATATGACAACTAAATGCATTGTGAATGGGATCCTGGAACAGAAAAAGGACATCAAAACTAAGGAAGTCTGAATGAAGTATGGGCTTTAGTAAAAAATATATAATGTATCAATACTGATACATTAATTGTAACAAAAACACTATACTAATGCATGATGTTAATAACAGGGGAACTACTTTTGCAAAGGAGTCCCTGGGTGGTTTAAGTGGTTTGCACTCGATTGTTAACCTAAAGGTTGGCAGTTTGAACCCACCCAGCAGCTCTGTATGAGAAAGGCCTGGTGACCTGCCTCCGTAAAAATTACAGCCAAGAAAACCCTATGGAGCAGTTCTATTCTGGAACACATGGATTGCCATGAGTTGGAATTGAGTTGATGGCAACAAGTATCTGCAGTGTTTCTGTAATTCTAAAGCTGTCCTTTAAAACAGAACACCTAAGTGGTAACATATTCTCAGATCCCATCCTTCCAGTAGGGCTAAAGCAGTCAAGCAGTCCCCAAACTTTTCTCATCCCCAGTCTCCCGCACACTGCCAGTGCAGTAGAATGGGGTTCTCTTTATATATGGCCATTCTGGCCCTGAGCTTGTAGTTCTGCTAAAATGATTTGCTAGGCCACAACCTTGCAAAGGGACTTGACAGTTTTCTATGCAAATAAGGTACATAAAATCCTCGTGGGAACTGGTCAATCACTATGCAAATTAGGTAGCTGTAGCCTACCAAGGGGATTAGTTGGTTCATGTTCTTTGTTGGAGATGTAAGCTTACAGAAGGGTTAATCCCACAGCAGCTGGGGGGGTCCTCACCACCATCGAGAGCTGGGAATGGTCCGAGTCCCTGTGCTGAGAACCGCCTATACCCAGGAGTCAGGGTTCTAACACTGAAGACAGTGCACAATGGCATGAGAAGGCGAGATGCCCCAGCAGTGGCACCAGTGGCAGCAGCACAAAATGGCAGGAACCAGGAGACCTGCACAAGATGGCTTGGGTGGGCTTGCTGGCCCAGAGTGAAAGAGCTAACTGCCTTTGGGCAGGAGGCTTGCCGGTGGAGTAGTGTGCCTTGTCAATGGAACTAAAGAGTTTTGACACTTGCCTAAGCAGGGCAACGGCCAAGAGGAGGCTAGCATGGCCGAGAGAAGACAAACATGGCTGAGAGAAGGGCCTACTAGCCCAGCCTAGAAGCGTGGCCTGCCAGCAGGCATGACCAAGAAGCCAAGAGCGGTCCTGACTGACAAACTGATCCTGTCCTACATTGTTCCTAAAACTTTCAAGTTAATCCTGATCCTAAATTGTAGCCTATTACCCAATAAACCCCGTAACTGAGTACGGTCCCTGAGTCCTGTATGACAATTGCCAACAAATTACTGAACCCAGCAGAGAAGCAGACAGTGCCACGGGGAGGCGGCTGGTGTCAGAATTGGTAAAAAGGTTGGAGAGAGGATGTACGTCTGACCTCCACTTCATAGAAATCAGCTTTAGACTGATAATGGTTCTTCTCCCTCTCATGAAGTTGGAGGACTTCTGAGCTACTAGCACATTACACCCAGATTAACCTCCTGTTAACTGTATCTTCAGGGGGTTCTTCCACTCCTACCTGGGGCTCAAGGCTCTTCCAACTCTAACCCAACCCTCCCTTCCAGCTTCCTCACAACCCTCTCCCTACCTAACACAGAATGTTCACCCATCTCCATACAGCTGATTACCTCTGCTTCCAACCATCACTGCCCTGCCTTCTCCTTCCATCAGAATCCTTCCTCTCCTTCAAGTTCCTTGCTGAAATCCCTTGCTTGCTTAAGTCCATCAATATCCTCACCCCAACAGCCCAGGGACTTGTCCTTCCTACACCTGCAACACTGCTCTGCTCAGTGCACACCAGGTTCCCTTACTGGCACCTTTCTGCAGCACCCACGATGACTCCATCCACTGACTCTGGAAGAGTTGCGGGGGGGGGGGCAGAGTACCTCACAAGAGAGCTGGTACAGAGGAAATGGTGTGGATTTGAGACCCAAGACAATTCACCTGGTGGTTGGTCTTAGCAAGCCCACTACTCCATACAGGAAGGAAGTGGGGGGAGAATGGCAAGAATGAAACTTATGGATGGGGATTCATCTTGGAATGTGAAGTCTTTGCCCATTGAGAGAAGTGACGTTCCCTGAAGCACCTCAGTGTTGTGCCCACTGGCTACAGAGTAACTTTACAGTGGACAGGAAGTCAATTTTTTTTTTTTTAATTGGGAAACCAACACAACAAATTTAGACTTGTTGAAACTAAGATCCTGCAGGACCCATCTCCAACCAGCACCAAGGCCTGTTTGATTTGATCCTGGTTCCTCTGACCCCCCAAAAGACAAACCATGTGAAGAAGTCGGGGTCAGCCTCAGGGCCACTTTTCCACACTGCCACCCCCTCGATCCCCTCAACTGACACACACCCTGGATCAGCAGGCTGGGTGTAGGGCAAAGGAGGGAACAGTGAGGATACCAAGGTGGCAGAAAGTCAGTCATGCCCCAACCTGCTCAAAGTCCCCAGTTAGCAAAGGAAGACAGAAGAAAGACTGGCTTGCCCACATCCCTCCCCCACCCCTCCAATCCCAGACAGTAGGCCCATATCCCCGATCAGTAACACTGTGACTCTGAGATGTCATTGGGGCTCTTAGAGGTTTCACCAGCCCCTGAGTGATTACTGCACAGGGCCCAGAGCCCAGGGGAGGGGGCAGGCATTTGCCCCACCACCTGCTAAGTATCAGCTAGCCAAGCTGCTGCCCTCAGCTTGTGCCTGGGGTGCCTGCAGCCCCTTGCCCCCTCAGAGCATCCAGGACTGGGAATAGTCCTCCTGCCAGAGAGGATCAGTTCCAGGAGGTCCTTTCTCCCCCAGCCAGGGAGGAAGGATGGCCTGTAAAGCCTGGGATGGCTACACAAGCTTCTTGGCTTCAAAGAAGCTCTTGAGGTGCCGCATCTGCCAGACGCCAATGGCCACGAGTATGAGGGTCTGCAGGATGGACCACCACAGCACGCGCTGGTTGGTGCTCTCGCTGGTCTGCCGGAAGCGCTCCTCCCGCCACTGTGGGAGGGAAAAACAGAAAGGAAGCCTGAGTTGGCTGGGCCCCACCCAAGGCTGCTAAAGCTGCTGGGTTCCCAGCCCCTGAGGATATCCAGGCCCATCCAGCTTTGCCCAGGTTCCAACCAAATGCCTGCGAAGAGCCACACCACCCGCCTATAGTCAGGAATCACCTGGGGACTGTCTTCACCCCAACCAGCCAGGTGACTACAAGCAACCCCCTCATTATCCTAAGTCTGTTCCTCATCTGTGAGGTACAGGCCCCACCTGGTCCTGCCCTGGTGCCTCGAGAAGAGGTAAAGTAGTTGTGACATCACCCCACAGGACAGTGCTGTCCTAGAGCACTCAGGGGTGGACATGCTCTGAGCTCTCTGCTCAGCTGTCCCAGACAGCACCTTGAAGATTGTGGGCACAGGTTGCAATTTGGTGGCCCAGGGGCTGGATTTGGCCTATACGTGCATTTTGTTTGGCTCACACAGTGTTTTAAAAATTTTAATTAGTTGCCAACATTTAAAGCCCAGTAAGATTTCAAATAAAAAACTGAATCCTCTTGAAAAACTGGAAGATCTAACAACCTGGGGCTGGCATTTCTGCAAGGTGGCCCTCAGCTGGCACTGAACAGTAGGGGCTCCCGTTTAGATGGTCACTGTCTTACTGATCCCTATGATCACAGGCTCTTGGACACAGGTTAAGTTTTAGATCCTGGCCCTGGGAGCACCTGAGCCATGGAAACAGCACCCAAAAGTGCTGGTATCACTCTATCACCTACTGTGTGATTTAGGGTGATAACTGCCTCTTAGAGCTGTGTCCTCAATAACAAAGTGGAGTCAATAATACCCACCCCACCTTCTAGTATTCCAACGAAGTGGTAAAGATACACAGGTAAGTCCTTTCAGGGCTTCATAATGTATCTCCCAGGTGATCCAGTGGGCAGCTTCTGGGAAGAAGCCCACTGCTCCTGGCCCAACCACTCACCCGCTGATAGTTCTGCTCTTTCTGGATCTGCTCCACTTGTTCAACCAGCTGTCTCACTCGTAGTTGCAACTCACTCAATTTGTCTTTGGCTGCAATTTCTGCATAGTCATTGGCGTGTTCACCCACCTGGATGTCCAGGTGAACTCTCTGGGAACAGACAACGGAGATCAGGGGAATCAGGGTGCCCTGCTCCATCCTCCTGCCACGACTGACAGCTCATCTCCCAACTTCCTTGCTTTGTTCATTTAGCCAACCCTGACTGTGGTCTCCTCAGTGTCCAACCCTGTGGGCTCTGGGCGCACAGGCAGGAACAATAAGCTTTGGCTGATGCTCTGACTGAGGGATATACAATAAGCTCAGCAACCGTATCCTGTGTGCCCACAGGAAACTCAGTCTTCTTAGGAGACGTGAAATCCCACATATTCATCTCACACCCACAGTACCACCAGTTCCCAGTCCTGGCCAGGACTAGAGACTGAAACTGCTAGTCCTACATGGGTCTACTTACCAGCATGCCTCCAGCAAAGAGGGAGAACTTGGTGGAATTGGAGTGAAGACAGATCTGATGCTCGCCAGGGGTATGGGAGGTGAAAGTGAACCTGCCCTCAGAGCCATACTGCCGGGCCAGGATGACCTGGAGGAAAAGAAGGGGCTTCAGTGAGTGTTACCACAGGCATGTGTTGGAAGGAAACAGTGCTTAAGGCCCTGGGTGCCATAAAAGTTGACGAGCAGTGCTTTGGGGACCTCACAACACTGAAAATTCCGAAGTTGCTCAGCTGTAGTTGCCAAATGCTTGTCTGAGAACTACTGGGGCCTGGGTGGAGATGCTGGTTATCAGTTTGCCAGACAACCCCTCCTGGGAAGGACTTTTCTTTATCAGTACCTCAACGTCTTCTAACTTGTGGTGAGCTGGGTTTTTTTTTAATGAAAGGTGACAGGAACAAGGGTTTTGGTTTTCTGTTTGTTTGAATAACTTTGTCAAAATTAAAAGCTGCTCATTCTTTTTGGAAAGTACCCTGTTTCTAAAATTCCAAAGTCTAGACATCACTGCTTTAAAGCTGACAAAAACCCCTCGATTTCCATCACCACAGTTAGTCTCCCCACCACACATAGAAATAGGTGTATTTACATCTCACCGACCAAGGAAATAGGTGAAGAAAAGTAACTAACTTGACAAAACTATGCACCAGTCAGTAAGAAGTTGAGAGGAGCAGCTAGCCCGGTAGCAGCCCAAGTTTGGCCTGGAATGAAAATCCAGGATCTTCCCACAACAGCAACTGTCTTTTCCCAGTTGAGTAGATGCGGAAACTAGGCGAGGAAGTACCAGCGCCTGCTTGGCCCGGCGCGGAAGTGCAAGGCGCAAGGCTTGGCGGGGTAAGGGTAGGCTCACCTTGTCCTCCGGGTCCTTGACTTCCACGAACATGCCAAGCCCGGGGGTGGCCGGCTGGTATTCCTCCCGCTGCTTGTCATACAGCTGCGTCCGGTAGTTACCTGGGGGGAAGCGGGGAGAGCCCTGGTCAGAGGAGCCCGAGGTGGCTCTGGCCCGCGGCCGCCAGGACACGCGAGGTCGTCTCCCCCCAGCTCTCGAGACCTGACTTTCCCAGACCCCCAGCGCCAAGACCGCGATCTTCTTCCAAACTACCCTCCTCCCCCCGCACCTATGACCATGGTCTCGTCCGGAATCTCCTCAATAAAGCATTTCTTCTCTGTCTCCCCGATGTGGAAGTAGAGAGCGCTGCTGCGGGCGGCAAAACACAGTAGCAGCGGAAGAGCCCGCACCACCTTGCCCAACCCGGCTCCAGGCCCGGGCCGGATAACCCGCGCGCCCTGCTCCGCAGCCATCTTGCCCATGCAGCTGCAGTCAGCCGCGCCACGTAGCCCTGCCGCCGCCGCGTGGCCTGCCGGGACCGCGAGTTCGACCGGACGGACTACAAATCCCGAGGTGCCTCGCGGCCTTGGCGCGGCAGTCCCTGATTGGGGCGCCACTCGTACCTGAGTCCGAGTTGGGGTACGCAAAATTGCAAAATTTTTTCTGTTGACTCTTGTCGCGGCCGGGCGACTGGTGATGATTATCAGCGTTTTACAGATGATGAATCTAAGGCGATTTCTTTGAGGTTGAGGAGCGAATTTCGAGCAGAGGCAGGATTTGAACCTTAGACGCCTAATTTTCCTCGGCACAGCATCTGTCACTCAGAGTTTGCTTCTGTTTTTAAAAATGGAACTTTAAAATACTGACATAAACAATGCAGGAATTTATCCTGGAAAAAAAAAAATTCAAAGAGCCCAGATCTCTCCTTACCACTTCATTGCTCCCAAACTCCATCCACTCCTTAGAGGTGACTGCAGTTATAAATCAGGTCTGCATCCTCCCAGGTCACTATGTGGTGCAAACGGTTTGCAGTGAAATACTTGTTGGGACCCACCCAGTGGCTTTGCAGAAGAAAGGCCTGGCAATCTGCTTCTGTAAAAATTATAGCCAAGAAAACCCTATGGAGATCACCATGAGTTGGTGACTCCATGGCAGCAGGGTTTGGGTTTGGTATCCTCCCAGAAATTCATGTATATGCACATCTACACTCCTGCCCAATCTGGCAATGGCTAGTCTCTGAACAGGGGTTCTGGTTCCCCAATGGCCGGCCCATATGTGACCTCAAAAACCAAAAAACCAAACCTGTTGCCATAGAGTCAATTCTAATTCGTGGCAACCACATATGTTGCAGAATAGAACTGCTCAGTAAAGTTAATTAAAAAAAGTTAATTACCAGTCGGTAATTTGGGTCCCAGCTGCCAACCTTTAGGTTAGCCGTCCAACACAAACCACTTGCACCACCCAGGTCCAAGGTCCCACTCCTCCTTAGTCTCCTTTTGGACAGCTCTCCACTCATCGTGAGATTGGCAGAGGTCTGGGTCAGCCCTTGTGGTCTTCTTGGATTTCATCCATATTTCACTGTATTTGGCAACTTTTCTTGGTAGTTAGCTGTTTGGGATTGTGACTACCTCACGATTTCTCAATTGTTTTCATTTGGCCTTAGGGTGGGAAGTTTAGTGGAAATGCATTCGGTTTCCTTTTCAAGAAAAGGTTTTTACCTCATTTTCCTAACAGTAAAAGTAACAATATTCCATGATACGAATGTATCTTAAATTTTTAACCATTCCTCTGGTGAAAGATATTTAGCTCCTCCTCCCGCCCAATTGTTTGTAGATAATGCTGCAATGAAAAAATTCTTGTACATTTTTTAAAAGTAGGACATAGTTTAACTGATAAGAGATCACAAAATTGCCTCCCCAAAAACTTCGTACCAATTTACAGTCCCACTAGCATTTTTCAGAGTGCTTGCTTCCCACACTCTGGTCAAATGTACTCAACCTTTTTAATTTTTACAAAATTAATGGATGAAAATTTGCACCCCCCCCCAAAAAAATTCTTTTGATTTCCATTTCCTTGATTACTAAAAGGAGCACTGGTGGCGCAATGGTTAAAGTGCTCAGCTGCTACCAAAGTTGATGGTTTGAACCCATGAGCTACTTCGAGGGAGGAAGATGTGGCAGTCTGTTTCCGTGACAATTACAGCCTTGGGAACCCTATGGGACAGTTCTATTCTGTCCTATAGGGTTGCTATGAGTCAGAATTGGCTGGAGGGCAATGGTTTTGTTCGTTTGTTCTTTATACAGGTAGTCCTCGACTTCTGATGGGGTTCCGGTCCCCCTGTAAGTTGGTTCTGACAGAAGTTGAATGCCTCATTTTTTTTTTAGTTTTTATTATTATTGCCTTTTATTATCATTAGCTTTATAAACCCAATCTTTATTTGTCTTTGGGGGATGGAAATACTACATATAAACTTACAGGTATATTTCAATACATACCTACATAAAAACACACACAAATGATAAAAATTTAGTCTCACAATGAAGGAGAGTTGGACGGCATTGGTATTTTGTCAGTTGTGGTAATAACTCCACTTGTGGAAGATTCTGGATCATCTGGAATATCCCTGGGAATGGGGATGGTGTTCCTAGTCAGCAAATTGGTGAGAGTTGTCTGTATGGTCCTTTTCTGTTTTTTTTTTTCTTCATATATTTCGTGGTAACATCTCACTGCTTCCAGAATCTGCCTATCAACTTTAGTAAAGTGATCAGCGTTTAGGTGTTCAAGCAACTGAAGCCCTTTTGACTTAGTTTAGAAAAAATTCTAGCTAATCCTTTCACTATAAAATTTTTTGACAACTTATCTCCTTCCTCTTCCTCATTCTTTCTTTCTTCTCCAGTGTTTCCTTCCTCTTCAAAATCCGTTAAGTCTGATCTGTCAGCTCCTCTTCTTTGCGGTCTATGAGCCATTCCACATCTGTGATATCAAGTTCTAAATTCAGTATTCTTGCCATATGGACGATTTTTCCACCGATCTCTTCCATCATATTATCTCGATCAAAAGCATGGAGTGAGTTCACATAACTCAGCAATTTTGTCCATATCCCTTGCATGCATATTCCCTTAACCTCCTCCAGGGAAGAAGGAATGTTCCAGATACACTGACGGTTGTGAGGTTTGTCATCACTTGAATACTTTGTAAGTCAGGGACTATCTGTATCCAGTCTATGCTATTATGTCTTTATGATATTAATGCTAATGTAACCACCATACAGGATTAATAAATGACAACATTTTGTAATATTTGTTTTGCTGTACCCATTATCCAGCTTCTGCCAATGGTAACATCTTGCAATAGTACAATATCACAATCATGATAGTGACATTGATACAATCAAGATATAGAACATTTCGGTCACCACAAAGAACCTTCATGTTGCCCTTTTATAGCCACACCCACTTCCCAGCCCCCTCCTTCAACCCTTGCAGCCATCACTCTGTTCTTCATTTCTATAATTATGTCATTTCAAGACTGTTATATAAGTGGAGAAGCCCTGGTAGCACAGTGGTTAAGAGCTCGGCTGCTAACCAAAAGGTCGACAGTTCAGATCCACCAGCAGTTCCTTGGAAACATTGTGGGGCAGTTCTACTCTGTCCTATAGGGTTGCTATGAGTCAGAATTGACTTGATGACAACGGGTTTGGTTTTGGTCTTATATAAGTGGAATCATACAGTATGTAACCTTTTGGGTTTGGCTTTTTTTTACTCAGCATAATTCTCTGGAGATTTATCTAGGTTGTTGAATGTATTAATAGCTCCTTTTTATTGCTAAGTAGTAACCATGTTGTGATGCACCAGTTTCTTTAACCATTTGAAGGACATCTAAGTTGTTTCCAGTTCTTGGCTGTTACACATAAAGGTGCTATGAACATTCGTGTACAGGTATTTGTGTACACACAAGTCTTCATTTCTCTGGGATAAATGCCCAGAAGCATGATTGTTGGGTCATACGGTAGTACATATTTAGTTTTTTTAAGAAACGGCTGAACTGTTTCCCACAGTGTTTGTACCATTTCACATTCCTACCAGCAACGTGTGAGTGATCCAGTTTCTCCACACCCTCACCAGCCTTTTGTGTTGTCACTATTTCTTTAGCCATTCTGATAAGTGCGTAGTGACAGCTGATTGTAGTTTTAATGTGTGTTTTCATAGTAGCTAATGAAGATCGTTTCATATGGTTATTTGCCCTTTTAATATCCTTTTTGGTGAAATGTCTCTTCATACTACTTTTCGCCCACCTTCTAATTGATTTTTGTTTGGTTTTTCTTTTGAGTTTTGGAAGTCCTCTGTAGCTTATCTTTTCATTATCTTAACAGGGTCTCTTGCAGAGCAAAAGTTTTAATTTTGATGATGTCCAATGCATCAATTTTTCTTTATTGTGCTTTAGGTGAAAGTTTAATCAGCAAATTGGTTTCCCATTCAATAGTTTGTATATAAAGTGTTCCATGACATCAGTTGGACTCCCCTCAATATGTCAGCACTGTCCCCATTTCTACCCTGGGTTCCCCATTTCCTTTTGTCCAGATTTTCTACCCCTACTTGCCTTCTCACCTTTGCTTTTGGACAGATATTTTCCTTCTGATCTCATATAATTGACTGTTCTAAGGAACAGGTTCCTCTCAGATGTTTTTGTTGATTTTATGGACCTGACTATTGTTTGGCAGAAAGGTGATCTCTGGGAGTGGCTTAAAGTGTGCATCAGGGTTGTATCCTTTCACCATACCTATTCAGTCTGTATGCTGAGCAAATAATCTGAGAAGCTGGACTATATAAAGAAGAATGGGGCATCAGGATTGGAAGAAGACTCCTTAACAACCTGCATTATGCAGGTGACACAACCTTGCTTGCTGAAAGTGAAGAGGACTTGAAGCACTTATTGATGAAGATCTAAGATCACAGCCTTCGGTATGGATTACGCCTCAACATAAAAAAAAAAAAAAAATCCTCACAACTGGACCAATAAGCAACAAGATGATGAATGCAGAAAAGACTGAAGTTGTCAAGGATTTCATTTTACTTGGATCCACAATCAACACCCAATGGAAGTGGCAGTCAAGAAATCAAAAGCCACGTTGCATTGGGCAAATCTGCTGCAAAAGACCTCTTTAAAGTAATGAAAAGCAAAGATGTCAGCTTGAGGACTAAGGTGTGCCTGACCCAAGCCAAGGTGCTTTTAATAGCCTCATATGCATGTGAAAACTGGACAATGAAAAAGGAAGACTGAAGAAGAATCAACAGCTTTGAATTGTGGTGCCGGTGAAGAATACTGAGTATACCATGGACTGCCAAAAAAATGAACATACATGTTTTGGAAGAAGTACAATCAGAAATCTCCTTAGAAGCAATGATGGTGAGATTACATCTCACATACTTTGGACATGTTGTCAGGAGGAATCAGTCCCTGGAGAAGGGCATCATGCTTGGTAAAGTAGAGGGTCAGCAAAAAAGAGAAAGACCCTCAATGAGATGGACTGACACAGTGGCTGCAACAACTGGCTCAAGCATAACAACGATTGTGAGGATGGCGCAGGACTGGGCAGTGTTTCATTCTGTTGTGCATAGGGTCGCTACATGCATAGGGTCAGAACAAACGCCACAGCACCTAACAGTAACAGTGGCTAATAATCACAAGCATTTCTTTATGTGTTTGTTAGGCACCTGAATGTCTTTGGTGAAACCTTGTTCATATCCCTTGCTTATTTTTTAAGTGGATTAGTTGTCTTTTTGCTGTTGATGTGTTGAAGTTTTCTATGAATTTTAAAGATTAGACCCTTGTTGGATATGTCATAGCCAAATATATTTTTCTGAGTCTGTAGGTTTTCTTTTTACCCTTTTGGAGAAATCTTTTGATGAGTGTAAGTGTTAAATTTTTAGGAGGTCCTGTTTATCTAGTCCATCTTCTGCTGTTTGTGCATTTCTGGTTATGTTTGGTACTCTATTTATGCTATATATTAGGGCCCCTAATGTTGTCCCAGAGCCTTGGTGGCACAGTGATTAAGCATTTGGCTGCTGCCCAAAAGGTCAGCAGTTCGAATCCACCAGTCACTCCTTGGAAACCCTATGAGGCAGTTCTGTGAGTCGGAATCAACTTGACAGCAATGGGTTTGGTCTGGTTTGGAACATTGTTGCTATTTTTTCTTCCATGATCTTTATTGTTTCAGGTTTTATATTTAGATCTTTGGTCCATTTTGAGTTAGTTTTTTGTGTATTATGGGAGGTATGGGTCCTGTTTCATTCTTCTACAGAAAGACATCCAGTTTTCAGCACCATTTGTTAGAGACTGTCTCTTCCCCATTTAATGGACTTTGGCCCTTTGTTGAAGGTTAGCTGTCCATATGTGGGTGGATTTACATCTGGGTCCTCAATTCTGTTACATTTGCCTATGTTTCTGTCATTGTGCCAGTACCAGGATATTTTGACTATTGTGGCTATATAGTAGGTTCTGAGATCAGGTAGTGTGAGACTGCCTACTTTGTTCTTCTTCTTTAATAATGCTTTACTTATTTGGGGCCTCTTTTCTTTCCATATAAAGTTGGCGATTAGTTTCCCCATCTCATTAAAGAATGCTGTTGGATCAGAATTGCATTGTATCTATAGATAGCTTTGGGTAGTACTGACATTTTCACAATGTTAAGACTTCCTATTCATAAAAAATTCATAAGCATGGTATATTTTGTTTTGTTTTTGTAGGTCTCTTTTGGTTTCTTGCAGTAGTGTTTTGTAGTTTTCTTTGTATAGGTCTTTTACGTCCCTCGTTAGATTTATTCCTAAGTATTGCATCTTTTGGGAGCTATTGTGAATGGTATTGTTTTCCTGATTTCTCTTTGTTAGTGTAGAGGAATCCAACTGATTTTTGTATATTCATCTTGTATCCTGCTACTTTGCTGAAGCCTTCTATTAGTTCCAGTAGCTTCCTTGTAGACTCTTCAGGATTTTCTATGTATAGGAGCATATCATCTGTAAATAGCAATAGTTTTGCTTCTTCCTCGCCTATCTGAATGCATTTTATTTCCTTTTCTTGTCTTATTGCTCTAGCTAGAACTTCCAGTATAATGTTGAATAAGAATGGAGTCTTAGTCATCTAGTGAAAGTCCTAAACTCTCAGGTAAGTTTTAAAGAACAAAAAAATTAAAGATAAAATTGAAGTGCTCTTTATTTCCATTATCAGTCCCTGTCCCCTCTACCCCTCCCCAAATGCAGCTACTGTATTAACTTTAATTTATATATATTCTGCTAATAAGCAAGTTTGAAGATAAATTATGGCATATTCCTATAATTAAATATCATGCAGCCGTGGAAAAGAATGAGGAAGATCTATAGAGGCTAATTTGGTAGATTCCCATAATACATTATCACATTTAAAAAAGCAAGAAGTGCACACACACACACGCATGCACACATAATTGTGCATAATATCATTCAAATTGTGTAAACAAAAGCGGTATATATAATTATATGCATTTAGTATTTAGTAGTATATAGAGAGAATATTTCTGGAATTATACGTAAGAAAGAGGTTAACTGTGCTTGCTTGTATAATGGAAGAATAGGGATCTGGGGTCTGTGGTGGAAGGGAAACTTGCTTTTTAAACTTTTTATTGAGGCATAAAACACATACAGAAAAGTGCAAAAGTTAAAACATTTGTAGCTCAATGTATTTTCACAACTGAATTTTCCTAATTAATCGGGACCAGATCAGGAGAGAAATTTGCTTTTAGTTGTATAGTTTTATGCTATTTAAAATTATTTCCCATGTACAAAAATTTCATTTCACTTGGATGAAAAAATCAAGTTAATTTTTTAAAATCAAATTATAAATGGCTTAGTAAAGTATAGATCAGTCCTTGAATATTCCAAACCTGAGAGACAGACTTTGTTTAGAGTGTCACGTCAGAAAGATGGGTCATAACTTGTGTTTCTGGTCTTTGAATCTCTAGAAATATCCCTGTAGATACTTGGTGTAATGGGCGCAAAGTCAGATTTCTGACTACATATGGGGTCCTTCTCTTGATCCTTTCACAAACCTTTCCTCTGGTCCCCAACCAGGGTGATCTTCAGTGGAGAAATTTTGTGTGTGTGTGCTTTAGATGAAGATTTACAGAGCAAATTAGTTTCTCATTAAACAATTAATACACATACTGTTTTGTGACATTGGTTGCCAACCCTGCAACATGTCAACATTCTTTCTCAACCTTGGGTTCCCCGTTTCCATTTGTCCAGCTTTCCTGTCCTCTCCTGCCTTCTCATCCTTGCCCCTGGGCTGGTGTGCCCACTTAGTCTCATATATGTGGTTGAATTAGGTGTATTACTGATTGTTTTATGGGCCTGTCTAATGTTTGACTGAAGGGTGAACCTCAGGAGTGACTTCAGTACTGGGTTAAAAGGGTGTCCAGATGGACAGGCAATGGAGTCTCTGAGGAAATTCACCAGGAGTGGAAGCAATCTATTAGAGGGGCTAGTGTGAGCAGCAGAGCCTACAGTTTGGGTGAATCAGGCCCAGTTGGTTGGTTCCAGGTCCAGTGTGGCACTGTTCATGATGTCCCTGGATTTAGCACCTCCTCACTCCCCCACCCACATTAACACTTCCAGTGCCTGGCTGTCCTGGGACAGAGAGCACAGGGAAGAGATCTCTCATAGGAAATCCCTTTGAAAAATGGTCACAGGAATAGAAGGTGTTTTCCCAAAGTCCAGGGAAGAAGATGATCACAGAGGTTAGTGGTCCAGAGGAGGACGCAGTGGTATAGTTCTGTTCTAGGGATGGTGTGGAAGTCACCAGCAAACCAACAGAATCCACCCCAACACCACAGCAGATGAACTGCAGATGGAAGCGCTGATTTTATGTACAGAATATTTTATCCCTGATGTATTCCCACTCCCATTGCCCCAGCTCCAGATGCCTAAAGGAAATAATGAGGGGATCATCCAAGAAAATTCAGGCTTAAAGTATGGAGATTTTAGAATTTCCTATAATGTGCATTACTCTTCCCACTTCCTTTGCTTTCACACTTGCTTTCTTTTCCCTCCTTCCCCGCTCCCTTCCCTTATCTATTTATCCATCCATCCATTCGTCCATCCATCTTCTCTTTTTCCTCCCTTCCTCTTCCCTTTCCCCTTTTCTCTATTTCCTCCTTTCCTCTGTTCTCTCTTTCCTTCCTGTCTTCCCTTTCTCTAACATTCATTGCACACTCACACTGTTCCTGGCTCTGTGCTAAGCTTTGGGGAGCACAGAAATAAATATATGGCAGACGCCTATGTCTTTCTCTCTCCTGAAGAATTTGCTTGTAAATGGATATTTACAATTCAGTGTGGGGAACACTGATAGAGGGATTCACAAGGCTCAGCAGAGGAAAGCACTGCTAAGGGCATGCAGCTTGACTTGGATTTTGAAAGGATGAATAGGAATTAGGCAAGTGGAAAATAGGGCAGGGATGAGGGTGAGGCCACCACACAGAATAGGCACAGCATGTAGTAGAGGCTGGCTAGAGCCTGCGATCTTAGGGAAACCACAGGTGGGGCAGGTATATGGATGAGCCTCCCTTTGCATCTCACAGATGGTGCCCAGGTACAGTGGTTTTGGCAGCCAGTGTGGAAGGAGATAGCTTCCAAGTGGGAGGATTCCGGAATGGTAGATCACTGCTCTTATATTCCCAGCCCTGTCAGTTTGTTCTATCATCAACATAATACTTTTCCTACTTGGGAAGTGTCATGGGCTGAATTGTATCCCCTCAAAGTATGTGTCAACTTGGTTAGGCCATGATTCCCAGTATTGTGTTGTTGTCCTCCGTTTTGTGATTGTAATTTTATGTTAAAGAGGATTAGGGTGGGATTGTAACACCCTTACTAAGGTCACATCCCTGATCCAATGTAAAGGGAGTTTCCCTGGGGTGTGGCCTGCACCACCTTTTATCTTACAGGAGATAAAAGGAAAGAGAAGCAAGCAGAGAGTTGGGGACCTCATACCACCAAGAAAGAAGCACCAGGAACAGAGTACATCCTTTGGACCCGGGGTTCCTGGGCAGAGAAGCTCCTAGCCCAGGGGAAGATTGATGAGAAGGACCTTCCTCTACAGCGGACAGAGAGGGAAAGGCTTCCCCCAGAGCTGATGCCCAGAATTTGGACTTCTAGCCTACTAGACTATAAGAAAATAAATTCATCTCTGTCAAAGCCATCCACCTGTGGTATTTCTGTTACAGCAGCACTAGAGGACTAAGACAGGAAGCCATATCGCCCTTCCTAATCTGGGTCCTGGGCCTTGAGATTTTGCTGTGAAGCCTCTGGTGCACCATCTCCTTACATGCCTGTCATTCCAGAACCTGAGAATTTTCCGTTTTTGTCCCTTTAGGGGCTTTCTGTGGGCAGTCCTGACCACTAGACCACTGCCCTGGAACTATGTGACTTAAAATGGTCTGCAGGCAGGTGCCAGTCTGTGAAGTGTATGCTATCAGTCTGCAACAATTACAGAAATTGAGAGTAAGTGTTTAGTAGCTTTTAAAGAGAATTTACATTGTTGTGACATCAAGCACATGATCGATTTCATTGTTACCATATTTTGGAAAAGTATGGTGAAGGACTGGAAATTTAAACAGTCTTTCACTACAGATGGTAATACTGGTTTACAACACAATCATGGTTCAGGACAGTAGACAGCAACACACCCTGCTGCCTAAACATAAGCGTCATCACCTCTGCTTCAGCTTCCAGTCTGGCAAATGTCTCTAGTGAACTCCTAGCTCCCAAATCTAATGGGTGACTTCGGTCTGTGTTTTAATTGACCTCTCTAAGGCATCTGATCTTTGTTGACATCCAAATGTTAGTTTTGTTTAAAAATAATTCCCAATGAAAAATCGGAAACGGATAGTGGTGATAGTCACACAACGTGATGAACATAACTAATGTCACTGAATTACACATGCAAAGAATGTTGAAATAGCAAATGTTTTATTAAAAAGACAGACAGATAGATAGCTGCTGTCAAGTCGATGACCCATGGTGACTTTGTGTACAACAGAAACATTTTGTCATCCTCATGATCACTGGAACGCTCAAGTACATCATTTCACTTAACATGACAACATCCTCAGTGATTGATCCATCCTGATTATGTGTCCAAGGACAATGTTTCACTATGATCCATAAGGTTTTCATAGCTTAATTTTCAGAAGTAGATTGCACCAAGCCTTTCTTCCTTGTCTGTCTTAGTCTGAATGCTCGCCTGTCCACCATGGGAGACCCCGCTGGTATTTGAAATGTCAGTAACACACAGTCACCACAGTATGACTGACAGACTGACAGTTGGGTAATAGAAATATATACTTACCATAATTTTTAAAAAATCGCAGTGAAGGAATAAAAACTGTTTCCCTAGGACTATCAACAGGCCATACCACTAAAATGTAGAGGACACTTCCTGGTGGCTAAATATGTTCTTAATCTTACAATACTGCATTGACATTGTTCATTACTTTTTAGTGAGTACTTACAGGGCAGAAGACAGGCCTTATTCATTTCTGTGTTCAACTTGTAACATAAGGCCTGACATGAAGTTTATATGAACAAATGTCTACCGCTTATGAGCTATGTAACCTCAGGCAAGTTATTACTCAACTTCTCCTTGCCTGTTTCCCCAGCTGTAAAATGGGAATAATATTAAAATCTATCTCATAGCATTCTTTTTTATATATAATATTTTATTGTGTTTTTGGTGAAAGTTTACCCAGCAAATTAGGTTCCCATTTAACAATTTCTATATGTATTGTTCAGTGACATTGGTTACATTTTTAAAATGTGTCAGCATTCTCATTTCCATTCTGCTTGTTCTATTTCCATGAATCTAGCTTCCCTGCCACCCTTTATCTTCTCATCTTTTCTTTAGGCTAAATGTTGACCAGTTGGTGTCATATGGAGCCCTCGTGGTGCAGTGATTAAGAGCTTGGCTGTCAACCAAAAAGTCAGCAGTTCAAATCCACCAGCTATGGAAACCCTATGGGGCAGTTTCTACTCTGTGCTATAAGGTCACTGTAAGTTAGAATTGACTTGATGGCAGTAGGTTTGGTTTTGGTTTTTGGTGTCATATAGATGATCATTTAAAGGAGCACAGTACTCTCAGGTGATACTGTTTGTTTCATCAGCCAATCTATTATTTGGCTGAAAAGTGACCTCTGGGAGTGGCTTCAGTTCCAATTTTAAAGGGTATCTCAGAGCAATAGTCTCGGGGGTTCCTCTAGTCTCTACCAGTCCAGTAAACCTGGCCTTTTTTAGGCATTTGAGTTTTGTTCTACATTTTTCTCCCATTCTATGCAGGGCCATTTACTGTGTTCCTGGTCAGAATGTTTGGTAGTGGTAGCCAGGCACCATCTAGTTCTTCTGGTCTCAGGAGAGATGAGGCTGTGGTTCGTGTGGACTATTAGTCCTATAAACTAGTGTCTTGTCTGAGCCTTTGGTTTCCTTCTTTTTCTTTTGCTCCAATAGAGTACAGACCAACTGTTGTATCTTAGATGACACCTCACAAGCTTTTAAGATAGCAGATGCTACTCAACAACTAGGACGTAGAACATTATCTCTGTGAACTATGTTATGCCAACAACCGAGTTGTCTCACAAGATCGTTGTCCTAAGCCTTCAAACCCAGTAAACCTGTGAGGTGTTTGGTTGTATCTAGGAAGTATCTCCCTCATGTTTCTATCAGTTTTTCGTACTGAGTGGGCTTGCATATTGCTGTGATGCTGGAAGCTATGACACCAGTACTCAGATACCAGCAGGGTCACCAATGGAGGGCAGGTTTCAGCTGAACTTCCAGACTAAGACAAACTACGAAGGACCTTGCAGTCAACTTCTGAAAAGAATTAGCCAGTGGAAAACTTATGAATAGCAGCAGAACACTGTCTGATACAGCGCTGGAAGATGAGTCCCCTAGGTTGGAAGGCACTCAAAGGATGACTGGGGAAGAGCTGCCTCCTCAAAGCAGAGTTGACCTTAATGACGTGGATGGAGTAAAGCTTTCGGGACCTTCATTTGTTCATGTGGCACGACTCAAAATGAGAAGAAACAGCTGCAAACAACCATTAATATTCGGGGCCTGGAATGTACGAAGTATGAATCTAGGAAAATTGGAAACTGCCAAAAATGAAATGGAAGGCATAAACATCGATATCCTCAGCATTAGTGAGCTCAAATGGACTGGTATTGACCATTTTGAATTGGACAATCATATAGTCTACTATGCTGGGGATGACAACTTGAAGAGGAATCGTGTTGCATTCATCGTCAAAAAGAACATTTCAAGATCTATCCTGAAGCACAACACCATCGGTGATAGGATACTATCCATACGCCTACAAGGAAGACCAGTTAATACGACTATTATTCAAATTTATGCACCAACCACTAAGGCCAAAGATGAAGAAATGGAAGATTTTTATCAGCTTCTGCAGTCTGAAATTGATGGAACATGCAATCAGGATGCATTGATAATTACTGGGGGCTGGAATGCGAAAGTTGGAAACAAAGAAGAAGGATAAGTAGCTGGAAAATATGGCCTTGGTGATAGAAACAACACCAGAGATTGAATGACAGAATTTGCAAGACCAACAACTTCTTAATTGGAAATACCATTTTTCACCACATAAACAGTGACTGTACACATGGACCTCACCAGATGGAACACACAGGAATCAAATTGACTACATCTGTGGAAAGAGACAATGGAAAAGCTCAACATCATCAGTCAGAACAAGACCAAGGGCCAACTGCAGAACAGGCCATCAGTTGCTCGTATGTATGCAAGTTCAAGCTGAAACCGAAGAAAATCAGAGCAAGTCCATGAGAGTCAAAGTACGACCTTGAGTATATCCCACCTGAACTTAGAGACCATTTCAAGAATAGATTTGAAGCGTTGAACACTAATGACCAAAGACCAGACGAATTGTGGAATGACATCAAGGGCATCATACATGAAGAAAGCAAGAGGTCATTGAAAAGACAGGAAAGAAAGAAAAGACCAAGATGGATGCCAGAGGAGACTCTGAAACTTACTCATGAACATTGAGCCGCTAAAGCAAAAGGAAGAAATGATGAAGTAAAAGAACTGAACAGAAGATTTCAAAGGGTGGTTTGAGAAGACAAAGTAAAGTATTATAATGACGTGCAAAGAAGCTGGGGATAGAAAACCAAAAGGGAAGAACACACTCAGTGTTTCTCAAGCTGAAAGAACTGAAAAAAAAATTCAAGTCTGAAGTTACAATAGTGAAGGATTCTATGGGGAAAACATTAAATGACACAAGAAGCTTCAAAAGAAGATGGAAGAAATATACAGAGTCATTATACCAAAAAGAATTAGCTGACGTTCAACCATTTCAAGAGGTAGCATATGATCAGGAACCGATGGTACTGAAGGAAGAAGTCCAAGGTGCACTGAAAGCACTGGTGAAAAACAAGCCGCCGGGAATTGATGGAATACCAATTGAGTTGTTTCAACAAACAGATCCAGTGCTGGAAGTACTCACTGGTCTATGCCAAGAAATATGGAAGACAGCTTCCTGGCCAACCGACTAGAAGAGATCCATATTTATGCCTATTCCCAAGAAAGGTGATCCAATCGAATGCAGAAATTTTTGAACAATATCATTAATATCACACTCAAGCAAAATTTTGCTGAAGATCATTCAAAAGCGGCTGCAGCAGTATATCGACAGGGAACTGCCAGAAATTCAGGCTGGATTTAGAAGAGGACGTAGAACCAGGGATATCCTTGCTGATGTCAGATGGATCCTGGTTGAAAGCAGAGAATACCAGAAGGACATTTACTTGTGTTTTATTGACTATGCAAAGGCATTCAACTGTGTGGATTATAACAAATTATGGATAACATTGCAAAGAATGGGAAGATCAAGAAGCAGTTGTTCAGACAGAAAAAGGGGATACTGAGTGGTTTAAAGTCAGGAAAGGTGTGCGTCAGGGTTGTATCCTTTTATCATACCTATTCGACCTGTATGCTAAGCAAATAATCTGAGAAGCTGGACTATATGAAGAAGAATGGAGCATCAGGGTTGGAGGAAAACTCATTAACAATCCGCGTTATGCAGATGACACAACCTGGCTTGCTGAAAGTGAAGAGGACTTGAAGCACTTACTAATGAAGACCAAAGACCATAGCTTTCAGTATGGATTACACCTCAACATAAAGAAAACAAAAATCCTCACGACTGGGCCAATGAGCAACATCATGATAAATGGAGAAAAGATTGAAGTTGTCAAGGATTTCATTTTACTTGGATCCACAATCAATACCCATGGAAGCAGTAGTCAAGAAATCAAAAGATGCATTGCATTGGGCAAATCTGCTGCAAAGGACCTCTTCAAAGTGTTGAAAAGCAAAGATGTCACCTTGAAGACTAAGGTGCCCCTGACCCAAGCCATGGTATTTTCAATGACATCATACGCATGTGAAAGCTGGACAATGAACAGGGAAGATCAAAGAAGAATTGATGCCTTTGAATCGTGGTGTTGGCAAAGAACATCGAATATACCACGGACTGCCAAAAGAACAAACAAATCTGTCTTGGAAGAAGTACAATCAGAATGCTCCTTAGAAGCAAGGATGGCAAGACTGCATGTTACATACTTTGGATGTGTTGTCAGGAGGGATCAGTCCCTGGAGAAGGACACCATGGTTGGTAGAGTACAGGGTCAGAGGAAAAGAGGAAGACCCTTGACGAGATAGACTGACCCAGTGGCTGCAACAATGGGCTCAAGCATAACAATAATTATAAGAGTGGCGCAGAACTGGATAGTGTTTCGTTCTGTTGTGCATAGGGTTGCTACAAGTTGGAACCTACTCGACGGCACCTAACAATAGGAAGTATCTGTAACTGTGCCCCCATGTGAGTTATTATATATATGAACATATATGCAGCACACACAAACATGTATATACATATGCCTACAGATAGCTATACATGCACACCCATATACTCACATGCGCCTTCCTATACACATCTATGGATACATATCTACCTACGTAACCACGCACATATTTTTTCATTGTTATTACTGTTGTTTCAAAATTGTATGTTATAGCACTTACCAATATTGTCCCTAATTCTCGTGAATTTCTTAGTGTCATCATTTACCTTTGTCAAGTTGTGCAAACCTACCCATATTGGGTATTGCCTTTCCCATCACCAAAAATAACAAATAGAAAGTGATTCCCCTTGCTTTCCCCTCCCATCCCAAGTAACCACCAAAGAACGCTGTTTTCTGTATGTATACCTATTCTTGTCTTTTCATAAAAGTGAGACCATACAATATTTGTTCTTTTGCATAGTGTTCTTTTTAAGGTTAAATCAGGTAATACAATTAAAAGTGCTTAAAACAGTGCCTGGCACTGATGCATAAGGAATATTACTGTTATTACCATCATTATTAGATGTTGCCGAACATACCAATAAACATGTCTTATTGTTGGGCACTAGGAGGTAGAGGACTTCATCCAGCTGGGCCAGGTAGGTGCTGTTATTAGCATCCATGGAGTTGACTCCAGCTCATGGCAACCTTATGTAAAACAGAATGAACTGTTACCCCATCCTGCATCATTCTCATGATCACCAGCATGTTCGAGTCCATTACTGAGACTATTGTGCCAATGCAAGGGTTTCCCACGCTCTCATTAGCCCTCTAGTTCACCAAATCACCTCTTCCAGCAATTGATCATTCCTGATAATGTGTCCAAGCAAGTCAGACAGTGTTCTGCTGTGATCCATAAAGCTTTCATTGGCTAATTTTCAGATGTAGATCTCCAGGCCTTTCTTTCTAGTCTGTCTTAGTCTAGTGGGTCCACCCATTTCCGTATTCCAACTCATGGCAACCCCACGTGTTACAAAGTAGAACTGTTCCACAAAATTTTCTTGGCTTTGATCTTTACAAAAGCAGATCACCGGGCCTTTCTTCCATGGAACACTGAGTGGGTTCGAGCCGCCAACCTTTAGGTTAACAGCCGATCGCAAACCACTTGTGCTCCCCAGGCTCCTTATCTGGTGGGTAGGGCTAAGGATTTATGTTGACTTGTTTGAGTCTAAGCTGCTCTACCCAGGGCACCGTGAGCTTTGGGTTTTTTTTTTTTTTTTAATAATTTTTACTGTGCTTTAAGTGAAAGTTTACAAATCAAGTCAGTCTGTCACATATAAGCTTATATACACCTTACTCCATACTCCCATTTAATCTCCCCCTAAGGAGTCAGCCCGCTCGCTCCTTCCAGTCTCCCCTTTCGTGACGGTTTTGCTAGTTTCTAACCCTGTCTACCCTCCGATCTCCCCTCCAGAAAGGAGATGCCAACACAGTCTCAAGTGTCCACCTGATACAAGTAGCTCACTCTTCATCAGCATCTCTCTCCTACCCATTGTCCAGTCCCTTCCATGTCTGATGAGTTGTCTTCAGGAATGGTTCCTGTCCTGGGCCAACAGAAGGTTTGGGGACCATGACCGCCAGGATTCTTCTAGTCTCAGTCAGACCATTAAGTCTGGTCTTTTTATGAGAATTTGGGGTCTGTATCCCACTGTTCTCCTGCTCCCTCAGGGGTTCTCTGTTGTGAGTTTTGGGATTTTTGAGGTTTGCTTTTCCTGGGTCCCTATCTTATCATGTCTGCCCCACTCTCCCATCCCCTTCAGCTGTGTATGCCCTACATCCCTACCACCTTCCTCTACCTCCAGGCTCACCCACACCCTCTTGATCTCCACTGCAGAGGGAGGACACTGGACGAAGGGCTCCATCATGCAAGGGGACCAGGCACCTCCTGCCCCCTCAGTGTTTCAGCCCAATTTACCTCCTCCCTGGATGCTTCCATAACCTTTCTCTCCTCACTCCCTTAACTGGACTACTCGCTGTTCCCTGACATCCTAGATGGGACCTCCCTAGCTGGCCTACCACAGCCACTGCTGATGGGGCAACTGCTGGTATTGCCACGAGGGCATGCTCTACCTCGAGGTCCACGAGATGGAGAAGTGCCTCATCCAGAATATCCCCAACGGCACCACGGTCTCATGTGCTTGGGTGATCATGGGCAGTCCCGACCGTCCCTCCCCATGACCAGAATTCTGAGATGGGCTAGGAGGACTGGGTACTGTGGGAACAGCACGGTGGGGACAGGCAGGAAATGGCTGGGCCACAGTCTGGCTGAAGCACCCTGTCCCCTGCCCATGTCCAGGCTGGGAGCGTGGAGGAAGCAAGCGTGATCCCGCCTGGGTTGAGGGGAGAAAAGTCAGGGTTGGACAGGGCAGGAGAGAGAAATAGAAGGCTGCCGTCAGGCCCCTCACTCTCAGACTCTCAAAGGACTCTTGTGACTCAGGGGGTCCTGGTTGGTTCCTTGGTCACGGGGGTGGATGCAGATTAAGCCCCGCTGCCTCGCTATCAGGAGACTCGGTGGTGCACTGGGCTACTAACCAAAAGTTCGGAGGTTTGAGTCTACCCAGAGGCACCTTAGAAGAAAGGCCTGGTGATCCACTGCCAAAAAAATTCAGCCACGTAAAACCCTATGGAGCACAGTTCTACTCCTGACACACATGGGTCATCATGTGTTGTAGTCAGTGTCATGGCAGTTTCAAGGCAAATGGAAAAGTACCAGTCCTCCTCACACTGGATCAGCTTGTTCATGTTAGTGAAGGACCTTGACAAAATGTGCTCCAGGCCATTACCCCCTCCAGCTCCCAGGCCCCAGCTTCAATGCCTAGTCCTTCCTTTCCCCATTTCACAGAGGAGCACACATCTCCTTACAGGCAGAAAAGCCGAAGAAGGGCAACTCTTTGCAAACTGTAGGGTATGATGCCTGTTTGTTGGCACTTTCCAGCCCAAGCTGATGCCGTTTCCTTCACGCCCTCCCCACTGGCCTGGTCTGTGGGCAACCTCAACCTTGGATACCCCAGACGTCCTCTTCTGGGAGCAGGTACATGGCCAGCTTGCCTAGGCTCCCTGGAGGCTGCTTCCTGTTGAAGCTCCTGGCTAGTCAGTATGGCCCCCAGAGCAGCTTTACCTTCACCTCCCTGGCCCCGGACAGCACCAGAGACAGGCTCTGTGATACTGAGCAGGAGGTAGGGTGGAGGTGCCCTATGCCCCATACAAAGCTAGATGGATGAATTATCCCAAGACGGAGGAATAAGAGTGAATATAAGTTATAGCTGGCAGAAGGTCTGATTTAAACATTTATTTATTCTGCAATTGGAAACACTGGTGACACAGTAGTTAAGAGCTAAGGCTGCTAACAAAAAGGTTGACAGTTCAAATCCACCAGCCTCTCCTTGGGAACTCTATGGGGCAGTTCTCTTCTGTCCTACAGGGTTGCTATGACTTGGAATCGATAGCAACAGGTTTCAGGCTCATTCTGCAATTCAGGAGCCCTGGTGGCACAATGTTTAAAGCCCTCGGCTGCTAACCAAAAGGTCGGTGGTTCAAATCCACCAGCTACTCCATGAGAGAAGGATGTGGCAGTCTGCTCCCCCCTCAGCCAAAGATTGGACAGGCCCAGAAAACAAAACAAGATTAAAGGGGTGTACCAGCCCTGGGGCAGGGACTGGAAGACAGGAGGGAAGAGGAAAGCTGGTAATAGGGAACCCAGGGTTGAGAAGGGAGAGTGTTGACCTGTCGTGGGGTTGTTAACCATGTCATAGAACAATGTGTGTACTAACTATTTAATGAGAAACTAGTTTACAGAACTAAAGTACAATAAATAAATAAATGAACGGATTAAAATAAATAAAAATAAAAATATTTTACAATGGTTCAAAAAAAAAAAAAAAAAAAGAGAAGTCCAGCTTTTGGGTAACCTGAGCTTGTGTGCTTTCTATGGGCTCCAGGCTTACTCCATCCCAGTCACATGGACTGCTGCTGTATTAATTTCCAATGGCTACTGTAACAAGCTGCCTCAAATTTAGTGGCTAAAAACAATACAAATTTATTCTCTCACAGTTCTAGAGGCCAGAAATCCAAAATGAGTCTCACTGGGCCAAAATCAAGGTGTTAGCCAGGCTCGCTCCAGAGGCCCTGGAGGAGAGTCTGTGTCCTTCCCTTTTCAGCCGCTCGAGGCTGTCCTCATCCCTTGGCCTTGTGGCCCCTTCTCAATCTTCAAGCATTTTGCTTTGGCCATCTCATTGGCTTCTGTCTCTGTAGCAAATCTCCCTCTCCCTCCCTGTTATGAGGACACTTGTGGTCACATTTAGGGCTCACCCAGATAATCCAGGATAATCTCCCCATGTCAAGATTCTTAATTTAATCGCATCTGTATTCTCTTTTGCCATTAAAGGTAATCTTCGCAGGGTCCGGGGATTAGGACCCTGTGAACATCTTTGGGTCCATTAATCAGCCTGCCACGTCTGGGTTCTTCCAGGAGGTCAGATGGCACATTTGTCTTCCTGCTATTTTTCAGTCAATTTGTATCTCTCTGTGATATCAGGTTAATTTTTTCAGATGATGCTCATTTTCACAGAATTTCAAGTCATTGTTTCCATTATGTTTAGCATGTCCCATAACTCAACCTTCACATATGTACACATTTGTGTAGATGGCCACATCCATGCCCACCCTGCTTCTGCCCGGTCTGGCCCATGGGCCAGTTTCCTGCTTGGAATACAAGCCTCTGTCATGTAAACGTGACCTTTTCTTCTGTAAGGAAATCCACTGATGGTACCCTCAATGAAACCAAACCCAGACCACCCAAGGATGTCAGTAAAGGGAGATTCCCCACGGGGAGGGGCAGCTGTGATACTCTCAGCTTTTAGTTCTTGAAATAGACTCACCCTCTCCTTGAACTCTTAAGGGATAACTTCCACCACCATGCAAGGATGACCCTTCCACCTGGCTCCAGGAGCAGGCATGTGACTCAAGCCTAGCCAATGGGAGTACCGCTTCCTCTGTCACAGTGATTGGATTAGGAATGCACGTATGACTAACCCTGACCAATGGGAGTGTAGCTTCCTCTTCCACAGATTGGCTCAGAGATGGGCATGTGACTCAAGGCTGGCCCACAGGAGTACAGTTTCCTCTGTCATAGTGATTTGACCAGCTTAAGGACTGAAGCCTGGCCAATAGGAGTGTCCAGTGATACTTGCCATCTGCTAATTTGTGGGTCTGGCACCACTTGTCCTCTAGAAAGTGTAAACAAGACTTAAGTGAAGGCTGTGGGCAGCACTGCAGAGAAACTTCTAACCAGAGAAGCCACAAGGTCCAATTCCCTCACTTGCAGCCCGTGGTGGCACAGGGAGCTCTCTACTGCAGGGAAAGCAGCCATGACCCACATGGGCACCTTCCTGCCCACATGGAGCCTGTACTCTAGCACCGTATGAGGCAGGTCATTGAACAAGAGGATACATGCTTCTAAGGAGAAGGGGACGAGGCTAAGGGAAGCATGACAGGGTCCTGGCCTACTCTGGATGGTTAGAGAAGGCTGCTTTTTCAAACTGAGACTCTTAGGAGCTAGGGGGTGAGGGGGAAGGGTGGGAAGCACATTCTGACCAGAGGGAACAGTATGTACAGAAGCCCTATAGCAAGAAAGAGTATGGCAGTTGGGAGAAACTGAAAGAGGCCACTACATGAAGTCTTGATCCCAAAGAGGCCGCCAGGGCCCTGCCTTCTGAATTATGATTTTTTGTCTAGGTCTTGGAGTTCCTGGGTGGCACAATCTGTTAAGTGTTCAGCTAATAACTAAAAGGGTGGTGGTTCATCTACACACAGGCACCTCTGAAGAAAGGGCTGGCAATCTGCTTCTGAAAGGTCACAGCCTTGAAAACCCTATGGAGCACAGCTCCACTCTGACACACGCCAGTTTGTCATGAGTCAGAGTTGACTTGACAGCAACTGGCTTGGTTTGATTTTTTTGGTCTAGGACTTACCTCTTCCCCAATGAGTAACCCCTGCATGACCACCCTTTTCAGGAGGACCCTAACCCCTACCCATAGAGTATGAGACTATCCTGGCATTTAAATAGTCAAAAGAACAACAGCAACAACAAAAAAGAGCAGCAATGAGGCCCAAGAGAGATGCACACACATAGCAAAAGGGAGTCACTTTGTGTCCACCCCGCCCCCATTCATTTCCACACGGGACCTTCAGAGCCACTGCATGGGAGAAAATGGCACATTTGCTTGTTTTAGAGAAGAGAGCCAGCTATAAAGGGTGGATCAATCTAAAACTTGGTCAGTCTGACTCAACTTTTGGTGTTCTTTTCTCTGCACCAGTTGCTTTTCTACAGGTAGAGGGAAATTTTCTGGTTATGCTGGGTCAATGACTAAAGTCCTTGAATGGGTCATACCTTCCCAAATCATCACAGTGCCCCCTCCTCCCTTTTGTCTCACACTCTTCTTGCTTCATTCATTAGTTGTTTAAACTTTAATGGCATTTGAGTTTGCAACCACTGCTTGACTGACATTCTAGCAGCCAAAGCAAAGAGGAAAACACACTCATTTATTTATCCAGTGAGTACTACATACACATTGGCACTGTTCCAAGCACAAGATGTATGATTTTTTTCACAATTATTTATTCTCTTTCTGAGCATGAACTCTTAGTTATCTAGAGCTGCTATAACAGAAATACCAAAAGTGCCTGGTTTGAATAAACAAATGTATTCTCTCACAGTTTAGGAAGCTAAAAGTCTGAATTCAGGGTGCCAGCTTCAGGGAAGTCTTCCTCTGTCTGCTCTGGGGGAAGGTCCTTGTCATCAGTCTTCCCCTGGGTCTAGGAATTTCTCAGAGCAGCGATCCTGGATCTAAAGGATGCACTCCACTCCCAGCTCTTCGTGGTGGTAGGAGGTTCCTGTCCTCTCTGCTCACTTGTCTCTTTTATATCTCAAAAAGAGACTGACTCAAGATACAACCTAATCCTATAGAGTCCAGCATCATTAACATAACCACCTCTAATCCTGCCTCATTAACATCATAAAAAGCCAAAAACCAAACCCATTGCTGTAGAGTCAATTATGACTCATAGGAAACCTACAGACAGAGTAGAAGTGCCCCATAGAGTTTCCAAGGAGTGCCTGGTTGATTCAAACTGCTGACCTTTTGGTTAACAGATGTAGCTCTCAACCACTACGCCACCAGGGCTTCCTATTAACATCATAGAGGTTAGAATTTGCAAAGCATAGAATAATTACATTAGATCACAAAATGGAGGACAACCACATAATCCTTGGAATCATGGCCTAGCCAAGTTGACACACATTTTGGGAGGACACAATTCAATTCACAACAGCTTCCTTGTAATAGAAGCACACACTAATGTCCTCTTCCTTGTGGCTTTGCAGAGTGTCTCGAGAGAGTAGGTGGAATATACATCCTGTCCTATTGATTTTGTCTTTCTTCTCCCAGTGGAATGTGGGTGATGGTGACATGAATGTAGACTTTAAACATGCCTGCATAGTTTGGCTTCTCTCCTGTGCTCCTTCGTTTCACCGTGAGAAGTCCATGCCCCAGGTAGCCACTACTCCTTCAGCCTGGGTCTAAGAATAAGACATGCAGGGGCTGTATTTATAATACAGTAGACAGTCTATAACTATTTGTTGATTGGACAGCAATAGTAAGAAAAATTAGTATAACCCACTTGTATATCCTCCACCCACTTCTGACAATTCATATGTAAAATATTTCGTTTCTTTATCTGCAAAATGGAAATTACAATTCTATTCTCCACCAGTGGAGGAAAGATTGAAAACCAGGGTAAAGAACACATGCTTCAGCACACAGTAGTAGCTCAGTAAATTTCTTCCTTCTCCTCTCCTAGATTATCTTGTGCCCCAGAGCCCCAGTTTCGCCAAAACCCAACAAATTTCTCAGCCTGGGCAGCCTCTGAAGCCCCCACAGAGAAGGCTCTCATCTGAAACGGGCAGTGTCCTCCGTTCTCATGGTTCTGGAGCCTGTGGATGGTCGCCTGGTAGGTCTAATTCCTGGACCTTGTTCTGTCTCAGGAGTGGGGCACTGAGTCTGGGTTCCAAAGCAGCTGAACAGGTCCTCCTCCGTGAGGCAGCACCGGGAGTGTTCTTTTATGCTGGGGTCCCCACCTTCTCCTACCAGCCTTGGGGACCCCTGAAGGCTCCTCCCCATCCTGCCTCCCTCCCCTGCCACCTCTCAGCTTCAGATATTTAGACCTCTTTCCCACACTCCCTCTCCCCATCTCTAGGGTACCACCATTCTATCCCTGGGCAGAGAGTTGGGTTGAAGGGCATTGCTGAGACTGATTATCTCTTTGAGAGTAAGGCTGACAACATGGTTGATCATTTGCATAATCACTAGGCATTCCCTTCTGTATACTCTTGGGCCCTTTTAAGGGGTCGGTGTTTTTGGCCTCCTGTTCCTCACCAGTCATGATGTGGGAGCTGTCTTTGTCCTTCCCCTGGAGGCACGTACCAGGTCTGGCTGAAACAGTGTTACCCAGGGCAACAGTCATGTCCGGTCTCTTGACCTTGACATCCCCGGACATAGCCTGAAGTTCTCCACGGTACCTCTTCCCTATATTGATCAACATTTTTCCCCTCTTCACTCTGATCCTACCTTTCTCTGCTGTTCTCCCTGCCATCCTCTCTACAGGGACGTCAGGATCCCCTGATCCCCAGTAAATAAACTCTCAATCTCTTCAATGCATTTTCTCTCTACTCCTGTCTAAACCACAACGTGACTTTTCTCTAACACCCTTTCTTTCCTTTGTACTCTCAATGGAGGCTTTTTCACCAGCCTGAGCCACCCTCAGAGTCATTCTTCCCTTTTCTTAAAGGGTAACACATGTTCACAGCCAAGGAGCTCTATCAGCCTATTTCTTGCGTGTAGGGTTCCAGTAGTCTCACAGTCTTCATTCATTTTTGTCTGACTCCTTCACTTCAAACTGATGGTGTTTCTGCTGAGATGGCAGACTGGATCCATGACTCAAACGCCTAATCTCTCCAGCAGAAGGTTGTTCAACCACACCGTTGGTGTTCTCTCCAGAACATGCTGCCTATTCTTTTGCTATATGAATAGGCTGAAAATTTTCCAAGTAATCAAGTTCTGGTTCCTTTTTGCTTAACTGTTCCTTTATTCAACCTGTCTCTTTCCTCTCACGTTTATTATAAGCAGCAACACTTTGCTGGACATCTCCTCAGCTAAATATCCAAGTTAGTTGCTTACAAGTTTACTTTCCACCCAATGCTGGAAAACAAAAATCAAGTATTCTACCACTTTGTAACAAGAAGTGTTTTCCTCCAGTGTCAAATAACATGTTCCTCATTTCCTTCTGAGGCCTAACCAGAAACACTTTTAGCATTCCTGTTTCTTCCAATATTATGTTCATGATGATATGTGTATTCTCTAAGACAATAAAAGGTTTCTCTACCATCCTCCTTCATTTCTTTCTGAGCCTTCATCAGAATCACCTTTAATGTCCACATTTCTCCCAACAGTCTCTTCAAGGTAATCCAGGCTTTTTCTATCGTGAACCTCAAAACTCTTCCATCCTCTATCCATTACGCAACTCCAAACCCACTTTCACATTTGAGGGTATTTGTGACAGCAGCATCCCCTTCTGGTACCAAAATGTGTTATTAGTTTCCCAGGGCTGCCATAATAAAGTACCACAGGCTAGTGCCTTAAAAAAAAAAAAAAAAACTGGAAAGTTATTCTCTCACGCTTTTGGAGGCTAGAAGTCTGAAATCAAGGTGTAAGGAAGGTTGGTTCCTTCTAAAGGCTCTGAGGGAGAATCTGTGCCATGCCTCTCTCCTAGCTTCTGGTGGTTGCTGGCAATCTTTGGCATTCCTTTCTTGTAGAGACATCACACTCCAGTCTCTGCCTTCATTGTCACATGGCCTTCTTCCCTGCTTGTGTCTCTCTGTCCAAACCTCCCTCTCCTTCCTTTTACAAAGACACCAGTCATTGGGTTTAGGGCCCACCCTAGAATCCAGTATGATCTCATCTTATCTTGATTGTATCTGCAAAGACCTTATTTCCGATAATGGTCATATTCACAGGTACTGGGGGTTAGGATTTGAACATATCTTTTTGGGGATATGAAACAGAAAAATAAACAAATCCACAATGATGGCTGGTGATTTGAATACTTTCTTTCTCTAAGTAACTGATAGAACTAGATGAAAAATGTCAAAAAAGACACAGATCGGGACAACACTATCGCCACGTTAAACTAATCGGCAGTTATAGAACACCGCGTTCAATAACTGCAGAATAAACATTCAAGTACATATTGTACATTCACCAAGACAGACCATGTACTAAACTATAAGTCTTGGTGAATTTCAAAAGATAAAAATCATACAGAGTAAAGTAAGGTCCTGGAAGAAATAAGAGGAGATGGAAGTCATCCATAGTAGAGGAGGAGGTTGAGAGGCCAGGATGGAAGCTCTGGCCAGCCTCCTCCTCTCTTAATGCCTCAATCCTAGGAACCACCACAAGTGAAGGCCAGGAGCTACCATCCTAGGTGGTGGATATGATGGAGGGGGCTTCCCGAGCCAGCAGGGCTGGAGAGCAGCTGTGCTATTTGAGCCCAGTGTGGCTACTCAACACATCCACATCTCCTTCGATCCTTCCAACGGCCCTAGGAGGTGAATAGTGTTGCCTTTAAACACCCAGGAAGACAAGGCTAAGAAAGGACTCTCACAGGAGGAAACACAAACCAAGGCCTTTGACTCTCAGCTGACAGCAGTTGTCCTTGGCCCTGGCCATAGATCAGAAGCATTTAGGGAGCTGTTGAAAATTAGCAGTGGCCGTGCTCAACCCCAAGATATTAAATCAGAAGCTCCACAGGTGGCGTAAGGGTGGGGCTGGGCCTCCAGAGTGTCACAAGGTTCTCCAGATGATCTGAATCTGCACCCTTTGAGAGCTCCTCATGGACCCTGTTCTGCCTCCACAGCTCCTTCCCTGTGGACAGTCAGCCCGCCATCGTGAGTCTTGTCCCTTCCCTGGAAGGTCCCAAGAGGGAGGCTGTTTTGTGTGTGCGTGTGTATCTGTATTAAGTTAGAGTTTACAAATCAAGTCAGCCTCTCATACAAAAATTTATATACACCTTGCTATATACCCCCTAATGAGACAGCACTCTCCTTCTCTCCACTCTCTATTTTCATGTCCATTTCGCCAGCTTCTGACCCCCTCTGCCCTCTCATCTCCCCTCTAGACAGGAGCTGCTCACATAGTCTTATGTGTCTACTTGATCCAAAAAGCCCACTCTTCACCAGTATCATTTTCTATCCCATAGTCCAGTCCATTCCCTGCCCGAAGAGTTGGCTTTGGGAATGGTTCCTGTCTTGGGCTAATAGAAGGTCTGGGGACCATGATCTCTGGGGTATTTCTAGTCTCAGTCAGACCATTAAGTCTGGTCTTTTTACAAGAATTTGAGGTCTGCATCCCACTGCTCTCCTGCCCTCTCAGGGGTTCTCTGTTGTGTTCCCTGTCAGGGCAGTCATTGGTTGCAGCCGGGCACCGTCTAGTTCTTCTGGTCTCAAGCTGATGTAGTCTCTGGTTTATGTGGCCCTCTCTGTCTCTTGGGCTCGTAATTACCTTGTGTCTTTGGTGTTCATTCTCCTTTGCACCAGGTGGGTTAAGACCAATTGGTGCATCTTAGATGGCTGCTTGCTGGTGTTTAAGACCCCAGAAGCCACGCTCCAAAGTGGGATCCAGAATGTTTTCTTAATAGATTTTATCATGCCAATTGCCTTAGATGTCCCCTGAGACCATGGTCCCCAAACCCCCACCCCTCTACACTGGCCTTTGAAGCATTCAGTTTATTCATGAAACTTCTTTGCTTTTTGTTTAGTCCAGCTGTGCTGACCTCTCCTGCATTGTGTGTTGTCTTTCCCTTCACCTAAAATAGTTATCTACTATCTAATTAGTGAAAAACCCTCTCCCCTCGCTCCCCACTTTTGTAACCATCAAAGAATATTTTCTTCTCTGTTTAAACTGTTTTTTGAGTTCTTGTAATAGTGGTGAGGGAGACTGTTCTTATCTGAAGCTACAGCGGAGTTGGGGAGGTACTGTTTTCTCCCTTCTGCTCATAGGCAGTGCCCGGGAGACTGAGTGAGGCAGCTGGATACAGGGGACATTTCTTGCCTGGTCTTCTTGAGCCTACCCCAGGCAGGGGGAAATGTGGGGTAACAGCATCTATAAAAAGAAACGAGGAGGAAGGAGGAAAGAGTCAGGGCTGGGATGCTGGCTTCCCAGAACATCATCTCTTCCTCCACAGGCCAAAGCAAAACCTGAGAAGATCCCGACACAGAAGAAGGGAGTTCCCAGTAAGTTCATAGAACGGCATTCAAACCAATGGTATTTTAAATTTAGCAGTACCTCAATTACCAATTCACCAGCCACTGGAAATACTTTCCTGTTTTATCATTTATACATAGCAGTTCACGTTCCTAGGGGGCTTTTTAAAAATCTGGACACCGAGGATGCACCCCAGACCAACTAAATAAGAATCTGGGGGGTTGGGGTGGAGCCAGGTATCCTTTTTTTGCTTTTGTTTTTTAGTTTTTCCTTCCGTGTTTTCTAAAGCTTCCCAGGCAATTTCAATGGGAAGCCAAAGATGTGAACCACTTTCTTAAAGTTAAAGGTGTTGATCTGGGAAAACAAACACCCATGTACAGACTCAAATTGGCCTGTGTACCAGACATGCTTCATCTGTGTGTTAGCCTGTGTGTGGGTGCGTGGGGACAGCAGGGAGCCTCTACTTTGTGCCTGACCCTTAACAGTGCTTTGGAGTGTTGCTGATGTTGTTGTCAAGGTGTTATTGAGTTGACACCAATTCTTGGGAACCCCATGTGCAACAGACTGCTCCTGCACCATCTTCACAATCATTGGTATGCTCGAGTCCATTGTTGTATCAACCATATTTTGGGTGCCTTCCAACATGGGGGGGGGCTCATCTTCCAGCACTCTATCAAACAATATTCTGTTGTGATCCATGGTGTTTTCATTGGCTAATTTTCAGAAGTGGATCACCAGGCCGTTCTTCCTAGTCTTAATCTGAAATCTATGCTAAAACCCATCCACCATGGGTGGCCCTGCTGGTATCCGAAACACTGGTGGCATAGCTTCCAGCATCATAGCAACACGCACACCACTGTAGTACAACAAATTGACAGACAGGTGGTGGCTGAGGAGCATAAAAGAGACTAAAACACTACCTTTACCTAGGGGAGGTGCTTGGGCTGGTGAGAAAAGCAAGCAAATAGGTTAACAGAACTATATATTCAAATAAGAAGCTCTTCTAATAGAAGATCTGGGAGAGGAAGAGGAGGACTGACATATTAAAGTTGCCTGGAATTGCAGCAGTGTTCCAAATATAAAAGGCATCTTTGAGTTGCTGTAAAAATAGCATGGGCAAGGCGTCTGACCTCCTTTAACTTCGAGGAGGAAGGAGAATCAAGATCAACAGTCCAAGGCTGATTCCTATGAGGCAGAGGTCAGACTTGCCTCCTCTCTCTTCGCCATCTTTACCAATTCTGACAGCAGCCATCCCTCCCATAACACTCTCTATTTCTCTGCTGGGTTTGATAATTCATTGCAGTGGTGACACAGAACTCACAGACCAAACTCAAAGTTATGGGTTTAATAGGAAAGTAACAGGTTACAATTCAGGTTCAGGAACACTCAGGATACAGTTCTTTCATCAGGACAGCCTCTTCTCAGCTGTGCCCACAGGCACGCCTCTCTGGCCCTTGCCTCTGCCCTCCTCAGGCAAGCGTTACAAAGCTCTTTTAGCTCTGCGGATAAGTGCCCCGAGGTACCCCACTCTGCCAGTAAGCCTTGGCCAGAAGGCGCTCATCTCTAGCTCCATGGGTCAGCAAACCTAGTTCCACCAAGTGCCCAGAGGCACCCTACTCTGCCAGCAAGCCTCCTACCTGAAGGCACTCAGCTTTCCAGCACTGTGGGCTCGGAAGCCTGCCATACCATCGCCTGCAGTCTCCTGGTTCTGCTGCCTCTGCTGCTGCTGTTTTTCTGCTGCCGCTTCTTGCCGTCTTCAGTGTTACAGATTTCTCACTCGGTCTCCTGGTTCCAGGAGCTTCCCAGCGCAGGGATCCTGGATCCAAAGGACATGCTCTGCTCCTGGCTCTTTTTCCTTGGTGGTAGTGAGATCCTCTCTTCCCACTCCTGGGGTGGCTCATTTTAAGCATAGCAGGATGGCACAACTGACCAATTCCTTTGGTGGGCCACAATTACTTTATTTGCACAGTCCTGCCCAATCACTTGGATACAAGTTACAAGACCATGATGAGAAAGGCCACATGAAAGCAATCTATCACACTGCAGAGCTGAAGCCTTCACTGCAACCAGGCACCAGTAGTAACTAGACGTCAGGGATCCAGGATGAGAATTTGTCAGAAGTTTCCAAAGAAGAGGCGTTTTACTCCAGGCCAAAGGGTCTGGTAGTACCACTGGGGCCCAAATTTCCACTAGCTCATGGCCTCTCCTGATGCCCATTGTGTGAGGGACAGCAAGCAGCGCAAAGGCTAAAGGGAAGCAGGGTCCTAGGCAAGAGCCAGGTTTCATTCTGGGAGACAGATGGACCTGGAGATGCAGAGATTTTTTTTTTTTCCTGTGGAATGGGAGCCCCCTGGCTCATCCGGAGCATGTCTTCAGGAATAGAGGCAATAAGAAGCATGCCAGGGTGAGGGGGAACCACAGTGTCAAGGAGAAAAGACCTGGTGTGAATCTGCTGCTGGATGAAGGTACCAGCCAGGCAGTCCAGCCACTAGGGTTGGAACTCTGGGCTTTGGACATCATGACAAGCAGAAGCTAGAGGTTCAAGCCATACACCTGTGTACAGGATGATGGTGGGATCCAACAGTGCACACATTCCTCTGCCCAGGGACTGTCCGGCTATATTCACCAAATCAACAGAGAATTCCCCAGAGCCCAGCCTGACCAGAGGCTGGAGTGGGAGTGTGATCTTCAATAACTACAGACATGAGGGAGGGAGGGAAAAGAAAGGGTGCACCACAAGACTTGGGAGCTGGACACTGACTTTGATTTCAAAAAAGGAGCAAGACATCATGCCAGGTGTCTTTCCATGCTGTGTCCCCATTAGTCCATATAAAAAAGTATCTGTGTACCACACACCTCAGTATAATGGCTAGATGGTCACCATCACATGAGCGAGAGAATGAAAATTATTTTCTGGGGACTTTGTAACACCCAGGTTACTTTTCCCTCATGTACAGCAGCATGGCAGACTGTTTTGGAGATTTGTACATGGCAACCAAAGCCCAAGGCTAAAGTGAGTGCCATTCCCACGTGATGGGAATAAAAAACGTTGCCTGTCGAGATGACCCCAAATCATGGCAACACCATGTGTGTCAGAGTAGACCTGTGTTGCACAGGGTTTCCAAAGACTGAATTTTCAGAAGTAGATTGTCAGGCCTTTCTTTCAAAGTCCCTCTGGATGGACTTGAGCCCTTAACCTTTTGGTTAGCAGGCAAGCGTATTAACTGTTTGTACCACCCACATTATCTCAACTGATATATGATATGACTGATAGATATACGGATTGACTGGGCATATTAAGTTATGTCATTCCCTTGAGACTAGAGGGACCCCAGAGGTCATGGTCCCCAGACCTTCTGTTAGCCCAAGACAGGAACTATTTCCAAAGACAACTCTTCAGACAGGGATTGGACTGGACTGTAAGATAGGAAATGATACTTGTGAGGAGTGAGCTTCTTGGCTCAAGTAGACACATGAGACTATGTGGGCAGCTCCTGTCTGGAGGGGAGATGAGAAGGCAGAGGGGGACCGAGGCTGGCTGAATGGACAGGGGGAATACAGGGTGGAGGGAAGGAGTGTTCTGTCTCATTAGGGGGAGAGCAACTAGGGTAACATAGCAAGAGGTATATAAATTTTTATATGAGAGACTGACTTGATTTGTAAACTTTCACTTAAAGCACAATAAAAAATAACAAAAATAAAATTAAAAAGTTATGTCATTCCCATTTTTACAGATGAGAAGATAGACACACAGAGAAAGTGGAAAATCAGGCATCTCAAACTTTATCTTATGTGATTCCAAAGCCTATATGGACTACTCTTCAGCCCTACTTTATAAACGGTTCATTTTGAGTTGCAGCCCTCACTAAAGCCAGAGTTCAAAGTTCAGAGTTCATTAACTCCTCTCCCTACCCTCACCTTCTGAGGACCATTACTTTCCCTCATTCTAATACCTCAGGAAACCTCTAGTAAGTCACCTCAACCAAGACCACCCTCACCTTTCTTTACAGATGAGAATCTAAAACATTAAAATAAGAATGAAATTAGTTTTATTTAAATATCAGCCCCAGTCTCAGCCAGCCTGGCTCAGACAAGTCAATGAACCACAACTGCCCAGACTTGAACTGGACTGGGGGGGTAGAGGAGAGAGATTCAGTGATAACCATGAATGACAAGTGTCCACAACAGGAAGCAGAGGCAGATCTTTGTGGAGCTTGCTGAAGGCAGGAGCATCAGGAGGGTGAAAAACCAAAAAAAAAAAAACCAAATCCAGTGCCATCGAGTCAATTCCCGCTCATAGCGACCCTATAGGACAGAGTAGAACTGCCCCATAGAGTTTCCAAGGAGCGCCTGGTGGATTTGAACTGCTGATCCTTTGGTCAGCAGCCTTAGCAGTTAACCACTACGCCACCAGGGTTTCCAGGAGGGTGGGAAGAAACAAGGAAAGGAGTGTTGCCTGGGTGACAAGACCAATAAGCAGACTCAGCCTCAAGACTCCTCACAGAAGCAGAATGGGGTAGGCAGCCAAACAGCCTGGAAGAAAAGCAGACCTTTCCTCTTCTCCGGGTAGGTGGGCTGGCTCACACACACCTGAGGCCAAGGAAGGAAGACTTGTGGGGCCACCAGGTGGACAGCACATCTGCTAGGGGCTAGCTGAGGAGGGGGAAAGAAGGGCAAGAGGAAAAGTTCTCAGGTCTTGAGTCAGGACCAGTGGGGCTTCCCGGAAGCTGGATCCAGATTTCAGAAGGAATGAAGGGGGTCATGTGCTGGAACTTCCCTGTGGGGTCTGTTACAGGTCTGCATCTTCCCCACAGCTCACACTCTGCCTTCAACATCCCAGGGACTAAAAATGCCTTTCAATGAGCCCGCAGGACCCCGGAAGGGCCCTAGAGGCCCACTGAGTAGAGGTAGCTGAAGTAGCAGAGGTGACACACTTTCAAATGGCTGTTCTGGCCACATGGGATCCTGTAAGAGATGCACTCATCACAAAAGGCCTGGGAAAACAGAGAAAGGGGAACAGACACTCTCAGCACTGGAAGCTTATGCCAGTCCCTGACACCAAGCATTTCCCAACCTCCTCCCCACCACCAGGGAGGCAGGAGCTGCAAGCATGATCTTCACAGTATGGATGAGGAAACTGAGGCTCAGAGAGCCGGAACTGACCCCAAGTACAGACCCCAGTGAGGGTTATGGAGGTGGGACCAGAACCCAAGTTTCTCTGGCTCCTGAAGCCTGCCTTCTTTCCTCCACTCCACTCTGAACAGGAAGGAGGCTCAGATAGGACCAGAGAGCCTCTTGCGAAAGATCAAACAGAGGCTTTTCCTCCTCAAAGGGGAGGTGAGAGAAGGGAGGGACCCAGCGCTGACCAAAGACATTCCCAAAGGCTGCTCAGTCTGTGACCAGGGAAAAAACCAGTTGCCGGTGAGTCAACTCTAACTCATGGCGACCCCATGTGTGTCAAAGTAGAACTGTGCTCCTTAGTGTTTTCAACAGCTGACTTTGGAAGTAGATCGCAGGTGTTTCCTCCAAGGTGCCACTGGGTGGACTCAAACTTCCAACCTCTCAATTAACAGCTGAGCATGCTAACTGTTTGCACCATGCAGGAACTCCTGTGACCAGTAGACATGGGGAAGCAGGACAGGTATGTCTGTGTCCATAGCACAGTCATGACAGGAAGGGAACTTGCTCCAAAGGGAAGGATCTGTCATGTGTTCCGCTTTGGGGCCCTTGTGCAGTGAGTCTGATCAGCACACAGGACTCTGTGCCCGGTACTCCTTCTCCTGCCCCACTATAGCGGGCACTGACCAGATTTCTCCCATCTCTGTGTGTGGGCCACTCCTCCCCTGCTGACTCCAGGACCCCCACCCAGGCTCTGTCCTCTTGAGGTCTGCCCAGCTGACCTGCCTGGGAACCCTACCTTATTGCAGACCTGGCAGTATCTCTTCAAGCGAAACAAGAGGAATAAGGCCTGGCAGCCTTGGCAGGTGCTGGCAGGTCTATCCTGTCCAAAGGAATACAGCTCTGGGGGCCGAGAGAGGGAGAGAGGATCCTGGTCATACTGGGACAAAGCCAGTCAGCTGTCCCCCCTACTCTTCTCCTTGGCCAAGCAGGGAGGGAGATCCACCCTGCCTGTCTGTTATTAGGCCCTGGAGTCTCCTCCATTGAGCAAGTTGAGTTGGGCAGCCTTCAGAGCGGCCTCAGCTCCAGCATTACTCCCTCCCACCTTGTGCATGTGATGTGAAGATGGTTGAACCCAAGCTCCTGCCTCTGTTCCTCCCAGCTGGAGGGAGAGGGCGGGGCAAGGCAGGGGTGAGAAAAAAATCAGCAGGGAAGACCGGAGCCTCGGAACGAAGAACCTAGAACAGGCTAGGTCTCGCCCATACTCAAAACGCCTTTCTGGGGCCCCTAACTCCTCTGTCTGGCCTTCTAGGCCTCCCAACCTACCTCAGCCCACACCTCAAGCTCTACCTGCAATTTCACCCCAATTTATGGCTGTTCCTTTCCACTTGCTTTCCGCTTCACCCAACACCAACCCACGCTCATCAGCCTGGGCTCATGGCAAATGTCCCTCCCTCTCTGGGCAGCTGGCTCCCATGGCACTGGGTATAGGCCCTCTGTTATGGATTGAATTTTGTCCACCAAAATATGTGCTGGAATCCTAACCCCTGGACCTGTGGATGTGATGCCTTTTGGGAATAGGGTTTCCTTGTTATGTTAATGATACCATATCAGTGGGGAGGGAGGGCTTAACTTAATCACTTCTGAGTTATAAGGAGCCGCACAGACACAGTGACAAGTGAGAAAAAAACGGGAAAGATCAATGCCATGTGAGGACTGCCAAGGAACCAAGGAACGCCAGAGCTATAGAGCTTACAGACAGAGAGCCTCCCCCTAGAGCTGGTGCCCTGAATTTGGGCTTTTAGCTTCCTCAACGGTGAGAAAATAAATTTCTGTTCTTTAAAGCCACCCACTTGTGGCATTTGTTATAGTAGCACTAGGAAACTAAGAGAGTCTCTATCATGGTATGCCACCCTTGGCTTTGACTCTTCCATTTTTGTCTCCCTGCCTAATGCTCCACTCTGTAAGGAAGGAGATCATGGGTAATTTGCCCCTTTTCCCCACAGTGCCAAGCACAGAGGACTCTAGGAGGGATGGCAGAGTGACTGGGTGAAGCCACCCAGCAGTGCTGTGATTCCAGCTCCAGTGCTCACTTAGCCCTGCAAGGGTGCTGCTGCCTCTGAGCAAAGCAAACCTGGACCATGGGTCCCACTCACCCTCTTCTGCCATGGGTGCCATCATCCGAAAGACCATCTTCAGGATGTCTGAGAGCTCTGTGGCTGAGTCAGACTGCATCTTGGCCACTACCTCTGAGGTGGAACAGACCAGTGCGTGAAGGAAGGAAGAAGGATTCCAGCCAACCTCCACAGTGCCCCTCCCACAACTTCTCTTCAGAAGCATCTTAGAGGAGGGAGCTTTCTGAGGTAAAGAGCCCAGGCCCTACAGCAGTTATTGGTGTCCAACCCTGAGACACTGAAATGTTAGACTATCCCCTCCATGACACATGGGGCCCAGGTGACCTCTCACCTGAAATGCTGAGAAAGAGCTGATGAAGCAGGCTGTGGATGCCACTGGAATGAGCTGGTAACATGGCAGGTATTCCTAGCTCCCAACAGGAACTGTTGCAGAAGAGGCCATGGGTGAGGACAGGCAACTCTCTCAGGCTCTGGCAGCCCAGAGAAGGCACCAGAGAAATATACGGGTGGTGGGCTCAGTCTGAAAGGGGCTTATATGGGGAGAAGGCATGGAGGTGGCACTGCAAGAGGCAGGTCAGAGATCACTAGAGATGCCCCCAGTACCATCCACAGACATGTGGGGTTCAGGAGATCGTGCCCAGGGGTGGGATGGCCCTTGCCTGGTACCATTCAGCAACGTTTAACAGGAGGCTTTGATCTGAGAGTCCTGGACCCCAGCCAGGGTCCTCTCCAGAAATGAGATGAGAATGAAGCTGTAGACTGACAGAAGGGCTAGGGCTATGCTGCTGAGCCAGGCACCCCATGCAGACCCTCCCTCCCCAAGCCAACCTTCCTTTCAAGCCTCACCTGAAAGGGACCCTGTTACCAGCCAGTGCCTGCCTGAAGGCACCATGTCCTGGCACCCAGTCATTTGGGGAGTGTTAGGGTGCTGGGTCAATGTCTAGGACCCATGTACCACTCCCCAGTTGGCTTCTCTGGGGCCAATCCTTAGGAGGAGAGGCCTGACCCACAGCCAAGACCGTCAGGCCTGGGTCCATGGTCGCCTGGCTGATCCATGGATCGGGTAGTAGAGAATCTAGCTAGGGGAGCACCATATAGATTCTCTTCACTGGTACTTGGGGGAACTCCAAAGAAAGGAGGGTCTGTCAATATTCTCTGGCATCACCAAGGAACTCTCATACCTTTGTTGTCCAGAAGGATGGTGAGGGAGGGCTCTCGGGCTGGCACTCAACCTGGCCATGGGCGAGTGGAGGTCTTCACTGTCAGTCATGACCAGGAGCCTTTCCAGCATCACCAGCTCTTCTGAGGTCAGAAAACTGAGTAGATACCTGTGAGGAGGATGGTAGAAAGGAAAGAACATCCTGACCCACAGACTCTGAACCAAAAACAAAAACTGGTTTCCAACTCATGGCAGCCCCATGTGTTTCAGAGTAGAACTACCCCATAGGGTTTTTGACAGCTGATTTTTTCAGAAGTAAATCACCAAGCCTTTACTTTCAGAAGTAAATCATGCAGGTACCTCTGGGTAGACCGACCCTCCAACCTTTTGGTTAGCAGCTGAGCGTCTTAACTATTTGCACCACCCAGGGACTCAAATCAACTACCACTCCTAGAAGGCTGTGAAATTGAACCCCTGGGGGCCTATTGGCCAGTGCTAGGTGGCCTGTGATGTTCCCCTTTCCTGTTCCCTCCACCTCAACCATCTTCTACTCACTGGATCTGACGCAAGGTGACACTGTAAGGCATGAAGATGGAGGGCAGAGTGCCGGGAAAGCTCAGGTTCAGAGGACTGCCAGGGTAGAATAGCATCCCACTAGAACAAAAGGACAGAGGCAGGTCAGCATTGAAGCAATTTCCAGGGCCTAACTGGGCCCCCGTACCTTCTATTTAACCACCGAGTATTTTGTCAATCCACAGAGACACACATAAATCAGTTGCCGTTGAGTCAAATCTGACTCACGGCAACTCCACGTGTGTCAAAATAGAACAGCTCCGTAGGTGTTTCAATGGCTGATACTAGCACTGAAATGCTGTTTTTGTTAGGTGCCATGGAGTTGGTTCCAACTCACAGCAACCCTAGTACCACAGAATGAAAGACCGCCCGGTCCTGTACCATCTTCACAATCATTTGCTATGCTGAGCCCATCGCTGCAGCCACTGTGTCAATTCATCTTGTTGAGGGTCTTCCTGTCTTTTACTATGACCCTCTACTTTAGCAAGCATGATGTCTTTCTCCAGGGACTGATCCCTCCTGATAACATGTCTAAAGTACATGAAATGAAGTCTCGCCATCCTCGTTCCTAAGAAGCATTCTGGCTGTACTTCTTCCAAGGCAGACCTGTTCATTGTTCTGGTAGTCCATGATATATCCAATATTCTTCACCAACACCATAGTTCAAAGGTATCAATTCTTCTTTGGTCTTCCTTATTCATTGTCCAGCTTTTGCATGCATATGAGGTAGTTGAAAATACCATAGCTTGGGTCAGGTGCACTTTAGTCCTTGAAGTGACATCTTTGCTTTTTAACACTTGAAAAATACCTTTTGCAGATTTGCCCAATGCAATATGTCATTTGATTTTCTGACTGCTGCTTCCATGGCATTGATTGTAGATCCAAAAGTAAAATGAAATCCTTGACAACTTCAATATTTTCTTCATTTATTCTGATGCTGCTTATTGGTCCACTTGTGAGGATTTTTGTTTTATGTTGAGGTGTAATCCATACTGAAATCTTCATCAATAACTACTTCAAGTCCTTTTTGCTTTCAACAGGCAAGGTTGTGTCATCTGCATATCATAGGTTGTTAATAAGTCCTCCTCCAATCCAACACTAGCCTTTAAAAACTAGTCCTTAAGAAAATAAAACCGGTCCTGGGAATCCTGAAATCACGCCCCTTAGTGTCCTACACTGAGACATGAATTCATCGACTTGACTGTGACAAGAAGTACCCAGAGCTTCCTGGTCAAGGTAATGGTTTCCACTAGACCAGCTGCCTCACCAGACAATGCCCAGGCGGGGGATGGTCAGCATCAGGCTAGGTTCAGAGCTGTCTAACATCTCGTGGGTCAGGTAGCCATTCCTCAGGGCCCTGAGAAGGAGAAAGAAGACACCCATGTCCAAGTCTGGATCTTCTGCAGCCACAGGTGTATCCTCCCCACCTAAAGCATCCAGGCCAACCCATCATCCTTACCTGGCCACTGCCTCACAAAACAGCACAGCCACGATCTGCTGCTCCTCCAGTTGCATACCGTCTTTCTCATAATATATAGCTGATAAGACTCTGGGGAAAAGGTTTGCAGAGAGAGGTGGGAAAAGAGGGGTTTAGGGTCATTTACTGCCCTCCTGCAGAGCCAGCCCCATTGTTCAGGCCTCATAGTGACCAGGAGGAAGATCCATTGATGCAGACAACACAACCTTACCATCAGCTTGAAGTTCCCCCCAAGACCTCACAAAAGAGATTTGAGTTTGAGTGTGTCCTCAAATCTGGGAGTGAAGAAAGATCTTTTTCCAACCACCTCAACTCCCCAACCCCTCAACCGCCACCATCTTATTCTCACTTGTATTCAAATTTATACAGGTCTTCTTGAAATAAATACATGGCTAAAATCAACTCCAATGCCATGAGGTCTGGAAGGTTGTGCCTCTGCTGCTGTAGTATGAGTTTAATGTCCACCAGGTATACCAGCATACCCCAGACCATGGGGAAAAGGTCACTTAAAAACAGAAGATCATCATCCAACATTAGTAGGCGCTGCAGAGAGAGGACAGAGGCAAAAAGAGTGTTTCTCCAGAGGCAATTGGGTACAGAAATACAAGCTTAGAAGGGAGGGCAGTTATCTTGGAGAAGACAGGATGGATCGAAGCAAGACAAGCCAGGTAGGCACTGACCTGACCCACAAGTAACATGCTGGCAACAAAATGGTTCTCCAGTGCTTCTTCAGGGAACTTGCTTAGGTAGGTGCGGCTCATTTGTTCCCTTGCTGGGGTGTTCTGCTTTAAAATTTGCAGAATCGCTTCCACCACCTGTACCTGCGATGACCAAGGAGAGGGGAATGGACCAAGGATGACTGCTACCCCCACCCACCTATACTGTTTTCTCTGTGATCCCAGGCTATAGAGCCCTTTTTGAAAGTTATAGTCCAAACTCATTTGAACAAACAAGAGAAGATCACTTGCCCACCTTTGTGTCAAAGGAACCAGCACCTACAGAGACATATAAATACTGCAGGCATGGAGAAAAGACCACTAACATAAAAGTCACCTTATGGTATAAGAACTAGGACTGGGGTGAGGGCAAAACAATTGTCCCTCTTCAGGGGAGTCTCCATTTGATGACAACATTGGAGTATCTGGGTGTTACTTAATATTAAAAAAGTGAGTGATCCTTACATCAAACAGGTCAAAAGTTTGGCACCACTGTCCTTCCCCTGACCCTCACTAAACTAGCACTGCACCCTTTCCTGCTCAGCCCAGAACAGCCTCAGAATCTTCTTATAGACAGAGCTCATATAAAGTGAGCAACTTGCCATCTCTACCTTAAACCACCTTCTTTCTTCTCCTATTTAAATCATCAAACCCAGGTATCTTCAAGCTCCACAAACCCACATATGTCAAAAGCGAATGGAAAACATTCACAGGTCTTTCTGTGGGTGAGGTGGTAGGGGTAGGAAATAAATACATGAAATAGACTTGGAGTCTTATGTGTGTTATTGGGGTATATGAGGGATAATCCAGAACATACCTGCTTGACTTCAAACATAAGCCAGAGTTGTTTTACCACATGTAGTTCGGAAGGTCCTTCCTGGCTTCTGATTCGTGCTATAAGTGCATCTGAATCCTCAAATCCTCTGATAATCTCATCCACAAGCATGGGCTCTAACATCTGAAGGGGTAGTGGGACCACAGAGGTGGGTTGAGAAGAATGTAATGGAAAAAAAAAATCAGGTATGGTAGTCAGAAAAATTACATATAAGTTGACATTTTTACTCAGCTATTTCACTTCTAGGAATCTGTACAAAAGATACACCAGCAAAATACAAAATGACTTTTTGGTAGGTTGATATGGTAGGTTATTCATTGTGGCATTATTTATAATAGCGGAAGTCCAGATACAAGACAAATGCTCCTCAGTGAAGGACTGATTGAATAAATAATGGTACATCCATATAATGAAATACCTTTACATATAGACACTACAGATATGGTAGCACTTTATGCAATCTTATGAAAAGATCCCCAGGATATATTTAAATGAAAAAAATCAAGGTGAAATGTGCAACATAGGTTGCATTTTGTTTTGAAAGGTAGGGGAAATAACATGAACATGTATGCATTTGTTTATGTGCACAAAAGGAAATAATGGAAGAATAAACAAAAAATAAACTTAAAAGACTATCAACTGGGAATGAAGGGAGGAAACAGGTAGAAAGGAATAGGAATGGAAGCAGTACTTCTGATTATACCTTGTTATATAATTTTGATTTTGGAAACAAATGTTTTTAATATTTAAAAAATAAGAATGCTGGGGAGGTGGTGGCATGAGCAGGTCTAGGATCTCCCTACTCTCCCCACAGGAACACCAAGAAAAGCAACCAGAAATCTGTACTCAACCCTGTAAGAATCCTGAAAAGGCAGTCGAAGAAAGGCAGCAAGGAGCCACAACTGAAATAAGGATGAATTAGAAAAGCCTCTTCTTCTACTGTTCCCACCCCGACCCTCCCAGTGTGGCAGACAGATGGCTGCAGCTGATTCACAGGCACAACCACAGCTGACCCACACCTCTCCTATGCACTGAGAAGAGCCCCAATCTCTGAATCTGCAGTAAACAGGAAAACCTTCCTGGAATACTGTTCAGGGTGTGTGTTCTGACCGGTCTGGGTGCTACCTGACAGACTGTCTGTCCTGAATCAGAGCCCTCACAGAACAGGGGAGGGAGTGGTAAGGACTGAAGCCTGTGCTCACCTTTGGGTATATTGATCAGTGTGTGTTTTATCATAGGTCTGGAGGTTGCTGAAGGTCTGAAGCCTGTCTGGCCAGAATCTGAAATCTCACAGGGTGGAGGAAGGAGTGGTAAGCAAAATCTGAAGACTGTACCCATTAAGAGTTTCTTGCAGAAATTAGTGCTTTTGAAAGTACCATACATATGGGGGAAGTGAGAAACCTAACGTATTGGAATATTCTAATGTACCAGCTCAAAAAAAAAACCCCAAGGCACACAAAGATGATGGCTTTGGGGAAATGATGGCTTATTCAAAAGAACAAGATGAAGGGAAAGAAATTGTCTCTATGGAAACCTGGATAATGAACAGATTGAAAGAATATAAGACAATATTAAATAAGCTTACAGTACTAAAGGAAAACAGAAAAATAACTATAAAATATCAGGAAAATGATGAACAAAATGAGAATATAAATAAAAAGATAGACACTATAAAAAAAACAAACAAAAATACTGGAATGGAAAGACACAATAACTGAGACTTAAAAAAAAAATTGGAAGAATTTAAAAACAGATTTGAGCTGGCAGAAGAAAGAATCAGCAATCTAGAGGATAAGGTAATCAAAATTATGGAGACTGAGGAATGAGAGAGAAAGCTCAAGACTGCTGAGCATAGCTTAATGGACATGTGGGACACCATCAAGCAAACTAACATACATATCATGGGAGTCCCAGAAGGAGACAAGAAAAGAACAGAAAGAATATTTGAAGAAATAATGGCAGAAAACTTTCCATTCTGATGAAAGATATGAATCCACAAATACAAGAAGCTGAACAAACTCCAAGTAGTATAAACCCAAAGAGATCCACATGAGACACATTATAATCAAGCTCTCAAAAACCTAAAGGTAATGAGAGAATCAAGAAAGCAGCAACAGACAGGCAAATAGTCACACTAGGATTCCCAGTAAGACTAAATGTCAATTTCTCCTCAGAAACTTTGGAGGGCAGAAGACAATGGAATGACATATTTAAAGAACTGAAAGAAAAGAATTGTCAACCAAGCATGGTATATCCGGCAAAATTGTCCTTCAAGAATGAGGGCAAAATTAAGACGTTTCCAGGTAAGAAAAAGCTGAGGCAGTACATATCCAACAGACCAGCCCTACAAAAGAAACGCTAAAGGAAGTCCTTCAGAAGAGAAAGAAAAAACCCTAAAAAGTACTCAAGCCATACACAGGTAAAAAAGATTTCCGTTTAAGGTAGTGGCATTGTCTTAGGCTGGGTTGTCTAGAGAAGCAAAACCAGTAATGCATACAAATATACACAGAGAGATTTATATTAATGAAACGGCTCATGCAATTGTAAGGGTTGGACTGTCCCAAGTTCTTGGATCAGAATAGAGTCCTTTCACAATTCACATAGCCGCAGAAGCTGGTGAACCCAAGATGAGCAGGATGGAGAGCAGGGATCCCGCTCACAGATTGTGGCAGTCAAGGAATCTCCCAGTTTGGCAGGCAATACTGCAAGGTTTCTCCTGAGTCACTTAGGTGCAGGGGCTGGCGAACCCAACATAGGTAGGTCAGGGAGCAGGACTCTTGCTCGCAGGCCATGAAGACTGCTGAATCCCTGGATGGACAGGTAAGCTGCTAGCTCAAGTCCCAAGAACCAGTGATCAGACAAGAGACAGCTGCTGGATACAGAACAAGCCAATAACCTTTGCAAGATGAGCAGGAAGGGAGTAGGCGGTGGAAGGCAGAGAGATGAAGGCTGAGGTGGCAGTGAGCTGCCACAGGCCCCACTCCCACCAGTACCACTCAGCAGATTGCATCATGGGGGTGATCGCATATCAAATTTCAACAGGAAAGTGATCACAACATTATACAACTGCCAAAGCACTGAGAATCATGGCCCAGCCAAGTTGACATACAATCTTAACCATCCCATGCATGTTGCTTACGTTAGGTGTCACTGAGTTGATTTTTGACTCATAGCCACGCCACATGACAGAGTAGAACTGCCTCATAGGGTTTCCATGGGCAAGTATAAAGGCGAGTTTTAAGGCATATTTGCTTGATAATTCTAATTATGTCCTTCATGTTTTATAATCACAAATGCATAAAAATAAGTATATATTTATGTTATGTGCACATGATATATAAAGATGTAACAGATGATAACAACCACATGATAGGAAGGGGGAGACAAATGGTAGAGGTACAGTTTTTCTGTGTTACTGAAGTTGGTATCAATTTAAACCAGGTAGGAAACCCTGGTGGTATAGTGGTTAAGCGCTACGGCTGCTAACCAAAGGGTCGGTAGTTCGAATCCGCCAGGCGTTCCTTGGAAACTCTATGGGGCAGTTCTACTCTGCCCTATAGGGTCTCCTATGAGCCAGAATTGACTCGACGGCACTGGGTTTGGTTTTTTTTTTTTTGGTATTAACGTAAGGTGTTAAATGTAATCACCATGGTAACCACAAGGAAAATATCTAAAACTACACACAAAAAGAAAAAATAAAAAAGGTTCACTACCAAAAAAAAAAAAAAAAGGCAACAAAACACAAAAGTTGGCAGCGTTGGAGGAAATGAGGGACCAAGAAGACATAGCAAACAATGAAATGGCAGATGTCCTTCTTTATCAGTAACTACCATGAATACAGACTAAATACTCCAATCAAAAGGCAGAGTGGCAGAATGTATTTTTAAAAAATCCAACTATATGCTGCCTACAATACACACATCTTAGACACAAGGAACACAAATAGTTCAAAGTGGAAGGGTAGGAAAAAATATTCCATGCATATAGTAACCTAAAGAGACTGGCATGATAATTTTAATCAAACAAAATAGATAAGTCAAAATGTGTTATAAGAGACAAAGAAGGACATTATATAATGATAAAAGGGTCAATCTATCGAGAAGATACGATTATAAATATATATGCCCCCTAACATCAAAAGCATCAAAATATATAAAGCAAATACTGACAGAATTGAAGGGAGAAATAGACAACTCTACAATCTGCTTCCAAAAGGTCGCAGCCTTGAAAACCCTGTGGTGCAGTTGCACTCTGCATACATGGAATTGCCATGAGTCAAAATTGACTCAACAGAAGCTAACAACAATAGTTGGAGACTTCAATATACCACTATCAATAACGGATATAACTTCTAGAAAGGATATCAGTAAGGAAATAGAGAATCTGAATGACACTATAAACCAACTAGACCTAACAGACATTATCTAGAACATTCCACCTGACAACAGCACAATATACATTCTTCTCCAGTACACATGGATAATTCTCCAAGGTAGACCATATGTTAGGACACAAAGCAAGTGTCAATAGGTTTTAAAAGATTAAAATCATACAAAGTGTCTTCTCTGACCACAATGGAATAAGCTAGAAATTAATAAGGAAAAATGGAAAATACACAAATATGTGGAAATTAAATAACACACTATTAAATGACCAATAGATCAAAGAAGAACTCAAGAAAGAAATCAGAAAATACTTAGTCAAATGAAAATGAAAGTACAACATACCAAAACTTCAGGGATGCAAAAAAGGCAGTGCTCAGAGGGAAATTTATAGCTACAAATGCCTATATTGAAAAAAGAAGATCTAAATAGCAATAACATAACTCTACAACATGAGAAACTAGAAAAAGAACAAACCAAGCCCAAAGCTACCAGGAGAAGGGAAATAACAGATCAGAGCAGATATCAATGAAACAGCGAACAGAAAAACAATAGAGAGAATCAATTAAATCAAAATTTGTTTTTTTAAAAAGATCACTAAAATTGACAAAACTCTAGCTATACTGACTATAAAAAAAAAGATACAAATATCTGAAATCAGAAATGAAAGTGGGGACATTACAACCAAACCTATAAAAATAAAACCCATAAGAGAATACTATGATTGTAAACCAACAAATTAGATAATCTAGATGAAATGGACAATTGCTAAAAATATATAAACTAACTGACTAAAGAAGAAATAGATCTCAATAAACCCATAACAAACAAAGATTGGATCAGAGATAAAAAAAAAAAAAAAAAACCTCCCACCCTCAGAAAAATAAATAAAAAGCCCTGGACCAGACATTTTCACTGGGGAATTCTACCAAACATTTCTAGTAGTGACTCAAATCTTTCTAAAACTTTTCCAAAAAACAAAAAAGGAGGAATAGTTTGTAATTCATTCTATGAGGCAAGCATTACTCTGATACCAAAGCCAAGACACCACAAGAGAACCAATATCCCTAATGAATATTGATGTAAAACTCCTTACCAAAATACTAGCAGGTCTAATTCAAAGACATATTTAAGGTATTATACACCATAATCAAGCGGGATTTATTCAGGCATACATGGGTAGGTCAACATTAAGAAAATCAGTGTAATATACCACATTAATAGAACAAAGGAAAAGAACCACATGATTATCTCAACCACACCAAGAAGGTATCTGACAAAATCCAACACCCTTTCATGATAAAAACACCCAAACTAGGAATAGAAAAATTCTTCAATACGATAAAGGGCATCTATGAAAAAAACCTACAGGTAACATCATACTCAATGGTGAAAAAATAACTGCTTTTCCCTTCAGATCCAGAACAAGAAAAGGATGCCCAGTCTCACCACTGCTGTTCAATACTATACAGAAGTCCTAGCCAGAGCAATTAGGCAAGAAACAGAAATCAGAGGTATGCAATCAGGAAGGAAGAAGTAAAACTATCCCATTTTGTTAATGACATGATTCTATGGATAGAAATCTGCAAATAATCCACACACGAAAAACTAATAAAAACCCAGTGCCCCTGAGTCGATTTCAACTCAAATAGCGACCCTATAGGACAGATTAGAGTTGCCCCATAGAGTTCCCAAGTAGCGCCTGGCGGATTCGAACTGCTGACCCTTTGGTTAGCAGCTGTAGCACTTAACCACTACACCACCAGGGTTTCCCAAAAAACTACTAAAAAACCTAGAGCTAATAAATTCAGCAAAATGGCAGGATACAAGGTCAACACACAAAAATCAGTGGGGTTTCTATGCACCAGCAATGAGCATTCTGAAAAGGAAACTGAGGAAAAATAACTCTATTTACAATAGCATCAAAAAGAATAAAATACCCAGGAATAAATTTAATCAAGGAAGTGAAAGAGTTATATGCTGAAAACTACTGAAAATTTAAAATAACCTAAATAAATGGAAAGATGTTTGTGCTCACGGATTGGAAGACTTAATATGGTTAAGATGTCAATACTACCTAAAGCAATCTATAGATTCAACAGAATCTCCATTAAAATTCCAACAACCTTCTTTGTAGAAACGGAAAAGCCAACCCTCAAATTTATATGGAATGGCAAAGGGCCCTGAAGGGCCAAAGCAACCTTGAAAGTGAACAAAGTAGGAAGACTCATGAAGCCAAGGCCTGCGCCTCAATCACCCCAGTATATTTGTTTCTTGTCTAACCGCCCCAGGCCCCTTACTTAACCACTTTGCTAGCTTGTTTTGCAGAACAATACCAGATGTTTCAAGAAACCAAGGCCAGTTAGTAAACACAAACCAGCCTGTACCAGATCTGGCTCGTGGACCAGGCACAGTCCGGACATGTGATGTATGACTGTTGGCCACACGCCCTCTCCACTCCAAGTTACACCTGTATGAGATTTCCCAGAAAATTGATGAATATGTATAAGTTCCTAGATTAAAATCCCAATAAAGGCTGTAGCCTAGCCCCTCCTCGGGGCACCAAATCTGGGCAAGTCCTCTGTCTCCTCACACTGCTGCTCTGCAATAAACTACTTTCTCTTTCTTCAAAACTTGGTGTGTCTTGTCTCTTGGCTTTACAGCACACCAGACAAGGACCCACTTGGTCCAACAACACTCATATTTCCCGATCTCAAAACATAGTATAAAGTTACAGTAGTCAAAGCAGTCTGGTACTAGTATAATGATAGACATATTGACCTATGGAATAGTATTGAGAGTCCAGAAATAAACTCATATCTACAGTCAATTGATTTTTGACAAAGGTGCTATATCCATTAAATGGGGAAAGAATGTCTCTTTAATAAATGATGCTGAGGCAACTGGATTTCCACATGCAAAAAAATAAAGCTGGACCCATACCTCACACTATACATAAAAATTAACTCAACATGGATCAAGGACCTAAAGGTAAGAACTAAAAATCATAAAACTCCTAAAAGAAAACATAGGAGTAATGCTTTGGGACTTAGTATTTGATTGTTAAATATGACATCAAAAGTACCAGCAACAAAAAACAAAATAGATAAAAGGGACTTTATCAAAATTAAAAACTTTTGTTCAAAGAAATTTATCAACAAAGTGAAGAGACAATCTACAGACTGGGAGAAAATTTGGGGTTATTATATATCTATCTGATAAAGATTTAATATCCAGAATATATATAGAACTCCTGTAACAAAAAGACAATCAAATTTAAAAACATGAACATCAGTGTTCATTGCAGCACTATTCACAGCAGCCAAAAGATGAAAACAACCTAAATGCCCATCAACAGATGAATGGATAAACAAAAAGTAGTATATACATACAATGGAGTATCAATCACTCTGCCATAAAGAGAAATGAAGTCCTGATACATGACACATAGGTGAACCATGAAAACATGCTGAGTGAAATAAGTCAATCATAAAAGGACAAATTCTGTGTGATCCCACTTATACAAAACATCTACAACAGACAAAAGTATAGGGACCAAACTTTATCGGTGGCTACTAGGGGCAAAAAAAAAAAAAAAAAATTTTTTTTTTTTTTTTACTAGAGGCAAGAGGGTGGGAAAAAGTAGGAGGCATCACTTAGGGGCCACTGAGCTTCTGTTAAGGGTGACGGAAATTTTTGAAAATTGATACTGGTGCTGATTACATAACATGATGAATGTAATTAATGTCACTAAATTGTACATATATATATTGTACAAATATATATATTTGGACCCCTGGTGGCACAGTGGTTAAGAGCTTGGCTGCTCACCAAAAGGTCAGCAGTTCGAATCCACCAGCCACTCCTTGGAAACACAATAGGGCAGGCTGACTCTGTCCTATAGGGTCACTATGAGTCGGAATCGACTCAAGGGCAGGAGTTTGGTTTTATACGTATTTCATTGAGAAAGAGAGAGACCTGGTTGCACAGTGGTTAAGAGCTCGGCTGCTAACCAAAAAGGTCAGCAGTTCAAATCCACTAGTTGCTCCTTGGAAACCCTATGGGGCAGCTCTACTCTGTCGTATAGGATCACTATGAGTCAGAATTGACTCGGTGTGGCAATAGATTTGGTTTTTGGTATATATATATATATACACACACATACATACACATATATACACACACACATATACTTAACACAAAAATTAAAAAAAAAACTTTATACACCTATGTTCATAGCAGCATTAGCCAAAAGTGAAAAAAACCCAAGTGTCCATCAACTGATGAATAAATGTATAAAGCCCATACAATGAAATATTACTCACCATAAAAAGGAATGAAGTACTGATACGTGTTACAACATGGTTGAACTTTGAAAATGTTACGCTAAGTGAAAGTAGCCAGACACATAGGGCCACAGTTTGTCTGATTCCATCAGGGCTTTGAACAGGTTCAAAACAGTTTAGTAACTGCTGATATAAACAAGGGGCAGCGAACGCATTGCACAGCAGACCCGAGCAGGTAACAGCTGTGCCCCGCAGCTGACTACTCCACTTTGACTACATGTCTGTCTCCACAGTCCTGCCAATAATCCAATCTTCTGCATGGAGTCCGAAACCTTCATTAGCTTGATGTGGGAGATTTATATCAAGGAATTGGCTCATGAGGTTGTACAGGCCGGAAATACCAAGTCTATGGGTCACGCTGGTGGCTTCTCCTGACTCACGTAGCTACAAGGGCTGGCGAACCCAAGATCAGCAGGTCAGACAAAAGGACTCTAGCTCACAGGCTGTGGAAGCCGACAAATCCCGAGATCGACAAGTAAGCTGGCAGACGGCTGGCTTACAGACTGTGGAGGCTGATGAATACCAAGATCAGCAGGTAGGCTGCTAGTTCAAGTCCCAAGAACTGGAGCCAGCTGCAGGATCCAGAGCAGGCAAAAGCTCCCACATCAGGCTAATGAAACTTTCAGGATCCATGCAGGAGATTGGATTATTGGCAGGACTGTGGAGTGCAACACATATTCAAAGTGGTGTGGTCGGCCACCATCTTTGAGCAGTGCACAGATGTTTCCTACTCGGGTCAAAATCTCACGGACAACAAATTTGGTTGCTATGCAAAGTGAACACTGCCCTTGTTTATATCGGCAATTACTGAACCATTTTGAACTGGTTCAAGGCCCCAAATTCCATTTATATGAAGTATATCCAGAATAGGCAAATTCATAGAGACAGAAGGGAAATTAGTGGTTGCCAAGAACTGGAGGGAGGGGAGAATGGAGAGCGACTGCTTAAAGAATATGGAGTTTGTTGGGGGGTGATGAAATGTTGTGGAATTTTTTTTTTTTTTAATGGTTGCACAACACTTTGAATATGTTAAAATTGAACACTTTAAAATGGCTAAAATGGTGATCTATATATGAATTTTATCTCCACTGAAAAATCTATGACTTTATTGATACAGAAATTAATCACTTCTACCTCTCTCTACAAAAGAACATCATGTTTGGTAAACGGTCAGCAAAAAGGAGAAAAACTCTCAATGAGATGGACTGACACATAGCCACAAAAACATCAAACATTATCATAGATCGTGGCACAGGACTGGACAACGTTTTGTTCCGTTATATAAAGGTTGTTATATGTTATATAATTAATTTACTGGAGCCCTGGTGGCAGAGTGGTTAAGCGCTTGGCTGCTAACCAAAGGTCAGCAGTTCAAATCTACCATTTACTCCTTGGAAACCCTATGGGGGCAGTTCTACTCTGTCCTATAGGGTCGCTATGAGTCGAAACTGATTTGACAGCAACAGGCTTGGAATAACAATAACAATAACAATAATAATGGGGCACACTTGGAAATAAAAGGGATCAACTTTGTACTCTGAATATTAGCTATTAATCAGAAAGAAACTAACCTTTTCCGAATGAACTGTAGTCCAGGACAACCAAATGGCTTTAATTGACGAGGGAAGTTCTTCTCTATGGAGATATCCCAGCTAATAAATGTGGGACAAATGTGGTGTCAGAAAAATGAGTTAGAAAAATGAATTAGAAAAATCACCACTTTTGCAAAGACAGCAACATTTCATTCTGTTACACATAAGGTCGCCATGAGTCGCAGCCAACTCGATGTCAACTAACAAGTGTAACAACTGAGTCAGGCAATAGTTAATGGATGAACTCATCAGAAGAGACACTGATGGAGGACTTCACAATGGCGGGATCAAACTAAACTCACGGATTGATCACAGTCTGTCTAAAAGGTGGGAAAAGACCATGTGCCTCCAGATGTGTCATAATACGAAGCACAGAACCATTGATGAAGTAATCTGGCTTTAAAAGTTCAACCTGGATCTAGTTAAATGTCTAGAACTTATTTCCATTTATAGATATTCAAGAAATCAAGGTACAAGTTAAATGATAGCCTTAGAAAGCAAACAGACTATCTTTGGTTGGGTCTCTTAGAAGCACAGCTTGATACTAGAAGTCTTGGGCAAGAGCTATCAAGAGAAATCTGCAAGGAAGTGAGGGAAGCAGTGCAGGGCAGGGAAGAAGCTAAGCCAATGAGTGGTTTCAGCTGAAGTCTACCAATATCCGTTCCCTTAGTGTCACCTCCTACTCACAGTGACCCTGTGTCAGCATACAGCTGTGCTCCATATGGTTTTCAATGACTAATTTTTTTGCAAACAGATCTCCAGGCCTTTCTTCCAAGGCACCACTCGGTGGACTTGAACCTCCAACCTTTCAGTGAGCAGTTGAACATATTAACCATTTGCACCACCCAGGGCAGGGGCAGACTAACCAGTAAGGAAGGTCTGCACAGACTTACACTAAGACACAGGCTAACTTCTGTTTACTTACTAATCTGTAGTGCACAATTTCACGTGGGTTTCATCACATCTTTGATGTGGTAAAAGTAGGTGATATTTTGCACTACAGATTAGTAAACAAGCACAAGTGAGTCAGTGCATACCTTGCTTATTGGGTAATCCATCCCTGACCCAGGGACTGTAAGCTGAAGTCTAGCCTCCATCTAATCCCATGGAAAGCCCTGGGGTGTGAACACCACTGCACTGTCTCACCTTGCGTCAATGGCGTAGGCTTTAGTATCCCTACATCAGGCAATCCTTGGCTGCCTGTCATGGTTAGGGGGTGTGCTGTGAGCTCTGGTTGGCCAAGGGCAATTCTCCAAAAGCAACTCTCCTAAGTAGTAGGCAGTTGTGAGCCATTAGTAGACAACACTCAGTACAGAAGTCAGTAAAGGGGATCTGGCAGGCTAGCAACACCAACTACTACACAGAGTATGAACCTTTCTGCAGGACCACTGGCCCAGCACCAGCAACAGGCATTCACTGAACCAGAAAACAAGGAACGGAGACTGCTCTCGATTACAAAAGATTTAAGAGATATTACAAACAAATGTTGGCCTTACAAACAAAACAATTGTAAAAAAATTAATTCAATTATAAACAAATATTAGTTGGTACCAAGGGACTATTATTTTCTTAAATATGATAATGGGCATTATGGTTATAAAAGAAAATGTAATCTTTTCTAAAGATGTATACCAAAGTATCCGGAGGTGAAATGACAAATGTCTGGGATTTGCCTTAAAATACTTTAGCAAAGGAAAAAAAAGAAAAAGTGATAGAGGAAATTTGGAAATATCTTAGTAATTGTTCAATCTAGAAAAACCAGTTGCCATTTGAGTTGATTCTGACTCAAGGCCTCCCTGTATGTGTTAGAGCAGAATGGTGATCCACAGGGTTCTCGATGGTTGGTTTTTTTTTTTTTGGAAATAAATCGCCAGACCTTTCTTCCGAGGCACCCCTAGGTGGACTGAAACCTCCAACCTTCCAATTAGCAGCAGCACACGTTAACTGTTTGCACCACCCAGGTACTCTGTTCAAGTCAGAGAGAGGGTATATAAGAGTTCATTACTGTCTTTTCTGTACTTGTGTATGTCTGCAGATTTTCATAATAATTTTAAAGGAACAAACGGGATAGAGGAATCAAGCCTGGTCAAATACAACCCTCTCACTCACCACCCACTTTTTTTTTTTTTTATTTTGCTTTAAGTGAAAGTTTATAATTCAAGTAGTTTCTCATAGAAAAACTTATACACACATTGTTATGTGACCCTAGTTGCTCTCCCTATAATGTGACATCGCACTCCTCCTCTCCACCCTGTATTTCCCCTGTGTCCATTTAACCAGCTCCTGTCCCCCTCTGCCTTCTCATCTCACCTCCGAATAGGAGCTGCCCACTTAGTCTCATGTGTCTACTTCATCCAAGGTGCTCACTCCTCACCAGTGTCCTTTTATGTCTTATAGTCCAGTCTAATCTTTGTCTGCAGAGTTGGCTCTGGGGATGGTTTTAGATTGAGGCTAACAGAAAGTCTGGGGGCCACGTCTTCTGGGGTCCTTCCAGTCTCAGTCAGAGCACTGTTGTTTCTTTTTAGTTTTGTTTTTTTTTTACTAGAATTTGAGTTCTGCACCCCTTTTCTCCTGTTCCATCAGGGACTCCCTGTTGTATTCTCTGTCAGGGCAGTTGTTCACCACTCACTCTTTTCCAGTTCCAGGAAGTTCCCAGGCAATCTGCTACCTGCTGAGCTTTAATCTACCTGTGACCCTTTGGAACAGAAGAGTTGACAGCAGGCAGCAGTGAGAGGAAACCAGGCAGCTGGTACAATGGTCAGAGCAAGCTCAGTCACTCAAAGGACTGGCACTTTGGACAAGTCCCTTATCTGATGAGGTCACTTTCCTTCTTTGTATTCAAAATCATTTCTCCTTCAATTACAATGAGGTTTAGGTGGAATAACAGATGGAAAGTCTGACAAACGGTAGGTATCATTTCTTCTGGCCAAAACCAAACCATATGCCGTCAAGTCAACGCCACCTTATGGCTACCCCATGTGTTTCAGAGTAGAACTGCTCCATGGGGTTTTCATGGCTGTGGCCTTTTGGAAGCAGATCAGCAGGTCTTTCTTCCAAGGTGCCTCTGGATGGACTTGAACCTCCGACCTTTCAGTTAGTAGCCAAGCACTTAACCATTTGTGCCAATAGCGCTGCCTTCTTTTGGGCCAAGTGCCATGCAGATATAAGTTACTGGGCAAATTGTGTACACATGAATCTGAACATACATGTGTGACTCAGTACTAGTGGGAAGATTGGGAGCACAAGGCAACCAAACCTACTTCCGCTCCCTTCAGGGGCACATCATTCCCTGTGTGGTGAAATGCAGGGCTGATGCTCTCTGGATGCAAGACTTGGGCCAAATTGATATTCTCTGCATCTGTTGTCTCATCCAAGTCCTAGGTTCTTCCCTGACTCTTTTGTCCTGTCAGTCAGCTATACTTAGGACATTCAAAGACTCCATTTTCAAAAGGAAAAAAAAAGAACACTCTACATCCTGGCATTCAAGGTCCTGCCCCCATCTTCCTTCTCAGCCCCTCCTCCACACAAGGAATGTCCCCAAGCCTTGTCCCAGGATCCAGATTATCTTGAAGTACTCGATAGTTTAGAAAGTCACCAATGTCTTCACACCATGGTGCCTTACTACTTGTTCCACTCAGTCCAGAAGATCCTTCCCACCCTCTCCAGCCCGGGAGAATAGCAGTCACCCATTAATGTTCAACATGAATGTCAGCTCTTCTGTAAAACCTTCCCTAGCCATCTCAGCCAGTCTGTTCTTGTGCTCCCCAGCCCTTGCCCATCTTGAGTCCCAGGCCATACCTCACTGCCCTGTGGCTCATTTATACTCTGGGTCTCTATACTCTAAAGACTAGACCTGGAGGCTGACATGGACATCAGTGTCAAGGAAGGCTTGTTGGCCGGGCCCAATCCTTCACACTATACTCCTTTCTCTATATGAAGGATTGCCTAATTAACCTCTAGGATGTTTGCAAAATCATACTCTTCTTTCCATCTGCAAGACATGATCTTGAATCCCACATTCCTAATGTATCTCCTAGGCTACTGTAACAGCGTCTCTTCTTGGGGAGGAAAAAAAAAGGATCATTACTAGGAAAGTCAAGAAGTGGGGGTTTCTCAAACTGCAAATAGCTCAGTTTAGCTGAAGAGTGCTAACCAAAAGATTGGAGGGTCAAGCCCACCCAAAAGTACCTTGGAAGAAAACCCTGGTGATCTACTTCTGAAAAATCCACCACTGAAAGCCCTGTGAAGCACAGTTCTACTCTGACACCCATGGGGTCACCATGAGTCGGAGCCGACTCAATAGCAGCCAGTGGGAGTGGAAATGTATGAGGGGAAAATCAGCAGGATGCTGGCGAACAAGCAGGCGTCAGGCCACAGAAGGCTCTCTATGCTAGGCTAGTGGAGGGCTTGATCAGAGAGAGGACACAATCCCACATAAACAAAATATGTACACTTTAGAGATATTTCTCTATCTACATTGAAAAAAGATGGATTGGAAGAGCGAAGATACGGTGATCCCAGAAAGAGGCACCATTTTGAGAACGCCAATAAAGAAAGAACTGGAAAGTGTCTGTTGGATTTGACACCCAATATCCCTGTTGACTTTGTCCAAAGCAATCTTTTTTAAGTGGTGAAGTGGAAACCAGCTGGCCAATGGCTGAGGAGCGAGACTGTGAGGAGAGGAAAGAGAACCACTGAGGGGGAGGAGAGAGACAGCACTATGCCCAGGGTGCAGAAGATCAAACGAATTTTCTTTTAAGATGGTACAGAGACAGATTGTATATTTTTATGAGAGGTTGACTTTACAGAGAGCAGCGATGGGTCATAGAGCCACGTCCCTGGAGAGGCAGGTTATAATTCAAGTTGAGGAATGCTCAGGATACAGTTCTTCAATCAAGACACCCTCTTCTCAGCCAGGCCCACAGGCAGGTCTCTCTCTGGCCCTCGGCCTGGCCTCTGCCCTGCTTGGGCAGTGTTACAAAGCTCTTTTAGCTCTGCTGATAAGTACCCAGAGGCACGCCACTCTGCCAGTGAGCCTTGGCCCAAAGGCACTCACCTTTTTCGCTCCGCGGGCCAGGGAACCCACAAAACTGTCTCCTGCCAGTCTCCTGCCTCTGTTCCTGCCATTTCTCTGTTGCTGCTTCTCACCATCTTCAGTCTTACAGCTCTTAGTCTTCTGGTTCTAGAAGCTTCTCAGTGCAGGGATCTCAAGTCCAAAGGATGTGCTCCACTCCTGGTTCTTCCTTCTTGGTGGTGGTAATAGCCTCCCTTCCCACATCTAGAATATCTCATTTTAAGCCTAGAAGGATGGCGAAGCTGACCAATCCCCTCATTACCATTCCACATACCTTATTTGCATGGTCTCAGCCCCACAAAGATGCCATGCACCTTATTTAGATTATTACTAAGCTATTCAGTCCCCTTGGTGGGCCACAAGCACCTTATTTGCATAGTTTCACCCATTCTGTGGAAGTTATAAAGACTATAGCTAGAAGGGCCACATTAAGTAATTCAAGGACCACAGGCCAGCCCTGGCTCTTCTAATCATCGGCACTTTCATACTTGAAGGATTAGCTTTCCCCTCCCAATCGTTTTACCAGTCCAAAACAGTCATTAACAATTAGTCCTTCAGTAGGGTAAAGAGTCCTCTGAGTGAGGTTACCCAGGTATGGTCACTCAGGTTTGCTGCAGGTGTCCCTTTGATCTGGTCAGGTTCTCCGGAAGTCATCTTGGTTTCACCCTTTCTGGCCTCTGATAAAATTTCACTGAAAACAGATTACTTCCTTGCTCTAAGCCTCATGAGGTATCAGCATATGAAAACCTTTAAGGGGCTTTAGGTTTGGCCACTGTACTCCAGTCCAGCAGTGCCTCCCGCTTAGTCTACTCTTTCACAGTTATGGCTTCTACAATTACAGTTTTTACAATCACAACTAACCCTGTTAACAATCACACTCACAACTGAATCGTATAATCCTATCAGCATCCCCTCCCCCCACCCCCTGCCACCACTTTCCCAGACTTATCAGAAGGGAAATCTATTCAGTGGGGATCTTCCTTTTTCTTCCTCATTTTGCGTGTAAGCACACCCACAAAATCATGTAAGCCAGCCACTTCATGCCTATTACCTCCCCTCATTTTAGACAGCTGATGTTTAAATTAACTGTCGCTATATAAAAAAAAACTTTTTTTTTTTTATTATTTATCAAACCAGTACTCTGAGGAGACAAGCATGTTACTTGGTCTTGAAGAATCTTCTGTTCCAGTCAGAAATTTGCGCATCTGCATCCACAAGCAAATTCCAGTCCAGAGTAAGCCATCAAATTGCAACAATCTACACCAGCTCACGCGTCTTTTATTCATTAGGTCAGGTTCTGGTCAGCTCATTCCTAGCCCCTGTGGGCTAGGTCATCGGATACCAGCTGTAGGCTTGGAGTCCACACATTATCCGCACTTCAGACCAGCCAGCCCCTTCTCCCCTTCCTAGCCCCCATGGGCTGGGTAAATGGGCACTGCCTATAGACTCAAGAGTTCACACAACTCATTGCACTTCAGACCAGCCAGCCCTTTCTCTCTCTCCCATCCCTAGTCTCCATGGGCTAGGTCGACAGGTGCCAATGGAACATGTTCAAACTCAGCTGTCTCTTCACTGCTGCACCTCCCCCGCCTCCACTCATGAGTGGACCCAGGTGGTCACCACAGGTGAGTATACCAGGCTGCCTACTTGCCGGCTCCTTTTAACTTCCAGTTCTGGAAGAGGGCTCTTCTGCTGGACACTGATTTTTCGTGCTTCAATGCACCCAAAGGCAAACTGCTTGCCTGCTCTAAATTCAAAAAGCAAAACAGTCTTTTTTTTTTTTTTTCCTGCAGATCGTTCCTTCAAATGCAAAGCTTCTGTTCTCTCAGCAGTTCTGGGTAAGTCTGCATGTCTTTTCAAATGCAAAACTGTGTGGGCTCAGGTTTTCGACCTAAGGCCCTATACTCTATACATAGGGCTACAGCATTCAAACCAACAGCCTGTGTTTCTTTCTAGTAAATCTTAGTTCTCCTTTTAGCATATCCAATCAAGTATTGGCTGAAGGCATAGCTACAAGCTCTCTGTTACCTATAATACCCAATATTCATTTCTATCATACATTTAGGTCTGCTTTAAAACACTAGGTAGGAGAAACATTCAATATCTGTTATACATTCAAATAAACACATAACTCTCTTTAAAAACATTCCAGTTTCATCTTCTCCACACCTTGACTATCTTCCCATTCATATGCATAAGGCCTTGGACAGGGTAGAACCAGTAGACCCTGGCCCCCTATCAATCACTGTAATGGATTGAATTGTGTCCCCCAAAAATATGTGTCAACTTGGTTAGGCCATGTGTGGTTGTCCTCCATTTTGTGATTTTCCTTGTGTTATAAATCATAATCTCTGCCTATGGTTAAAGAGGATTAGAGTGGGATGTAACACTTTTGCTCAGGCCACATCCCTGATCCAATGTAAAGGGAGTTTCCCTGGGGTGTGGCCTGCACCACGTTTTATCTTACAAGAGATAAAAGGAAAGCGAAGCAAGCAGAGAGTTGGGGACCTCAAATCACCAAGAAAGCAGCACCAGGAGCAAAGTGCATCCTTTGGACCTGAAGTTCCTGCACTGAGATGGTCCCAGACCAAGGGAAGACTGACGACAAGGACCTTCCTCCAGAGTTGACAGAGAAAGCCTTCCCCTGGAGCTGACGCTCTGAATTTGGACTCCTAGCCTACTGGACTGTGAGAGAATAAACTTCTCTTTGTTAAAGCCAACCAGTTGTGGTATTTCTGTTATAGCAGCACTAGATGACTAAGACAACCATCTTGTTTGATCAACCTGGCTTTTGCCCCAGGCCGCTCCAGATGTGGCTTTTCTCCGCACAGCTGCAGCATAACATTACTTTCAAGCATTACAGGTAACAACTAAAATAACCATCTAAGACTGAAAAGTTTCACTTCCCACACCCCTTTGTTCTCTCTTACAAAGTCCCATGCTTCCATGAGTCTGGAGCCATTACAACAAATCCTGCTCCTGATGCCAATCGTAAAAGTGAAGGGGTCAGGCTTGGAGGGAGGAAGGAAGCCTTCCCTGTGGTCACAGGAGGGACGATGATGGAGCAAATGATGGGAAGGGAAGCCTGGTGCTTATATCTGCCCCCTGCCCATCAGCCAACCAATCTGTAGGTGTGAAGTCAATTCCAACTCATGGTGACCTCATGTGTGTCAAAGTAGAACTGTGCTCCATAGGTTCCCCAATGGCTGTTTTTTTTAAAAGTAGATCAACAACCCTTTCTTCCAAGGCTCCTCTGGGTGAACTTCAACCCCCAACCTTTTGGTTAGCAGCTAAGTGTGTTAACCACTTGCACAATCTAGGGTCTTCCGCTCACCCACAACCAGCAGTAAATCCAGGGACCAGGCAACACCCATCATGGGGAAATGGGTGGGAAGGAAGGGCATCCTCATAGCTAATTACAAGCTGGGATGCCTGAGCCACGGCAGCACCTTCCTATCTGCGACCCATGGGATCCTCCAGACAACTCTGGCCAGTGGGCAACACCCTTCTGAATGACAGATGTGGAACCCAGCACTCCAAGAGGAAAGTGGCTAGTGCAGAGCGGCTCACTAGCCCGGCTTCCCAACTCTGCCTCTGCAGCTCTTCCCACGCCCCTGCTTGGCCTCCTACCAATGGAGGGTCAAGATACCCACAACTTCCAGGAGCTTCCCTTCCCCAGAAATCAGTCCCCGTGGGAGGAAACCCCAGCACGCCAAGTACCTACCTTGAGTCAGGGAACAAACGTCTCCCCCAAGCCTGCTGAGCACGGCTGTCAGCTGCAGACACCACGGAAGACAAGCACGGGGCTCAGTGGCTCCGCACCCTTACTTAGCCTCACCTGCACCTCCCAGGCCCGCCCCAGGCACAGGGAAGGGCGGGGCAGCCCTGCAGGGCTGGGCGGGATTCCTGCCGCCTACTGGCCACAGGCAGCTCAGGCCTCCAGCCCTCCTTTCTTAAGAAAAAAGAAAATAGGAAGCTGGCAGCCTTGGCCGCAGGGAGACTCCTCTTGGAGACATGAGGGCTGTGGACAGAGCAAGGCGGTACTCAGGGGCAGGGTTTTGTGAAACTGGAGGGTGGACAGGGAGGCTGCCCAGACTGGAGAAGGGATGATGATGGACAGCAGAGGGGAACAGAAGCCTGTGTTTCTCTACCTCTTCCTTCTCTCTGAGTCCCTGGGTGGTGAGAATGGGCTGAGCTGCTAATCCAAAGGTTGGAGGTTCAAGCCCACCCAGAGGCACTTCTGAAGAAAGGGCCGGCAATTTGCTTCCAAAAAATCAGTCGTCGAAAACCCTGTGGAGCACAGTTCTACTCTGACACACATGGGTCACCATGAGTGGAATCGACTCTGAGGCAACTCATGCTGGTAAGCCTTTTGTTTATTCTGAAAACAGATTGAGGGCCAGTCAAGGGCCTGGCTGTACAGTTGACAGTGGGGACACATGTGAATAAGATCTCTCTTTGCCCAAGAGAAGCTTCCAGTAGGCAGGGAGAAGCACCGGGATAAACAGAATTGTGATGCACAGGGATCAGAGCTGTGTTGGGGGAATGAATGATGTGCTGTGGAAGGACAGGCAGAGGAGACGCCAAAAGTATGGGGTGGGCAAAGGGGGAGTGGGAGGGGTGGAGGGTGAGGTCTCCCTTCACAGCAGGATCGATCTCCAGAAGTCAAGGTGAGAGGCAGCCTAAGGGCCAAGAGCCACAGCTTCAGGGCGTCCGAGGCAGTGGTGGCAGGATTGGAGGGGGTGAGACAGCCCAAACAGCGAGAGCATCAAAGGGACAGCTGGGCGGAGTGGGAGGTGAGGGAGAATGAGCGGCACTATATGAGGTGCCATGGGAGAAGGGAAAGTGGTTTCAGTTAAAGCTGGGATAGAGACAAAGCTCGGAGAAGTGGGAGTGCAAAGAAAGTCTGGCAGTGGGGAGGTTCTGGCTCTTCCCCAACACCACCCCTATGAAAACAGCTGATCCAAGAATTTACCTCTTTGGTGACACCAGAACTGATTCGGGGGCTGTTATAGGTTGAATTGGAGCCCTGGTGGTACAGTGGTTAAGCACTCAGCTGCTGGTTCGAACCCACCAGCTGCTCCATGAGGGAAAGATGTGGCAACCTGCTTCAGTAAAGATTACAGCCTAGGAAACCCATGGGGCAGTTCTAATCTGTCCTATAGGCCACTATGAGCTAGAATCGACTTGACAGCAATGGGCTTTATGGATTGAATAGGAGTCCCTAGGTGGTGCAAACGGCTAAGTGCTCCACTACTAACCAAAAAGCTGGCAATTTGAACCCACCCATAGGCACCTCAGAAGAAAGGCCTGGTGATCTGCTTCTGAAAGGTAATGGCTTTGAAATTCCTATGGAGCACAGTTCTACTCTGTAACACATTGGGTCACCGTGTGTCAAAACAGATTCAACAGCAACTGGGATAGGTTGAATTATGTTCCCCCAAAAGATGTGTTGAAGTCCTAATCCCTGGTGCTTGTGCACGTGACCTTGTCTAGAAATAAGGTCTTTGGAGGTGTTATCAGTCGAGTTAACATGAGGCCAGACTAGGGTAGGGTGGTCAGCAATGGAGGGATTGGGGATGCCAAAGGCCAGCTTTAGAGGCTGCATTAGAAAGCATCAAGGCTGAAAGCCCCCACGTGATGGTGACTTTGGGATATGGCCAGCCTCCAACAGCCTTGCCAAGAGCCCCTGCAGGTTATAATGTTCAGAAGAGAGAGGTGTCAGCCACAGGCATTTAGGTACAGAGCCGGTGGGGGCAGGAAATGCCCAGTTACTGTCGAAAGGTGCCATCCAAATGGGGAGCACCATTTCACCAAAGGGGTGTGTGCCCAGAACCTCATCTAGCCAGGCCAGGTTCCCTTTGTAACGTGAGGAGATGGAGTGGAAACAAGAGCCCAGTATTGATTTCAAATGGCAGCAAACACTATGCCAAGTCTTCTACACCCATTACTCCTTGATATAAAGTAATATTTCTGCCTTTATATAAAATAACTGCTACCAGATTATGGAGAAATGGCTAGGTTTTCTCCAAATTTGGACTTAATGTTTGGGATGGTTTGACTGAAAATATAAGCTACATAATACACTTGAAATTTGGTTTCTGAACCATTGAGGTATTTCATTTATTTTTACTTTCATAAACCAGAATGTGGAGGAAGGATCACTGCAAAGATTTTGAAGGTTGAATTCAGAAATTCTTTAATTTTGTCTTAATTTTATAGTCAGTAGGGAATGGGAGCTCCAAATCTTTATCAATTTTATTTGATTTTTTATCTATGTGATAAGTATGAGAAATTATTCCTCATGACTTCTTATCTGCCTCTCCCCCCTGAACCAACCCAAAGCAGCAAAGAAAATGAGAAACAGCAACTGTCTATCTTTGATTAAGTTAGGGGAAACCTATAACTTCAAACTCTGAAATAAATGGGGAAGAGCTGCCAAGGGCAGGGACACTGGCCACCAAGGGAGACCACGAAGGGAGGATGCTGCAACTGCAAGCCGGGCCAGCAGGGGACAGACCAGTGCAAGTGGATGGCTTACCTGGAGCCCGAAGGGGAGAGGGCTACCACATTTGATACAACTGGGTGGAGGGAGACGTGTCCTGTTGTGGGAGATAAGAGACATGGCTAACATGGGGGACAGGGAAGGGACTCCAGGGAAGGTAGCCGCCCTGCAGCTGTACTCCTGATCAGCTCAGCAAAGGGAAGGTTAGCAGCCTTAAGCATGTACACGTGTGTCTTACTGGCTTCGCTCTGGTGATGCAGATTGCCCTGGCTCCTCCCCAACACCACACTTACGAAAACAACCGATCCAAGAATTTACCTGTTTGGTGACACCAGAACTGATTTGGGTGCTTTCCTGGATTGAATTGTGTCCCCCGCAAAAGACATATTGAACTCCTAACACCTGGTACCTGTGTATGTGACCTTATTTGGAAATAGGGTCACTGCTAATGTAATTAGTGTGAGGTCTTACTGGAGTAGGGTGGGCCCTAATCCAATATGAGTAGTGTCCTTATAAAAAGAAAGACACACACAGGGAAAAGGCGTCTGTGTGAAGACAGAGGTAGAGATTGGAGTGGTGCATCTACAAGCTGAGGAAACATCAGAAGCTGAAAAAGCCAAGGGAGAATCTTCCCCTACAGCCTTCAGAGAGCGCATGGCCCTGCAAACACCTTGACTTCAGACTTATAGCCTCCAGAACTGAGACAGTAAATTTCTGTTAAAAAAAAAAATTATGTAAGTCTGAGCAATAACCATGAAAGGATTAGGTAAATGATCTATACTTCAAGGGGAAAAAAAGAATGAAAGATACAGGAAAAATAAAAAAGCAAGTGAAGAGTGCCTCAAAAAGATTTTGTCATAGAGAAGATGAGCATCTTGACCAAAGATTTTCCCCCAAGAACTCATACGACCTAATACAACTATCACAAGGCAGAAATGTAAGTGTCCAGGGAAGCATACCAAAAGGGCAGCATTTGCCCAAAAACAAAGTTCAGAAGGCAGGAAGGGGCAGGAAAGGAAGAAGAATGGAAATGGGGAACCCAGGGAGGAAGGGGGTAGAGTGCTGTCACATTCAGGGAACTGCAACTAATGTCACAAAACAAAATGTGTATAAATTGTTGAATTTGCTCTGTAAATTTTCACCCAAACAACAATAAAATATTTTTAAAAAATTTGATTCAGGTTGTGGAAATAACCATAGTGCCTATCAACTGATGAATGGATAAACAAAATGTGGTACATTCACACAATGGAATATTATTCAGCCATTAAAAGGAATGAAGTACTGGTACATGCTAAAACCTGGGTGAACCTTGAAAACATGAAAAAGTGAAAGGAGGCAGTCACAAAAGGCCGCATATTGTATGACTCCATTTATATGAAATATCCAGAATACGTAAATCCTTAGAGACAACAAGTAAATTGGAGGTTGCCAGTGGCTGGGAGAATGAAGCCCTGGTGGTGCAGTGGTTAAGTGTTTGGCTGCTAACCAAAAGGTCAGCAGTTTGAATCCACCAGCCACTCTTTGGAAACCCTATGGGACAGTTCTACTCTGTCCTATAGGGTCGTTAAGTCAGAATAGGCTCAACAGCAACGAGTTTGGTTTCATTGGTTAGTGGCTGGGAGGAAGGGATACGGGAAGTGTCTTAGGCTGGGTTCTCTAGAGAAGCAAAACTAGTGAAGTATATGTGTGTATTTATCTCAAGGAAATAGCTCACGAAGTTGTGGAAGCTGGCATGTCCCAAAGACCATGGGAGGCTTCTCCTGACTCACGTGGTTGCGGGGGCTGACGACCCCAGAATTGGCAGGTCAGATGGCAGGCTATTGGCTCACAGGGTTGGGGGACCTGGTAAATCCCAAAGTCAGCAAGTGAGAAGACAAGCTGCTACTCAAGTCCCAAGAACCGGCAATCAGATGATGACGGGGCCAGAAACAGGATCCAGAGGAAGCAAGCAAGCTTTGCCAGGACATCCATGTATATATTGAAAGCATACCACACCCCCAGGGAAACTCCCCTTATAATTGATAGGCTGATCACATCAGATCACATCACGGAGGTGAGTATATTACATCACAAAATAGAGGAAAATTAGATCACAAAATGAAGGATAATTACATAATACTGAGAATCATGGCTTAGCCAAGTTGACAGGTAACATTAACTATCACAGGGAGTGACTGCTTAATGAGCACAAGTTTATTTTGAGGAGGTGATGAAAATGTTCTGCAATTAGGTAATGGTGATGGTTGGATAGTCCCAGGGTCGTGCAAATGTTTGCCATAGTCGACTGCTAACCAGAAAGGTGGAGATTTGGGTCCACCCAAAGATGACTTGAAAGAAAGGTCTACTCAGTGACTTCTGAAAAATCAGCCATTGTAAACCCTGTGGGGCACAGATCTACCCTGGCACACTTGGGGTCACCGTGGGTCAGAGTTGACTCTCCAGCAACTGGTTTTGGATGGGTGCACAACCCTGTGACTGTACTAACAACCACTGAGTTATACACTTTAAAATGGTAAATTTTAAAATGTTTTTAATCTTTAAATGTCAATTAAAACTCAATTTTTAAAAAGGATTCAGGCGGAAACAAAACAAAAATGGTTTAGGTAATACTTGTGAAATAGAAGAAACCTTGAATCTAGAGATAGAAAAGAGCACCACACCATGTCCTAGAAAACAACTTTCACACATCAGTTGACGCTGAGCTATACCTGACTTTCAAATATAAAGCAATAATCCCATCGGTATCCAGGCCAAAAAGAACTACACAAAAATCAAGCTACCTGTAAGGGGGTAAAATCAAGCTGCCCTTAGACTCTACAAAACAACATTCAACACCAGCAGACAATGGAGAAATGTCCGCAAAGTCATCAAGGAAAAAGAATGCGACCCAAGAATTTCATACCCAAACCCTCATGCAAGTATCAAGACAACAGAGACGTCCTTTCAGAATGAACACATGAAGAACCTTCTAGACTCTTGCTACACAAAGTGTGATCTGCAGAATCAGTGTCATCTGGGAGATACCAACAGAATTTCAATTTAAGCCCCATTCCAATTCCAACTCATGACCCCATGTGTGTCAGAGTAGAACTGCGCTCCAGGTTTTCTTTTTTTTTTTTTTATTTCTACCATATAAGAATTAACTTTATTTTCCAGTACTTTACAGTTTTGACCATAAAACACCATTAAATGAATAATCCTATTTTGCATTTGATGTGAACTTTTAAATCAAGTATGTTACCTGTTAATATGTTAAACCTCAGAGGTACTGGGAGCACAAAGGAGAAAAAGAAAATCTCGAAGGGTTTTCAAGTTCCAACTCTTTCTTTCTTTCTTACAATCACACACATATTTTTCCCTAGAAGGGTATCACTTTTTTTTATAATTTATTTTATCTTTTGTTGTTGATGTTGAGAATGTATACAGCAAAACATATGCCGATTCAACAGTTTCTACATGTACAATTCAGTGTTATTGATTATATTCTTTGAGCTGTGCAACCATTCTCGCCCTCCTTTTCTGAGTTGTTCCTCCGTCATTAACATAAATTCACTGCCCCCTAAGGTTTCTGTCTAATCTTTTGAGTTGCTGCTGTCGCTTTGATCCCATGTGGATAGATCTTAAAAGAGCATAATGCTCGAGGCAGACATTCTTTACTAGTTAACCTAAACTATTGTTTGGTTTTAGGAAGATATCAGATGTTTTTGATTTAAGGTTTAAGGATTATCTCAGGGCAATAATTTCATGGGTTCATGTGGCCTCCACGGCTCCAGAAAGTCTGGATTCCATGGGAATTTGAAATTCTGTTCTACATTCATAGGGTTTTCAATGGCTGATTTTTTGGAAGGTGATTGCCAGGCCTTTGTTCCAAGGTACCTCTAGGTGGACTCGAACCCCAGCCTTTTGGTTAGCTGAACGTGTTAACTCTTTGCACCACCCAGGGACTTCTAAGTAACTGTATGCATACAAAATGCTTACTGCGAAGACATCCCCTATCTTCTTCCCCTGCCTCGGGGCACAGGACAAGGCAGTCAGACCCCTCTAGAACTCTATGCAGGAGATTGGAGGGCTATTCTCTGAGGAATCTGACACCCAACAGGTGGCTCACCTTATCACCCACCATGAAGCTCCCAGGCAGCAAGACCCACCATGTTTTCTAGGTAGTTAGTCTCTTAGTCATGAGCAGTGAGCCAAGGATTGCCAGATAGCTGAGAAAAATATCTGACATGTTTAAACAGAAGAGAAAAAAAGCAACCTGGAGCAAAGAGATACTCTCTATGGTGAACACAATTGTATGTATGCGTTAAACTCAGAGAAGTATAGCCGGTCCCAAAGAAAAATGAATACCACTGTATGTAAACTTAAAAACTAAAAAAATTGAGTCAGACTGAAAAAAATAAATGCACTTATAGACAAAAAAAACTGTCATTGAAGTCTTCAGAAAAATATAATATCCTTAAAACAAGAACAGGATATTATTTTAAAAGAAAGAGACAGAGAGGAGAAAGAAAGAGAAGAAAAGAAAGGGAGGAAGAGGGCAAAGAAGGAAAGATACATTCAGAAGAAGAAAAAGAACTTTCAGAAATTCAAAACCTGAGAATACAAAAATGCAATACAAAGATTGGAAGATAATTTGAGAAATTCTCTCAGAAAAAAGAGCAAAAAGAAAAGGGATAGAAAAGAGCAGATAAAAGATGAAAAAAAAAAAAATTAGAGAAACTCTCCAGGACCTCAAATATCCAGATGAGAGCACAGAGAGGAGGAAATAGCAACCACAAAAAGTAGTAATTTAAGAACTGTTTCCAGAACTGAAGATTTTGACTTGAAGGTTGAAAGAGCCCTTCAAATACCAGAACTATAGTCCCTCATGAAGGAAGTTATTGTGAAATTTCAGAAAACTGGGGACAAATAGAAAATTCTAAAAACTTGGAGAGAAGAAAAAAATAGATCACATTAAGAGAATGAAAAGACAAGTCACAGACTGGGAGAAAATATTTTCAAAACATGGATCTGATAAAGGACTTGCATCCAAGATACCTAAAAACTCTTAAAGCTCAACAATAAGAAAACAAACAATCCAATTACAAAATGGGCAAAAGATATGAACAGAAACTTCACCAAAGAATATATACAGATGGCAAACAAACATATGAAAAAATGTTTAACATCATATATCATTGGAGAATTGCAAGCCAAAACAACAATGAGATACCACTGCACACCTATTAGAAAGGACAGCACCAAATACTGGCGAGGTAGAGCAGGAGAACTCTTATTCACTGATGGTGGGAATGCAAAATGCTACAAGCACTTGAGAAGACTGGCAATCTCTTAGAAAGCTAAACAAAAGTTTACTATTCAATCTAGCAATCACAGTCCTAGGTATTAACCCAAATGAAATGAAATGAAATCATATGTCCACATAAAAACCTTCACACGAATGTTTATAGTAGTTTTATTCACAATTGCCAAAAATTGAAAGCAATCAGATGTCCTTGAATGGGTGAATGTATAAACAAACTATGGTACTTCCCAGCAATAGAGTATTATTCAGCAGTTAAAAAAAAAAAAACAGCTATGAAGCTATGAAAGGACATGAAACCTTAAACGCATATTACTAAGGGAAACAAGCTGCATACTATATGATTCAACTATATGACATTCTGGAAAAGGCAAAACTATAGAGACTGAAAAGATCAGTGGTTGTCAGGTGATCAGGGAGAGCGAAGAGGGATAAATAGGTGGAGCACAGGGCACTTTTAGGGCAGTGATACTATTCCGCATACCATAATGAAGGGTACATGACATTATGCTTTTGTTAAAACCCATAGCACTGTACAGAACAAAGAGTGAACCCTAGTGTAAACTATGAACTTTAATAGTAATGTATCAATATTGGTTCATCAATTCATCAATTGTAATAAATGTACCACAAGAATGCAAGAAGCTATATACCACCACCACCACTTCCCTGCAACTGTTTCTCCAGTTACGGGGGATATATAGGAACTTTATGCACAATTTTTATATAAACCTTAAACTACTAAAAAATAATATCTGTTTAAAAAAAAAAGGTCAGGAGTCAGAATGGCTTCAGATTTATCAACAATCACACTGGAAGCAAGAAGACAAGAAAGTAATGAGTTCAAAATATTGAAAGAAAATAATTTCTGTCCTAGAATTCCATAACAAGACTATCAATCAAGTGGGAGGTTTGAATAAGGGCATTTTCAAGCATGCAAGGTCTAAAACAATTCACCTCCCAAGCACCTTCTCTTGAAAAGCTACTGGAGGATGTTCTCTGCTAAAACAAAAGAGATAAGCAAGAAAGAGGAAGAGATGAGTTACAGGAACCAACATGGAAATTATCAGGAGAATGTTGAAGAGAAATCCCCAGATGTTCACCTTCCCTGCACCATCTTTATAACTAGAAGACTCAAGGCCCTGCGGAGCCTGGCTCTGGTTCTCATCCGTACTTGGCTTATGTAGAAAAAGTTCCTGCTCTCTACTCTATGCCCTACTGCCTGTATCAGCTGAGAACACTCAGTTCACCACCTAGAAATAGTTCTGTTTCCTCTGATCATATTCCTGCCAAACATCCAGTACCTGGCAAACAGTGTTGTCTTATTGGATGTCCCAGCTATAGTGGAGCCTCCCAGGACTCACTCAAGATCTTGTTCTGTCATAGAACTTGAAGCCAGCACTGTGCCCCAGAGACTGTGTTTGGCTTCTATCCTGGGCCTTCAACTGATGGTGGCCATGTTGCCCTTGCACAGCTGAGTTTGCTTGCTACTCAGGTTTTCAAAACTACACAGTGCATTATTTAGGTGTACGTACATAAGGAGTAAAACTATAAAGAAAAGCAAAGAAGACTAATACAAAAGTGAGTATAGTGGCTACTTTGGGGAGATGAGGGACATAGAGTGGATTGTGGCTGGGGAGGACTCACAGAAAGCACTTAAAATTCTGGTAACAGTTTCTTGCCTAACCTGAGTGAGGGGAATGCATCTATTTGCTTTATTAATTCTCTTTAAACTCTACATATACATCTTGTGGACCAAGTGACACCTATTACCACCTCCAGGGGAGGAGTCCCATCACATGGAGGATAGTAACCCATTCCATACTTGCAGATGTTGGGGTCTCCAAGAAAGACACAACTCACACAGGCATTGGATGGAACAATGCTTTACTCACATAGAGATGATACAACAAGGTCAGTTTCAAAAGTGGGCACCAGCACCCCATGGCCACAGCCAATGCAGGGAGATGGTCTGCACACATCCCTCTTGATTTCTTGACTGCTACTTCCATGAACATTGATTATTGATCCAAGTAGAATGAAATCATTGACAACTTCAATTTCTTCTTCATTTATGGTTGTTTTGTTATGTTGTTAGGTGCTATGGAGTAGGTTCTGACTCATAGTGACCATATATACAGCAGAATGAAACACTGCCCAGACCTGCACCAACCTCACAATCGTTGTTATGTCTGAGCCCACTGTTACAGCCACTGTGTCAATCCATCACATTAATGAGCCTCCCTCCAATCCTGAAGCCCCATTCTTCTTCATATAGTCCAGCTTCTCAGATTATTCACTCAGCATACAGAATGGATAAGTATGGTGAAAGAATACAACCCTGATGCACACCTTTCCTGACTTTAAACCACTCAGTGTCTCCCCGTTCTGTTCATATGACTGCTTCTTGATCTATATACAGGTTTCTCCTGAGCACAATTAAGTGTTCTGGAATTCCCATTCTTTGCAGTGTTATCCATAATTTGATAATTATGATCCACACAGTCGTATGCCTTTCCATAGTGACTAAAACACAGGTAAACATCTTTCTGGTATTCTTTGCTTTCAGCCAGGATCCATCTGACATCGGAAACGATATCCCTCTTTCCAAGTCCTCTTCTGAATTCGGCTTGAATTTCTGGCGGTTCCCTGTGAATATACTGCTGCAGCCGCTTTTGAATGATCTTCAGCAAAATTTTACTTTCTTGTGATATTAGTGATTATTGTTCGATGATTTCCACATTCAGTTGGATCATCCTTCCAGTTGGTTGGCCGGGTAGCTGTCTTCCAAATTTCCTAGCATAGACGAGTGAGTACTTCCAAAGTATTATAATGACATGTGCAAAGACCTGGAGATAGAAAAACCAAAAGGGAAGAACATGCTTGGCGTTTCTCAAGCTGAAAGAATAAATTCAAGCCTCAAGTTGCAATAGTGAAGGATTCTATGGGGAAAATAGTAAAAAAAGCAGGAAGCATCAAAAGAAGATGGAAGGAATACACAGACTTACTGTATCAAAAAGGATTGGTCGATGTTCAACCATTTCAGGAGGTAGCATATGGTCAGGAACCAACGGTACCGAAGGAAGAAGTCCAAGCTGCACTGAAGACACTGGCAAAAAACAAGCCTCCAGGAATTGACAGAATACCAATTGAGATGTTTCATTTATCATAATGTTGTTTATTGGTCCAGTTGTAAGGATTTTCATTTTCTTTACATTCAGGTATAATCCATACTGAAGGCTGTAAGTTTTTGTCCTTCATTAGTAAAGTGCTTCAAGTCCTCTTCATTTTTGCAAGCAAGGTTGTGTCATCCAAACCTAATGCCACAGTCTTCCTCTTATAGTTCAGCTTCTCGGATTATTTGCTCAGCATACAGATTGAAGAAGTAAGGTGAAAGGATACAGGACTGCTGCACACCTTTTCCAATTCTGAACCACACAGTATCCACTTGTTCTGGTCAAATGACTGCCTCTTGATCCATGGACAGGTTCTGCATGAGCACAATTAAGCATTCTGGAATTCCAATTCTTCATAATGTTATCCATAATTTGTTATGATCCATACAGTTGAATGCCTTTGCATAGTCAATAAAACACAGTAAACATCTTTCTGGGATTCTCTGCTTTCAGCCAGTATCCATCAGACATCAGCAATGATATAAATCCCTCATTCCAAGTCCTGTTTTGAATCCTGCTTGAATGTCTAGCAGTTCTGTGTCAATACGTGGCTGTAGTCATTCTTGAATTATCTTCAGCAATATTTTTCTAGCATGTGATATTAAATATATCATTCTGTAATTTTTACATTCCATTTGATCACCCTTCTTTGGAATGGGCCCTTTCAGTCAGTTGGCCAGGTAACTGTCTTCCAAATTTCTTCTTTGCTAATACAGGCCTTTAAGGCTACACAATTACTTCTAAGTGTGGTTTTAATTGCATGCCACAAGTTTTGATATAAAGTGTTTTTTAAGTTCAAATCATTATTTTGATTTCTTCTTTAGCCTATGAGTTATTTAAGTTTTGCTTAATTTCCGAACATACAGGGATTTTCCCATTATTATTTTACTATTGATTTCTGGGTTATTTGCATTGCAGTCAGAGAACATACTTTCTATTATTTTAATCCTTTTAAATTAATTAAAATTTGTTTTATGGCCCAGCATATGGTCAATTTTTGTAAATATTCCATATGAGCATGAAAAGAATGTGTATTCTGCAGTGTTCTATTTATATCTATTAGATTAAATTTGTTAGTAACATTATTCTCCTTAACTTTTCTGTTTGCTCGTTCTGTTAATTACTAAGGGAGATTTATTGAAATTTCCCACCATAATTGTAGATTTTTCTATTCCTCCTTGATCTCTCTATATCCATTTTTTCTTTATCTATTTTGAGGCCAATTTATTAAGTACATACAAATTTGGAATTGTTATATTCCAGGTGAATTCAGAGCTTTATTTTTATGAAGTGAAGCTTTTTACCTCTTTAAAGTCCTGTTTATCAATAAATGGAGCTATGTCAGCTTTCTTCTTGTTGGTATATGCATTGTATATCTTTTTTCATTCTTTTATTCCCAAACTTTCTATATCCTTGGGGCCCTGATGTCTCAGTGGTTAAGTGTTTGCCTGCCAACCAAAAGGCCGGACAATCCAAATCTACCAGCCCTTCCTCGGAAACCCTATGGGGCAGTTCTGCTCTGTCCTAGAGAGTCGCTATGAGTCGGAATTGACTCGATGGCAGCGGGCTTCTACATCTTCATGTTTTAGATGTGTCTCTCATAGACAGCATCGAGCTGGTTTTGGATTTTATCCAGTCTGATGATTTTTGTCTTTTAGCTGAAACATTCGATCCATTAACATCTAATGACACTACTGATACACTTGAGTTTAAACCTACCACCATATTATGTAGTTTCTATTTGTTCTGCCTTCTGCACGTTCCTCTTACTCTTCTTTTTTACCTTCTTTTGGATTGGTAGAATTTTTTATTTTATTTTACTGTGGTAAAAACATAATTTTAAAAAAATTCCATTTCAACAATTTCTACATATTCAATTCAGTAACACTGATTACATTCTTCATGTTGTTTTGTGCAGCCATTCTCTCTATCCTTTTCCAAATCATCCCACTGTTAACATAAACTCAATGCCCCTGAAGCAAAAAACTCCCCCCTCCTCTGCCCTCCCACCCTTGGTAACCACTAATAATCTTTGATTACTCTTTATCTGCTAGTTTCATATAAGTGAAATCATGCAAAATTTTCCTTTTGTGGCTGACTTATTTTGCTCAGCATGATGTTTCCAAGATTTATCCATGTTGTGGTATGTGTCAAGACTTCATTTCTCTTTATGGCTGAGTAGCGTTCCATTGTGTGTATGCGTATACCACATTTTGTTCATCCATTCACCTGTCGGTGGACATTTTGATTATTTCCATCTTTTGACTATTTTGAAAAGTGGTGCAGTGAACATTGGTGTACAGGTTTCTGTTTGTGTTCTTGCCTTCACTTCTTCTTGGTATGTACCTAGGATTGGGACTGCTGGGTCATATGGTAGTTCTACGTTCAACTTTTTGAGGAATGAACAAACTGTTTTCCAGTGGCTGCACCATTCTATGTTCCCACCAGCAATAGATTAGAATTCAATCTTTCCACAACCTTGCAAACACCTGTTGTTGATTTTTTTGTCATTACCATTCTAACAGGGCAATGCAGTTTTGATTTGCATCTCTCTAATGGCTAATTAAGGGGCCCTGGTGGTGCAGTGGTTAAGAGCTCAGGTGGAACTGAAAGGTCAGAGGTTAGAACCCACTACTTGCTCCACGGGAGAAAGATGTGGCAGCCTGCTTCCATAAAAATGACAGCCTTGGAAACCCTATGGGGCAGTTCTACCCTGTCCTATATAGGGTCACTGTGAGTCAGAATCAACTCAACAGCAAGAGGTTAACAGCTAATTACATTGAGCATCTTTTTATGTGCTTTTTGGCCTTTTGAATATCCTCTTTGGTGAAATGTCTGTTAAAGTCCTCTGCTCATTTTTTAATTGGGTTGCTTGTCTTTTTGTTGTTAAGTTGTAGAAGTTTTATATATTTTTTGGACATTAGACCCCTATCAGATATATGTTGTTGTTGTTAGATATCATCAAGTAGGTTCTGACTCATAGTGACCCTACGTACAACAGAGTGAAACACTGCCTAGTTCTGCGCCATCCTCATGATCGTTGTTATGCTTGAGCCCATTGATGCAGCCACTGTATCAATCCATCTCATTGAGGGTCTTCTTCTTTTTCACTGACGCTCTACTTTACCAAGCGTAGTGTCCTTCTCCAGGGACCGATCCCTGTTGTTAACATGTCCAAAGTTTGTGAGACGAAGTCTTACCATCTTCCCTTCTAAGGAGCATTCTTCAAGTAAAAGAAGAAGGGTGACTGGGTTTAGAGCATTGCAGCAATGGACAGTGCTGCGTGAAGGGGAGAGCAACAATATTTCATAGGAGGATAGGCAACTAGATAAAAAGTGCTAAGAGTCTTCTGTCAATACAAGTCTGTACAGAGTGGGGAGCTATTAGGTGTAGTGGAGACCTTATCACTAAATCAACTGACATTTTCACACCATTTGCTGGAGTTCTGAGATAAGATGGATATGTCTCAGATACTGGATCTAATGAAAAACTGAGAAGAGCAGTAGGCCTCTGACACATCTCACACAATTGAGTCAATATCCCTAGTGTTTGTTTAGACCCTTTATGAGCAAAAAGAGTAAAGGATTTACGAATCTGGAATCCTGGAAAAGATCTTTTGGTAGACAGTGATTGTACCAGTCTCCATGCTTAAACATGAGTATGCTTCTTTTTTCAACCGAGAAAGTATATAATTGTTGAAAGATATGTATATTAGCATATTTTCCTTATTATAATGAACCTAGGAAGAGAAGTTCTCTTTTTTGTCAAATTTTTTGAAATATTCAGTTTGTTTAAAAAAAATGAAAGGAGGAAGGAAAGAAAGAAAAAAAAGGATCTCGTAACAGTTTTGAATTAATTAAAATTTGGATAATTTTGATGAACCCAACTATTCCTATTGTCCTTCCTTTTAGAGGGAGAAGAAACAAGTCTTTGTGTTGTCTAGTGGCCATTTTAGGAAACACAAAGGTAGTTTAAGCACAAAAAAAAATCTTAGCACTTTTATTATTCTTTTAAATTTAGGTTCTAAATCTGAGAAAGGAAACATCGAGAGTAGTTGTTTGGTATATAAATCTTAAGCATGTAAAGCCAAAAACTATTTATAAGCAATGTTGTAAAAACACACAGAAATAACAGCAATGATTATTAAGAACTTGACTTTAAGCAAGGAATCTTTTCAAAATTAATTAAAAGTATATCAAAAAGCACAAAGAATTAACAGAATAATTTGGTGACAAAAGGAAGCTCTATTAATCTGAACATAAATATGTCACTTTACAGAAAAAAGACCCAAGTTCTAATTTTACCTTTTTTGTACATTATTCATGCTGCAGTAAAGAATTTATTAATACACCTTTGTATGTATGGACTTAGGCATACATAGGTATATAAACATGTAAATAATGAATAAATTTAAAGCTTATACCTATAGCTTTAAAATGTAACTAACTTATCAGTATATTAAATAAAACAATGTACATATCATATTAAATTTACCGCCTGCGTAAACAGCTACAGCTTTTTAAATAAACAAAAAAAACTTATGCATTATCGCCAGTCCATGTTATAAATATTTCTTTATAATTATTGTACTTAGTACAGTTAACTATTATATTATATTAATTATCATCTTTAACTAAAGTAACCAACTTTTCTTTTCCCCAGACACAGAAAATGAAATTTTTAAGCTATTTTTCCTTCTGTGAGCACATATTACATATCCTTTTAGCAAATTTGAGGTGGCAAAATATATATATATATATAAAATCACCCAAAGACATGTTATCAGGAGGGATCAGTCCCTAGAGAAGGACATTATCCTTGGTAAAATAGAGAGTCATCAAAAAAGACAAAGACCCTCAATGAGATGGATTGACACAGTGACTACAACGGGCTCAAGCATAACAACGATCTTGAGGATGGTAGAGGATTGGACAGTGTTTCCCTCTGCTGTACATAAGGTTGCTATGAGTCAGAACTCACTCGATGGCACCTAACAACATTATCCAAAGGCGTTTCCATATTTTATTCATGTTGTCGTTCTAAGAAATAGGGTAAATTAAAATAATGTTTGTATCTGTTTCTTACTTAGAAACTATATAGGAATCCAAATATTATTTTTAGTTAATGTAGTCGTTTATTCTAAATTTCTTAAGTTAGTTGTTGTTAGGTGCTGTCAAGTCAGTTCCAACTCATAGTGACCCTGTATACAACAGAATGAAACACTGCCTGGTCCTGAGCCTCCTCACAATCGTTGTTATGCATGAATCCATTGTTGCAGCCACTCTGTCAATCTATCTCCTTGAGGGTCTTCTTCTTTTCCCCAGATGCTCTACTTTACCAAGCACGATGTCCCTCTCCAGGGGCTGGTCTCTCCTTGATAGCATGTCCAAAGTACATGAGATGAAGTCTTGCCATCCTTCTAAGGAGCATTCTGGCTGTACTTCTTTCAGGACAGATTTGTTCATTCTTCTGGCAGTCCATGGTATATTCAATATTCTTCGCCAACACCACAATTCAAAGGTATCAATTCTTCTTTGGTCTTCTTTATTCATTGTCCAGCTTTTGCATGCATATGAGGCAATTAAAATACCATGGCTTGGGTCAAGCGCACCTTAGTCCTCAAAGTGACATAAGTTAGTTAAGGATCTGGAAATTACAACTGTAGCTAACATTAAATCCTTATGATTTGTAACATTGTAATAAATTCATAAAATTACTGGGGAAGCCAGCACAATTTGTCCAAGACAAGGTCATGGAAGCTCCAGAGACGCGTCCAAACTCCCTGAGGGACCAAATTACTGGGCTGAGAGCTGTTGGGACCATGGTGTCAGGGAGCAACTGGCACAACTGGCATAACATAATTTATACAGAAAATGTTCTACATTCTACTTTAGTGAGTAGTGTCTGGGATCTTAAAAGCTTGCGAGCAGCCATCTAAAATACTCCACTGGTCTCACCCCATGTGGGCCAAGAAAGAATGAAGAAAACCAAAGACACAAGGGAAAGTTCAGCCCAAAGGACTAATGGACCACAATTACCACAGCCCCTTACAAACTGAGTCCAGCAAAACTAGATGATGCTGCTCTGACAGGGATCACAACAGAGGGTCCCAGACAGAGCTGGGGAAAAATATAGAACAAAATTCTAACTCAAAAAAAAAAGACAAGACTTACTGGTTTGACAGAGACTGGAGAAACCCCAAGAGTATCCCCTCTGGACACCCTTATAGATCAGTAATGAAGTCACTTCTGAGGTTCACCCTTCAGCCAAAGATTGGACAGGCCCATAAAACAAAATGATACCAAATGGGTACACCAGCCCACGGGCAAGGACAAGAAAGCAGGAGGGGACAGGAAAGCTGGTAATGGGAACCCAAGGTCGAGAAGGGGAGAGTGTTGACATGTCGTGGGGTTGGCAACCAATCTCACAAACAGTATGTGTATTAATTGTTTAATGATTTGAAGTACAGTGAAAAAGAAAGAAAGAAAGGCCCACAAAAAGAACTGACACAGCCAAGGCCCTGATTTGGACTTCTAGCCTCCAGAACTGTGAAAAAAAAAAAAATTTCTGTTTTTTAAAGTAAAAAAAAGAAATCAAACAATGCATTGCATTGGACAAATCTGCTGCAAAAGACCTCTTTAAAGTGTTAAAAAGTGAAGATGTCACCTTAAAGACTAAGGTGTACCTGACTCAAGCCATGGTGTTTTCAGTTGCCTCATATGAAAAATAATAATAAAGTACAATAAAAAAATTTTTGAAGAAATTGATAAAATTAAACCTTTTAAAAAGATACCCATTATTATAATTTTACTTTGTTAAATAAAACTGTGTACATATAATCTTTAATTTTAAACAAGTTATAGCAACAGTGGTAACTTGACTCAAAATCAGTTAGGAAATTTAGAAAGTTTAAATCATGAGAAATCTCACCCTGGTCTTATACAAATCAAAACATTGTTCTGACATTATTTTTATATGGTAAGCTACTTGTTAAAGACTCTCAATCATGCCAAAAACTTTACACGCACACACACACAAAAAAAACAGAGTGGAATAACTTTCTTTTAAACATAACACATAACAACTGAGTAATTGTTTTTAAATGGTTGATCTTTAGTTTCCAGAGGGAGAAAGAGCTGGCTTCAGACCAATATGAAATTGTCATTGTAAAAGGCTAATTATGTTTCCTCTACTAGTGGAGAGAAAATGTTTAGATACAGAAAAACAGAAAAAACCACATTACAGCTGGCTTAGCCAATGACTCAGGCCCTTAAAAGTTTTCTCAAGCCATGTGATTAAAAATCCAGAAATGATGAATTTCCAAAGTATGGAAATGAAGGACTAGGGTCCTTCCTACATTAAGTAAAATTATCTCTCTCCAACAACAGATGAAAGGATAAACAAAATGTGGTATAGCCATACAATGGAAGGTTAATTCAGCCATAAAAAGAAATGAAATAGGAAATTTTTGCTCAGGGGGCATTGAGTTTATGTTAATGGTAGTGGAATGGTTTGGAAAAAGATAGCAAGAGTGGTTGCACAACTTGAAAAATGTAATCAATGTCATTGATTTGTACATGTAGAGATTGTTGAGTTGGCAAATGTTTTGCTATATGTCTTAGTCAGCTAGCGCTGCTGTAACAGAAATACCATAAGCGAATGGCTCTAACAAAGAGAATGTATTTTCTCACAGTAAAGTAGGCTAAAAGTCCAAATTTGGAGCATCAGCTCTAGGGGACGGTTTTCTCTCTGTGTCAGCTCTAGAGGAAGGTCCTTGTCCCTGGACTAGGAGCTTCTCCACACAGGGACCCTGAGTCCAAAGGACACACTTGGCTCCCAGCACTGCTTTCTTGGTGATATGAGATCCCCAACTCCCTGCTTGCTTCCCTATCATTTATCTCTTATAAAAGGTGGTGCAGGCCACACCCCAGGAAACTTCCTTTGTATTAGTAAAGGTGTCATAATCCCACCCTAATCCTCTTTAACATAAAATTACAATCACAAAATGGAGTACAACCACACAATACCGAGAATCACGGCCCAGCCAAATTGAGGCACACGTTTTCTGGGGAACGTAATTCAATCCATGACACTATGTATATTTTCACAGCAATAAAATAAAAAGAAAGGAATGAAGTACTGATACATGTTACAACATGGATGAATCTTGAGAACACTAAGCTGAGTGAAATAAGTCAGTCACAAAAAGACAAATATTGTGCGATCCCACTTATATGAAATAGGCAAATGTTATAGAGACCAAAGTTTATTAACGGTTACCAGGGGTAGGAGCGAGCAGGAAAGGGGGATCTTTGTCTAGGGGGCTCTGAGTTTCTGTTAATGGTGGTGGAATAATTTGGAAAGGATAGTGGTGATGGTGGCACAATGTGATGAAGATAATGTCACAGAATTGCGCGTGTAAAAATGTTGAATTGGCAAATGTTTTGTTATATATGTTTTGCCATAATAAAACAATACATTTTTAAACATCTCTTTTAGGCAACCAAGATGTTTTCTTCATGAGGGTTTCTTTGCTTTTTGTTCTATCTCTCATATGGATGACCTTTTCAATGTCAAAAGCTCCCCAAAGTGGCTACTGCAGTTCCACATCGTCCCTGGTGAAGCTGTGTCACGTAGCAGGAGAAGAGGACAAGCTAGTGTTATAGTGAGGAAACATGCAGGAGGTAAGTGTTGGCTTGGCCCAGTTGGAATGCAAAAGATGCCCTGGAACTGAATGGTCCTTAAGGATGGTGCTTGGATGACTTTGTTCCTCTAGAGCTTGGCCAAAGGCCAAAAAGTACGCTTCAGAGGTCTGACACAACCTTCTGATTCCAGGCAGACAAAACAAAACAAAATAGTTCTCAGGGACACAAGGACAAAAGTGAGGGAGAAATTCTTGTAAGGTTTTGAAATGGTGACCCATGACAAAGCATGTCCAATGGACACTTGAGCCAGTCAAGAATGGTTTTAGCAGGCTTAAGCTCATCTCTCCTTATACAATTATCGTCTTATATACAAATGACACACACAGGGAAGGATTACTCAATAAGCAAGGTAAGCAAGTGCTTAAGACATCAACAAACCAGGGCACCCATTGTCTGAAGCAAAGACCCATAGACGCCAAGCAGACAGGGCACAAGCAAAAGTGAGCACCACAGGGGAAGAAAACTGGCAGGGCACTAAATGAAATTGATGCCATTTTATAAATTTCATATATGATAACAATTATATTTTCCTTTTCATCTCAGACTGATCAGGTATAACCTCACATTCAATTCTCTCTTGTCAACCACAAAAGAACGTACCAGCAGCACTATAATCGCATTGTGGTGTATCTGGTCCTGTGCAAAGCAAACCAAAACACGTCTTCAGACTGAGCATAACCTTGTATTTGTATCATGCTATTGGTGATTGCTTGATCCCGTTGGGTATTAACAGTAGTACAATGAACTGTGAAGGCACAGCATCGAAGGTCGGAAAGTGAGTGCACAAGTTTTTAAGTATTGTTTCAAGATGAAAAACACTCGTGGAGATCTCCAAAGAGCCTACCAACAAACATCATAAGACAAAAGAATGGAATTATTTCTAACTGCCTCGTAAATGCTATTTCTTTTGACTATCTCAGCCCTGACGAACAAAATTACACGTTCCAAATCAATTTTTTTTACTTACTAATTTTCAAATATAAATTTTTGTGTTCCTGTCCAAATTCTAATGGTAATTTCATTTTGTGATGTTACTCGTTTCATAAATTTTATTTATTTCCAATTGTGCTGTTGCTGTTGTTAGGTGCTGTTAAGTTGGTTCCGACTCATAGCAACCCTATGTACAACAAAATGAAACACTGCCCAGTCCTGCCCCATCCTCACAATCGTTGTTCTGCTTGAGCCCATTGTTGCAGCCACTCTGTCAATCCATCTCATTGAGGATCTTCCTCTTTTTCATTGACCCTCTACTTTGACGAGCATGATGTGCTTCTCCAGGGAATGGTCCCTCCTGATGATATGTCCAAGGTAAGTGAGATGAAGTCTTGCCAGCCTTCTAAGGAGCATTCTGGTTGTACTTCTTCCAAGACAGATTTGTTCAATCTTCTGGCAGTCAGTCCATGGCACATTGAATATTCTTTGCCAACACTGTAATACAAAGGCATCAATTCTTTTTTAGTCTTCCTTATTCATTGTCCAGCTTTCACATGCATATGAGGTGATTGAAAACACCATGGCTTGGGTCAGGTGCACCTTAGTCCTTAAAGTGACATCTTTGCTTTTCAACACTTTAAAGAGGTTTTTTGCAGCCGATTTGCCCAATGCAGTGCGTCATTTGATTTCTTGACTACTGCTTCCATGGGCCTTGATTGTGAATCCAAGTAAAATGAAATCCTTGACAACTACAATCTTTTCTCCGTTTACCATGATGCTGCTTATTGGTCCAGTTGTGAGGATTTTTATTTTCTTTATGTTGAGGTGTCATCCATACTGAATGCTATAGTCTTTGGTTTTCATCAGTAAGTGCTCCAAGACCTCTTCACTTTCAGCAAGCAAGGTTGTGTCATCTGCATAATGTAGTTTGTTAGTGAGTCTTCCTCCAATCCTGATGCCCTGTTCTTCGTATAGTCCAGCTTCTCAGATTACTTGCTCACCATACAGATTTGATAAGTATGGCAAAAGGATACAATTCTCATACACATCTTTCCTGACTTTAAACCATGCAGTATCTCCTTGTTCCGTTCAAATAACTGCCTCTTTATCTATGCATAGGTTCCTCATGAGCACAATTAATTATTCTGGAATCCCCATTCTTCGCAACGTTATCCATAATTTGATCATTATGATCCACACAGTCGAATGCCTTTGCATCGTCAATAAAACACAGGGAAACATCTTTCTGGTATTCTCTGCTTTCAGCCAGGATGCATCTGTGGTATTCTCTGCTCTCAGCCAGGATGCATCTGACATTGGCAATGATATCCCTTATTCCACTTCCTCTTCTGAATCTGACTTGAATTTCTGGCAGTTCCCTGTTGATGTACTGCTGCAACCACTTTTGAATGATCTTCAGCAAAATTTTATTTGTGTGTGATATTAATGATATTGTTTGATAATTTCCACATTCTGTTGGATAACCTTTCTTTGCAATGGGTCTCTTCCAGTCAGTTGGCCGGGTAGCTATCTTCCAAATTTCTTGGCATAGATGAGTGAGCACTTCCAGTCCTGCATCCGTTTGTTGAAACATCTCAATTGGTATTCTGTCAATTAATTCCTGGAGCCTTGTTTTTCACCATTGCCTTCAGTGCAGCTTGGACTTCTTCCTTCAGTGCCATTGGTTTTTGATCATATGCTACCTCCTGAAATGGTTGTACGTCAACCAGTTCTTTTTGGTACAGTGAGTCTGTGTATTCCTTCCATCTTCTTTTGATGCTTCCTGCATCATTTAATAGGAAGAAGGACCTGCTGGTCTACTTCTGAAAAAAAATCAGCCAGAGAAAACCTTATAAATATTTCTAATTATTCAGATTTATTTGCTATGGTGGAACCAAATTTTAAAATTACATGATTTTATGTCCAGGTAAAATGAAACAGCAATAACTAAGTGGAGCTCAAAGACAAAAGTTCACAGAAGACAAAAAGAGAAGTATTTGTGAATCTCTAAAGACAATTCCAAAATTAACTTCCTTTTTAAAATGTAATGCATCAGAAGACATTTCTTCCATTGAACACTCGAGTTTAATGGGTGGAAAGGATTGTATTAGTAATGTTAGTGCTGAAATTACTAACAGCAATATGCGTGCAACAGAATTTGGAACAAATTCCTTGCTATAGTAAAAAATTAATAATTGTGTAGAAAGTGAAGCTATTATAGAATTTCAAATTGCCTCATCTGCAGATCCCATAAATAACCAAAATATGGATCCTGCTTTGTGGAATCATTTTTCTTCTAATGATGTAAATTATTAGATTTAAAGAGGGCCAAGTGATTTTCAGCATCACAGTGGACCATTTGAAAATTCATGTTGAAAATTTCTGAATGGTAAACAAGGTCCTGTAGCCAGAATATATTTCTAGGATACAAAGCTAATGGTGAAAATTATAAGGAGTGGCTACTGTAACCTCCATTAGTCAGCTGTGTATACTGTTTTGTTTGCAAACTATTCAGTCCTAAATCATTTAATTCTCTATTTGCTACAGATGGATTTAGCAATTGGCACAACTCAATAAGCATGAAAACAGTTTAATTCACAGAGATTGTATGTTGTCATATTTAAACCAAAGACATTGCTTTGGCTTAATTCACGAACTGGAAATGGAAATTAATGAAGAACATCAGTATCAGAAAGCCATTTTGCAACATGTTCTTGCTGTCATTATAACAATCACTGAATGTGGACTACCTTTTTGAGGAAGAAATAAAGTTTTTGTGTCCCCACAAAATGGAAATTTGGGGGTTTTACTTGAACTTGTTGCTCAATGATCCATTTTTAGCTGGTCAGATCTCAAAATACGGTAACAGAGGGAAGGGTAACATATCGTATAAGTCTAAAACAACATGTGAAGAATTAATAAACTTAATAAGTGATAAGGTTCGATCAACAATTTTCAGTGAAATAAGTGTAATTCGATATTTCAGTTTGTCTGATTCCACTCCTGCTCTTTCTCAGATCAGCTAAGTATTGTTTTAAAATGCACTATCTCCAACAAATAGAAAACCTGTTGAGCAATTTATCACATTTAGTAGCTTAAAAAGTCATACCAACGAAGAAATTGCAAATCAAGTACCTCAATAATTATGTGAAGGTTGCAAAATTGATTTTTCTATGTGCAGAGGCCAGTCCTATGACAATGCTGCCAATTTGTCAGGGTGTTATAAAGGCATGCAACAGAAAAATTTAAAGAATGTAATGAATATGCCATTTTCATACCATGTGCTGTGCATTATTTTGTAAGATGTAGTATGGTAGATTGTTGTCTGGAAGCAACTGTTTTTTTCCTACTGTTCAGTTACTCTACATATTTTTTGCTGCTCTACTCATCAATGGGCAGTTCTTAAAGCATATTTAGGTAATGATTGGGTATTAAAATGTCTTTGTAATACGCGTTGAGAAGCACACACTGTAGCAACAAGTGCAGTCCTGGAATCATACACTCAGATTCTAGAGGCCTTAGGAAATATTGCTGAAGACCAGGCTCAAAAAGGAGATACCAAAAGAGAAGCTGAAAACATCACCAACAAAATGCAAACACTAGAGTATATATTTATGTTGGTTATGTGGAATAATATATTGCAGCATTTTCATCACGCAAGTCAAGCTCTCCAAGATTCAGAAGTAAATTTAAAGGTATGCCCAGATCTCTAACAATCATTTACAGGGTGTTTACGTACTTTAAGAGAATATTTTGAATTTTTGAAACACAACAAAACAAATACTGCCAAATGCTGATAATGAAGCAGTTCATCTTTGCAGAAATATTAGGAAGAAACAAAAAATGAAAGAGTGCTCCAGAAGTATCACTGAATGCAAAAAATCAATTTCAGGTAACTACATACCACACCATCATTGACACATTTGAATCTTGCACAAAAAGAAGGACAAAAGTGTATGAAGTTGTTTCAGATGCATTTTCCTTCTTAAACAATGTGGATATATCTGATGAAGAATCCATGAAAATATCCAAGAAATTAGTGCAGGTTTATCCTGATGACTTAAATACAAGCCCTTATGGAGAAGTGCAGCAATTTCATTCTTACATGAGAACTAAGTTTACAGATTCAGGAAAGACAAACTTTACTCATGTAGGCATGTATGATTTCATAATAGAAGATAAAATGCAATGTGTTTTTCCCAATGTTGAAATTGCTTTACTCATATTCCTAACTTTAATGATCACAAACTGCACAACACAATGGTCATTTTCATCCCTAAAGAGACTCAAAAACACTCAGTGTATGACAAGGATTCAAGAAAGACTTGATTCATTACATCACTAAATTACATCATTATGTAACTGCCAAATTATATCATTATGTAACTGCCAAACCATTGAAAATCATGGCCCAGACAAATTGGTACATAACCTTAACCATCACAGCCAGAGTCACTCTGGCCTAAAATCTCAGCATTCATTACTGCCAGATGTGCATCGTTAATGTGAAAAATAGTCAGATAGGAGGAAGGGCCAAGATGGCGGAGTAGTCAGACACTTCCAGTGAACCCTCTTACAACAAAAACCTGAAAAAACAAGTGAAACGATTACATTTATGACAAGCTAGAAGCCCTGAATATCAACGGAAAGTTGGAAAACAGACTGAGTGGCAGGGGGAGGGAGAGACGGTTCAGAAGCAGACAGGAGTTGCCAGACCTGAATCACTGGGAGCACTCAGGCTGCAGTGGGCTGGTGGTAGCATTCAACCCCACTTTCCTCAGGGAGAAACAGCCAGCTACACAGCCTACTCACACTTCCAGAACCAGAGAAGAATGGCGCTCTCAGCAAAAGCTAAGTACTTGTGTATATTTTACCATGCCCCCATCCCCAAGCCAGGCTGAGTGGCTGTTGATTTCCCTGGGCCTGAGATAGGCCCTGTTGCATGTGCTGAGCCATTCTCCCGGCCTTGGAAAAGGAATAAATTCCAACTGGGGAAAAGATAATCTGCCAGCTCCACTAACCTGGGGAGCTCAGGACAGAAGTGGCTCCTGTCCAGGCATAAACAGTCTGTGGACATTGAATACATTTCCACCCTGCATGGACCTGTGTGAGTCTACTTCAGGAGACTAGGCGCTTGTTGACACACTGCAACTGTTTCAGCTGTGCAGTGGAGAGGTGGGTGTTTGATGTTTGACACTGCTTTGCCTATTAAACAGGGTCCTCACCTACCCACACCAGGGGCCTAAGGACTGGTGGCTCCACTGAGGTCACCCAGCCACCCATGACAGGGGTCCAAGAATAACTGTTACCTCCCAGTCCTTACAACCAAAAACATTGGGTGCCCAAGGTCCACCTGCAGAACGTACTCACCTGTGAGATCTAGGGAACAGGGACATGCTTTCCTCACAGACACTCAGGGGAAGGTTGTCAGCCCTCTGCCTTGTTCAGAGCATGACCATCTGCTACAACCAGATACCAGTACCTACACTAATCACCCATCCCCATCTAAGACTGTAGGACAGAGCCTGTACCACACACTTGATGACTAACTACCTGGACACCTGAGCTGAATCCATACAAGAAAAGTGAATGAACTCCTAGGCTTATATACCTGGTAACAGCTCTAGCCATCTGGTGACAGGTTGTTAGAGCTTCAAAGGCAAAAATAATCAAGCTAGCTCACTCAAGCAACCTATCTGGACGTATCAAAACAAAACAAAGCAAGAACCTAGGATATAATAAGCAAACATAAAATAAACTAATACAATAATTTATAGATGGCACAGGGAAAACAGTCAATATCTAATCACATAAAGAAGCAGACCATGATTGCTTCAACGAGCTTTCAAAACAAAGAATGAATCTTATGGATGAAGGTGCCTTCCTGGAATTACCAGATGCAAAATACAAAAGATTAATATACAGAGCTCTTCAAGACATCAGGAAGGAGATCAGGCAATTTGCTCAACGAGCCAAGGAACACACAGATAAAACAGTTGAAGAAATTAAAAAGGTTATTCAAGAATATAATGAAACTTTTAATAAGCTGCAAGAATCCATAGAGAGACAGCAATCAGAAATTCAGAAGATTAACAATAAAATTACAGAAGTAGACAACTCAATAGAAAGGTAGAGGGGCAGAATTGAGCAAGTGGAAGGCAGAATTGGTGAGATTGAAAATAAAGCACTTGGCACCAATATATTTCAAGAAAAATCAGATAAAAGAATATTTAAAAATGAAGAAACCTTAAGAATCATGTGGGACTCTATCAAAAGAAATAACCTACAAGTGATTGGAGTACCACAACAGAGGGGGACAACAGAAAATACAGAGAGAATTGTTGAAGATTTGTTAGTAGAAAACTTCCCTGATAATGTGAACCATAAGAAGATATCTATCCAAGATGCTCATCCAACTCCACATAAGGTAGATTTTAAAAGAAAATCACCAAGACATATTATAATCAAAGTTGCCAAAACCAAAGATAAAGAGAGAATTTTAAGAGCAGCTAGGGTTAAATGAAAAGTCACCTACAATGGACAGTCAATAAGAATAAGCTTGGACGACTCAGTAGAAACCATGCAGGCAAGAAGGCAGTGGGATGACTTATATAAAGCACTGAAGGAAAAAAATGCCATCTAAAAATCATATATCCAGCAAAACTGTCTCTCAAATATGAAGGCAAAATTAGGACATTTCCAGATAAACAGAAGTTTAGGGAATTCGTGAAAACCAAACCAAAACTACAAGAAATACTAAAGGGAGTTCTCTGGCTAGAAAATCAATAATATCAAGTATCAACCCAAGACTAGAACACTGGACAGAGCCATCAGATGTGAACCCAAATAGGGAAATCACAAAAATAAATCAAGATTAAAAAAAAAAAAAAAACACTCAAAACAAGGAAACAGTGATGTCATTACGTAAAAGAAGACAACATTAGAACAATAAAGAGGGACTAAGAAATGTAGTCATAGATCTTTCATATGGAGAGGAAGACAAGGTGATATAAAGAAATAAAAGTTAGGTTTAAACTTAGAAAAATAGGAGTAAATATTAAGGTAACCACAAAGGAGACTAACAATCCTACTCATCGAAATAAAATAAAATAGAGACTCACCACAAACAAAATCAACTACAAGAGGAAAAGACAATATACAAAGATAAACTACTCAGCACAAAAAATTAACTGGGAAAAGGAAACTGTCAACAACACACAAAAAAAAAGACATCAAAATGACAGCACTAAACTCATACCTATCCATAATTACACTGAATGTAAATGGATTAAATGCACCAATAAAGAGACAGAGAGTGGCAGAATGGATTAAAAAACACGATCCGTCTATATGCTGCCCACAAGAGACACACTTTAGGCTTAGAGACACAAACTAAAACTCGAAGGGTGGAAAAAATATATAAAGCAAACAGCAATCAAAAAAGAGCAGGAGTGGCAATGTTAATTTCTGACAAAATAGACTTTAAAGTTAAATCCATCAGAAATGATAAGGAAGGACACCATATAATGATTAAATGGACAATATGCCAGGAGGATATAGCTATGTTAAATATTTATTCACCCAATGACAGGGTTGCAAGATACATAAAATAAACTCTAACAGCATTGAAAAGTGAGACAGACAGCTCCACAATTATAGTAGGAGACTTCGACACACCATTTTCGGTGAAGGACAGAACATCCAGAAAGAAGCTCAATAAAGACACAGAAGGTCTGAGTGCCACAATCAACCAATTTGACCTCATAAACATATACAGAACACTCTACCCAACAGCAATCAAGTATACTTTCTTTTCCAATGCACATGGAACATTCTCTACAATAGACCACATATTAGGTCATAAAGCAAACCTTAGCAGAATCCAAAACAACAAAATATTACCAAGCATCTTCTCTGACCATAAGGCCATACAAGTAGAAATCAATAACAGAAAAACCAGGGAAAAGAAATCAAACACTTGGAAACTGAACAATACGCTGCTCAAAAACAACCAGGTTATAGAAGACATCAAGGATGGAATAAAGAAATCCATAGAATCCAATAAAAATGAAAACACTTCCTATCAGAACCTTTGGGACAATGAGAAAGCAGTGCTCAGAGGTCAATTTATGTCAATAAATGCACACATACAAAAAGAAGAAAGGGCCAAAATCAAAGAATTATCCTTATAACTTGAACAAATTAAAAAAAAAAAATTTTTTTTATTTGTTCAAATAGAGAGCAACAAAAGAACCCTCAGGCACCAGAAGAAAGCAAATAATAAAAATTAGAGCAGAATTAAATGAAATAGAGAAGAGAAAAACCATTGAAAGAGTTAACAAGACCAAAAACTGGTTCTTTGAAAAAATTAATAAACCATTAGCCAAACTGAGAAGAGAAAAACAAAAGAAGAACCAAAAACTCGAATAAGAAATGAGATGGACAATATTACAACAGACCCAACTGAAATTAAAAGAATCATATCGGATCACTACAAAAAATTGTGCTCTAACAAATTTGAAAACATAGAAGAAATGGATGAATTACTAGAAACACACTATCTACCTCAACTAACACAAACAGAGGTAGAACAACTAAACAACAAAAGAAGAGATTGAAAAGGTAATTTAAAAACTCCCAGCAAAAAAAAGCCCTGGCCCGAATGGCTTCACTGCAGAGTTCTACCAAACTCTGAGAAAAGAATTACCACCACTACTACTAAAGGTATTTCAAAGCATAGAAAAGGACGGAATACTCCCAAAATCATTCTATGAAGCCACCATATCCCTGATACCAAAACCAGATAAAGACAGCACAAAAAAGAGAATTACAGACCTATATCCCTCGTGAACTTAGATGTAAAAATCCTCAACAAAATTCTAGCCAATAGAATTCAACAACATCAAAAAATAATTCACCGTGACAAGGGGCATTCATACCAGGTATGCAGGGATGGTTCAACATCAGAAAAACAATTAATGTAATCCGTCATATAAATAAAAGACAAGAACCACATGATTTTATCAATTGATGCAGAGAAGGCATTGGACAAACTTCAATACCCATTCATGATAAAAACTCTCAGCAAAATAGGAATTGAAGGAAAATTCCTCAACATAATAAAGGGTATTCATACAAAGCCAAAGCCAACATCATTGTAAATGGAGAGAGTCTGAAGGCATTCCCCTCGAAATCAGGAACCAAACAAGGATGCCCTTTATCACCACTCTTATTCAACATTGTGCTGGAAGTCCTAGCCAGAGCAATCAGGCTAGATAAAGAAACAAAGCACATCCAGATTGGCAAGGAAGAAGTAAAAGTATCTCTATTTGCAGATGATATCATCTTATACACAGAAAACCCTAAGGAATCCTCCAGAAAACTACTGAAACTAATAGAAGAGTTTGGCAGAGTATTGGCATACAAGATAAACATACAAAAATCAGTTGGATTCCTCTACACCAACAAAAAGAACATTGAAGAGGAAATCACCAAATCAATACCACTTACAGTAGCCCCCAAGAAGATAAAATACTTAGGAATAAATCTTACCAGAGATGTAAAAGACCTATAAAAAGAAAACTACAAGACACTACTGCAAGAAACCAAGAGACCTACATAAGTGGAAAAACATACCTTGCTCATGGATAGGAAGACTTAACATTGTAAAAATGTCTATTCTACCAAAAGCCATCTATAGAAACAATGCAATTCCGATCCAAATTCCAAGGACATTTTTTAATGAGATGGAGAAACAAATCACCAATGTCATATGGAAGTGAAAGAGGCCCCGGATAGGTAAAGCATTACTGAAAAAGAACAAAGTGGGAGGCCTCACTCTACCTGATTTTAGAACATATTATACCACCAGAGTAGTCAAAACAGCCTGGTACTGGCTTAACAACAGGTACATAAGCCAACGGAACAGAATTGAGAATCCAGACATAAATCCATCCACATATGAGCAGCTGATATTTGACAAAGGCCCAAAGTCAGCACAATGGGGAAAAGACAGTCTTTTTAACAAATGGTGCTGGCATAACTGGATATCCATCTGCAAAAAAATGAAACAAGGCCCATACCTCACACCATGCACAAAAACGAGCTCAAAATGGATCAAAGACCTAATTATAAAATCTAAAACAATAAAGATCATGGAACAAAAAATATGGACAACGCTAGGAGGCCTAATACATGGCATAAACAGTATACAAAACATTACTAACAAGAGAAACCAGATAACTGGGAGCTCCTAAAAATCAAACACCTATGTACATCCAAAGACTTCACCAACAGAGTAAAAAGATTACCTACAGACTGGGTAGAAGTTTTTAGCTATGACGTTTCCGATCAGCATCTGATCTCTAAAATCTACATGATACTGCAAAAACTCAACAACAAAAAGAGAAATAACCCAATAAAAAAGTGGGCAAAGGATATGAACAGACACTTCACTAAAGAAGACATTCAGGTAGCTAACAGATACATGAGGAAATGCTCACGATCATTAGCCATTCAAACCAAAAAGCAAACCCGCTGCTGTCCAGTTGATTCCAACTCATAGTGACCCTATAGGACAGAGTAGAACTGCCCCCATAGAGTTTCCAAGGAGTGCCTGGCAGTTTCAAACTGCTAACTTCTTGGTTAGCAGCCGTAGCACTTAACCACTACGCCACCAGGGTTTCCCATTAGCTATTAGAGAAATGCAAATCAAAACTACAATGAGATTCCATCTCTCCAACGAGGCTGGCATTAACCCCCAAAACAGAAAATAATAAATGTTGGAGAGGTTGTGGAGAGACTGGTACACTTCTACACTGCTATTGGGAATGTAAAATGGTACAACCACTTTGGAAATCGATGTGGCGCTTCCTTAAAAGGCTAGAAATAGAACTACCATATGTTCCAGCAATCTGACTCCTTGGAACATATCCTAGGGAAATAAGAGCCTTTACATGAACAGATATATCCACACCCATGTTCACTGCAGCACTGTTTACAATAGCAAAAAGATAGAAGCAACCAAGGTGCCCATCAATGGATGAATGGATAAATAAATTATGGTATATTACACATAGGTAAAGAACAATGATAAATCCGTGAAACATTTCATGACATGGAGGAATCTGGAAAGCATTATGCTGAATGAAATTAGTCAGCTGCAAAAGGACAAATATTGTATGAGACCACTGTTATAATACAGGAAAGGTCAGCACAAGTGGACTAATCCAAAAGCAAAGAAATTTCCTGAATAAACTGAATGCTTCAAAGGCCAGCGTAGCGGGGGCGGGGATTTGGGAGCCATGGTTTCAGGGGACATCTAGGTCAATTGGCATAATAAAATCTATTAAGAAAAAATTCTGCATCCCACTTTGAAGAGTGGCGTCTGGGGTCTTAAACACTAGCGAGCAGCCATCTAAGATGCTTCAATTGGTCTCAACCCATCTAAGCAAAGGAGAATGATGAACACCAAAGACACAAGGTAATCATGAGCTCGAGAGACAGAAAGGGCCGCATGAACCAGGGACTACATCAGCCTGAGACCAGAAGGACTAGTTGGTGCCCAGCTGCAACTGATGTCTGCCCTGGCAGAGAACATAACAGAGAACCCCTGAGGGAGCAGGAGATCAGAGGGACGCAGTCCGCAAATTCTTGTAAAAAGATCAGAGTTAATGGTCTGACTGAGACTAGAAGGACCCCAGAGGTCATGGTCCCCAGACCTTCTGTTAGCCCAAGATAGGAACCATTCCCAAAGTCAACTCTTCAGACAGGGATTGGGTTGGACTATGGGATAGAAAATGATACTGGCGAAGAGTGAGCTTCTTGGATCAAGCAGACTCTTAAGACTATGCGGGCAGCTTCTGTCTGGAGAAGAGATGAGGGGGCAGAGGGGGTCAGAAGCTGGCCGGATGGACATGAAAATAAAGTGGAGAGAAGGAATGTGCTGTCTCATTAGAGGGAGAGAAACTAGGAGTATACAGCAAGGTGTATGTAAGTTTTTGTATGAGAGACGGACTTGGTTTGTAAACTTTCACTTAAAGCACAACAAAAATTTTTTTAAAAAGTCAGATAGTAGATTTTTTACTACTGTTGTGAATGTGAAATGTCAGATAACAAGAAGGTCAATAAGTGTGGAGTAGGTGTACAGCATTTATTATGAAACAAGCATCAAAACTGAAGTATGAGCTGTTTAAAGCACGATTGGTAAAAGTCAGTTTTCTATTGTGGGAAATCCACAGAATTTTACATTGATGATTGAAACAGAGTCACTGGCTCATTTTCTTTGTTGTAGAATACATGAAATAGTCTTTGTGCAGAAAATGTGGTATATAGTAAAAATCTGAATATCCCACATTCACTAAAAATTTTATAATCCAGTTCATCTCATTCCACTAAGATGGCACATGCCACTTTCGCATTCAATTGCTAGTATTATAGTTACATTTAAAAAGAAGTTACATCATGAATAGCTAAGACACACACATTTATACATATACATGTATATATATAACTCACATACCCCATTCAAATGCATGAGTAAGCAGAGGAGGGGGCACTACAGATTAGGAGTGTTTAGGGCCCTCACATGCCTTCATCCAGCCCTGGCGATGATAGTCAGCCAAGTTCATTGTCACCTTGGCTATGTCCTTCTGGTAATAAGGCTGCTCAAATATCAAGATCTCGGCCTCGCCTTTGGGGTCCAACCAACTGATGCTGAGAATGGTCTGTGACACACACGTAACGTGTGGGATGTGTTCTCCGCTAGCCATGCCTCAAGGTGAACTCTCTACAATGTATTATATGGTGTTCACGCAACGTCCAAATCACTTAACGTCCCATCTCACAGAACGCATCTTGGATGTTAAGTGCTGCATAACTATACAGTTATTATGTAGAAAACGTTATTAGCTGTTGTCCAGTGTATTTAGGTTTATTCATGTGCATATATTTGCATACCTTCCGTCTAATTCAGCAAATATTTAATGTGCACTGACAAGGTCTACAGAGATATAAGAGGAAGTCTCTGTCACTCAGGGGCTCTGCAGCCATGCAAGAAAGAGATATAAGCAAACACACAAGTAATGACAAGGGCTACCACTGACCTGCAGACAACATACACTGGTTGAGTATGGAAACATGATTGCTTCTGACTAAGATATCCAGGAAAATTTTTTGGGGGGTGGGATTTGAACATAAAAAGAAAATAATGTCAAATAACAAGCATATCCTTGAAATACTAGACATCAAAACAATAAGCATAGCCTTGAAATAATAATAGCTAACATTTCTGTGGTACTTAATATGTACCGTTCTGAGTATTTTGCATTTATTAAAATTTATTTAATCATTACATCTACCTGATAAAATAGGTGTTGTTGTTATTCCCATTTTCTAGACAGAAAACTGAAACAAAGAAAGGTTAGGTAACTTAGCAAGGTCAAACAGCTACCAGAACTGGAATTTGAACCGAACTCAATGGCAACTGGTTTGTTGGTTGGTTGAGTGGTCGGGTGGTTGACGTGGCTTTAAAGTCTTTACTCTTGGCCATTATGCTCTCCTGCCTTATGGATGTGGGGTAGAACTTCACCAGGCAGGGTAGGAGAGGGAGTGTGGGGAAGGGGGGCATTCCAGGCAGAAAGAAAAGCTAAAATAATGACACAGGCTGCCCTGAGCATTGTGCCCTTTTAAAGAGCTACCTATATGGGATCAAACTGACAACAGCAACTTGAAAGATTAGAGAAGAAACTTAGGGGGCAGTGAGTTCGTGTTAAGGATGGAGGAATAACTCAGAAAAGGAGGGTGAGAACAGTTGCACAACTTGAAAAATGTAATCAATGTCATTGAATTGTCCATGTAGAAATTGTTGAATTGGTGTGTTTTGCTGTGTACGTTTTCAACAACAACAACAAAATAAGTTATTTTAAAAATTGATGCAGAGATTGGGCAAGCAACTAATAATGCTTTATTCTATCCAGAAAGGTTTCTGGTTTGCAAAGAACTTTCTCAGCCATTCTTTAAGTAGTTTTTCATTGTGACCCTGTGAAGTAGGCAGGAATTATTATTCCAATTTGAAACATGAGGACAATGGGACCTGGAATGGGGAAGGCACCAGCCAGGCTGGTTAGCTGCAGAGTGAGTTTCAAAACCCTGTCCTTTGACTTCAGGCAAATGCCTTTTCCTTCATCGTAGTACGAACAACCAAAATGCACTCATTGCACACTACTCTGAGCACAAGCCTGTGCTAGCCTTTTCATATGCCATCTAATTTCATCCTCACAATAGCCCTGAGAGTTAGGCGTTGTTGCATTTCAGAAGTGGAAACAGTTCAATTCTGCCTTTATTTGACATTTTTTTGAGAATACTAGTGATTGCCTATGAGGCACGTCGGTTTATCACTTTCAGGCTTTGCTCACTCTTCAGTCCCTGGGAACCCCTAATGACAGAGTATTTCCTGTGTATCAGTACATACAGCTTCTCTGAGATGGGAAATCCAAATTAATATCTTTGCCAAAATCTTCCAGTCACTTCAGCATTTGACCAAACTTTCCTGGCTGGTGAAAGTCAACATTCAAATACGAAAGCCTACTTCATTTTCCAAAAAGTTGATTGTATTATTTGGAATTAGTAGTGATTTAAGAAATAATATTAGAGTCATTATTCCCTGTCCCTGAGCATAGAGAATGTGACCCAGCTGGAGCTGGACTCACAAGGACACATCAACTGGGCCCTGAGGTATAAAGACAATAGCTAAGATAATCTTAGAAAATCTCTTTTAGGGAATCTTTCACATAAACCAGTCAAACAGAACACAAAAGACTTTTCACTCATCTTTTTCTATTAGAATTTAGTGAATGGAAAATTTGTCGGACCAATGAAGACCCTCCTGATTGTCATTACTGAAACCTGTACCAATCATTGTTAAGAAAGACAATTCAGAATGTAGGATCAGAGTTTCTAGCCAATCTGTGAAAAGGTGAAGCTTTCAATGGTTTTGCCCATCTGTAATGTTAATTTTTTGTTGTTGTTGTTTGGTTTAATGTTAATATACACTGATGATTCTATAACGTTTGGGCAAACATGGCTGTGGCAGCATCCGTGTCTGTTTCCCCATTCTTGCCTATTCTGTAATATTTCTTGGACTCAGATAGACATGGCTCTAACAGCATTCTTGTCTGGTTTCCCACTTCCAGCTGTTCTACAATATTTCCTTGGATTTGGGCAGACATTAGCTCTGGCAGCATTCTTGTCCGCTTCCCACTTTTGCCTTTTTGAATATATGCCGAATAAAACTTTCTTTTTGTTTTACTCAACTTTATGATGTTTTTACCCTACAACAATACAAGCTGCATTTTGCCAATCCAGGTGGAAAAGGCTGGGAATAAAGCTGACGTAACACTCAAGGCTGGCCAGCAATTCGGTGCCGTTCCTAAAATACTCGATGTATTGGATTGCAATGGGTGTGGTACCACCTCCAGCACGGTGCGTACCTACTGCCTGGGACACAGTTCTAGACCCTCTGGGGGGAATAGACATCAGTGCTAGAGAAAGAGGCTGGCTGTACCTAGGATCCAGGGACAAATATGACAAACTTAAAAAAAAAAAAAAGATGATCAGGCAGAAGCCACTAAAAATTCACAGCCAGCCCCGCGGCCTCAGGCAATGACAGCTGGATTGCTGAGTATCAGCTCTGTTTGTGCAAGTCCAGTCTGGAAACCAGGTGCTGAAGACTTTTCAGTCCTGTTGCCTCCCAGATTTTATTAGGGCTTTTATGAGAGTCATGACCTCAGCCCGGCATGGCAACATTTAAAAGAGACAACCAAAAAAAAAGATAAGACGAGTAAAGCTTTTAGTGGAAGAGGAGGAGAATGGGTGGGGTGAAAATTGGGACCTTCGCATTTGATTTTCAAGGCTGGGGTAAAACGAAGGGCCTCCGTTTTGAATGCTGTGTTGTGGAAATCTTTCAAAAGAGTCATCTCTGGGATTCTGCATGCCAAACCAGAGGTGTAGGATTCTCTCTCTGTGCCTCTTGCCTTGGTTTATGTAACACTAACCAGCTGAGTCAATTCTGACTCACGGAGACCCCATGCGTGTTGGAATAGAACTGTGCCCCACAGAGTTTTCAATGTCTGATTTTTTGGAAGCAGATCACCAGGCCTTTCTTCTGGGGTGCCTCCGGATGGACTGAACCTACCAAGTTTGGATTAGCAGCCAAGCCTGTAAACCATTTATACCACTCAGGGATTCCTTGTCTCCTTTTGCTTATTTGTAAAAGTGGAAAGTAACTGCTACCTCGCAGGATTTCTTTTAAGTATTAAATGAGGTAAAGCACACTCATTGTCGGCATAAGTGTGTAGGAAGCAGACTATGTTATACATTGCCCAGCTAAGCCAGCTGTCTGGTAAAAATATAAGACTGGACATTTAGACCCATTTAATAGAACATTGGAGATCACCTAGTCCAACATCTGAGTGTGGTAGATGAAAAGGGAGAAGGCAGTAAGTACCTTGCCCAAGGTCTCTCAGAAAGTTAGAAGCTGAAACAACATAAGTGGGCGTACCGAGAGGAATGAATACTGGAAACCACCATTAGTCAGGAGCTCTGCTGTGGCTCCTACAAACATAATCTCATTTCTTTCTGATGGGAAACATACGAGGCAAGCTCTTAATTTTGTAAACCAGGAGCTTAAGGTTCCAAATGAAAAGAGCCCCCCCCGAGATCAAAGCAGAGGGGGGAGAGCCAAACCCAGGCTGAGCTAAAACCCAGCTCCATGCTCTTGACCCTATACCATCTTGCCAAGTTTTCTCCTTCCACGCACTGACACATTTCTGACCTATTTCTAGAGAACCTATAGAAAACAGAGGTGGTTGTCAAGGGCATTGTTTTTGTTTTGTTTTGTTTTTAAATCTGCCTATAAATCACTGCGTAACCTTGGAAAAGTCACCCTCCTTTATGCAGCTGAATTTTGCAATCTAAAATGGCTAAGTGCACCCAATGACCCAAGACTCTTTTATTTTTTTTTTGTGATCAATCACAGCATTAATTGTGCAAGCAAATGGTTTATCTGCACCACTGTGCGGGGGTGAGAGGATGGTATTTTGCAACTATTATTCAGCAGCTGCAGTTTTATTTGCCCCATTTTAGCTGAATTTTAAATCACCATGGATATTTAGTACTAATCACCACATGCTGCTTTCTTTTCATGAGGTTAAACACTGTGTCAGGTTATACACTGTACATTTTTACCACTCTGGATTGCCTCCTTTCTAGGATGGCGCCTCTGACAAATAGCCAAACAAACACAAACTGATGCCTGTGTACAGTTGGCCCTTGGAAAAATGCATGCCCGTCAAGGTGGTCACGCACTCTGCTTGCTGTGGTAGGTTCCACTTCAGGGTCTTACCATCTTATCTTCTTCCTCCCCCAGGAAATAAAATGTCATGTGGTGTACCAGCTTGATCATGGCTGAGCTGTTGTCTGAGATGAGATGGTGCACTGAACAAAGCATTTCTGTTTCCAAAGTGATCTCTGTAAGATGCAAACGGAGCATGAATTGCTCTAGGGTGCCAACTTTGTGCTCATCGCTTTCCATTCTGTCTTATCGGCTTTCCTCTAAAAGCCAGAAGCAGGAGCATTGGCTGCCAAAGATAGTTTGAATCTTTGTCTGGAAGCTGCCAAAGTCAAAGAAGGAGGAAAAGAGAAGGGAAGTGTTATGGATTGAACTATGTCCCCCAAAAATGTTATCAACTTGGCTAAGCCATGATTCCCAGTATCGTGTAGTTGTCCACCAGTTTTTCATCTGAGGTGATTTTCCTATATGCTGCAACTCCTATTTCTATGATATTAATAAGGCAGAATTAGAGGCAGTTGTGTTAATGAGGCAGGACTCAATCTACAAGATGACGTTGTGTCTTGAGTCAATCTCTTTTGAGATATAAAAGAAAGAAGCAAGCAAGGAGACAGGGGGACTTCATACCACCAAGAAAGCAGTGCCAGAAGCAGAGTACATCCTCTGGACCTGGGGTCCCTGCTCTGAGAAGCTCCTCAACTGGGGAAAATTGATGACAAGGACCTTCACCCAGAGCTGACAGAGAAAGCCTTCCCGTGGAGCTGGCACCCTGAATTTAAACTTCTAGCCTCCTAGACGATGAGAGAATAAATTTCTGTTTGTTAAAGCCATCCACTTGTGGTATTTCTATTATAGCAGCACTACATGACTAAGACAGGAAGTAACAACATTTACAGAGCACCTTCTGTGCTGCCAGGCACTGCTTAACTCATTCAGTGCTCATGATGTCACATCAAAAATGGCAGGACCCAAGGCCCAAACAGTGTGCCCAGCACTCTGATTTTCTCCATCTCTCAGTACTGCTTTTCTCTGCTTGACTTTGTTCTCATCCCAGCTCTGTCCATACGTTGATAAGAAGACCACCAGCATCCCCAGTCTCACATTCTCCTAGCTTAGCCCATAGATAGGAGACTGCTCCTTCCCGTGTCTGCATAACAGTCCCAAAGAGAATTCAGATTGGCCTTGCTCTGTCACATGTTCATGATTGAACCAGGGCAAGGCTAGCCTAGTCAGGAGTCAGAGTCTGAATCTGGGGACAGTGATTGGCAGCCCAGTATGAAGTAGGGAGGGGTTTCTTCAAGGAATCGGAAGAAGAGGGGTGGCAAGCCTTGCTAGACAGACGAAAACTCTAGCTACCACATTTCATTGCAGTGAGTCACTTAAGAATAATGTTGGTGGGAGTTGTCAGTTTGAAAGTTTTCTCTAATAGAACTGAATCAAGAATCCAAAAGGGAGAGCTAAGGGCAGTTTACCAAGTCTCAGTGGACACATATATTAACATGTATTTATCAGAACACCCAAAAAAAAAAAAAAAAAAAAAAAAAAACCATTGCCGTCGAGTCGATTAATCAGTCTTTTTTCATCTTTTGATGACTCTTGGTGTGCTGAAGTGGTAGTTAGCTTTCTCTTGGATAGACCCAGGCCTCTTTCACTCGCAGCACTCTGTGATTGGTGCTTCACACCAAAAGGAAAATGACCCTCCAACTCCAAGGGGTTCTTTCCTATAAAAATCACTGATTTAAGATCATTTATATATACGGGGGGGAGTCTTTGACGGTTCAGTGGTAGAATTTTTGCCTTTCATGCTGGGTTTGATTCCCAGCCCATACGCCTCACGTGGAGCCACCGTTCGTCTGTCGGTGCAGGCTTGCGTGTTGCTATGATGCTGAACAGGTTTCAGTGGCACTTTCAGACTAAGGCAGACTAGAAAGAAAGGCCTGGTGACTTAATCCCAAAAATCAACCAGTGAAAACTCTACGGATCACAATGGTTAGATTCACAGTGGATCATGGGGATGGCACAGGACTGGGCAGTGCTTCATTGGGTTTTGCATGGAGTCTCCATGAGTGAGGGGCCAACTCAAGGACAGCTAACAACAGCATATATGTTTTTTGTGGTTATTTGAGAACAATGCAAAGAAATATTCCACCCATTTCCTTCCACCAACACCCATTAAGTGCACAATAAACTCTCTGGTGCATCAGTGTGTAAAGTAAGTGTAGCATCAACATCTGAGACCTTATTACAGGCTGTTTCTTCTGGCGTTTGTCTGACATCTGGCCTGAGTAGCCACCCATCTATCCATCCATCTACCTATCTGTCTTAATTGCCTAGTTCTGCTACAACAGAAATACTACAAATGGGTGGCTTTAACAAAGAGAAATTTATTCTCTCACAGTCTAGGAGGCTAGAAGTCCAAATTCAGGGTGTTGCTTCCGGGGGAAGGCTTTCTCTCTTTGTCAGTTCTGAGGGAAGGTCCTTGTTATCAATATTCCCTGGTCAAGGAGCTTCTCAGCGCAGGGACTCTGGGTCCAGAGGATGCATTCTGCTCTTAGCGGTGTTTTCTTGGTGGTGTGAGGTCCCCCTGTCTCTCTGCTTGCTTCTCTCTTTTATATCTCAAAAGAGATTGACTCAAGACATAACGTCATCTTGTAGATTGAGTCCTGCCTCGTTAACATAACTGCTGCTGATCCCACCTCATTAACATCAGAGAGATAGGATTTACAACACAAAGGAAAATCACATCAGATGACAAAACGGTGGACAGTCACAAGATACTGTCCATGGGAATCATGGCCTAGCCAAGTTGATACACATTTTTGGGGGACACAGTTCAATCCATGATACCATCCGTCATCCATGCAAATGAACTTACATACATATATGCCAAAAAACCTACCCATTACCGTATATGTTATACATACATATAGATACGTGCATATATTCAGTGAACATTTATTAAGCCCCATTATGCGGCAGGCAACAGGCTACAGGTTACCGCAAAAGTGCCACCTAGTTAAAATCTGGAGTAGGGTTGTCAAGTATCCACAAAGTCATGTCATTTCTTGTACCACTATTCTTTTATTTTGGATGCTTACAAAGACCAGTGCACGTTGCTCCCAGCTATATTACTATTAATGCTCTAACTGAAGATTTAGCTTGAAATCTGGTTTCTTCTAAACTGTTACTACATATCGGCAAGAGAAACCATTCATAGCACAGGGCAGTGGCCTAGAAAAGGGATTGGATTTAAAGATGGGACACTGACCTTCCTTTTCACTTTTAGAGTTATGCTTAATAGCTCAGAGTCTGTTATCTGCCTGGGCCCCTGATGTTAGACTGTGTTATCCATTTGTCCAAATCTGGGTGACTGAGGTAGCACTTTCAATGCTTAATTGTTTGCACCAAGGTTTACACTCTCTGAAAAGGCAGCCTGTGGAAAGAGAACAGACTCTCGAGGAGACAAATCTGTTTTCTTCTAACTCACGCCAAATACCTATGTGACTGTGAGCAAGTTACTTAACCTCTCTAAGCCTTGGTTTTCTCAACTCAAAAAAGAAGGTTATTAATACCTAACTCACACATTTATGTAAGGACTAAAGGAAAGAAATAATCCCCAGAATATGATGCACAAAGAATAAATAGCAGCTCATTTAACACTAGCCACATCCTCAGGGAGGTACATCTCCTTCCAATCCCTCCTCCCGTGTCCCTGCCATGACCGAAAGCCCAGACGAAGAATTTCTGAATTAGTCACTGATTTGGAGCCCCCCTCCTCCTTCCCTTGCCACTGAGAGATATCTGTATATAAGTCTGAGTAATTATTTTAGTGATACACTCATATATTTCACTAATACCCACTACAGTTGTCCAGCTTTCCGAGTACAGATCACTTTCCCATCCGTTACCTCATTTGATCCTCACAACAGTCCCATGAGAAGCACAAGCCAGTGTTGCCGTCTTTCTTTTACAGACGAGCAAGCAGAGGGTTAGGAAGGTTAAGTGGCTTGTCCAGGGTCACACTTCTAGATTCAGATCTATGACTCTGAATTCCATCCATGAGTTTTCTATTACACCAAGCAGCTGTGGGATTTTACCACAAACTGAAAGACAAACAATAGGTATTCTGGAAGGAAAAAAACCAGGAAGGTAAATGCTAATGGGAACAGGTCAGTTAGTGCAGCCCTAACCATCCCCACAGGGCCCCTTTCGGGCCTTTGTTCAGCTTTCAGCCTGTTCTTTTCCCAGGCACACCTTTTCTCAGCCTCTGTGTTCACTCAGATCCTCCCTGTAGTCCACAGCCTCACTCAAACTCAGGCTCCTCCGTGAAGCCTATAGCCAACTACCGCATTCATTTCTTCAATTAATATTTACTGAATGCCAGGCACTGTGGGGGCAAAAGAACCTGTCTTGTGGGATTTCCTTCTAGTGGGGCGAAACACAATAAACTTGGTAGTAAATATGTCCTGTATTTTTGATGATAATAAATGCTCAAAAGGAAAAAAAAGCAGAAAGTACAGGTAGGGCATGTGTGTGCAATTTTAGAGAGGAAGGCCTTGCTGAGCAGTTGCCATTTGGGTGAAGACTAAGAATAGGTGCGGGAGACAGCCATTTGATTAACTGGGATAGGAACAGGCAAACAGAGGAAAGAGCCAAGTGTCAATGCCCTGTGCCAGAGTGTGCATGCCATGTTTCAAGAATATCGAGGAGACGGGTGTGGCATGTATGAGTGAAGGACGGCAAAGCAAGGGAGATGAGTTTGGAGAGGAAGGAGAAGTAGATTGGTTATGCCTGTTAGAGCATTGGAAGAACTCATTGTTACTCTGGATGAGATGGGAAGCTATTGAGGGTTTGGACAGGATCTGAATTTTATTTTACAGGATCCTTTTGGCTACTCTGTTGAGATGGGCAAGGCGGAAGCATAGAGATCATTTAGGAAGCTGTTGTATTAATCCTGGTGAGGTATGATGGTAGCTTGGGCCAGGAAATATCCAGATGATGGTGGCTTGGACCAGGAAGTGTTCAAATTCTGTGTCTATTTTTAAGGCAGATCCAACAGTATTTCTGGTAGGTTAGATGTGGGGCATGAGAGATATAGAGGAATCAAGCATGCTCCAAATTCTTTGGCCTGAGCAACAGGAACAAATGTAACTGTTACTTACTAAGATAGGAAAGGAGCGTTGGTGGTGCACTGGTTAAGAGATTGGCTGCTAACCAAAAGGTCAGCAGTTCAAATCTACCAGCTACTCCTTGGAAACCCTATGAGGTAGTTCTACTCTGTACTTTAGGGTCTCTATGAGTCAGAATTGACTTGACAGCAACAGATAAGATAGGAAAGACTGCAGGTAGAATAGACTGGAAGAGGTGGAGGGCATATTGCTGTTGTTGTTATTGCTGTGTGCCATGGAGTCAATTCTGACTCATAGTGACCCCATAGGATAAAGTAGAACTGCCCAATAGGTTTCCTAGGCTGTAACCCTTATGGGAGCAGATCACCAAGTCTTTTCTCCTATGGAGCTGCTAGTGGGTTTGAATCACTGACCTTCTGGTTAGCAGCCAAGCATTTAACAATTATGCCACCATGGCTCCTTGGGGGACATATTAGGAGCTCCAATTTGGATGTGTGTTCAGTTAGAGATACCTCATAGACATTTAAAGGGAGATGACTGAGCAGACAGCTGGATTTCCAAGTCTGTAGTTCCAGAGAGAAGTCTAAGCTGGAGATATGATTTTAGGAGTTGTCAAGGTATAAGATTTTATTAAAAATTTGAAACTGAATAAGATCTCCAAGGAAGTGTGCAGAGAACAAGAAGAGGTCCAGTGGTTGAGCCCTAGGACACGCCACTGTTGAGAGGTTGGTACAAGAGGAGGCACCAGTCACGGAGAATAAAAAGGAGTAGCCAGGGAGATGGGAGAAATCCTTGATTATCCCTTCTGTGGAGTCCTACCAAAAGCTATCTGTCCCCTTCAACTACTGGTTTACATGTCTTTGATGGACACAGACGAGAGACATCCTGAGACTGAGAACCAAGTCATTTCTCTACTCTCCACAGTGCTGAGCGTCTAGTAACATTGTTAAAACCCAATTAACTGATTGTCTTACAACTGAATCACAAAATGATAGTGTAAGTGTCATGGATTGAATTGTGTCCCCCAAATACATGTGTATCATTGATTCCCAGTATTGTGTGGTTGTTCACCATTTTGTCATCTGATGTGATTTTCCTATGTGTTGTAAATCCTGCCTCTATGATGTTAATGAGGGGGGATAGGCAGCAATTATGTTAATGAGGCATTGACTCAATCAACAAGATTGGATTGTATCTTGAGCCAATTTCTTTTGGGGTATAAAAAGAGAGAAGCAAGCAGAGAGTCCAGGGACCTCATACCACAAAGAAAGAAGCGCAGGGAGCAGAGCACATCCTCTGGACTCAAGAGTCCTGTGAGGAGAAGCTCCTAGTTCAGGGGAAGAATGATGAGAAGGACCTTCTTCCAGAGCCAACAGAGAGAGGAAGCCTTCCTCTGGAGCTGACACCCTGAATTTGGACTTCTAGCCTACTAGACTTTGAGAAAACAAATTTCTGTTTTTTTAAAGCCATCCACTTGTGGTATTTCTGTTATAGCAGCACTAGATAACTAAGACAGTAAGAAACCTAAAAAATCATCCAGCTTTGTGATTCCCCAACTCTATTCCTTGGAGCAATTCAAAGGAGTTATTTGCCTTCATCATTTGGAAATCTATGCGCCCTCCTTTCCTTGAAAGGCTAATAAAAGCAACAGAGTCCAGGCAGTCAAAGACACAGTCCTCACCCTTTCCTTCTAGGAAATATTTGTGATTTTCATCAGACCTCAAATACTTCAGATAGTTCCAAGTGCTTAGATCTAGTCAAGAGCATCCACAGGGCACAGGAACCAAAGGAGAAACACTGCGCTCTGAGCACCTTGGCCTCATTTCTGGCTGATTTGAGAGGGGAAGACAACATCTGCCACATTCCTTTCTTTTAAGACCAACCAAAGTCCTAGAATCCTGGAGATGATCATAGAGATCATCTAGTCCAACCACCCGCTACAAAGATGAGGAATTTGAGCCTAGAAGGGCCAGCCCCAGTCCTTGTTCCATTGTGTTCAATCCAAGACTAAAACCCAGGTCTTTTAACTTGAAATTTCCTATTCAGATTCAAATACAACTAAAGTGTATTAGCATATAGTATAAGCCTAATATACTGATGAAGATCAAAGACTATAGTCTTCAGTATGGATTGCACCTCAACATAAAGAAAACTTAAATCCTCACAACTGGACCAATAAACAACATCATGATAAATGGAGAAAAGATTGAAGTTGTCAAGGATTTCATTTTGCCTGGATCCACAGTCTTGGAAACAGTAGTCAAGAAATAAAATGATGTCCCAAGAGACAGAAAGGGCCATATAAACCAGAGACTAAATCAGCCTGAAACTGGAAGAATTAGATGGTGCCCGGCTACCATTGATCACTGCCCTGACAGAGAACACAACAGAGAATCCCTGGAGGAGCAGGAGAACAGTGGGATGCAGATCTCAAATTCTCATAAAAAGACAGGCTTAATGGTCTGGCTGAGACTAGAGGGACCCTGGAGGTCATGGTCACCGGACCCTTAGTTAGCCCAAGACTGGAACCATTCCTGAAGCCAACTCTTCAGACAGGGATTGGACTGGAGCATAAGATAGATAATGATACTGGTGAGGAGTGAGCTTCTTGGCCCAAGCAGACACATGAGACTATCTGGGCAACTCCTGTCTGGAGGCAAGATGAGAAGGAAGAGGGGGACAGGAGCTGGTTGAATGGACACAGGGAACACAGGGTGGAGAGGAGGAGTATGCTGTCTCATTAGGAAGAGAGCAGCTAGGAGTACATAGCAAGGTGTATATAACTTTTTGTATGAGAGACTGACTTGATTTGTAAACTTTCACTTAAAGCACAATAAATAAATTAATTAATTTTAAAAAATAAAATGACATACTGCATTGAACAAATCTGCTCCAAAAGATTTCTTTAAAGTATGAAAAAGCAAAGATGTCATTTTGAGGGCTAAGGTACACCCGACCCAAGCTATGGTATTTTCAGTAGCCTCATATGCATGTGAAAGCTTAACAGTGAATAAGGAAGAGCAGAAGAGAATGAAGAACACAAGGAAAATACAGCCCAAGAGACAAAATGTCCACATAAACCAAAGACTCCATCAGCCTGACACCAGAAGAACTAGACAGTGCCCGGCTGCCATCAATGACTGCCCTGACAGGGAACACAACAGAGTCCCAGAAAAAGCAGGAAAAAAATGCAGAGCAGCACTCAAATTCATGTAAAAAGACCAGACTTAATGGTCTGACTGAAGTGGAGGAACCCCCGAAGCTATGGCCCCCAGACACTCTGTTAACTCAGAACTAAAACCATTCTGGAAGCCCCCTCTTTAGACAAAGGTTAATCTGGACTATAAAACAGAAAATAATACTTATGGAGAGTGTGCATCTTAGTTCAGTCAGATACACCAGACCAAATGGGCAGCTTCTGACCGGAGGCAGGATGAGAAAGCAGGAAGGGACAGGAACTGGTTGAATGGACACAAGAAACCCAGGGTGGAAAGGGGGAATGTGCTGTCACATTGTAGGGATTGTAACTAATGTCATATAACAATATGTGTATATATTTTTGTATGAGAAATTAACTTGAGCTGTAAACTTTCACCTAAAATGCAATTAAAAAAAAAAAAAAGACTGCATTGGAAATTAGGATGATTCAAATTCAAACTAACTCAACAATGATAGATTAGGTTTTTCGGTTTGTTCATTTTTTGTTACTCATTGTTTTGTTTTGGTTTGGTTTGCCCCTTAGATTGTTATAAATTTTAATAGCTGATGATATCTAATATTTGCAGAGGTGTGGATACTCTCATAATAGGTGGATAGTATCAGAGGTACAGGTACAGGTACAGCCTTGTTAGAAGACACTATGAGAGCATCTATTAACATTTTAGAATACACAAGCCATGAGTCACAACAATTTCACTTCTGGATATCAGACTAGAGAAGGACTTGCCCATGTGCATGGAGAGGCAAGAACAAGGACATTCTTGATAGCATTGTTTAAAACAACAACAACAAAAAAAGAAATGATGCCTTTGAATTATGGTGTTGGCAAAGAATATTGAATAACGAACAAATCTATCTTGGAAGAAGTACAGCCAGCATGCTCGTTAGAAGCAAGGATGGCGAGACTTCATCTCATGTACTTTGGACGTGTTATCAGGAGGGACCAGTCCCTAGAGAAGGACATGGTGCTTGGTAGAGGGTCAGCAAAAAAGAGGAAGACCCTCAATGTGATGGATTGACACAGCGGCTGCAACAACGGGCTCAAACATAGCAACAATTGTGAGATGGTGCAGGACTGGGCATTGTTTCGTTCTATTGTACATAGGGTCACTACAAGTCTGAACCAACTCAATGGCACTAACAACATATACCTAAAAATATGCCAGGTACTTTTATATGTTATTGTCTTAGGCAAGATTCTCCAGAAAAGCAAAACCAGTAAAGCTTATAAATATAGAGATTTACATCAAGGAAATGGCTCATGTGGTTGTAGAGGCTGGAACGCCCCCAGTCCGTGGGTCAGGCTGGACACTACTCGTGGTTCACGTAGCTACAGGGGCTGGCAAACCCAAGATCAGCAGGTCAGACAGCAAGGCTCTTGCTCACAGGCTGCAAAGATGGATGAATCTCAAGATCAGCAGGCAAGATGGCAGGTAAGTTGCTAGCTCAAGTGAAAAGAACTGGAGGTCAGATGAACAGGACTCAGCTGCAGGATCCAGAGCGAGAAAAAGCCCCCAAGCCTTGCCAGAAAGTCTACTTACATTCAATGAAGGCCACACCTCCAAGGAAACTCCCTTTCGACTGATTGGCTACTCAGCAAATCCCACCATGGAAGTGATCACATCATCATACAACTGCCAAACTACATTGTAACTGCCAAACCGCTGAGAATCATGGCACAGCCAAGTTGACACATAACCTTAACGATCACAGTTATCATTCTTAATACTTACCACAGCCCCATAAGACCAATACTACTATCCCATTTTTACAGATGAGAAAATGGATGCCCCAACAGGAAAGTGACACGTCCAGGACCACACAGTGGTATGTTGGAAGACTGGGATTGGAGTCTGTGTCTATTGACTATAAGGCTAGTGCTCATTCTAGCATACCTGTTGCCTTTCCCAGCAAGACTAGGCTCACAAGGTTTTATACTCCTACAGTCCAAGTAATTACCCCAAGGTGCTACCAGTAGGGTAGACCTGCCCAGCTTAGTGTGTTAGTAAATGACTCAACTCTGAGCCCCTTCAACAAGGAAGGTATTACAGAGAAGTGGTCAAAAGCCTGAACTCTGAAGCCAAACTGCCTGGGTTAGAGCCATAACTCTGCCACTTATTAACTGTGCAGCTTTGGACAAACCCTTTAATTCCTCGAAGCCCCAGTTTCCTAATCTGTAAAGTGGGAACAATGATATACTTACCCTTTAGGGAGTTAGAATTAAGTAATATAATACATGTAAATCACTTAGTACAATGTCTGACATCTATAGTATATGCTCAATAAATGTTAAATATAATAGTAAATGGCTGATTTTTAATAACTCTGGAGCTGTTTTGGAACACACTGCCCAAAACTTCAAAATCCTTTCCTGGAAATACGTCACGATGGGAAAGCCAATATCAAGAAACTGACATAACCAACCAATTCTTTTAGGCACAGTGACTCTGTGTATTCCTTCTGTCTTCTTTTGATGCTTCCTGCATCAGAGAGCCTCAGGAGGCTGTAACAGTAAACAACTGCTTCCCTCTTCTAGGAGACAATGAGAGTGAACCAGATTCTGGACCCTGCCATTACTCTCTCCCTTCCCCAATCCACTGATGATGGTAGAAGTGGGAAGAGCTACGGCAATAGGGGCAGCGCCCCAGCTTGCCAAGAGCACTCCAGCCACACCAGAAAAGGGTCCCCCACGCTTGCTGGATTTCTGACCACACTGTAGGGCTACAACAGCCAAAGGACAGCTTCTGAGGATTCCCTAAGCTTTCCAGGGTCCTGTTCTGTGAAATTCTGCAAGACTGACCGGGGTGACTAAGTTGCAGACCTACCTCGGAAAGGAACAAGGTAAGAAAAACATTCTTGGGATGGTGAGTTGGGGGGACCCAAGCCAGGCCAATTAACATAAACATTAAAAGACTTGTAACATTTTTACTTTTTGTAGTCTGTTCCCACACTGAATGGTGCTGACCTGTGTAACCCAAAGGATATTGTAAAAATGATAAGATAAAGCAGATTGCTATATAATAGACTACATCATAAAAGACGCTGAAGTTTTCACCTTGCTCTCACTTATATCACACATTCTGAGGGTTTTCATGCCATGAGGACATTCAAGCAGCCTGTGGAGAGGTCCATGTGGCCAGAAACTGAGGCCTCCTGCCATCGGCCACAAGAAGAGCCATCTTTGTAGTAGATCCTCCAGCCCCTTCAGCCTGCAGATGCAGATTCAGATGATATCCAGAATATATAAAGAGCTCTTACAATTCAACAACAACAAAAAGCAACCCAATGACAAAATGAACTTGAATAGACATTTCTCCAAAGAAGATACACAAATGGCCAACAAGCACATGAAAAGATGTTCAGCATCATTCCTCATTAGGGAAAGGTAAGTCAAAACCACAATGAGATATAGCAGTAATAAAAACCCCAAAGCAACACGTGTTGGTGAAAAGGTGGAGAAATTGGAACCCTCTTTTTTTAATGTAAAAAAAAAAAAAATTCACATAACATAAAATCACCGTTTTAACTTTTGGATATACACCTAGGAGTGGAATTGCTGTGTTACATGGTAATTCTATGTTTAACTTCTTGAGGAGCCACCAAACTGTTTTCCACAGCAATTATGCCATTTTATATTCCCATCAGCAATGTACGAGGGTTCCGAATCCTCTGCATTCTCACCACACTTGTTATTTTGGGGCGGGGGGCGGTTATTATCACACAGTGGTTAAAGCGATCAACTGCTTATCAAAAGGTTAGCAGTTCAAAACTACCAGTGGCTGTGCAGGAGAAAAATGGGGCAGTCTGCTTCTGTAGAGATATACAGCATTGGAAACCCTATAGGGTAGCTATGAGTCAGAATTAACTTGATGGCAGTGGGTTCGGTTTGGGTTTGGGTTGTTTGGAATGACTAATGATGCCGAACATCTTTTCAGGACCTTGTTTGTGCTTTTTTTTTTTTTTTTCCTGGCCATTTGTATATATTCTTTGGAGAAATATCTATTCATTTTTTTCATTGGGTTGTTTGTCTTTTTTGTTGCTGAATTGTAAGAGTTCTTTATATATTCTGGATGTTGTTGTTGTGTGTCATCGAGTCAATCCCAACTCATAGCAATCCTACAGGACAGAGTAGAACTGCCCTACAAGGTTTTCTAAGCTGTAATCTTTATAGGGAAGGAGCCCTGGTGCTCAGTGGTTACTGTGCTCGGCTGCTAACACAAAGGTCAGCCGTTAGAACCCACCAGCCTCTCTGCAGGAGAAAGATGTGGCGGTCTGCTTCTGTAAAGACTTACAGCCTCAGAAACCTTATGGGGCAGTTCTACACTGTCCTATAGGGTAGCTATAAGTTGAAATCAATTTGATGGCAGTAGATTTGAATTTTTTTGGAATCTTTGTGGGAGCAGATTACCACGTCTTCTCTCTCCCTCTGAGCCATTGATGAGTTCAAACTGCCAACCTTTCATTTAGCAGCTGAGCTCTTAACCAATGAGACTAGGATGCATAGGAATGGATATCTCCAGCTGACTTCCCATCCATACTCTGTCCTAATCTGAGTCATTTCTTGCCACGATTATAAATTTTCAGGTGTGTGGGTGAGACCTTTCCTAACTTCCAGTGATGTAGAGAATTTTTCCTATTATGTTGGTTTTACTATTTCAGTGAGAGACTGGGAAAGAATATAAATCAAAAGCACAAACATGGAATGCCATTTTGGAATGGGAAATTATTAACATCCCAAGTTACAACATTGCCTTATCTGTAAGAAAATTCACTCCAGAGCAGTGGGCAGCACATGCTGGAAGGGACAGCTGTGGGGGTCAGGAGCCCTGCAATGGGGCTGTTATATTGTCTATGGAGCAGTGATGACCTCATGGTCGTTTCTGTGATAAATCATTTTATCACCTGACTTCTGAGAGGACAGGCTGCACTAGATACCAGAGGCACTGGGGAACCGTGTGCAGGGTTTCAAGATGCCATGGCGCTTAACTCTCTCTGAGCCAGACCCTTGTTGGGGAGGTGTTGTCTATGAACATGCTAGTGTATGTGCCAGAGGGCAGTAGTGGTTTACTGGTAGAATTCTCGCCTTCCAGGTAGGAGACCAGGGTTCAATTCCTGACCAATGTCATGCACAGCCACCACCACCCATCTATCAGTGGAGGCTTTTGTCTTGCTGTGATGCTGAGCAGGTTTTGGCAGAGCTTCCAGACTAAAACAGACTAGGAAGAAAGGCCTGGCAATCTACATCTGAAAATCAATGAAAACCCTCTGGAGCAGAGTAGTCCAATCCCATTGTGCATGAAGTCACCCTAAGTGGTGATCTGACTCTGACAGCAGCTAACAACAACAACAGTATCTGTGACTAAGATTTCCATATGCATCTCACAATCCCATGAGACAAGTACTTGCATCCCTACTCTGTAGATGATGAGACTGAGAACCAGAGTGTGAGACAGAGAACTTGGTTTGGCCCTTTGACTCTGGTTTCTGAAAATAACCTGCGCAATCAAGATGACTTTGTTTTGTAAACTAGCCAAGCAAGTAGGGGCTACAGAGGTCCCATACCTGATGAACTAACTTCAAGAGGGGGGAGTGCTAATGCAGTCATGTATATTCACTTATTGATTGGATCAATCATAACTCTGCATTAAGACCCAAGTCTGGCATATTCATCGAGGTCTCAATGTCTAGGGGGAACTGGAACATTTGAGCCCTCTTTTTGGGGCCTCCTGGGTGGGTGAGAACATCCATGCACGGGAGAGGGAGCAGCGCATCCCTGGGGACAATGGAGATCCCTGGCTGGGAACTCTCCCAAACTTTGCCTGATACATCTCTACACTCGTATCCTTTCTGGTTCGAATAAATGGGTAACTGTAGGTGTAGGTAACAGTTTCATTGAATTCTGTGAGCCATTTAGAGAATTAACAAACTGACAGGGGCAATGAGCCAGCAGGGGCTGGCAGTACAGAGTCAGTTGTGTAGACCAGGCTCTAGATGGCTGGGAAAGTTTGCACAGGTAGTCGATGGAGGAGGATAGAGTCCTTCTGGCTTGTGACCTAGTCCCAGGGGACCAGAGAGAGAGACAGGGAGGCCAGTTCGTCTGAAGTGCAAGGAGTTGGGCAGACTCCTGAGCCTACAGCTGCTCCCTGATGACCTGGTCTCAGGTAGCCAGGGATGTTTTGACCCGACTCAGGATAGCCAGGGATGAGGTCTGATCTAACTCTGGGTAGTAAGGGTCAAAGAGAGGAACTGCCATGGAAGTGTCTGGAGAAGAGTGGAAATATGGGAAGATGAGGACTGGATCCATTTCCAACTGGGCATTGAATTCATGCTGATCCTTGCCACGCAGTTAGTGATGCAGATGGGGTTTGCTCACCTTGCCTCTTTCTTAGCATGGCACAGAGAAATTGAGGACTTTCCTAAGGCCACACAGCTAGTAAGTGGCAGAGCTTAGATTCAAATCTAAATCTGTCTGACTCCCAAGGCTTTCCATTACAATATACAGCCAAATAAGTCACCAGCATCAGTTACCATTGATTCTGACACTTGGTGACACCATGTGTGTCAACTAGAACTATGCTCCATAGCATTTTCAGTGGCTCATTTTTCGCAAGTAGATCACAAAGCCTTTCTTCCAAGGCACTTCCAGGTGGCCTTTAAGGTAACAAGCCGAGTACATTAACCAGGACAGCTTCAAAAAAGAGACAATCCTTGGACTGGTCCTTGAAGGATCAGTACATGTTTATCCGGCCCAGGAGGGGTAAGGAGAGAACCTAAAGAGTTGAACACACCAAAGTTGTAAGACGTGGCTGAAACCGAGAGTTCAGGGGAGAGAGTGATGGGGAAGGAGGCTGCTGATCCGGGCAAAGGGCCCTAAATACCAGGCCTGATGAACTGGAACTTACCCTGTAGGCTGTAAGGACTCCTGGGTTGTTCTAAGAAGGAGTATTTAAAGATAACTCTGGAGGCAGCATGGAGGGTGAATTGGCCCAGCGGTTCTTGACATTAATGTGAATTGGAATCACCTGGGGTGTTTGAAAAAAAAAAAAAAACAGATTCCTGGAACCCACTCAAAGATCCTGGGTCGGTGGGGCTGGAGAGAAGCCCTGGGATCTGCATGTTAACAAATTTTCCGGATGATTCTGAAGCAAGGGATGACTTTAAGAAACACTGGTAAGGCAAGGAGACCATTACGACATTGTTGCCAGAGACAAATGGTGAGTCCGGAACTGGAACGATGGCAAGGAAAATGGAAACAGCATGGTCATGTTCATATAATGTTACCCTTAATTTTTCCTTTTTCTAGCAATTCACCACCACCCCCCTTTCAAATGCTAGTCCATTCTGTGTTCATTGCCTCAGTGTTGGAATATGACAGGGCAGACAACAGGAGCAAGAGTCCTTCTGGTAAGATGAATGGTAATTGTTTCAAATAATAAGGGGCTGGGGAAGGGGGTAGAGGTATAGTTGGATCAAGATTGGACACGAGCTGGTCATTGTTGAAGCTGGGTGATGGCTGCGTGGGGATTTGCTGTAGAATTCTGCCTACGTTTGTCTATGTTTAAACTTTGTATAATAAAAAGACTTTTTAAAAAATATTTCTGGATTTGGATTTGGGGGGCAACCAATGTCACGAAAGAACATATATGTTAGTTGTTTAAAGAGAAACTAATTTACTCTGTAAACCTCCCCCTAAAGCACAATTAAAAAAAAAAGACTTGGGGGAAAGAAGAGAAATCCTAATCATAGCCCAAAAATTCTGAGAAACTTTGTGAGAGACTAAATGAATAATTTCTTTTGTGAGGATTAGCACAAAGCTGGCTCCTATGAGGCGGAGGCTAAGGATGTCCCAAATGCCCGACTTCCCTAAACTGCTGTACCACTCCGTCATCTCTAACACCAACTCCTACCCCTCCCCTCACTAACCTCCTTCCCATCTTTGGGTTCCGTAATTCCCTTCAACATCTCATAGAACTCACGAAGCATACTTACAGTGAAGTGGTTTATTAAGGAAGTAACAAGGTATAACTCGGGTTCAGGATCTACTCAGAAGTAACAGAAACAAGTCAGGACACAGTTCTATCAGGACAGCTTCTTCTCCGCTGCTGCCACAGGGCCCTGCTTGGGGCCTTCTCGGGCAAACGTTACAGCTCTTAGCTCTGTGGGTCCACAAGCCCTGCTGCAGCTGTCTTGCGCCGGTCTCCTGCCACTATCACTCCTGCTCTCTCTGTCTTCAGTGTTACAACTCCTTTCTCTCTCTCTCCACGTCTCTCTCCTAAAATCTCCACCAGGTAAGCTTGTTATATAGCAAGCTATCAATTTCAAGGTATGGTCCCCCCGAGCAAGACCACGAACTAACTAATCCCCTGCAAGTGTTCCATGCACCTTAGTTACACTATTAGCAGGCTGTCCAATCCTCTCGGTGGGCCACAAGCACCTGATTTGCATAGCCCCACCCAATCATTTTGTGGGAGCCACAGATGATGTATAGCTAGAAAGGCCATATTAGGTAATTCACTGTACTGCAGAGACCAAAGTTTATTGGTGGTTACCAGGGGCAAGTGGGATGGAGAAAGGGAGGCCCATGACATCTGGACCCTCTCAGCCCCTTTACCTCATTGTTTTAGTTACCTGGTGCTGCTGTAACAGAAATACCACAAGTGAATGGCTTTAACAAACAGAAATTTATTCTCTCACAGTCTAGGAGCCTAGAAGTCTGGATTCAGGGTGCCAGCTCTAGGAGAAGGTTTTCTATCTCTGTTGGTTCTTGGGTAAGGTCCTTGTCATCAATCTTCCCCTGGTCTAGGAGCTTCTCAGTGCAGGAACCCCAGGTACAAAGGACACGCTTCGCTCCTGCCTCTTCTTTCTTGGTGATATGAGGTCTCTCTCCTCTCTTCTCCATTCTCTCTTTTATATCTCAAAAGAGATTGACTCAAGATACTACTTAATCCTGTAGATTGAGTCCTGCCTCATTAACATAACTGCCTCTAATTCTGCCTCATTAACATCATAGAGGTTAGGATTTACAACACACATGATAATCACATCAGATCACAAAACGGAGGACAACCACACAATTCTGGGAATCCTGGCCTAGCCATGTTGGCGCACATTTTTGGGGACCACAGTTCATTCTATAACACTCACTCAACCCTGGGAAGAAAGAACAGCTCATCTGAGTAGTGCTTTTGGGTAGAACATGGGCATACTCTGGCCCACTTTGCCCATCTTCCTTGTAGGACCCTCCTGCCTGCGAAGGGCACACACCCACTCCCAGAATCGACAGGTCATAAGGCAGGAGACTTGGAGATCAGATGCGTAACAGGGTGGTGAGGAAGAGGGAGAGGAGGTCTCTCCTACCTTCAGTAGAACTGTTTCCCAAACACATCAAGCAAATTCAGATCCTTAAACATGGCAAGGGTTTTATTCCTTCCCCTGATGGTCTTCCCTTACCAGTCTTTTAACATAGGTTCAGTTGTTCTTGCCCAGTTAATTAATGATCAGGAGCAATTACGTTTACTCCCATAAAGCAAGTCCCAATAACCAGAGGTTAGTTGATCACTAACCAGACACAGGTTTCAGATGCCGAGAGAGAGAGCCCTGCTAGGACATTCACATATAAACCTTAGATGCAAGCTACACCCCAAGGAAGCACATAACTTGAGTAAGTATGGGACTTGAGTCACCCCTCCTGCAAGGCTGCAACCCAAGACATACCCCACACCAGCCCTACCTCATCAAAATATAGAAGTCAGGATCCACAACACATAAAATGGAGGACAACCACACAATATTGGGAATCATGGCCTAGCCAAGTTGACATATAACACACTCACATATTCTATGTACCTTATTTTTTTTTAATTTTTATTGTGTTTTAAGTGAAAGTTTACAAATCAAGTCAGTCTCTCACACAAAAACTTACTTACATCTTGCTACATACTCCCAATTGCTCTCCCCCTAATGAGACAGCCTGCTCCCTCTCTCCACTCTCTCTTTTCATGTCCATTTCATCAGCTTCTAACCCCCTCTACCCTCTCATCTCCCCTCCAGGGAGGAGATGCCAACATAGTCTCAAGTGTCCACCTGATCCAAGAAGCTCACTCCTCACCAGCATCCCTCTCCAACCCATTGTCCAGTCCAATCCCTGTCTGAAGAGTTGGCTTTGGGAATGGTTCCTGTCCTGGGCCAATAGAAAGTCTGGGGGCCATGACCACCGGGGTCCTTCTAGTCTCAGTCAGACCATTAAGTCTGGTCTATTTACAAGAATTTGGGGTCTGCATCCCACTGCTCTCCTGCTCCCTCAGGGGTCCTCTGTTGTGTTCCCTGTCAGGGCAGTCATCGGTTATAGCCAGGAATCATCTAGTTCTTCTGGTCTCAGGATGATGTAGTCTCTGGTTTATGTGGCCCTTTCTGTCTTTTGGGCTTGTAATTACCTTGTGTCCTTGGTGTTCTTCATTGTCCTTTGGTCCAGGTGGGTTGAGACCAATTGATACATCTTAGATGTCCGCTTGCTAGCGTTTAAGACCCCAGACACCACTCTCCAAAGTGGGATGCAGAATGTTTTCTTAACAGAGTTTATCATGCCAATTGACTTAGATGTCCCCTGAAACCATGGTCCCCAAACCCCCGCCCCTGCTACGCCGGCCTTCAAAGCATTCAGTTTATTCAGGAAACTTCTTTGCTTTTGGTTTAGTACAGTTGTGCTGACCTCTCCTGTATTGTGTGTTGTCTTTCCAGTCACCAAAAGTAGTTCTTATCTACTATCTAATTAGTGAAAGCCCCTCTCCCACCCTCCCTCCCTCCCCCTTCTCGTAACCATCAAAGAATATTTTTTTCTCTGTTTAAACAATTTGTTGAGTTCATATGATAGTGCCCGTAAACAATATTTATCCCTTTGCAACTAATTTCGCTCAGCATAATGCCTTCCAGATTCCTCCATGTTATGAAATGTTTCACAGATTCATCACCGTTCTGTATCGATGCATAGTATTCCATTACTGAATATACCATAATTTATTTATCCATTCATCCATTGATGGGCACCTTGGTTGCTTCCATCTTTTTGCTATTGTAAACAGTGCTGCAATGAACATGCATATACCTGTTCATGTAAAGGCTCTTATTTCTCTAGGGCATATTCCAAGGAGTGGGATTGCTGGATCATATGGTAGTTCTATTTCTAGCTTTTTAAGGAAGCGCCAGATCAATTTCCAAAGTGGTTGTGCCATTTTACATTTCCACCAGCAGTGTATAAGTGTTCCAGTCTCTCCACAACCTCTCCAACATTTATTCTTTTGTGTTTTTTGGATTAATGCCGCCTTGTTGGGGATGAAATCTCATTGTAGTTTTGATTTGCATTTCTCTAATGGCTAATGATCGTGAGCATTTCCTCATGTATCTGTTCGCTACCTGAATGTCTTCTTTAGTGAAGTGTTTGTCCATATCTTTTGACCATTTTTTAAGTGGGTTATTTGTCTTTTTGTTGTTGAGTTTTTGTAATACCATATAGGTTTTAGAGATCAGGTGCGGATTGGAAATGTCATAGCTAAAACTTTTTCCCAGTCTGTAGGTAATCTTTTTACTCTTTTGGTGAAGTCTTTGGATGAGCATACGTGTTTGATTTTTAGGAGCTCCCAGTTATCTAGCTTTTCTTCTGCATTGTTAGTAATGTTTTATATACTGTTTATGCCATGTAATAGGGCTCCTAGCGTTGTCCCTATTTTTTCTTCCATGATCTTTATTGTTTTAGATTTTGTATTTAGGTCTTTGATCCATTTTGAGCTCGTTTTTGTGCATGGTGTGAGATATGGGTCTTGTTTCATTTTTTTGCTGGTGGGTATCCAGTTATGCCAGCACCATTTGTTAAAAAGACTGTCTTTTCCCCATTTAACTAACTTTGGGCCTTTGTCAAATATCAGTTGCTCATATGTGGATGGATTTATGTCTAGATTTTCAATTCTGTTCCATTGGTCTATATACCTGTTGTACCAGTACCAGGCTGTTTTAACTACTGTGGCGGTATAATAGGTTCTAAAATGAGGTAGAGTGAGACCTGCCACTTTGTTCTTCTTTTTCAATAATGCTTTACTTATCTGGGGCCTCTTTCCCTTCCATGTAAAGTTCGTGATTCGTTTCTCCATCTCATTAAGAAATGTCATTGGAATTTGGGTTGGAATTGCATTAAATCTATAGATCGCTTCTGGTAGAATACAAAAAAAATATATAGACATTTTTATGTTAAGTCATCCTATCCATGAGCATGGTATGTTTTTCCACTTATGTAGGTCTCTTGGTTTCTTGCAGTAGTGTCTTGTAGATTTCTTTTTATAGGTCTTTTACATCTCTGGTAAGATTTATTCCTAAGTATTTTATCTTCTTGGGGGCTACTGTAAATGGTATTGATTTGGTGATTTCCTCTTCAATGTTCTTTTTGATGGTGTAGAGGAATCCAACTGATTTTTGTATGTTTATCTTGTATCCTGATACTCTGCTGAACTCTTCTATTAGTTTCAGTAGTTTTCTTGAGGATTCCTTAGGGTTTTCTGCGTATAAGATCATGTCTTTTACTTCTTCCTTGCCAATCTGGATGTTCTTTATTTCTTTATCTAGCCTAATTGCTCTGGCTAGGACCTCCAGCAAAATGTTGAATACGAGTGGTGATAAAGGGCATCCTTGTTTGGTTCCCAATCTCTAGAGAAATGCTTTCAGACTCTCTCCATTCAGGATGATGTTGGCTTTGGCTTTGTATAAATGCCCTTTCATTATGTTGAGGAATTTTCCTTCTATTCCTATTTTGCTGAGAGTTTTTATCATGAATGGGTATTGAAGTTTGTCCAATGCCTTTTCTGCATCAATTGATAAAATCATGTGATTCTTGTCTTTTAGGTATATGATGGATTACATTAATTGTTTTTCTGATGTTGAAACATCCCTGCATACCTGGTATGAATGCTCCTTGTCACGGTGAATTATTTTTTTGATGTTGTTGAATTCTATTGGCTAGAATTTTGTTGAGGATTTTTGCATCTAAGTTCATGAGGGATATAGGTCTGTAATTTTCTTTTTTTGTGACCTGGTTTTGGTATCAGGGATGTGGTGGCTTCATAGAATGATTTTGGGAGTATTCCGTCCTTTTCTATGCTCTGAAATACCTTTAGTAGTAGTGGTGTTAATTCTTTTCTGAAAGTTTGACAGTACTCTGCAGTGAAGCCATCTGGGCCAGGGCTTTTTTTTTGCTTGGAGTTTTTTCATTACCTTTTCAATCTCTTCTTTTGTTTTGGGGCTATCTAGTTGTTCTACCTCTGTTTGTGTTAGTTTAGGTAAGTAGTGTGTTTCTAGGAATTAGCCCATTTCTTTTAGGTTTTTAAATTTGTTAGAGTACAATTTTTCACGGTAATCTGAGATAATTCTTTTAATTTCAGTTGGGTCTGTTGTAATATCGCCTATCTCATTTCTTAGTCGGGTTATTTGCTTGTTCTTTTGTTTTTCTTTTGTCATTTGGGCCTATGGTTTATCAATTTTGTTGATTTTTTCAAAGAGCCAGCTTTTGGTCTTGTTAATTCTTTCAATTGTTTTTCTGTTTTCTATTTCATTTAGTTCTGCTCTAGTTTTTATTTTTTGTTTCTTCTGGTACCTGAGGGTTTCTTTTTTTTTGCTGTCTTTCTATTTGTTCAGGTTGTAGGGATAATTCTTTGATTTTGGCCCTTTCTTCTTTTTGCATATGTGCATTTATTGATATAAATTGACCTCTGAGCGCTGCTTTCGCTGTGTCCGAAAAGTTCTGATAGGAAGTGTTTTCATTCTCATTGGATCCTATGAATGTCTTTATTCCATCCTTAATGTCTCCTATAATCCAGTCTGTTTTGAGCAGGGTGTTGTTCAGTTTCCAAGTGTTTGATTTCTTTTCCCTGCTTTTCCTGTTATTGATTTCCATTTTCATGGCCTTATGGTCAGAGAAGATGCTTTGTGATATTTCAGTGTTTTGGGTTCTGCTAAGGCTTGCTTTATGACCTAATATGTGGTCTATTCTAGAGAATGTTCCATGTGCACTAGAAAAGAAAGTATACTTGGCTGCTGTTGGGTGGATTATTCTGTATATGTCTGTGAGGTCAAGTTGGTTGATTGTGGCATTTAGATCTTCCGTGTCTTTATTGAGCTTCTTTCTGGATGTCCTGTCCTACTATTGGATGTACTGTCCTGTCCTCTACCATTATTGTGGAGCTGCCTTTCTCACTTTTCAATAAGCCGAGAATTTGTTTTATGTATCTTGGAGTCCTGTCACTCAGTGCATAAATATTTAATACGGTTATATCTTCTTGGTATATTGTCCCTCTAATCATTATATAGTGTCCTTCCTTACCCTTTCTGATGGATTTAACTTTAAAGTCTATTTTGTCAGAAATTAATATTGCCACTCCTGCTCTTTTTTGATTGTTGTTTGCTTGATAGATTTTTTTCCATCCTTTGAGTTTTAGTTTGTTTGTGTCTCTAAGTCTGAGGTGTGTCTCTTGTAGGCAGCTTAGAGACAGATCATGTTTTTTAATCCATTCTGCCACTCTCTGTCTCTTTATTGGTGCCTTTAGTCCTTTTACATTGAGCGTAATTATGGATAGGTATGAATTTAATGCTATCCTTTGGATGTCTTTTTTTTGTGTGTTGTTGACAGGTTCTTTTTCTCACTTAATTTTACGTGCTGAGTAGATTATATATTGTGCTTTTTTTCATATTTGTTGTTGTTGATTTGGTTTCTGCTGAGTCTATATTTTTTCTTGTATTTTGCTTTGATGAATAGGATACTTTGTCTTCTTTGTGGTTACCTTGTTATTTACCCCTATTTTTCGAAATTTAAACCTAACTTTTATTTTTTGTATCACATTGTCTTCCTCTCCATATGGAAGATCTATGACTACATTTCTTAGTTCTTCTTTATTGTTTTAATGTTGTCTTCTTTTACATAATAACATTGATGTTTCCCTGTTTTGAGCATTTTTTTATCTTGATTTATTTTTGTGATTTTCCTGTCTGGGTTCTAGTCTAGTCCAGTGTTCTAGTCTTGGCTTGATGCCTGATAGTATTGATTTTCTAACCAAAGAACTCCCTTTAGTATTTCTTGTAGTTTTGGTTTGGTTTTTACGAATTCCCTCAACTTCTGTTTATATGGAAATATCCTAATTTCACCTTCATGTTTAAGAGACAGTTTTGCTGGATATAAGATTCTTGGCTGGCAATTTTTTTCCTTCATTACTTTATATAAGTCATCGCATTGCCTTCTTGCCTGCATGGTTTCTGCCGAGTAGTCCGAGCTTATTCTTACTGACTGTCCTTTGTAGGCGACTTTTCATTTATCCCTAGCTTCTCTTAAAATTCTTTATCTTTGTTTTTGGCAAGTTTGATTATGATATATCTTGGTGACTTTCTTTTAAAATCTACCTTATGTGGAGTTCGATGAGCATCTTGGATTCATATCTGCTCATCTTTCATGATATCAAGGAAGTTTTCTGCCAACAATTCTGTCTGTATTTTCTGGTATCCCTCCCTGTTCTGGTACTCCAATCACTTGTAGGTTATTTCTTTTGATAGAGTCCCACATGATTCTTAAGTTTTCTTAATTTTTTAATCTGATTTTTCTTCAAATATATTAGTGCCAAGTGATTTATCTTTGGGTTCAGAAAGTCTGGCTTCTACTTGCTCAATTCTGCTCTTCTGACTTTCTATTGAGTTGTCTACTTCTGTAATTTTATTGTTAATCTTCTGAATTTCTAATTGCCGTCTATGGATTTTTCCAGCTTATTAAGTTTTTCTTTATGCTCCTGAATAATCTTTTTAATTTCTTCAATTGCTTTATCTGTGTGTTCCTTGGCTTTTTCTATGTATTGCCTCATTTCCTTCCTGATGTCTTGAAGGGTTCTGTATATTAATCTTTTGTATTCTCCCTCTGGTAATTCCAGGAAGGCACTTTCATCTAGAAGATCCCTTGATTCTTTGTTTTGAGAGCTTGTTGAGGCAATCATGGTCTGTTTCTTTTTTATGTGACTTGATATTGACTGTTGTTTCTGAGCATTAGTTTATTTTATGTTTGCATACTGTGTCGTAGCTTCTTGCTTTGTTTTGTTTGGATATGGCCAAATGGGTTGCTTGAGTGAGCGAGCTTGATTATTTTCGCCTTCGGAGCTCTGGCGTTCTGTTCCCAGATGGCTAGAGGTGTTATGAGGTGTATCAGTCTAGGAGTCCATTCAGTTTTCTTCTATGAATTCAGCTCAGGTATCCAGGTAGCTGATCATCAAGTTTGTGGTACAGGCTCTGTCCTACAGTTAGAGGGGCAGAGGTGATTGGTGTAGATACTGGTATCTGGTTGCAGCAGAGACTCACTCTCTGAACAAGGCAGGGGCTGAGACTCATCCCCCATGTGTCTCTGAGGAAAGCATGTCCCTGTTCCCTAGAGTGTACAGGTGGGTGGGTTCTGCAGATGGACCATGGGCACCCAGTGTTTTTGGTTGTAAGGACTGGGAGGTACCAGTTATCCTTGGACCCCTGTCGTGGGTGGCTGGTCGACCTGAGCAGAGACACCAGTCCTTAGGCCCCCAATGTGGGTAGGTAAGGACCCTGTTTAATAGGCAAAGCAATGTCAAACATCAAACACCCACCTCTCTGCCACACAGCTGAAACAGTTGCAGTCTGCCAACAAGGGCCTAGTCTCCCGAAATAGGCCCACACAGGTCCATGCCGAGGGGAAAAGTACACAAAGTCCACAGACCATTTATGCCTGGACAGGACCTGCTTCTGTCCTGAGCTTCCCATTAGTGGAGCTGGCAAATTATCTTTTTCCCCCTTTGCAAATTTATTTCTTCTCCAAGACCAGGAGTATGGCTCTAGGCACTCAACAGGGCCTGTCTCAGGCCCAGAGAAATCAGCCACTGAAGCTGGTTTGGGAACTTGGGGGCGGGGGGGAGTAAAATGTACGCAATACTTAGCTTTTGCCAAGAGCACCATTCTTCTCTGGTTCTGGAGGTGTGAGTAGCCTGTGTGGCTGGCTGCTTCTCCCCGCAGAAACTGCGACCAAACGCTAGTATCAGCCCCCCACAGCCACTCCTAGGAATGGTACCTGAGGGCTCCCTGCGATTCAGGTCCAGTAACTCCTCTCCACTTCTGAACCGCCTCTTCCTCCCCCTGCCCCTCAGTTCATTTTCTAAGCTTGCCTTTGATGTTCAGGTCTCCTAGCTTGTCATAAATATACTCATTTCACTTGTTTCTTCGGGGTCTTTGTTGTAAGAGGGCTCACCGGAAGCATCTGTCTATTCTGCCATTTTGGCTCTGCCTCTCCCTTATTTACATAGTCCTACCCAATCATTGTGTGTGAGTCACAAAGACCATGGCTAGAAGGGCTACATTAATTAATTCATTGCACCACACACAGGCTTTCTTACACACTCACATACTCTCACACATACACATACACACAGCCTCACAAACATGCACAAACATACACACACTGTCTAACACTTAAGTACTAGATAAGAACCTGGGGCCTTAAACACAAGCCCAGGGAAGGGCTAAAGCCCTAAATTAGCTGAGATTAAGTTTCTGCCACCAAAGCAGAGAGGAGTTAAAAACAGAAATTAAGCTGAGTTATAGAAAAACTTTATATTTCTTACACATATTAATTCATGAGCATAGATTCATTGTTGATACAGTAAATGTATGGAGGCAGAGTCAACAAGACTTGAAGGTCAGATCGGTGACAGGGTAGTGAGCAAGAGGAAGAGGAGCTCTCTCCTACCTTCTGTAGACCTGTTTCCCTTAAGCATTGCAAGGTTTTTATTCCTTCCCCGATGGTCTTCCCTTACCAGTCCTCTAACATAGGCTTAATTGTTCTTGCCCAGTTAATTAATGATCAGGAGCAATTACGTGTACTCCCATAAAGCAATTTTCTATTTACTTACTAGAAAAAGTGTATCCGACATGGGAACTCTCTGTGCTTTCTGCAGAATTTTTCTGTAAACCTAAAACTGCTCTAAAAAAAATAGTGTGTTTTTTAAAAAGAGAGTATCTGTTAAAATTGTGCTGTTAACACTACTGTTCAAAAGGCACTGTTACAACCATGGCTGTAATACCTTAAAGAGGTGAGGGCACGGCCCAGCACACTTCGCCTCCCTAGGGCGCCTTGTCCGGACACATCTACTGCATTCTTCCCTTGTGCCCCAGGCTCCATCACCCTCAGGGACAGTCCAAAGCTCATTCTGGGATTCAAGACCCTCCACCACAGGACCCTATCTTTCATCCTTTCCAACCTTCCTTCTGTTGCCAGGTGGAAAGCCCAGGTTGTCATCTCCTGTCTGAAGGGGAGATGAGAGGGCAAAGGGGATCAGAAGCTGGCTGAATGGACACAAAAAGAGAGAGTGGAGGGAAGGAGTGTGCTGTCTCAGTAGGGGGAGAGCAATTAGGAGTATATAGCAAGGTGGGTTTTTTTGGTTAGCAAGGTGTTTATAAATTTTTATATAAGAGTCCATCTTGATTTGTAAACTTTCACTTGAAGCACAATAAAAGTAAAAAAAAAAAAAGTACTAAGAAATTTCTTTAGGAAGGCTGAGTCCCAACTCCAGGATTCAAGGAGGGACCTATTGCCATCAAACTGACTGCAACTCATAGCAACCTGCCGTCAAGTCAATTCTGACTCATAGCTACCCTATCAGACAGAGTAGAATTGCCCCATAGGTTTTCTAAGGCTGTAAATCTGTATGGAAGGAGACCACTACATCTTTCTCCTGTGAAGCAGCTGGTGAATTCGAACCACTGACCTTTTGGTTAGCAGCTGAGCTCCTAACCACTGCACCACTAGGACTCCATTTTTAAATTAACATGTAAAAACAATTTAAACTGTCCCAAAAGATGTAATTTGGATTACATCATATGAACTTCCTGGGTGATGCAAACTGTTAACATGATCAGCTGTTAACCAAAAGGTTGGAGGTTTGAGTTCACCCAGAAGCACCTTGGAAGAAAGTCTTGCTGATCTGCTTCCAAAAAAATCAGCCACTGAAAACCCTCTGGAGGACAGTTCTACTCTGACGCACATGGGGTTGCCACGAGTCAGGATTGACTCAACAACACTGTTTTTTGTTTTTACTGGTATATCGTATGCTTGCTTTAAATATACTTTCTTCCAGTTCCTGAAGCAGCATAATAAACTAATTTAATGTATGAGAATGTATGTCTTTACTCCATATGTCTTACCAAGTCTTCTAGAGTATCTCCTACTTCAGGCTCTCAAGGTCTGTCAGGATGATGTCATCAGTGTCTTGGTAGATTAGCCTGATATCCACTGGAGTGGTAATTTGATCGAATGCCATCAATGCCCCCACATGTATATCAACTGTCCATAAGACCATGTATGTGAGTTGATGGAAAGGTGGCAAGAAAGGAAAGTAACTAGCTCAGGTAACCTACCTGTGCCTTTAGGACTTTCTTGGACCCAGGCTATATATGTCACTTCATCTTGATCATGGAGTGCTTCTTGCTGCCCCAATTTTATGGCTGGGTAGATCAGATAACACCTGGCTCATTATAGGCAGCTCAGGTCACATGGTCACCTGGTATACCATGGCCAGGCATCCAATTTCACCAGATACCTGGAGGGCACCAGGAGCCATTTCTCAAAAAGAATAACTATTTGCTGAAGGAGATCATAACTTCCCTCCAAAATCCAACTCCTGAGTTATAAAGACCAAAGGCAGAAGTACTTACTCTGCAGCCTGGGCCAGTAGGAGAAGTTTCTCTCCTTGTATGGCTTCCCTAAAGTTGGCAGCTTTCAATAAAACTAGTTACAGGTCAAAATAATGTGCCTAACTATGGTATATATTGGGTTCCTAGTTGCACAAACAATTAAGTGTTTGACTACTGGCTGAAAGGTTGGCACTTTGAACCCACCCAGAGGTGCCTCAGAAGACAGGCCTGGTGATGTGCTTCAAAAGGTCACAGCCTTGAAAATCCTATGGAACAGTTCTACTCTGCAACTAACTCAATGGCAACTAACAACAATGACAATTGTATATGTTACCTCTCAAATCTAAAAAAAGTCCACAAAGTATTGTACTTTTCTTAGTGGTAAGGGGTATGACGTATAGCAACTCGTCTTTCATTTCATAGGGAATATCTCAACACACCGCAGGTCCCTAGATAGTTCAGTAAATAGATAGGTTCCTGTATTCGTGCAATTTATCACTTGCCCTTTGGCACTCATAGGTCTTACCAAGTCATCTAGAGTATCTGCTACTTCGTGCTCTGAAAGTCTGTCGGGATGATGTCATCAATGTCTTGGTAGATTGGACTGATATCCAGATATCCAGATTAACGGGACCAGTTGACACCAGAGGACTCCCTGAGACTATCACTCTAAGGTACTCTTTAAACCGTGAACCAAAACTAACTCCTGAGATCACTTTTTAGTGAAATAACCAAGTGGCACACAAAATAAAGGATAGCACTGGGGTACCCATAAGCACAGTGTTCTACTCAAAAACTATCCATATGAGACCAAAAGGTCAACATTTAGTCTAAAGAAAGATGACAAGATAAGGGGTCAGGGAAATTAAACTACTGGAAGTGGAACAACCAGAACACAGTGAAAGAGAATGTTGACACACCATGAAAAATGTAACTAATCTCACTGAACAATTTGTATAAAAAAAGAAATTGTCAAATGGGAACCTTATTTACTGGGTAAACTTTCATCAGAAGTACAATAAAATAGCTGTTGTTGTTAGGTGCCATCGATTCAGTTCCAACTCCTAGCGACCCTATGCACAACAGAACAAAACACTTCCCAGTCCTCCACCATCCTTACAATCGTTGTTATGCTTCAGCCCATTGTGGCAGCCACCGTGCCAATCCATCTCATTAAGGGTCTTCCTCTTTTCCACTGACCCTGTACTTTACCAAGCATGATGTCCTTCTGCAGGACTGATCCCTCCTGACATGTCCAAAGTACATAAGACACGGTCTTGCCATCCTTGCTTCTACTGAGCATCCTGGTTGTACTTCTTCCATGACAGATTTGTTCATTCTTTTGGCAGTCTATGGTATGTTCAATATTCTTCACCAACACCACAACTCAGAGGTGTCAATTCTTCTTCGGACTTCCTTATTTATTGTTCAGCTTTCACATGCATATGATGTGATTGAAAATACCATAGCTTGGGACAGGCATACCTTAGTCTTCAAGGTGACATCCTTGCTTTTCAACACGTTAAGGAGGTCCTTTACAGCAGATTTACCCAATGCAATGCATCTTTTGATTTCTTAACTGCTGCTTCCATGGGTGTTGACTGTGGATCCAAGTAAAATGAAATCCTTGACAACTTCAAACTTTTCTCGGTTTATCATGATGCTGTTTATTGGTCCAGTTGTGAGGATTTTGTTTTCTTTATGTTCAGGTATAATCCATATTGAAGGCTGTGGTCTTTGATCTTCATCAATTAGTGCTTCATGTCCTCTTCACTTTCAGCAAGCAAGGTTGTGTCATCTGCATAACGCAGGTTGTTAATGAGTCTTCCTCCAATCCTGACGCCCATTCTTCTTCATATAGTCCAGCTTCTTGGATTATTTGCTCAGCATACAGATTGAATAGGTATGGTGAAAGGATACAACCCTGACGCACACCTTTCCTGACTTTAAACCACTCAGTATCCCCTTGCTCTGTCTGAACAACTGCCTCTTGATCTATGTACAGGTTCCTCATGAGCACAATTAAGTGTTCTGGAATTCCCATTCTTTGCAATGTTATCTATAATTTGTTATGATCCATAATCAAATGCCTTTGCATAGTCAATAAAACACAGGTAAGCATCTTCCTGGTATTCTCTGCTTTCAGCCAGGATCCATCTGACATCAGCAGTGATATTCCTGGTTCCATGTCCTCTTCTGAATCAGCCTGAATTTCTGGCAGTTTCCTGTCAATATACTGCTGCAGCCACTTTTGAATGATCTTCAGCAAAATTTTACTTGCGTGTTGCTGTGATGCTGGAAGCTATGCCACTGGTATTCAGATACCAGCAGGGTCACCCATGGAGGACAGGTTTCAGCTAAGCTTACAGACTAAGACAGACTAGGAAGAAGGACCTAGCAGTCTACTTCTGAAAAGAATTAGACAGTGAAAACCTTATGAATAGCAGCAGAACATAGTCTGATATAGTGCTGGAAGATGTGTCCCCCAGTTTGGAAGACACTCAGAAGACAACTGGGGAAGAGCTGCAACCTCAAAGTAGAGCCGACCTTAATGAAACGGATCGAGTAAAGCTTTCAGGATCTTCATTTGCTGATGTGGCACAACTCAAAACGAGAAGAAACAGCTGCAAACATCCATTAATAATCAGAAACTGGAAATCATCAAAAATGAAATGGAATGCATAAACATCGATATCCTCGGAATTAGTGAGCTCAAATGGACTGGTATTGACCATTTTGAATCAGACAGTCATATAGTCTACTATGCCGGGAATGACAACTTGAAGAGGAATGATGTTGCATTCATTGTCAAAAAGAACATTTCAAGATCTATCCTGAAGTACAACGCTGTCAGTGATAGGATAATATCCATACGCCAACAAGGACGACCAGCTAATACGACTATTATTCAAATTTACACACCAACCACTAAGGCCAAAGATGAAGAAATGGCAGATTTTTACCAACTTCTGCAGTCTGAAATTGATCGAACATGCAATCAGGATGCATTGATAATTACTGGTGATTGCAATGCAAAAGTTGGAAAAGAAGAAGGATCGCTGGTTGGAAAGTATGGCCTTGGTGATAGAAACAATGCCAGAGATTGAATGATAGAGTTTTGCAAGACAAACAACTTCTTCATTGCAAATACCTTTTTTCACTAACATAAACAGAGTCTATACACATGGATCTCACCAGATGGAAGACACAGGAGTCAAATCGACTACATCTGTGGAAAGAGATGATGGAAAAGATCAATATCATGAGCTAGAACAAGGCCAGGGGCCAACTGTGGAACAGACCATCAACTGCTCATACACAAGTTCAAGCTGAAACTGAAGAAAATCAGAGCAAGTCCACGAGAGCCAAAGTACAACCTTGCATATACTCCATCTGAATTTAGAGACCCTCTCGAGAACAGCTTTGACGTGTTGCACACTAATGACCAAAGACCAGAAGAGTTGTGGAACGACATCATACATGAAGAAAGCAAGAGGTCACTGAAAAGACAGGAAAGAAAGAAAAGACCAAGATGGATGGCAGAGGAGACTCTGAAACTTGCTCTCAAATGTCGAGCAGCTAAAGCAAAAGGAAGAAATGATGAAGTAAAAGAATTGAACAGAAGATTTCAAAGGGTGGCTCGAGAAGACAAAGTAAAGTATTATAATGACATGTGCAAAGAGCTGGAGATAGAAAACCAAAAGGGAAAAACACACTTGGTGTTTCTCAAGCTGAAAGAACTGAAGAAAAAATTCAAGCCTCAAGTTGCAATAGTGAAAGGTTCTATGGGGAAAATATTAAACAATGCAGGAAGCATCAAAAGAAGATGGAAGGAATACACAGAGTCATTATACCAAGAAGAATTGGTCGACATTCAACCATTTCAAGAGGCAGCAGATGATCAGGAACCGATGGTACTAAAGGAAGAAGTCCAAGCTGCACTGAAGCTATTGGCAAAACACAAGGCTCTGGGAACTGAGAGAATACCAACTGAAATGTTTCAACAATTGGATGCAGAGCTGGAAGTGCTGGCCAACTGACTGAAAGAAATCCATATTTATGCCTATTCCCAAGAAAGGTGAGCCAACCAAATGTGGAAAAGATAACATAGTATTTTTTTTTAAATAGTCCTTGCTCTGTGGGTTAAGAAGCCAATGTCAGAACTCTGTCCCTGTTGAGGATACCAGTAACAACTCTACATAAAACCACCATACGGTTTCAGGGTACCACTGGGGCTGCTATAAAACAGACTACACTCAAAGCTTTTCTACTTTTAATTTTTTACCATGTGCATGTATTATATATACAAATTTTTTTCCTAACAAAATAAAATGTAAATACCACTAAAAAAAAAAATCCCGTTTTTAACAATTAAATTCTTAATTATTAAAAATGTTTAAATGGAGGCAGAGCCAAGATGACAGAATAGCCAGATGCTTCCGGCGATCTCTCTTACAATAAAGACCCGAAAAATCAAGTGAAACGATTATATTTATGACAAGCTACGAGCCCTGAACATCAAAGGCAAAGTTAGAAAATGGGCTGAGCCGCAGGAGGAGGGAGAGTCAGTTCAGAAGCGGAGACGAGTTACCAGACCTGAATCGCTGGGATCCCTCAAGCTCCATTCCCGGGACCGGCAGCGGCGGGCTGGTAGTAGCATTCAGCTGCAGCTTCCTCAGGGAGAAGCAGCCAGCCGCACAGCCTACTCACACCTCCAGAACCAGAGAAAAACAATGCTCTCAGCGAAAGCTAAGCAATTTCGTATATTTTACCGCACCCCCCACCCCCAAGCTGGCTTCAGTGGCGTTGATTTCCCTGGGTCTGAGGCAGGCCCATGTGAGCACCCTGACCATGCTCCCAGACTTGGAGAAGAAATAAATTCACAACAGGGGGAAAAGATAATTTGCCAGCTCCACTAACCTGCAGAGCTCAGGGCAGAAGTGGCTCCTGTACAGGCATAAACAGTCCATGGCCTTTGAATATGTTTCCCCCCTGCATGAACCTGTGTGGGCCTATTTCAGGAGAATAGGCCCTTGCTGGCAGACTGCAACTGTTTACGCTATGCAGTGAAGAGTTGGGTGTTGGATATTTGACACTGCTTTGCCTGTTAAACAGGGTCCTCACCTACTCACATCAGGGGCCTAAGGACTGGTGGCTCCACTCAGGTCGCCCAGCCACCCAAGGATCCAAGGATAACTGGTACCTCCCAGTCCTTACAACCAAAATCACTGGGTGCCCATGGTCCATCTGCAGAACCCACGTACCTGTATGCTCTAGGGAACAAGGACGCACATTCCTTAGAGACATTCAGGGGATGGTTCTCAGCCCCCTGCCTTATGTGGAGCATGACCCCCCCGCTGCAACCAGATACCAGTACCTACTCCAAACACCCCTGTCCCTCTAAGACTATAGAACAGACCCTATACCACACACTTGATGACCAGCTACCTGGACACCTGAGCTGAATCCAAACAAGAAAAGTGAATGGCCCCATAAGCTCATATACCTGATAACAGCTCTAGCCATCTGGTGACAAGATGTCAGAGCTCCAAAGGCAAAAATAATCCACCTAGCTTACTCAAGCAACCCATTTGGGTATATCAAAACAAAACAAAGTGAGAAACTAGGATACAATAAGCAAACATAAAATAAACTAATGCAATAACTTATAGGTGGCTCAGAGAACGTCAGTATCAAAGCACATAAAGAAACAGACATGATTGCTTCAACAAGCTCTGAAAGCAGATAATCAAAAGATCTTCTGAATGAAGGTGCTTTCCTGGAATTACTAGATCCAGAATTCAAAAGATTAATATACAGAACCCTTTAAGATTTTTTTTTTTAAGACAGGAAGAAGAGATCAGGCAATATGCAGAACAAGCCAAGAAACACACAGATAAAACAGCTGAAGAAATTAAAAAGATTATTCAAGAACATAATGAAAAATTTAATAAGCTGAAAGAATCCACAGAGAGACACCAATCACAAATTCAGAAGATAGACAATAAAATTGCAGAATTAGACAACTTGGTAGAAAGTCAGAGGAGCAGAATCGAGCAAGTGGAAGGCAGAATTGATGACCCTGAAGATAAAGCACTTGGCACCAATATATTTGAAGAAAAATCAGATAAAAGATTTTTTAAAACGAAGAAACCTTAAGAATCATGTGAGACTCTATCAAGAGAAATAACCTACAAGTGATTGGAGTGCCAGAACAGAGAGGGATAACAGAAAATACAGAGAATTGTTGAAGATTTGTTGGCAGAAAACTTCCCTGATATCATGAAAGATAAGAAGATATCAGTCCAAGATGCTCATCGAACTCCACATAAGACAGATTTTAAAAGAAAGTCACCAAGACATATTATAATCAAAGTTGCCAAAACCAAAGATAAAGAGGGAATTTTAAGAGCAGCTAGGGATAAATGAAAAGTCACCTACAAAGGAGAGTCAATAAGAATAAGCTCAGATTACTCAGCAGAAACCATGCAGGCAAGAAGGCAATGGGATGACTTATATAAAGCATTGAAGGAAAAAAATTGCCAGCCAAGAATCATGTAGCCAGCAAAACTGTCTCTCAAATATAAAGGTGAAATTAGGATATTTCCAGATAAACAGAAGTTCAGGGAATTCATAAAAACCAAACCAAAACTACAAGAAATATTAAAGGGAGTTCTTTGGTTAGAAAATCAATACTATCAGGCATCAAGCCAAGACTAGAACACTGGACTAGACTAGAACCCAGACAGGGAAATCACAAAAATAAATCAAGATTAAAAAAAAAACCACTCAAAACAAGGAAACAGTGATGTCATTACATAAGAGAAGACAACATTAGAACAATAAAGAGGGACTAAGAAATGCAGTCACAGATCTTTCATATGGAGAAAAAGACAAGGTGATATAAAGAAATAAAAGTTAGGTTTAAACTTAGAAAAACAGAGGTAAATATCAAGGTAACCACAAAGGAGTCTATCCTACTCATCAAAATAAAATACAAGAAAAAAAATAGAGACTCAGCAGAAACAAAATCAACAACAACGAAGAAGAGGAAAAGACAATATATAAAGATAAATAGAAAAAATTAACTGGGAAAAAGAAACTGTCAACAACACACAAAAAAAGACATCAAAATGACAGCACTAAACTCATACCTATCCATAATTACGCTGAATATTAATGGACTAAATGCACCAATAAAGAGACAGCGAGTGGCTGAATGGATAAAAAAAACATGATCCATCTATATGCTGCCTACAAGAGACACAACTTAGAGACAAAAAGAAACTAAAACTCAAAGGACGGAAAAAAAATATCAAGCAAACAACAATCAAAAAAGAGTAGGAGTGGCAATATTGATTTCTGACAAAATAGACTTTAAAGTTAAATCCACCGCAAAGGATAAGGAAGGACATTATACAATGATTAAATGGACAATATACCAGGAGAATATAACCATTAAATATTTATGCACCCAATGACGGGGCTCCAAGATACATAAAACAAACTCTATCAGCATTAAAAAGTGAGATAGACAGCTCCACAATTATAGTAGGTGGCTTCAACACACCACTTCTGGTGAAGGACAGGACATCCAGAAAGAAGCTCAATAAAGACACGGAAGATCTAAACGCCACAATCAACTGACTCGACCTTATAGGCATATACAGAACACTCCACCCAACAGCAGCCAAGTATGCTTTCTTTTCTAGTGTACATGGAACAGTCTTTGGAATACACCACATATTAGGTCATAAAGCAAGCCTTAGCAGAATCCAAAACCTCGAAATATTACAAAGCATCTTCTCTGACCATAAGGCCATAAAAGTAGAAATCAGTAACAGAAAAAGCAGGGAAAGAAATCAAACACTTGGAAACTGAACAATACCCTGCTCAAAAATACTGGGTTATAGAAGACATTAAGGATGGAATAAAGAAATCCATAGAATCCAGTGAGAAGGAAAACACTTCCTATCAGAACTTTTGGGACACAGCGAAAGCAGTGCTCAGAGATCAATTTATATCAATAAATGCACACATGCAAAAAGAAGAAAGGGCCAAAATCAAAGAATTATACCTACAACTTGAACAAATAGAAAGAGAGCAACAAAAGAAACCTTCAGAACTTGAAAAAGGAAATACTAAAAATCAGAGCACAACTAAATGAAATAGAAAACAGAAAAAACAATCGAAGAGTTAAAAAGGCCAAAAGCTGGTTCTTTAAAAAAAAAAAACAAAACTGATAAACCATTGGCCCAAATGACAAAAGAAAAAAAGGAGAGGAAGCAAATAACCCAAATAAGAAATGAAAAAAAAAAAATAAACGAGATGGGCAATATTACAACAGACCCAACTGAAATTTAAAAAATCATATCAGATTACTGTGAAAAATTGTACTCTAAACAAATTTGAAAACCTGGAAGAAATGGATGAATTACTAGAAACACACTACCTACCTAAATTAACACAAACAGAGGTAGCACAACTAAATAGACCCATAACAAGAGATTGAAGAGGTAATCAAAAAACTCCCAACAAAAAAAAAGCCCTCGCCTGGATGGTTTCAATGCAGAGTTCTATCAAACTTTCAGAGAAGAATTAACACCACTACTACTAAATTTTTTTTTTTTTCTACTAAAAGACATGGAACCAGGGATATCATTGCTGATGTCAGATGGATCCTGGCTGAAAGCAGAGAATACCAGAAGGTTGTTTACCTGAGTTTTATTTACTATGCAAAGGCATCCGACTGTGTGTATCATAACAAATTACGCATAACATTGCGAAGAATGGGAATTCCAGAACACTTAATTGTGCTCATGAGGAACCTTTATATAGATCAAGACGCAGTTGTTCGGCCAGAACGAGAGGATACTGATTGGTTTAAAATCAGGAAAGGTGTGTGCCAGGGTTGTATTCTTTCACCATACCTATTCAATCTGTATGCTGACCAAATAATCCGAGAAGCTGGACTATATGAAGAAGAATGGAGCATCAGGATTGGAGGAAGACTCATTAACAACCTACATTATGCAGATGGCACAACCTTGCTTGCTGAAAGTGAAGACGACTTGAAGCACTTACTGATGAAGATCAAAGATCACAGCCTTCAGTATTAATTGCACCTCAACATAAAGAAAACAAAAATCCTCACAACTGGACCAATGAGCAACATCATGATAAAAGCATAAAAGATTGAAGTAGTCAAGGATTTCATTTTACTTGGATCCACAATCAACGGCCGTGGAAGCAGCGGTCAAGACATCAAACGACGCATTGCATTGAGTAAATCGGCTACAAATAACCTCTTTAAAGTGTTGAAGAGCAAAGATGTCACCTTGAAGACTAAGGTGCACCTGACCCAAGCCATGGTATTTTCAATCACATCATATGCATGTGAAAGCTGGACAATGAATAAGGAAGACCGAAGAAGAATTGATGCCTTTGAATTGTGGTGTTGGCGAAGAATATTGAATATACCATGGACTGCCAGAAGAACGAATAAATCTGTCTTGGAAGAAGTACAACCAGAATGCTCCTTAGAAGCAAAGATGGTGAGACTGCGTCTACATACTTTGGACAAGTTGTCAGGAGGGATCAGTCTCTGGAAAAAGACATCATGCTTGGCAAAGTACAGGGTCAGCGGAAAACAGGAAGACTCTGAACGAGGTGGATTGACACAGTGGCTGCAACAATGGGGTCAAGCATAACGACGATTGTAAGGATAGCACAGGACTGGGCAGTGTTTTGTTCTGTTGTGCATAGAGAGTTGCTATGAGTCGGAACCAAGTCGACAGCACCTAACAACAACAACACTACTAAAGGTATTTTGGAACATAGAAAAGGACAAAATACTCCAAAACTCATTCTATGAAGCCAGCATATCCCTGATACCAAAACCAGGTAAAGACACCACAAAAAAAAAAAAAGAGAAAAATACAGACCTATATCCCTTATGAACTTAGATGCAAAAACCCTGAACAAATCCTAGTCAACAACATAGCAAAAAAATAATGCACCATGACCAAGTGGGATTCATATCAGGTATGCAGGGATGGTTCAACATTAGAAAAACAATTAATCTAATCCATCATACAAATAAAAGAAAAGAACCACATGGTTTTATCAATCGATGCAGCAAAGGCATTGACAAAGCTCAACACCCACTCCGGAAAGCAAAAGAGACCTACATAAGTGGAAATACATACCTTGCTCATGGATAGGAAGACTTAACATTGTAAAAATGTCTATTCTACCAAAAGCCATCTATAGAAATAATGGAATTCCGATCCAAATTCCAAGAACATGTTTTAATGTGATGGAGAAACAAATCACTAACTTCATATGGAAGGGAAAGAGGCCCTGGATAAGCAAAGCATTACTGAAAAAGGAGAACAAAGTGGCAGGCCTCACTGTACCTGATTTTAGAACCTATTATACTGCCACAGTAGTCAAAATAGCCTGGTACTGGTACAACAACAGATGCATAGACCAATGGAACAGAATTGAGAATCCAGACATAAATCTATCCACATATGAGCAGCTGATATTTGACAAAGGCCCGGAGTTAGTTAAATGGGAAAAGACAGTCTTTTTAACAAACAGTGCTGGCATAACTGGATATCCATTAGCAAAAAAATTAAACAAGACCCATACCTCACACCATGTACAAAAACTAACTCAAAATGGATCAAAGACCTAAACATAAAATCTAAAACAATAAAGATGATGGAAAAAAAAATATGAACAATGGTAGGAGCCCTAATACATGGCATAAACAGTATACAAAACATTACTAACATTGCAGAAGAAAAACTAGATACTTGAGCATTCCTAAAAATCAAGCACGTATGCTCATCCAAAGACTTCACCAAAAGAGTAAAAAGATTACCTACAGACTGGGAAAAGTTTTTAGCTGTGATGTTTCTGATCAGCTCCTGATCTCTAAAATCTACATGGTATTACAAAAACTCAACTATAAAAAGACAACCCAATTAAAAAATGGGCAAAAGATATGAACAGACACTTCACTAAAGAAGACATTCAAGTAGCTAATAGATACATGAGAAAATGCTCACGATCATTAGCCATTAGAGAAATGCAAATCAAAACTACAATGAGATTCCATCTCCAATAAGGCTGGCATTAATCCAAAAAACACAAAATAATAAATGTTGGAGAGGTTGTGGAGAGACTGGAACACTTATATACTGCTGGTGGGAATGTAAAATGGTACAACCACTTTGGAAATCAATTTGGCGCTTCCTTAAAAAACTTGAAATAAAACTACCATATGATCCAGCAATCCCACTCCTCGGAATATACCCTAGAGAAATAAGAGCCTTCACAAAAACAGATATATGCACACCCATGTTTATTGCAGCTCTGTTTACAATAGCAAAAAGCTGGAAGCAACCAATGTGTCCATCAACGGATGAATGGTTAAATAAATTGTGGTATATTCACACAATGGAATACTACGCATCGATAAAGAACAGTGACGAATCTGTGAAACATTTCATAACATGGAGGAACCTGGAAGGCATTATGCTGAGCGAAATTAGTCAGAGGCAAAAGGACAAATATTGTATAAGACCACTATTATAAGATTTTGAGAAATAGTATAAACTGAGAAGAACACATACGTTTGTGGTTACGAGGTGGGGAGGGAGGGAGGGTGGGAGAGGGTTTTTTACTGATTAATTAGTAGATAAGAACTGCTTTAGGTGAAGGGAAGGACAATACTCAATACATGGGAGGTCAGCTCAACAGGACTGGACTGGACCAAAAGCAAAGAAGTTTCCGGGATAAACTGAATACTTCAAAGGTCAGCGGAGCAAGGGCGGGGGTTTGGGGACTATGGCTTAAGGGGACTTCTAAGTCAATTGGCAAAATAATTCTATTATGAAAACATTCTGCATCCCACTTTGAAATGTGACGTCTGGAGTCTTAAATGCTAACAAGAGGCCATCTAAGATGCATCAATTGGTCTCAACCCACCTGGAGCAAAGGAGAATGAAGAACACCAAGGGCACATGATAACTAAGAGCCCAAGAGACAGAAAGGGCCACATGAACTAGAGACTTACATCATCCTGAGACCAGAAGAACTAGATGGTGCCCAGCTACAACCGATGACTGCCCTGGCAGGGAGCACAACAGAGAACCCCTGAGGGAGCAGGAGATCAGTGGATGCAGACCCCAAATTCTCACAAAAAGACCATACTTAATGGTCTGACTGAGACTAGAGGAATCCCGGCTGTCATGGTCCCCAAACCTTCTGTTGGCCCAGGACAGGAACCATTCCCGAAGACAACTCATCAGACATGAAAGGGACTGGACAGTGGGTAGGAGAGAGATGCTGATGAAGAGTGAGCTAATGATATCAGGTGGACACTTGAGACTGTGTTGGTATCTCCTGTCTGGAGGGGGGATGGGAGGATAGAGAGAGTTGGAAGCTGGCAAAATTGTCACGAAAGGAGAGACTGGAAGGGGTTGACTCATTAGGGGGAGAGCAAGTGGGAGAATGGAGTAAGGTGTATATAAACTTATATGTGACAGTCTGACTTGATTTGTAAACGTTCACTTGAAGCTCAATAAAAGTTAATAAAAAAAAAAAAAACTTGAAATAAAACTACCATATGATCCAGCAATCCCACTCCTTGGCATATGCCCTAGAGAAATAAGAGCCTTCACACGAACAGATATATGTACACCCATGTTCACTGCAGCACTGTTTACAATAGCAAAAAGATGGAAGCAACCAAGGTGCCTATCAACGGATGAATGAGTAAATAAATTATGGTATATTCATGCAATGGAAGATCACACATCAGTAAAGAACAATGATGAATCCGTGAAACATTTCATGACATGGAGGATCTGGAAGGCATTATGCTGAATGAAATTAGTCAGCTGCAAAAGGACAAATACTGTATAAGACCACTATTATAAGAACTTGAGAAATAGTTTAAACAGAAAAGAAAATATTCTTTGATGGTTACAAGAGTGGAGAGGGAGGAAAGGAGGGAAAGGGGTTTTCACTAATTAGTAGATAAGAACTATTTTAGGTAAAGGGAAAGACAACACAATACAGGAGAGGTCAGCACAACTGGACTAAACCAAAAGCAAAGAAGTTTCATGAATAAACTGAATGCTTCGAAGGCCAGCGTAGAAGGGGCAGGGGCTTGGGGACCATGGTTTCAGGAGACATCTAAGTCAATTGGCATAAGAAAATCTATTAAGAAAACATTCTGCATCCCACTTTGCAGAGTGGCATCTGGGCTCTTAAATGCTAGCAAGCAGCCATCTAAGATGCATCAATTGGTCTCAACCCACCTGGAGCAAAGGAGAATGAAGAACACCAAAGACATAAGGTAATTATAAGCCTAAGAGGCAGATCGGGCCACATAAAGCAGAGACTACATTAGCCTGAGACCAGAAGAACAAGATGATACCCGGCTACAACTAACGGCTGTCCTGACAGGAAACACAACAGAGAACCCCTGAGGGAGCAAGAGATCAGTGGATGCAGACTCCAAATTCACATAAAAAGACCAGACTTAAAGGTCAGACTGAGACTAGAAGGACCCCAGAGAGGTCATGGTCCCCAGACCTTCTGTTAGCCCAAGACTGGAACCATTCCCAAAGCCAACTCTTCAGACAGGGATTGGACTGGACTATGGGATAGACAATAAAACTGGTGAAGAATGAACTTTTTGGATCAAGTAGACACATGAGACTATGTTGCCATCTCCTGTCTGAAGGGGAGAGGAAAGAGTAGAGGGGGTCAGAAGCTGGCCGAATGGACATGAAAAGAGAGAGTGGAGGGAAGCAGTGTGCTGTCTCATTACAGGGAGAGCAATAAGGAGTATATAGCAAGGTTTTGTATGAGAATCCAATTTGATTTGTAAACTTTCACTTAAAGCACAATAAAAATTAAAAAAAAAAAAGTTTAAATGTTCTTTTGTGTGCTACTCAAAATCCTCTCCTGCACATACCACTGACCCAGGACATGCCCCAGTCACCTCACTTTTATCACACTGGTTTTAAGTGTGTATCTAAGTGCCCACCTTCCCCAACAGTTTAGGGTGCGGGAGCTGAGTGTGAAGTCACACTGTCCCGAGCACCGGACACTGAGCTCCCAGTGGCCTATATGTTTAAAATAAAGACGTAGAAGATCCCTTCCTCCCTTTCAGCTCAGGCCATCCTGGAGTGCATGGGTTTTAGCTGAATGATGTTGAACAACCATTTCGCCTTTCATAGCCTCAATCTTCTCCGCGGTAAAATGGGAATGATCATGCCTGCGTCACTGTATTGTTGGGGGTAGTCAGATGATGGGTGTCAAAGTACCTAGAACTACACAAATGAATTAATTCACTCACCCATTTAACAGGCAATTATTAAGTGCGGTTTTTTAAGCCTGTGCAAGGAGCCCTGGTGGCGCAGTGGTTAAGCGCTCTGCTGCTAACCAAAAAGTTGTTGGTTCGAACCCACCAGCCGCTCAGCGGGAGAAAAATGTGGCAAGGTGCTCCTATGAAGATTACATTACAGCCTAGGAAGCCGCATGGGGCAGTTCAACGCTGTCCTGTAGGGTCGCTATGAGTCCGAATCGACTGGACGGTAACGGATTTGGTTTCTTTTAACCTACAGGACAGTTACTACAACTTTATACCCGCTCCTCTGGCAGGTCTCATCCCTCGGATCCCGGGGAGGAGGAGGCGCCTCCCCACGAGGCTCATTCTCCCACGAACTACGGGTGGTGACCTTATGCAAGATGGCGCAGGCAGCCTCAGGGGCTAATGCGGCGGCGCCGACTCCGCATGCCCTCTGACCTGCTGGCAGCGGACGGAGACGAGCCGGGCGCCGCCATATTGGCTGTTGTCCTGTGAGGGGAGAGGCGGTGGCGGCGGCGGTGGCGGCGGCGGGAGTGGAGCGAGGTAGCAGCGTTAGGAGCAGCATGACTCGGAGGCGGAGTAGGCCCAGCGGCGGCGCGGGCCGGCGCGAGCGGGCGCGAGTGCCGGGGCCTCAGAAGCCCCAGGCGCCCGAACCCCCGCCGCCGCCGAGCCTGGACGCGGGAGTGGGTGCCGGGCCCCCGGAGGTGCCGGCGCCTGCGGAGCCCGACCGCGACGACCCCAGGCAGGAAGATGAGCCCAAGCTGGTGCCTGGCCCGCAGGTAGGAGCGAGCGAAGCGGCTCCGGCTACTCGGGCGCTTTCGCATCCCCGGAGCGGAGTCGGTGCCAGGGCGGAGTTGGGATGGACCATTCTCCCCGGGCTGGGGCTGGAGCCTACCCCCAGGTCCGCAGCTGAGGCTTTCTTCTCCAAGGCGGGAGTGCAGGCTGGACCCAACTCCATGCCGAGGCATGGTCCATCTTCCTAAGACCAGACTGAAGCTGCCAGCCGCAACCGCCCTGCCGCCTCCGGGCTGGAGTAGAGGCTAACCGTTCTGCTCATACACCCACATTGGGGCTGGCTCTGATCCTGGGGCTACGATTCAGCCCTCTGCCCACCTTCCCCTGGGCCCACCTGCTCCCCCACCCACAGGTCTTGGGAGGGGCATCTGTGGGCGAAGGGTCCTGGAAGGCCGGCTGCAGCCTATTCCTGTCCCCCAGGGAGCAGCTCCACCCCTTCCCCTGCACTGCCTGCAGCCCCTGCCCCCTCAGCAGCTGTGCCCCCAGCATGTCTCCTGGGACCTCCCTCCTCTCCCTGCCCAGCTGAACAGCTGGAGCAGACAGACAGCTTGGCTGCCAGGAAGACTATTTGGTGGGGCTCCCGCACTGAGGTGGAAACCCAGCAAAATCTCTCCTTCCTCCTCTCGGTACCCTGGCCCACCCCGACCCTCAGGTCCCTGGGCTTGGCGAATCCTGCTGAGAGTGAGCAGTAGGAGTATTCCCCAAAGCTTCCAGCTTGCTACCTGGAAGGTTACTTTCTTTTGAGCGAAGGAAATAATGGGGGGCACCCTGTCAGTGTTCACTGAGAGGCCGGGGAGGCACGGGCCACAGTTGCTCTGGGAGGGTTGTGGCACCCTGGGATGGGTGGCTCGCCCTAAGCTTGCTCTGACAAAAGAGTTTTGAGTTGGTCTTTTGGCTGAGCCTGCCAAGGAAGGCAGGTTCCTGCAGGAGACTTGGAGGGTCGGATGCAGCGCCGGATGAGGATGAGGCGTGGCGGAAGATGCGTTTGGCTCTGCAGACACTGCATCGGGCAGCAGGGGACTCTGGGAGGCTGGTGCAGCCAGAAGGCATGGCTCTTGACAGCTTTCTAGTAGAATCTCTGGAGTTGTGCATGTGAGTGGGGATGTCATTTGGGGTACCATTCCCAGAAAGCCTTCCCTGACCTCCCCAGTTGCATCAGGTGCCCCTTCTATGCCCATGGCCCTCTGTACTTCCCTCTGGTAGCATCCCCAATTCTGTGATGAAATGTTCTGTTGATGTGTCTGTCCCCCACTCTGGACTGTGAACTCCACAGGGGCAAGGACTATGTCATCTAGCTCTGATCCTCCATGCCTAGCTGACACAGGGTAGAAAATAACTAGATGAATGAGAGGGAAAATGAGTCAGTTGAGAATCTGTGCTTACTGTAACCAGTTTTGATGCTGGTCTCCTTTGTGTCTCAAATCACAATAAGAAGGGTTTTAATTAATGAATATGTCATACTTACTGAGTGTCAGAATCAACATCTTCATGCCCACCCCCACCTCCTGCCCTGGGCTGAGTCTGGTGTAAAGGATACTCTAACCTCCCCCAGGTTGGACCCCACCCCCACTAGGTCTGGGGTGGGACCTTGAGACTGCTTCCCTCTCTAGCCTTCTCTTTCCGTACTCGTCTGTGTCTCCCCCTTTTCCCCCAGTCCTGTTATCCAGAGGGAGGAGTAGGGGAAGGGAGAGCCAGGGAGTTGTTGTCTTCTCCTTCCTATTCACCCATTCAGACCATACAATACTTTCAGGGTCCCTCCTACTTCTGGTTCCAGTTAGCCAACCTATAGTGTTCATTGTATAGAGGAGCCAAAAAACTTGACTTAACTATTCAGCTTTCATTTAGGATACGACTTTCCCGAGAACTATAACCTTTATTAACTTGTCTGACATCTAGGTTCCTACCATGTTCTGTCTACTCCACTGCTTTACCTGCCCATTCATTCATTTATTCATGCCAGGCACTTTACATATCTTCTAATCTCATCGCCTCATCATTTAGCACCATTGTAATGAACTAATTATTGGTGCGATTGTTGTCTTTGCTACATAAACTCTGAGAATGCAGGAACCATGTCAGTCACCATTGTACCCCTATACCTGGTGATTAACAAATGCTAATGAATGAGCTGAAGGATATAAATATTACTACCCCATTTTACAGATGAAGAAACAGAAACTCAGACTAAATATTTACCCAGAATGACTCCCGCCATAAGTCTTAGACCAAAAAAAAAAAGACACTCTTGTGTACTTTGGGGACTTTAACAAGGCATTTTTAACTGACAAGCTCTGAATTCTCCTTCCTGATTGTGCCCCACTTTATTGCTGAGGGGGCTGGATGCCAGAAACAGGCTTTCGTGCCCTGGTGAAAAGCACCCACTGAAGGGGTTGGGGTCAGTCACTGCCCTACCCACTGGCATCCTTTGGTGAGCATCTTCTGGCTTCCACCACCACTTGGAACCCTGTCTTATGTACGTAGTGTAAGAAAGTAAGGTGAGAGTCAGTGCCATATACCAAACTTAACCCACAGGTAGCAAATAGGACCAGTTCCAGTGCACAGACATGTTTAATGTGTTACCTCACACATCGTTTGGTTTAATTTGAGCCACAGTTTAAAAAATCAAAAGATTTCTCACAGATCTGGATTTGTACGATCTCAAAACTGATGATCTAGTGATGCTGGGCCACGTTTGCCCCTCCCCCCCACTCCCCACCGTAGTAGTCTACAGTCTGTGCGCAGCATCTGCCCCTTTTAAATAACATGTGCTCCCTAGGCCACTCCTCTTCCGTCCAGTCCACTTCCCTCATTTGCATAACCAGTACACATTTAACAGGAGCCTTGGTGGCACAGTGGTTAAGCACTTGGCTGCTATCCAAAAGGTCGGCAGTACAAATGCACTAGCCACTCTGAGAGGGAAATATCTGGCAGTCTGCTTCCATAAGGATTTACAGCCTTTGAAACCCTATTGGGGCAGTTCTACTCTGTCCAGTAGGGTCACTATGAGTCACAATTGACTCCGTGGCAATGGGTTTGGTTTAGTTTTTTGGTACACATTTAAGCGCAGGACCCCGAGCTAACTGGGACCCCAAAAGTCCTCATTTTCAATTGTTCAGGCCACTAAACCACATTGATCTGTTTACTAAGAACCCAGACCCCTCCCCCCCTTTACTTCACAAGGAAACAATTACTGCCTTATTAGCAAAAAAAAAAAAAAATTTTTTTTAAGCAGTTGAAGGAAGCAGTGGGGAATAGTGTTTGGTGGTTCCAAACTTGGGTTGAACTCCCCACCTTAGCCTCCTTCTAGCTTATAATTTTGGGCAAGTTTTTTGTTCCTCTGAGCCTCGTGGGCAACTACACGAGAGGATGTGAAGCTTCCCACATGGCACCTTGTACGAAGAGGCTTCTCAAGCACTAGCGGGAGTGGGAGGTGGCATGCGGCAGAAGCTGTGCCCAGGTAGCCAGCGAAAGCCTGAGTGTTCTCACCTGCTCACTCACTGGTTGTCATTAAGTGTCTCTTGGGCCCTTCAGCTTTGTAATCCAGGTACACACTCAGTAAAGGCCCCCAGGAGACTTGCTAGAATGGAAACCCACAGTTGGCGGGGGGCTGGCCTAATCCTCCCCTTCCCCACCTCTTGTTCTCCACCTCTGATCTCTCCAGCATCCCCTAGGACTTGGGCCAGTTTCCTTTGAAGGGACTGTAGAGACCTGGTTCTCCCACTGCTAAGAGTAGACCTGCCTCCTCAGGAATTGGAGCAGTACCCTTACTAAAACCATCTCATGTTTAATTTGTTCAGCCAGCATTAAACTATCTCTATGCCAAGGCCTTTATTAGGGGTACAAAGATGAATGAGATAGTCCCTACCTACCCTGAGGGACCTCCCCCTTAGAATCCTGCCTGCCTAGCCTGTGCCACTTTCATTGCAAGTAGGAGGAAGTGACCCTGAAGGGTGCCTGCCACCTGACTCTTGTAGCAAGCCAAGAGAATGACTATGTAGAAAAATCAAAAGGACTTTGAAGGTAGACTTACCTCAGATTTTAAAAAATTTTTATTTCCTTAATATGTCCCAGAACAATAAGCTTTATTACCATGTCTGATATCCAGATGGACCTGGGTTAGGATCCTACTACCTTTACATGGAGCCCTGGTGGCATAGTGGTTAATAGCTCAGGCTGCTAACCAAAAGGTCAGCGATTCAAATCCACCAGCCACTCCTTGGAAACCTTGTGGGGGCAGTTCTACTCTGTCATATAGGGTCAACTCGATGGTGCACAACAACAGCCTTCACTTACCACACCTAGACTTTTTGAGAGCAAGGACTATGCTTTATTCATTTTGGGGGTATTGTGCATGGTCCTTAGGTGCTCGATAAATGCCTTAAACCAAACTACAACAACAGAAATAAATTAGGTTTCTACCACTTTATTCTTACCTGCCCCCACTGCTTGGCCAGGCTGGCAGCTATGCATTCCTTTAGGCCATACATTGCACACATGCGCCCCCTAGGCTTCCTCTTGCCTGGAGTCCATGTATTCTGCGAACAGTAACCAACACCTGATCTCTGCAGGCCGTGTGCTAGCTGGAAATGAAGAAGTGAATCAGATGGGTCCCTGCCCCCAAGGAGTTCATGGTGTAGAGAACATGTATATAAACAATTGTAATAATGCTAGACAAGGGTGTACCATTGGCTTCCTCTGATTTAAGATTCAAATCCTAGATCCTAGCAAGTGGCTTAGGAAATGTAAAATGACAATGATGCCAGGCTCACAGGGTTAATGGTAGGGTTAGACAAGTAACGTATGGAAAGCACTTAACACAAGTGGCAGCCACAGTTAGGATGAATGCTTGGTGCTGAGAATGCACAGACGATGACACCCTAGAGAAGGCTTTTCAGAGCTGAGTCTTCAAGGATGAGTTGTTCCTCCAGAGGATAAGGTGAGAGAAAGGGGTCTAAACAAAGGAAGTGACATATGCGAAGGCCCAGAGGCAAGGAACTGGCCGGCACATTTGGAGAGTCCGGAGAGATGAGGCTGGAGAGGTTAGCAGGGTTCTTGAAAACCACACGGAAAGGTTGGGACTTCATCCTGCAGGCAGCGAGGCACTGGTGAAAGATTTTAAGTAGGGAAGTAGGCGTGATGTACTTCAGTAAGTTCCCTGATAGCTTGTGAAGGAGTGATTCTGAGGGGAGAGGCATCTGTGATTGCGTGACACATCCTCCCTCCCCCGGGCCTAATAAATCATCAGAATTCCCTGGGCTTGGCTGACCATGTTCTTGATCAACAGAACAGCAGCTCCAGGCCCAGAACCCAGGGATCTGCTATGGAATTGCCCCAAGTGATTCCGATGTGTGCCTGGGTCTGGGAGCTGCTGAGTTGTGGGTGCTGTGGGAATCTTTGCAGAGAGAGGCTTATGATACTCTTGCAAAGAATTGGTCTTTCCAGGAGGGGAGCTTTTCCATAAGCAAGAATGGAAATAACCTTTGTTTAAAAAAAAAAGAAAGAAAACCTCCCCCAGTTTTCTAGTTGTTGCCCTATTAATGATACCCTCCACCTGATAACCTTCAAAACACATACTCATGCCTATTAGATGCTGCACCCACTGCCAAATGACTAGAATTAGGGAGAATCTGGGGACACAGGCTCTGCCCTTGAAAAGCTCACAGTGTGTGGAGAAGACAGATTTGTCAACAACTAGAATACATGTGATAAGCACTGATCTAGAGCAGTAGAATAGATAGCTACCATCAAGCTGACTCTGACTCATGGTGACCTTATGTGCAACAGAATGAAACGTTACCCGGTCCTGCACCATCTTCACGATCACCAACATGTGCAAGTCCATCAAAGTCCATCATTGTGGCTGTTAAGCACTACTATAGACATATGTTCAAGTGTTATGGGATCCCAGAGCAAAGCACAATTTATTCAGCCCGTGGCCTTGCGAGAACGTAACACCTAATCTGAGCCTACGAAGAAAAGGAAGAGGCAAAGAGAACGGCACAAGTGAAGGTGTGAATACCTCACGTATTAGGGAAAATGAATAATAAATGATCCTTTGCAGCAAGAAGTGCAGAAGCAGAAAAGAGGACTGTGGAGAGGCATTCTTACATTCTGGGAAGGGCCTGTGTTTGCACCCTTCCGATCTCAGCAGCTCTGTGCCCATGTTCCTGCCTTCATCCTTCAAACTCCAGGCAGTTCCCAGCTGAATGGCTCCAAGCTCATGCAGCCTGTGGCTAAACATGCTGCAATTCTGTAGGTCATCTCTCCTTTATTCCCCACCTGAGTTGTTTAGCTCCCCAGCCCCGCCTTGTGGTTTCCCCCTCCATTCTGAAATGAGTAGATATATTTATTTACTTTGAAAAGTGATATAAGGAAGCTAAGGCAGAAAGAAGGGGACTGAGGGACTGCAAACAGTGAAGGTTCTTATTTAGGAAGTTGTTGCAGGAAGCATGGGCTTGGGGGTTAGAACAAGCCTTGAAGATCACCTGTTTAGTTTTCTGTCCTGTGCTTCAAGTAATAACTTTGGATTGGGCAAGTCTTACTTAGTAAGTTTCCCTGTCATTTTTTCCAGGGCAGAAGAGGAAAGAAACTAACGGGTATTGAGCACCTACTGTGTGCCAGACCCAGGCCAGGTATTTTACATAATTTATTTCCTTCTGTCCTCACAACTCTGTGAAGTATGGTTTTATTCCCATTTCATAAATGAAGAAATTGAGGCCGAAAGAAATTGAGTGATATTCCAAGATGATACTGAAAATGGCAGAACCAGGATTGAACTCACAACTGTCTGTCTTCAAAGTTCATACTCTTCCACCCATGAGAAGCTTGTGCTGGGGATGCAGAGTAGTAGGTGGGAGCTCTGCCTGAGGATCTAGGTAGATAAACAACAGTTTAGGCCTTCCTGTGGGTGATTGCACCCAGGAAGCAGTTCAACAGATGAGCTAGCCTTGAAGTGTGGAGGTCCCTGGGGTCAGAGAGACTCATTGCCTTGGCCTTGGAAGGACCTGCATTGACTGCCTGAGTGGGAGTTGGGGCACTGACTAGGGCTTGTGTTGCCTCCCTGAGAATTAACTGCAGCTCTGACTGTCAGCATTGGAGTGGTCTGAGATTCTTAGCACCAGTGCCCTCTCATCTGTGACTCTGAGTGACACAGCCATGCTTTCAGTGTAGCATGTTAGAAAGGGGCTGATTCGACTGTTTCAAATTTTATCCTTTGTGTAGAGCAGCTGAGACATAAGCCAAATGGGCTTTAACCTTATTCACTGAATGCCTGTTACGTGCCAGGCCCAAACCACGCCTAGGTCCTGGGAACACTTCAATGGCCAAGATCTGCTCCCTGTCCCCAGGGGACTGGGGGGCAGACAGGATACAGCCATGGCACAATGTGATAGGTGCTATACTAAAAGAATTAGTTCTACTTACCCTGGCCCAGAAAAACTTTTGTTGACCAGTGACCAGGGTCTTAGGAAATGAATAGGAATTTGCCCAAGAGAAGAGCTGAGGTGTTGAAATTTTAATGGTCAAAGTGTATCTGAGGAACAGCATGAGTAGAACCTAAGGTTCTCAGGTGTTAAAGTGGAAGTGAAGAATGGAGAGGTTAGCTGGGGCCAAGTCATGAATGCCAGGGGGCAGAGGGTCCCATGGTAGTGAATTCATTACAAACTAATCATGAGCAGTGCTCAGCCAGGGGGCCTGCTCCATATGCTGGTGATGGGAGTAGACTGGGGATTAAAGAGGGACAGGGTAGGAAAGAGGAGCAAATGGCAGGAGATCCACCAACTAGATAGGTGTAGGAGAACTGGGGAGAAGTCACATAATAAGCTAATGTCAAGTAGAGAAGCCCAGTGTCCTAGTTTGTTTTTAGTTTGTTTATTCCCTGCTTGGTTCTCCAAAATGACTATGAGGCGTCCTGGGAGTTTGGGAGCAGTGATAACCCCGTGCATGAACTTGCCTGGTTTATGTGTTCTTAAAGTGGGAACTCTCTTGTTTGATGTTTCCTCTGCACATAGCACAATGGTTGGCACCAGGTAGGGGCTCTGAGAATGTTTGTGGAATGAATGGGTGAATGGAAGAACAAGTGAAGTGACTAGAATGATGAGTTTTTCTGGACTGGGGATTAATCATTTTCCCTGCTTCTGGGAGGAACTTTAGCTGCTGTTGCTGTCTTCAGCCTGCCTTGGTGACAGGGAGGACTTGGGTGTCTTGAGAGTAGAGGGCTCTAATGGGCCATTTCAGAATAGAATTTGGAACTTATTGCAGGGCAGCTGGCTAGATACAGCATGTGTCTTGGGGAAATCATGTACAAACAGACACGAACTCTTGGGACTGGAAAGAATCCATGGGAGCAGTGAGAGCAGGTTTAGTGCTGGAAATTAGATCTAGCTTCAGAGCAGTCCTTGATAACTTCCTGGTCTGCAACCTGGGCTCTTCCCCAGCAATTCCCAAATTGTGAACGAAAAAGGCTGAGGTGGAAAATTGAGTGAAGCCCCCAGAGAACTATCCAGATACACCATGAACTGTATCATTGTTACTAATCACTATCACTTACCAAGCACTCGCTGTGTGACCAGTCCCATTAGGTGCTTTGCATCAGCAGTCCTAAAAGTGTCTGGTCTGAACACCCTTTTACATTCCTAAAAAGTGTTGAGCACCCCATAGAGCTTTTCTTTATGTTGGTTATATCTATCGATATTTACCAAATTAAGTGTTAAAATTGAGAATTTTTTCAAGTAGTTACTAATTCATAATAGTACTAAACCCATCGCATGTTAACATAAATAACGTTTTTATGAAATATAACTATTTTCAAAAAATCAGTGAAAAGAATGATCTTGTTTTCATTTTTGCAAATTTCTTTTTGCCTGACTTCATAGAATAAAACTGGGTCCTCATATGCAGAAGCATTCAGTCTGTTGCAGTATGTCGTTTCAGTTGAAGTATGCAAAACAAAATCCAGCCTCACACAGATATATAAAGGAACAGGGAGGAGTATTTTAATAATCTTTCCAAATGATTGTAGCACTTCTTTGCAATATGGAATCTGAAACCTTATTGGTGAACTTTTTATACTCCTGTTTCATGAAAACCCATTGGTCTGTCTTGCACTTGGAATGGATCTTTTACTCACACGCGACTTTGTAACATACTTTGATCATTTGGAAAACAGATTTGCTGAGTTATGCAAGTCTTCCAAATGTCCTGTTCTATTTTCTAGTATCAAAAGATAACATTTGTTATCATCACCCTCAATTTAATCAGAAAAGTCTTTAAGCATTGGGAAGCTGTTAAGCTCATGGTGGTGCATACAAGTTTTCAAAAATTCTTTCACTTGAAAGATTGAATTTTATCACTAGACACATACTTTTACTTGTTTTCCTTGAAATAACAGGCTCATTTTGTTCATTTTTGAGAAAAAGTCTCCTCTCCCAAATACCTAAGTCTGAATCACCATAGTTTGTCAATCGTTCAAGTAAAAATCGTGTTCCATGGAAAAAATGGCAAATCCAGCTCACCACTTAGTACCCCATGTGTTTTTCTGCAAGACACCACCATACTCTGGTCTGCTGCAGAAGTGCTTTATGCTTGCTTCCTATTCTTACCACATAGGAGATTTAAAACATAGACTCTAGAGGCAAAATTTGATAAAATTAATAATTTTTATTTCTTCATCGGGGATATTCTTAAGTGAAATCGGTACTTTTCCTTCTTTTTTCTTCTACAGTACTACCAGTGGTCCAGTGCTGCTGCCTTGATCTGTGTTAAGGCACCAGAATTTTACTTTTTTTTTTTTTTTTGCACCATTAGTATAAATATTAACATAGTTTTGACCTCAGGGTCCTGTGAACTGCACTTTGAAACCTGCTGTTTTATGTCATTTATAATCACCCTCTAATCCTCATAAGAGTCCTGCCCAGTACATGTTATTAGCTTTACCATTTTAAAATTAACTTCTTCAGTATCACTGTTACTAAGTCCTGGACAGTACGTCTATGTCATTGAATTTTACAAAGACTACTTCTTTGGGCCAAAGCAAACCTGGCTTGTGGCCAAGCTGCCTTTGGTTTTTGTAGTTGTTTTAAAAAAGAAGTAGCATCCCTTCCTCCTGGCAATGTGGCAGGCTTACAGGCTTGCTGAGCAGAATAGGGCTGGGATTTCAGCTCCCACTTAACCCCTTGGCCAGGCACACTGCACACCTATTCACAATAGTTCTGGCTTCCAGAGCCCAGATTTAAACCCAAGTAGGCCTATTCTGTTTCCATTCTGCATTGCATCTCAGTACTCGTTCCTTTGTACTAAATATACATAAAAGCCCCTACTCCAGTGATGTGAATTGAGAGCAGATTGTTCTAAGGTCTGTGGGAAGTCAGCTGCACCTCAGTCTGTTCTTCATGATGCTTAGCTCTACTACCTGAGGCTCTGGGAGACAGTGGGTGCTCTGTTCTTGCATTTGTATCTTCACAGGAGCAGCCAGTCAGTAAATGATTATAAAGCATAGTTATCACTAGAGCTAGCATGGGTCCAGTGTGCTAAAGAAAGCAGTTGAATAAGCCATAGTTCCTGCCTTTGAATCTAGCAGGAGAGACAGGCATGAAAATAATATAATGCGGCAGAGTGTTTCAGGAGTATGTCAAGATATACTGGCTCCAAAGAACTCCTGCTGCTTCAGCGTTTTCCCAGCCAGAAGCCAAACTTTAGTGCGTGAACTAGGAAGTAAAGTGACTACCTGGTCAACTTCCCCCTTCCTTTGATTTTGTCTCTTTTTATCCAGGAAAAACTAGATTTCCCTAATAAGTTCATACTTATCAGGCCTGGGCCAGAAAAGTCTTGGGCCTGGTCAGGTAAGGGAGAAGACATACTGGTTTTAATGGCTGCAGTTGCCAGCACCATGGGCCCTGAAGCGGCTGTAGACTAGAGTTCCCCTGGCTTCTTGGCTGCTCCAGGCATGTGGGAGATGCAGCATGAGTCCCCTGTGTGAGTAACCCCAAACTGTCCAGAGATTCTGGTTTTGCTCGAAGAGTATCCTGAGAGATTGAAGCGGAATTATCTTGGAGATTTTTTGAGCAGATCCAAAATCAAGAGGACCCCTGTAGCCTTTTCTTCCTCTTTCTTCATCTTCTGCTTACAGCTAGACCTATGTCCAGAGAGGGTCTAAAACTTAAGCTGAACTGAGAAGGAACAATTAGTTGTTACTCAGGGCTGCTGGGTTTGAGAAAGAATTTCATCAGCCTTCGTGATGAAGAAAAATGGTTGGCTGTTTCATTCATTCAATAAACATTTATGGAGCATGTTCTCTCTGTGAAACGGCTATACCAGGTGCTAAGACTACAGCTTGAATACAGCTAATGGAAAGCATGGGTGACTGGCTCTTTGGGATATAAGGGGTCATGATAGCCAGAAATTTGGGGGATGACAGGAGATTGCAGCCAAAAGGAATTCTGAACTGAGAGGTTTTCTCTGCCAAAGCAAAATCCAAACAGTGGTATTACTGACTGAATATAGTATCTCTAGGGCTTGAGATTTCTACCACCTTCTGGCAATTAGAGGCAATTAGAACAGAGGTGATGGAGTGAGAGAGAAAAGTACCCAGGACTCACCAGGATTATACCCAAGGGCAGACACCATGGCCTTGAGGGTGGCCTCCAGAACTGCCTGGGCCTAGAAAGAACTCATGTATACCAAACTTAGAGAGGACAGTGGATAAACCAGTTTCCATTGTAGACTTATTAAGATCAGAATAGCCAGGGGGCCTAGATAATAGATTATCTATTGCGTGGATCCCTCAAGCTAAGTGCTTTGCTCCTGTGATGTCCATAATCCTCTGGGCAACATTATGTAATGTAGATGGTATCAGCCTTGCTTTCAAAAAAAAAAAAAAACTTGTTGCCGTGGAGTCGATTCTGACCCATAGTGACCGTATAGGACAGAGTAGAACTGCCCCCTAAGGTTTCCAGGGAGCAGCTGGTGGATTCGAACTGCTGACCTTTTGGTTAGCAGCTGAGCTCTTAACCACTATACCACCAGGGCTATAGCCTTGCTTCAGCTAGGGCTTCATTAGCTTCCCAGGCCCTGTGTTTCTTCCTGTAACTGGGGAGACAGCCTGTCTTATAAAGTCATTTCCACTGATGGCTAATCTCATTTATTATGTGTACCAGTTTGGTTCTAGAGAGAGTCACATTATTTCCATGAAGTAAGGGTGTCTCACTGTAATCTCTGAAGAATTCAGTCTTCCACTCTTGAGTTTGGAACTGTTTGGATAGAAGTTCAGTGTGGGGAGATGGCCCTTCTCAGTGGAAAGCAATCATTTCAAGCCATGCCTCACAAGCTGCCTGCCAGTTGTACTGCTATGGGAACACCTTACAAACCTGATTTAGCTGCTATGTACCCAGCTGGGCCTAGGCCCTTTGCCTTGAATTCTCATAAAAACACCAGACTTAATGGTCTGACTGAAACTAAAAGGACCCGGGAGGTCATGGTCCCCAGACCATCTGTTAGCCCAAGACTGGAACCACTCCCAAAGCCAACTCTTCAGACAGGATTGGACTGGACTATAAGATAGAAAATGATACTTGTGAGAACTGAGCTGCTTGGATCCCATAGACTCATGAGACTATGTGGGCAGCTCCTGTCTGGAGGGGAGATGAGAAGGCAGAGGGGGACAGAAGCCGGCTGAATGGACGCGGAGATAGAGGGTAGAGAGAAGGAGCATGCTGTCTCATTAGCTGGAGAGCAACTAGGAGTATATAGCAAGGTGTATGTAAATTTTTGTATGAGAGGCTGACTTGATTTGTAAACTTTGACTTAAAGCACAATAAAAATTAAAAAAAAAAAAGATGTCTAACAAGTCACCTTAGATTCATGGCATGTGAGAGGTACAAAGACCATATATTCTATATTTTCATCCCTACTGCTCATTTTAGTATTGTTTCTTATTGTTCCCACCATGTTAATAATTAGTACCATTTATTAAACCAGTTATTATCGGCACAGGACTAGGTGTTATATCACATTTATTTCTCACAGCCAGCCCCACAGGTTAGGACTTAATCTTATTTTACAAATGAGGAAACAGGGTAAGTAGAACTTACCCAGCACTATACAGCTGGTGTGTGATGGAAGCCCAGGATTAATGCCAAAGCCAGTGTTGTTCCCACTGCACCCTATCACCTCTTGCAATACTTGGGCACCAAGTACAGTAACATTCGTCACACATTTAACTTACTAGAATTCTATATTTGCTGTTAAAACAAACAAACAAAAAAACTTACTGTACATCACTGTATACATTATACATTTGAATTCTTGACTGCACCTACAAAACTACACATATTGTTCTTTAAGGCCATGTAAAGAAATTCAAGAATAATTTTACTTACACAAGATTGTCATCTTATGTGATGACATTAAAACCTAACACCCAAATGAAAGGAGACTCTGTTGTAGTAAAAATTCATGTCCTGGTGTATGCCTTAAGAATATGATCAGCATCATTACAGGGAAAGGGGCTTGGGCCTCACCGTCTCCACCTAGAGTGACTATGGCTCCTTGTAGTGATGGCAAGTTTCCTGGGTACGTTTCTAAAAAGAGCTTCTCGGCCTTAACTTCTCTGAACACCACCCTTCTCAATCAGCCTTTTATCCCTTTCCAGTGGGTACTTACCAGTGATGGGTTCTGGAGGACTGTCTCTTTTGTAGCTGCTGTTAGGCACCTGCCTTGCTCACTGAAATGTTCCCTTGGCAGGAACTGTCTAGGCAGTATCTCACGTGAGTTCTGCTTGTAAAATTCGCTCTCTCTGGTACTCTTTCCCAAACTCCTCATACTTCCACAAATGTTTCATTATGCTCTTGATATCATTCTTTGGAAAAACGACCCTTCTTTTTCAAGAAACCAGGGACCCAGGTCAGTGTAAGTGTAACATTACAGGCCCTGATGCCAATTCTTTTTGAGAAGGTGATTTTATGCAAGAAAGAAAATGGCATTGGTTTTATTGGTAGGATAAGGGTGGTACCCTTTATTGCTTTGCTTAGGCTTTTGAAATACCTATTACCTAGCGGTGGGTAAGTTTCGAAGGTATATCAGTTAACAATGCTGCATAACAAACCATACCAAAACGTAGTGGCTTAGGATGACACCATTTGTTGTTCCTCAAGAGTCTGTGGGTTGGCTGCATTTGGCTGAATCTCAGCTGGGCTCATTCTGTATCTCTGATCAGCTGGTAGATCAGCTGGAAGCTGGTTGGTATAGGATGGTGTCCGAGTTCTCCCCTTGTCTCTCACCTCCTTCCAACAGCTAGTTTGGTCATGTTCTTATGGCATGGCAGAGGTGCGAGGGTGAGCAAGCCCAGTCACGCAGGAAAGCAAGCAGCAGTGCATACACTTTCAAGCTTTTGCTAACATCCTACATTCGCTAACATTCCGTTGGCCAAAGCAAATGCCCTGGCCAAGCCCAGCATCAGAGTGGGAGGGGACTATAGAGTTACAGGATCTAGGAAGGCCGTTAATTGGGGCCATTAAATGCAATCAGTCCACCAGTCAGTACCCCTAATGTGAAAGAAAACCTACTGACTTGTATTTCTTGGGTAAATTTGTCCTAGAAAAAAAAAATCCCAAATAATAATACTGCTTTTTGGCCTATCATATGAGCATGAATAGCGCTAGGCAATTACCTGCTTATGCGTTGATCCTCACAACAACTCTGCAAGGTAGGTAGGAAATTGGAGTTCAGGGAAATTAAATAACTTGCTCAAGGTCACCCAGCTACTGCATTGTCAAGCAGGGATCAGAATGCATGTCTGTCTGACCCCAAAGCCCAGGTTCTTTTCTCCATACCTCACTGCCTTTCTGAAGCACCAGGATCTGCCTTCCATTCTCTTTTCCCTTTCCTCTCCCCCCAAAATGCTGCTGTGATCTTAGCAGAATTATGCAGCTCTTCTGGAAACACACAAGGGCTCCCAAACTCTCCATTGACCGAAAGCTTGCTTTCCTTCCCAGTGAGGATTGGACTGGAGACTAGTGGCCCCGCCCAGACATTCCAAAGAGGAAGGGACCATCTTCTCTTTGACCTTCAAGATTTGGGGGCCTCAGGGATTTCTAGGCATTTGAGCATGGCCTTGGGAGTCAGACTGACAGGAGTTCAAATCCTAGCTCAACCACTCACTAACTCTATAACCTTGGGCAACTTATTTAACTTCTAGAAATCTGTTTCTTCATCTTAAAAAAATGGGAATAATACCACTTAGTTTGCAGAGCTGTTACAAGGACTAAAATTATGTATATAAAGTGCCTAACACCGTTCCTGGCATGTAATACCTAAAATTATTAATATCATTAATATTATTTCTAAGTAGAGCCTTTCCGCTCCTCGGAAACCCTGTTTCTGTCTGTTGGACAGGTTCCCCCCACCACCAGCCAGTCTGTGCAGACTTGCTGTCTACTATGTCACCGGGAACGCAAAGGCTGGGAAGAAGGCCCTTCTCAAAATGGACTGGTGTTGCAGGGTGAGAAGCTGCCCCCTGACTTCATGCCAAAGCTCGTCAAGAACCTCCTAGGCGAGATGCCCCTGTGGGTCTGCCAGAGTTGCCGAAAGAGCATGGAGGAAGATGAAAGGCAGACAGGTCAAGAACACGCAGTGGCGGTAGGTAACTGCTGAGAGAAGGTCCCTGAATGCAGGAGGGCAGCCTTCCCGAATAAGCTGAGCCATCCTTGCCCTAGCCCGTCAAGTGGCTCCACTTGGGCAGCCCCAAAGCCCCAGGCACTAGAGACTGCTGGGTTGCATTGACACAACATTAGTGGCTTTGGTTCAGATTTGCAGGAAGAAGAAAAAGGCTTCAGCCAGCACTTCAGGACAGTCTGCACAGTCCCTTGCCACTGATCTGCTGCCTTCAGCTCTGGCAACTTGAAAGCCAATTAGTGTGATATGGAAGGCAAGAGTTGGTTTGAAGATCTGAATGGTGCCTCAGTTAAAAGGCCTCCAGAGTAACTGGGAGCCATCTAAGTTGACCATCTCATGAATCATGATGGCCAGACTTGCCTTGTTTCTCATTCCCCTCTAGAACCCCTTTATCCAGAATCAGTTCAGCTTCTGGATTCCTGACCTAAAGACCCCCTTCTCCTATCCCTCTGTAGCCAGCTCTCACTACTCCCTGAAAGCCCACACTTCACAGGCAGTCTTTACCCCTGCCAGCATCTTTCTCGCCGATATCCACACTTAACCGGGAGCACCTCATCCTCTGCCCAGCAAAGGCCTGACCATCATTTTCCCTTGCACTTGAGAGTGCAGTCATTGCACTTTGCCATGGCACAGGAGCCTGAGGGAAGAGGGTCTACCCCTGGTATGCTTCAGCAGCACGGGGCCAACTCTGATATTTGCTGTTTTACATTGAGCCTTTTTCTTCCCCCTTCTCCAGATCTCCTTGTCACATACATCCTGCAAATCACAGTCTTGTGGGGGTGACTCTCATTCTTCTTCGTCCTCCTCTTCATCATCCTCGTCTTCGTCCTCCTCCTGCCACGGGAACTCAGGGGACTGGGATCCCAGCTCATTTCTGTCAGCACATAAGCTCTCAGGCCTGTGGAACTCCCCGCACTCCAGTGGAGCCATGCCAGGCAGCTCTCTCGGGAGTCCTCCTGCCATACCCGGTGAGTTTCCAAGCTTGAGAGAGCCAGGCCTTTGACTGCCCTGCAAGGAATTCATAAGGAGGGGGTTTTGTGGCTCTAAGATAGGCCTGGGGAACCCATAAATGTAGAGAGCTGTGGTTTCCAAACAAATCAGAATAGCAGGCATTAAAACAAGTAAAAATGGAGCTATCCTGATTGATGGGGTGTGGAAGGGGGTACCTAGACCTTGACCATCTCTCTGCCCCCAGGACTCTGGCGTTCAAAAAATATTGCTGATAGAGAACAGTTCGCCCTCGGAGCCGTCATTGGCTCTCATCATTGGATCCAGGAGGGGACCTGGTGAGCACAGTCTGAACAGAAAGTGGAGTCTGGAAGGGCCCTTAGGGAATTAGGGCTTAGATCACCAACCCCTGACTCCTGTAGCACTATGTTGTTGTTAGGTGCTGTCAAATCAGTTGTGACTCACAGCGACCTTATGTACAACAGAATAAAATATTGCACAGTCCTGCACCATCCTCATAATTGTGCTCGAGCCCATCATTGCAGCCACTGTATCAATCCATCTCATTGAGGGTCTTCCTCTCTTTCACTGAGGCTCTACTCTACCAAGCATGAAGTGCTTCTCCAGGGACTGGTCCTTCCTGATAACATGTCCAGAGTATGTGAGACGAAGTCTTGCCATCTTCGCTTCTAACGAGCATTCTGGCTGTAACACAATAGAGGCCTCATTTTCTCCACTGAAAAAGGAGTATAAAAGCCCTGCACTTCCAACCAAAAGAGACTGCCATGATTATTAGCCAGTTTAGCAGCTATATAACCCTCTTTAGGCTCTGAGATATCGCTTAGAGACCAGAGAAAAGGCTCTTGGGTTATTGATTTACTATGTAAATAGGATTTACTATCATACTTGTAAGTGGAGAGGCTAAGTTCTGCAAAGTGGTGCTGTTCCCAAAATGTGGGAGAGTTGGGCAGTACCTATTCCAGTTTATTTTGGTGCATAAGCCAGAGAGAATCATTAAAGCCTTTTCCTACCTTACCAAAATGTGGGGCCAACTGGACATCTGGCAGCCCCTGGCTGCATCAGCCCACACACCCAGAGGCAGAGGCTTGGCCCACTGCTCGGCTGGCTTTTGTAGATCCTGACCTGGGCTTGGGGGATGCCCAGGGACAAGCAAGTCCTGGAGAGGCCCTGAGGACACACACACACTCTCTGTTTGTGCCACAGCAGAGGTGTGTTGCCTTCAGTGGACCAGCATTCCTGGTGCCTCCTCCCTCAGGCCTGAGCTCCTCAAGCCTGCTTCACCTAGCTGCCGCCTGTAGAGATTCCTCCCAGCCCAAGGCACTGCAGAGCTCTCCCAAAAGCTCCAGTTCTCACAGCGCGGAGAGGCTATGCCCAGAACAGAGGACTCCTTTGGTCACAGCAAGCAAGATGCTGTGGCAGTGAGCCTTTAGGCTTTCCTTCCCTAGGGCTCAGTGCCCACGCTGACACCTTCTTCCCCATCTGCCCACAGGTGAGACTTTCCCCATCTCGGAGCACCACCGGCACTCAGACCTCACTGACCTCACTGTCCCTCCTAACAGCCCCACTGGCCACCACCCCCAGCCAGCATCTCTGATCCCGTCTCACCCTGAATCCTTTGGCTCACCGCCCCACCCCCACCTGCTGCCCACTACCCCGGCAGCGCCTTTTCTGGCCCAGGCATCCGAGTGCCCTGTTACCACTGCTGCTGCCCCCCACACCCCAGGGACATGTCAGAGCCCCCACCTGCCCTCTACCAGCATGCCACTCTTAAAGATGCCTCCACCATTCCCGGGGTCCAGCCACCCTTGTAGTGGGCACTGCAGCGGGCACTGCAGCGTGCCTCTCCTCCCACCACCAAGCTCTCAGCAACTCCCCAGCACTCACAGGTAAGTGAAGGGCAAACTCCCTGGGTGACCTGAGCTCAGAGTTTTGAAAAACTTTGTAAGGGTGCCTTTGGGTGGAAATTAAAGGGTAGCTATTTGTTTATTGTTTTTCTAGTTATGAAAGAAATTTGTATTATTTTTTTTTTAACTTGGGATGATTCAGAAATGTATAAAGAAGCAAAATATGTCCTCACATCCCAAAAATAAACTTCTAACTTACATATGTTTATATAAAGAAACATATTTACATACATATTTTCATTTATGTTTCTTTATATAAATGACATAATTAGGTCTATATTCTGTATGCATTTTGGGGAAGTTATTTTTTTCACATGATATCATAGCCAACTGACCAGTTGCCATCAAGTCAGTTTCACCTTCTGGTGACACTGTGTGTGAGAGTAAACTGTCAATGACTAATTTTTTTGGAAGCAGGTCACTGGCCTTTCTTCCAGGGTGCCTCTGGCGGACTCGAACAGCCAACCTTTCAGATAGCAGCTGAGCTAATTAACTCACAACGTTTCCCCAGTTAAAATTTTTCAGAAAACTTTTCAGTGACCACATGATGCATAATCATGTAGCTGTAGCATAATTTATCCTTCCCCTATCCCTGGACTTAGAAGTATTTCTGGTTTCTTAACCATTATAAGTAAATAAGGCTGTAAAAACATCCTTGCACCTAAATTTTCATTTGAGTCAGGAATGATGTCCATAAGGTGGGTTCCTAGAAGTAACTCTCAGTAAAATAACTCTAAGTACTGGAGAAAGGTTATATTAATATATATTGGAAGGATAGATTCTTTAAAGGAGATAGATGTATGTTTTGTATGATAAATCAGATGTTTTATCTTGCATTTACATTTTCCCACTCCCCTAACGCAACCCCTCAGAGCAGTGTGTTTTGGTGTGTGTTGTTCACACCCAGTACTGATGGTGTCTGTGCAGTTTCACATCCTCTGGTATTCACTTAGCGTAACATCATAAGCACATTTATGGCCCCTGTGTGGTCGTCCTAGCCCTCAGCTGTAAAGGCTGGAGAATATGGACCATGGTTCAGTTAACTCTTCTCCAGTTGCTCAGCATTTGTCATTCCCACACTTTAACGTTATCAGTGATGTCGCTAAAGATTTCTGTGCCTGAAGCTTCCTGCCTCTTCTGAATTTTTCCCCTTGGAAAAGGTTCCTCAATATGAAACGACATTCTCAGTCAAAGCGTGTTTTGTTTGTGTTTGTTTTTTGGAAGTGGGTTCTTAATACACACTGAAAATTGCTTTCCAATGTGATCACCAGTCAGTCTCTGGAGCACTGGGTGTTTTAATTTTTCTGAAAATAATTTTGCTAATGTAATAGATGAAAGATGGTAGATTTGGATTAAACTTCTAAAAGCACCACTGATAATAACCCTCCCAGTGCTTCCTTCTTTTTAACACTTGCCATGTGCTTCCTGTTCTTTCTACCAGCAGAGGGGAGTTACTAGTTGGACTGCCCCAGCAGCAGAGCAGCCACACTGCTCTTTGGGCTCCATCCTTACTCTCGGCTCCGCTGCCTCCTGAGCCTTAGCCTTAGCATTGAGACCAGCCTCTGAAGCACTTGCACTGTCTGTAGCCCAACCTAGTACTCTGACTTTTCCGGGCTCTCCACTTCTGGGACCTTTCATGCTGATGTCTCATTCTTACCCTGGGAGAATGTTCTATTTTGTAAGATACCCCCATACCTCCTGAAATCCAGAGGCAGGACAATGCAATGGAGAGAACATGAGCTTTACAGACAGAGCCTGAGTGCTGGCCCCTCCTTTGGCAGAGCAGTTAAGCACTCTGAGCCTCCATTTCCTCCGCTGCAAAATGGGGCTGATAATGCCATTTTGTAGGATTTGGGGGATGGTTAGAAATAATATGCTGTGGCCCGGAAGACACAGTAGCTTTTCTGAACTTAATGCTCTATGGTTAACTGCAGAGTACTAGACTTGAGTCATAAGGACCTTAGAAAGTGAAAGAAAACTGGCCTCACTTACCACCTTTGGATGTTCTAAGGGAGCCACTAATTGTTTTCAGGTATTTACTGAGCACCTACTATGTGCAAGGTTGTTAAGCTGTATGTGCACTGAGGATCCACAAATGAAAGTGGCGTAGTCCCTGCCCTTGGGGGACACAGTGTGGTTTGAGAGACCAGTGAGCAAACAGACCATTACAATAAGCATAAATGGTAGGATAGAGAGAACTCTGCATGGTGCCGAGAGACTCCTGAGAAGAGTGTGCACTGGTAGGTGTGGCGAGGGAGGTGTGGGAAACCTTCCCAGAGAGCAGCGTTTGGGATGGGCACTGAGGGACAGTGAGGGGTGCTCACCCTTTCCTTGCGGGAGATGTTATGTAGGTTGACTGCCTCAGACCTTGGTGGAAGGAGGCAGGTAAAGAATAGCTGGGGAGGTGAATAGGGGTTGAGAAGCTTTTCAGGGCTCCTGTTATGGTCTGCTCCGGAAATGCCCTTCCTCACTTTGGGGCCTGTCTTTCTCCCCCATCAGCAGGGACTCCGGGTGCAAGGGACACAAGTTTACACACAGTGGCCTGGCATGCCAACTGCCCCAGCCCTGCGAGGCAGATGAGGGGCTGGGCGAGGAAGAGGATAGCAGCTCAGAGCGCAGCTCCTGCACCTCGTCCTCCACCCACCAGAGAGATGGGAAGTTCTGTGACTGCTGCTACTGTGAGTTCTTCGGCCACAATGCGGTGAGTGAGCCTGCCAGGCCAGAGAGGGCTGGGGGCCAGCAAGATGAGCCAGAGGAGCCCCCTGCTCTCCGCAGAGGTCCCTGTGACTCACAGGAGGACATTACTCTTCTGTTTTATAACAACCGTGCTGGGACCATGTAAGTCCTTTTACTTGCGTCCACTTGTGTATTCTCAGCAGATTTGTGAGGTAGGGAGTTTTTTAATTTTGCTACCTTTGCTCTTTTTGTGGTTTCTCTTAAGATTGACTTTTTTTCCTTAGGCAAAAGGGAAGGAAATGGCAGAGAGAAAGCTTGATTCTGATGAGTCTGTATACGTGTGTAATCACAGAGCAATGAGCGCTTGTGAGTGATGAAGGCAGAGTGGAAGCAAAGGCTCAGTCCCCAGTGTGACAGCCAGCCGAGGGGAAGGCCGTGGGCACAGATCACGCCAGCCAGGAGGCTCAGATGAGAGCACATCCTCTCTGGACAGGGGGAGGAAGAGTGCAGGAGTCTCATAAGGTGAAGAGGAGAGGGCTGCTGGTTAGGGGAGAGCAGTTGAGAAGAAATGAAAATCATTAAAGTGCCAGTCACCTTTGAGCTAGGAATTATTGTCCTCATTTTAGAGATGACAAAACTGAGGCTCGCAAAGACTGAGTGACTCACCCAAGGTCATACGGCCTCTAAGTAGGGAAGCTGGGCTCAAACCTGGCCTCCCAGCTCCCTGTCAGGGTTCTCCCCTGCTGTTGTGTGCCTCCTCCCACCCACCTCGCACCCCCTGCAGCCTTGGCTCCAAGCTTGGCTGAGGGAGACTCCATTTGGCCCTGTGGCTGGTGGTAGAGAGAACATTTGTCTCACTTCTCACCACATCTCTGATACCAGCGGGTGGGAGTGTGAATGGGCTCCCAGGCCCAGGGTGTAATGTAAGCACCTCCCCCTCCCCCAGCCACCCGCTGCCCCGACGAGTCGGAATTATACCGAGATCCGGGAGAAGCTCCGCTCAAGGCTGACCAGGCGGAAAGAGGAGCTGCCCATGAAGGGGGGAGCCCTGGGCGGGATCTCTGGGGAGCCCGCCGTGGACCACCGAGATGTGGATGAGCTGCTGGAATTCATCAACAGCACGGAACCCAAAGTCCCCAACAGCGCCAGGGCCGCCAAGCGGGCCCGGCACAAGCTGAAAAAGAAGGTGGGTGTGGGGGGGAGCCCAGTTCTACTACCTCCTCTTCCTGAGGAATCCCTCACCCCAGCCCCCAAGACTTCTGGGGCATGAATGGTGCTGGCTACCAAAGGCCTTGGCATGGCTCTCTACTCTGGGAAAATCTGAATGAGTTTGGGAAGCATCAGGGTCAGGGCACCTGGGGCACAGGATTGGAGGAAAGCCATGTCTTGGCCTCTGAAGCTGCTTATGGAGCCCTCCCAGCCCAGGACTTGGATCAGTCAGTCAGCCCCTTACTCCATCAGCAAACACGTCTCCAAATACTGGAAGCAAAGTATGATACAGTGCAGTTCTCACCTGGAAGAGCTCAGTCCAGTAGGGAGAGTGACGCAAAGCTGGCCAAGCATGTTAGAGGGTGACCTAGTCAGTCCTGATGAGCATGCTGGAAGTGGCTGAACCAAGAGGATCATGCATGAGCTGAGTGGCAGGGAGTGTTACAGACTCACCATGGGGCCTCCGGCAGCAGGCACAGCACGTTCCACAGCAGCGTGGTCTGACCCGAGCTTAAAACCAAAGCAAGGCAGGACCGATATAGTACAGGCGAAGGAGGGCCTCTCAGGCCCTGTTGAGAGCTCTGGCTCAATTCTGCAGGTGAGAGGAAGTCCCCTTCAGGATTTAATCAAGAAATCCACCTGGTCAGACCTGTACTCTAAGGTTACTGTGTGGCAATGTGGAAGGTAGGTCAGAGAGGGTAATATTCAAGGCAGGAAAATTTTGAGTTTGACACTCCAGGCAGGAAATGGTGGCCCAGGGGAGAGATGATTGATGATCCTTCAATGAAAGCCAGCTCTGGGGTGGGAGCTGAAGAGATGGATTTTCAGAGGAAGTGACAGGCCTCAATGATCTAACTGCAGGAAAGGGAGGTGAAGGAGTCAGGGGTGTCTCCAGGTGTTTGCTTGGGTGACTGGAAAGATGGTGGTGCCTTTCCCTGAGTGAGGATGGGATTTGCAGAAGACAGTGAATTCTTTTGGGGCCTGTTGACTCGGAGGGTCCCATGAGACACCATGAAGGTACAGGGCTGGGTGTTGCTGGCACAGAGATGTAATTGAAGCCATGGGAGCGAGCAAGTCCACAGGGCTGAGTTCGCCTCACAGAGGGCTAAGGTAGGACCTGGTTAGCTATTCCCGGGCAGCCCCGCTGCCAGATGAGCCCCAGGGCTTGGTGGCTTGTTCCCAGCTGCCTTGTTACCTCTTACTTGACTACACCCCAACTGTGTCTGCACAGTGCCACCCTCAGGAGCCTAGCATCTGAAGAGATTTGGGGTTGACAACCAGCTGGCGGTCCTGGGTGGTCAAACAGCCCTGGTATTCTGGAAAGTAAAAGTGATTCTTCACCTTTCTCCAGCCCAGAGGCCTACCTTTCTGCAGCCTGAAGTAGGGAGCTAAGGAGTCTCACCACTGCCTGCAGAAAACCGCCTGCCCTTTCTTTCTCCCACCCAGCGTTGCCCACCTCAAGTGTTTCAGCAGGCTTCAGTGGTCTCTCTGGACTGGTCAGCTCATAAGGCAGTGGTGCCCAGTTAGGGCCCCAGAGAGCACACTCAACAGTTCCGGACTGGCGAGCTTTCCCTACAGCGGAGTCCCACACGTCCTTTTCCCTTTCCCAGTAATGCTGTCTCCTCCCTCCTCTTTTTCCTGACAAATTTCCCATCCACGCTCAGTTCAGGTGTTTCCTACTTTGCAGACTTCCTCAGATAACTTCATCAGTAGTGCTCTGCACCTTGCACATCTCTCCAGTCTGCCACTCATCACCCTCTGGGCACTTGTTCAGGAACCCACTACACAGCTCCTGTCTGCCAGGCCCAGTTCCCAAGGTCAGGGAAATGACCCGGAACGAAACGGACCTACAGTCATGGCGTGTGCAGACATAGAAACCGTCGGTGCAGTATCATATGATCGGCAACTGTGGCCATTGTTTGTTTACTCATGGTCTCCTCCCTGAACTCTCTCTACCTCCCAGACTAACAAATCTGGCTGTCCCCAAAACACAGCTTCCCCCAGCAGCTGTCCAGCGGGGGCTGCTCATTCTCTTCCACCTCAAGGGATGGATAAAAGTTAAGTGTCTTTCTTGCTCTCTTATGCCACTGCAAATGACTCTCATCTTACGTACTAATCCTGATCCATTGAAGCTGCACCCCTGCCTCTGTCCCCTCTAGCCTCCCAGCCATTCCTCTTCATTCATGGAAGACTATCAATGCCTCTTTCTCATCTTCCCAGACCACTCTAGATCCTTGGACTAGTGCTTCAGTCACTCTCTAGCCAACACACTCAATTCCTTACTCCTTTGCCCTTCCATTACACCCACTCAGAAAAACTGCAGCACTGGGCCAGACCGCATCCTGCCTTTTCTGCTCCTGCACCTTGACGGGGGCACATCATCAGATCTGTTGGAGCCTCCAGCCACATGGCCTTCTGCTCGCTGAGTTCTCTTTCTCCTTATCACTTCCACCCTCCAGCCCCTTTGTCAGATCTCCATCCATCTCAGACCTCTAGGCCTTCCCTGTCCCCACCTTATTTTTCATCAAATAACCTCACTTCCTACTTCAACAAGAACAAAAAAAAAAAGCCATTGGACAGGCATTCTCTCAACATCTTACGACTCCACCTGAAAAATTTCTTCCTTCTTGTCATGGTAGAGGAGTTGTCCCTCTTCCCCCCTCAGGCCATTCCAGTCCTCAGTCCAACAGTGGACCACTTTCTCTGGCGCTCAAGTCTCTCCTCTAGGCTGTTTCCCACTGACATTTCATTGTACCTCAGTACTCTTTTTTTGAGAGCGAGCTCTTCCTTGAGCCTACAACCTTTCTTTCACCCCCATAGCCTCTTCCCTCTCATTACAGCAAATTTCTTGAAGAATCCTATCTGTGTTCACTGTCTTCACTTCTCTTGTCAACACTCTGCAAACTATTCCCAGCCACACCCCTCCACAGAGTCACCAAGGGCTCCTTTGTTGCCAAAGCCACTTTGTACTCTCCTGTTCCCATCTTATTTGTCCACTAAGCAACATTTGACACTTTGTATTCCTTCTTCTTTTTCTAACATTGTTTTCTTTGGCAGCTTCATCTTCAGCCAAGCAGGGGCAGGGAAAGGGCAGTGGGAAGACCATGTTTTCAAGAGTTTCTGCCTTCCTCTCTGACCTCTCTCTCCTTTGTGAGCTCCTCTTCCTCTACCTGGTCCTTCCTCTTGAGGACACCTCCCTAGAAAAAGAAGCCACCAGACAGTGCTGACTCCCAATTTGCTGTGCCCACCCCATTTCCTCCCTGTACTTGGTATTGACATCTCTTCCTGCTGCTAGGCACCTGCTCACGGGAGGCCCACGGGCACCCCAGACTCAGCACATTCAAAGCCGAGCTGTCCTCTTTCTCCAAAGAAGGCCCTCTCCCTTCTCCATTGTCTGTCTAGTTAAAGGCACCACCATCCACCCAGTTGCCCAAACCAGAAACCTGGGTGCCGCCTGGGGAGGGAGTGTGCTTTGGTGATGAGAGCAGCGGGCCTTAGAGTTAGACATCAGTTTGAAACCCGGCTCAGCCACACTTGCTCTATGACCTTGGGCAAATCACTTCACCTCCGGGCCTCAGTTTCTTCATGCATAAAGTGCGAATACTAGGAGAAGCTAACTCAGGTGGTTGGGAGGATGAGATGGAGTAATGCATGAAAAGGGTTGGCCATGTGTTCAGCACATGGTGAGCACTTAATAAACGGTGCCTGCTTAAGCAGCAGCTGTGCTTGTTGGTGTTGTTTTCTTGTTCTCTCTCCCCACCAGTCACAAGTCCTGTCCATGCTGCCTCCTAAGTAGCTCAGACCAGCCCACCTGTCACCACCCTACTGCCACTACTTTTAACACCCTTCAGTGGCTGAGCATTGGCCCAGCATAAATCCTGACTCTTGGTGGCCCGTGTGGCTTTTCATGATCCTGCCCCTCCTGAGCTTTCCAGCTTCCTCTCTCAGTCTCTCCTTCTGGCTTTCCTGCCCACCCACCGACAGAGGTAAATCTGGGCTCTAGCTGTACCTCTGAGCAGTTTGCATTCCCTCAGAGGTATTGTGCTCCCATATCCTGGCCTTTACACTTGCTGTTCCTTCTGTCTGGAAAGTGCTGGTCTCACTTTCTCCAGGATACTCCCTTACTCTTTAGCACAGTGTAGAGGCTGCCTCCTCTGGAAAGCAGTCTCTAGTGGCCTGTCTGGGACAGGGGCATCTCCATTGGGATCCCAGAGCACCCTGTGCTTTCTTCCGTTATATAGCACCTGTCCCTGCCACTCTGAATTAGGCGGGGACTTCTAATCCAGGTCTGGCCCACACTTGAGCCCCAGTGTGTGCCTCAGGCCTCAGAAAGCTCTGTTCGCTCAGCATTCTCCCCTCCACAGTCTGCATGCTGTCTGTCTCCCCAGCAGATGAAGTTAGCCAGGCAGAGACCATGTCTCTCTCAAGGCTGAATTCCCAGAACCTAGCCCAGTGCCTCACAGAGTTGTGGTCAACAAACGATTATCAAACAATTGAAAACCGTAGGAACTTCCGAAGACCAAAGTAGTAAGCTGCCACTTACTAGTCGTATAACCTTGGGCTGATTCCTTAGTCTTTCAAAAGTCGAGTGTTCTCATCTGTGAATTGAGGATAATGAGATAGCAAGGGCTGTATGAGGGTTAAATGCAGAAAATAAATCTTTCTGTGCCTTCTCCTCTTGCTGCCAGATTGTGAGTGGCACCACATTGCTCCCTCTATACCTTTTCTCAGGCTCTTTGGTTTAGCAACAAAACTCTTTTCTGCAAATGAAACCTTACATGGACCCTCAGTCTGTGCCAAAAGCAAAGCTGTTCTGAAAGGGAGGAGAGGGATGAAGGGCCCAGGTTGCTCGTCCATTCCCATGGCTCTGGAGCTCTGGGCAGCACTGGGAGTGTGGCTGTGGGTGGTGCGTCCTCCTCCCCTCAAATCACAGTGCTGAGGCAGCCTCTGCACACAGGGACGAGGGCTCTGCGTGCCCTCTTAGGTTGCCCATAGCAAGCCTGTTGGGCTCAGGTACCTTTCTCCCTAATTTACAAATGGGGAAGATAAGGTTCAGAGAGAATAAATGATCTGTCCAAGGTCCCACTGCTAGTCGATTGTAAACCCAGAGGTCAAAAAAGACTAAGTGCGTGCCCTCCGAGCACAGAATCACCCTGCTGAAGTTGACTCTGAAGTGGCAGCACACCCTCTTTTCTCTCCCAGTTTCCTTTTCCTGTTTCCTCCTCCGCTCCCAGATCAACTGGAACATGTGTAATTTGGAAGTCGTCCAGCTTCCAGTGTATCTCTGCCACCCACTTCCGCAGGCTCTGTCATCTGTCTCATGTCTCCCTCTGAGGCCTGGTTGGTCTGCTGGCACCTCGAGGTTGGGAGGTAGGGTGTGTGACTCAAGGCCCACAGACTTGCATCTTGACTTTCCACATCTGGGCCTGTCAGAGCTAAACGGCCGTATCTAGACTCTCTTAGCCTCCCATCATCACCTGGGCAAAAGGGCTGCTGTTACATCTTGCAGTGAGGGCCCATTGTATGCCAGGGAGCACACTTTAGGTGTGACCTTGATGACTTGGGGCCAGCTGAGCAGTGAGTGGCCTTTCTATGGGAACCTCACTCACTTTGGCAGCCCCCACTCACAGTGTCAGGAGGGGCACACATGTTCCCGTCTACCCAGAGCAGACTCATCTCCCATGACAACCTCCTGCCCCTGCATCTTTCTTCTCACACAATCCCCATGATATCATGACTTTCCCCTCCCACCTACAGAACGTCTCTGTAGAACCATCTTCGTCACAGGCAACCCCCCTTTGGTCTTTGGAATTACTGTCCCCATTTTATAGATGAGTCCACTGAGACCCAACAAGTCAGTCAGCTGCTAAAGCTCACACACACTCAGCCCTGGGAGACGAGATCCACTTGGCAAAGTTCCTATCCCCTTGACTCTTAACCTTCTTAGGCCAGAGGACTGCCTGGGGGCCTGGATAAACATACTGGAAACCCTACCTGTCACTGTACCTCCACCCCGAGGACATGCAGCTGTCCAAGTGCACTTCCTCCTCACTCTTGCAGGGTGGGCAAATGGGCTTGTGGCTGGCTCTGCCTCAGCCAGTGAGTGACAAAGCAGGGCACCAGGCTGATGTGTCAGGTGTCACATTGTGCCCAGCCACTGCCGGGCCCCTGCTTACGCTGCCTCTTGTGTTGGTAGGAGAAGGAGAAGGCCCAGTTGGCAGCAGAAGCCGTGAAGCAGGCACATCACAGTGTTTCTGGAAGCCAGGAGCCAAGGCCTGCCAGGGAAAGGCTCTTGGAGTGGCCTGGCCGGGAGCTGGATCGGGTCAATAGCTTCCTAAGCAGCCGTCTGCAGGAGATTAAGAACACTGTAAAGGACTCCATCCGGGCCAGCTTCAGTGTGTGTGAGCTCAGCATGGACAGCAACGGCTACGCAAAGGATGGAGCTGCTGAGCCTGAGCCTCAGAGTCAGCCCCCTTCAAACCTCAATGGCTCCTCAGAGCAACGGCCTGACATCAACCTTGACCTGTCCCCTTTGACTTTGGGCTCCTCGCGTAATCACACGTTACAAGATCCAGGCGAGCCAGCCCCACCATGGGCAGAAGTGAGAGGCCCCCACCCATGGACAGAGGTGAGGGGTCCCCCTCCTGGTATCGTACCAGAGAATGGTCTAGTGAGGAGGCTCAACACTGTGCCCAACCTGTCCCGGGTGATCTGGGTCAAGACACCCAAGCCAGCCAACCCCAGCTCTGAGGACCCAAGCCCAAAGGAGGTCCCCAGTTGCAAGCAGGAGCTGCCAGAGCCTGTGGCCTCAGGTGGGAAGCCACGTAAGGGCAAGAGACAAGGCAATCAGGCCAAGAAGAGTGAGGCAAGCCCATGCCTCCAGCCCGCAGCCAACCTGGAGGCTCCCAGTGCCAAGGTCCAGACCCCTCGCTTCAAACTGCCGGGCAAAGCCCCAGAGCCTCCCAAATTGGGTAACTGTGTTGAGGCTGGAGAGGGGAGCTGGGCTGGCATCCCCAAAGCTGAGAAGCAGAAGGGCAGCTCCTGGCGAAACTGGCCTGGCGAGGCCAAGGCTCGGCCCCCAGAGCAGGAGTCTGTGCAGCCCCCAGGCCCAGCGAGGCCACAGAGCTTGCCACAGGGCAAGGGCCGCAGCCGCCGGAGTCGCAACAAGCAGGAGAAGTCAGCCTCCTCCTTGGGTGAGTGCCTCAGGAACCAAGTGGCTGACCCCCCGATCCCAACCAAGCCATGGGTGGAGGGCAGTCCTCACGTGTGGGCATCGCTGCTCCAAGAGCATGACCCCAGAGGCCTGGCTGTGGGCACTGAGCCCTCCTGGCTGTGTCTTCCTAGACGATGTGTTCCTGCCCAAGGACATGGATGGGGTGGAGATGGATGAGACGGACCGGGAAGTGGAGTACTTCAAGAGGTAGGTGTGGGAGGTGGCTGTGCACCCACCCACCTGGGACTCTAAGTCCAGCCCACACTTGAGCCCCAGTTTGTGCTTCAGGCCTCAGAAAGCCGTCTTCCCTCAGTCTTCTCTGTCTGCCAACTACTAGAGCTCAGTTGAGAGGGCAGGGCTGACCCCCAACCTGTCTGCTGGAACTCTGGGAGCCACTTGGCAGGACTGGGTGTTGGGGAAGAAATGGGGAATGGAGGAAGGACATGTGTCAGGCCCCAGGAACAAGGCCTTTTTCTAGCTCTATTCACTTTGTTCACTTGACGCTCTGCTCTGGGCGTGGGCTGAGCTCTGGGAACAGGTAAATCCAGCACAGTCTGGATGGGGAGAGAGGTCCTTAAACCTGATGGGTGGTGGTGGAGGGCCAAGGTCATGGGGCTGGGAGAGGGACTCCAAACCAAGCTGGGGTGTGGGGGCAGGCCAGGGACACCTGCCCCAGAGGAGGTGACAACCAAGCAGAAAACAGGATTTTCTGGAGACTGGAGAATGAGGTGACCAGGTAAAACAGGAGAGGGCCTTTGTGACAGTGAGGCCAGCAAGTACAAAGCTTGGAGGGTGAAGGGAGGTGGCGTACTTGGGGGATGGAAGCAACCCAGTATAGCTAGACGATGAGGAGAGAGCCCATATCCCAAGACAGCCTCTGCTTTCCTCCAGTGGCTCCTGGCCCAGTCCAGGAGGCCCCCTAGTCAGCAAAACTTCCAAACCTGCTAGACATCAATGCCTGGGTGCCAGAGAGGTTGTGCAGAGCCAACCTGGTTTCCTTATTGACCAGGGGACAGAGGGGTCCCACAAGGAGGGGATGGAACCTCTGATTGCACTCCTCCTGTGTCTCCAAACCCAACAGGTTCTGTTTGGATTCTGCAAAACAAACACGTCAGAAAGTTGCTGTGAACTGGACCAACTTCAGCCTCAAGAAAACCACTCCCAGCACAGCTCAGTGAGGTAAAGAGACCCCAAGTATGCGTGCCACCCTCTCTCCCCATGTTCCGCCATCTTCCATGCCTCCTGCCAGACCATTTCGTGCTCTGGGGCGCAGAGAGCTGGACTTTGGGCTGGCAGCCCTGGTCCCTCTGCCTCCACAGCAACAGCATGTGGACTATGGTCTCTGAAGGTCTAGGCCCCATCTGTTGTCCTGTGACCACTCACCCCTCAGCCTGTGCTTTCCCATGGCCCCACCCTGGCCCAGGCCCTCTTGTGAGCAAATCCTGCCTGTGCTTCTGAAGGGGCCCTTCCGTCAGGGAGGTCCTGCCAGGGCTCTACTTCCCTTCCCAGCTGCCTCCCACAGGGCCAATGTGTGCCATGGGGCCTGCCCCTACCCCAACACAATCTGCCCTTCAGGCTGAATCCCACTTGCCAGGGCTGGCTTCTCACTGCAGGTAACTGGGATACTTCCCAGCTGAAGCTGTGAGGAAAGGGGCCAGCCCTGAAAGCAATGAGAAGGGCAGAGAGCTAGGAGGTCATTTTGGCCTGGAGGTGCAGGGGACACTCGAAACAGCCATTCCATGTGGAAATTGAGGGTCCAGCTGGCTCCTGGAAGAAGAGACCTGGCCCTCACTGGGCTCCAGCTTCCCCTGCCAGCTGCCTGCACAGGTCGTTTAGTCTGCAATAGCAGAGTATCCGATGATGTTCTAGATGGGAACAGAAGACTAAAGAAAGCAAGGGATGAGAGTCCCAGTGCAGAAGAGAAGCATGCAAGCAGGCCTTGTGCCAGGCTGGGCTTGGGGCCAAGCGGCTGTGCATATCCCAACCCTGTGCTGTGTGCCATGTGCCTGGGGAGAGGCCTTTTCCAGCTGGCAATCACACAGCTGCCCTTAAGGCAGTGGCAAGCTGGGGTACCCCCATTCCTCCCAGATGTCTCCACCCATCCTCCTCCTCTTTCTAGGCCCAGGCACCTCCTCTTTGAGCTCATCTGACCCCCATCACAGCAGCTGAGTCCCCTTGGGATCAGGATCCCCCACCCTTGACAGCTGACCTTAGCTCTCAGGGGGCCCCAGAGAAGATGAGGCCAGGGCAACCTTTGGGGCTGTTGACAGAAGAACAAATATCAGAGGCCAGGGTCTTACCGCCCCAGCCTGGAAGGATAGGCTGCAGCAGGGGGTCCTGGGCTCATCCAGGATTGTTCCCCATTCCTTGAGATCTAGGACAACGCTCTGCACGTTCCAGAACCCCAGGACTGGTGCTCGGTCTCTGACAGGGTCTAACCTCATATTCTTCTGGAGCTGACCCAGGGAGTCTGTTCAATGTTTGCGTTTGCTCTTTCTCAGCCCCTGCCAGGTCAAGCTCCTTCAGGGTATCCTGAGACCCCGACTGCCAGCTGAAGGTCTACAGTTCCTCCTTCTACATGCCCTGTCCACCTGCCCAGGACGTCCCTGTTCCCTGCCATCTTGGACCAACCAAAAGCTGAATGGATGCCGGACTGTGCTGGAGTCCTTCTAGACCTCCACAGAGCCGCTTCCTGGTGCTACGCAGCCTCCACACTCAGAGCCTGGGACTGGGCTGGCCTGTGGGCCGGGGGCTGATGGTACTGCTGGCCCAATACTGCTCTCTTTGTGTTTGATTTTTTGTTTTTGTTTTTTCAATTCATTACTTTTGATACTGTGAAGATCTTTCATGCTGAAAGATAAAGCAACATTTGGACACAGAGTTGGTATGTTTGGTGATTTGCTGGTCTGAGTGGGGAGTGTGGTGGGGATGTATTTAGAAGCATGGGATCAGCTGTTGGTCACTAACCCTTTTGAGTGTGTCCTACACATCTGGAGTTAGGCATCATTTCCACTCAACCCTTGCAGCAATCCTAGTGGTACTGTTTTACCCCATTTTACAGATGAGGAAACAAAAGCTAAGACAGGAAAGTGATTCAGCTGAGCTCAGTCTGGCCCACTAGGGTTAGGGCGCAGGCCTGTATAACTCTGGCATCTCTGCCTTTTCCTCCTGTGGCGAGGACTCTAGTATGTAAACTTGGAGCAGCCCCTTCACCACTCTATGCCTCATTTTCCCCCTTTGCAAAATGGTGAGTTGAAGGGGTTGGACTTGATACCTGGGAAAGGCTTTGCGAGGGCTTACAGCCCGTGTACCTGCAGCCGGGGCTATTGAGGTTCTTCACATGGAATTAGCAAAGTCAGGGATAAATTGAGTGTTTATAAATCAAATCTGACTTTCTCATGGAAATGGGACATGAGCCTAAGTGCTTGAGCTGAGAGGATAATGAACCCTGCAGAAAAGTAAAGCAAACTACCTCATCCCGCCCAAATTGATCTGGTTTGTCCATTCAGATTTTTAATACAGTGGGTCCCTGGTGTAGTTTTCTTTACCAAAACCAACTCTTTAACTTGAGCTTCTGTAGGGAGTGCCCCTGTGGGCAGTGCCCTATGGGGGCAGTGGCCACACAGTCGCTAAGAGCCCTTTATGGAGTGTTGTGAGCAGGATCAGAAGCCACTTCTTCCTTCCTCTCCCTCTTCCCATTCACCCCCAGTTGAGCCCCACCTGGGGGCACTATGGGGCTGGCAGTGTGTGCCAACTTCCTCTTTGAAAGGCATGACCCAGGGCTCTGAACCGGTTCGTTCCAGTTAGAACTCCTGCTGAGAATTTGTTGTCTTTCCATCCCCCGGATATACTCAATCTGAATCTATAATTGAACAAAATCCCCAGGTGATTCTTAATGTATGATATGTATGATAAATTTTGAGACCCACTGTTCTACTAGCAGTTTTCAGAATTGGTCTCTAACCAGCAGCATTAGCATTGCCTGGGAACTTGCTAGAATTGCAAATTCTCTGAATGAGAAACCAATTTGTGCTGTAAACTTTCACCTAAAACAATAAAATTTTTTTTAAAAATTACAGCCAAAAAAAACCCTATGGGGCAGTTCTACTCTGTCACATAGGGTCACTATGAGTCAGAGTCCACTCAGTGGCAAATGACGACGATGATTATTTTTATTATGCAAAATTACTAATTCTGCACTGTCCAGTCAGGCAGCCACTGACCACGTGTGGCCGCTGGGCACTTGACGTGTGGTTAGTCCAAAGTGAGATGTGCTGTTAGTATAAATACACATGGATTTCAATGATTTAGACCATCCTTAAAAAAAAGAAAAACATTAACTTAAAATATTGACTACATGTTTAAATTATGACACCGGTTATACTGGGTTGAACAGAACATTAAAATAAAAATGATGGAGATTCTCAGCAGGGATTCAAACCGGTTCAAAGTCCTGCCTGAAACAAACAGCACTAACCACAGGCTCACAATCACTGGTCCCTGGCCTTTCCCAATGCTCAAGTAAGCATGGACACTTAACCTGTGAAACCTTTCCCTCGTTTTAGTTGTGGCCCTCTCTCCCTTCAACTCTTGTACCAGTCTCCTACCCTGAGGTTGCACTGGCACAGCCACCTAAAAGTCTGCTTCATCATTCTAAACTTGCAAGTCTGATCAGGCAGCCTCTTCACCTACAGAGAAAGACTGTGTGAGTGGCATTCAAGGCCCTTCATGCCTGGCCCCTGCTGGACAACCGCAGCTCCCAGTTAGGCCCAGCACCCTCAGGCGCCTGCTTCCCGGATTACCCTTCCTTCATGACTCCCTGCCTATCCTGCAGGTCCCAGCTAAGGGCCTGCTTTTGCTACGAATTCCTGGAGAATTGGCTTGCCTGCCTTGGTGATACTAACTACAGTGATACTTTGTCTTATGATAAACCCAAAAACCAAACACTGCTGTTGAGTCAATTATGACTCTGATGGTTCTTAATCTCAAGATTGGTTTGTGTCTTGTTCATCTTTGATCTGCTTCTGCATTGTGCAGGGTGCCCAGCACACAGTAGGTGGTTCTTAAATATGAGTGAAGAAATTCCTCTAAAAAATCCCCAATGAAGTTGAAATTACTCAATATGGCAGTCAAGGCCCCTTCGTGCTCTGGGCCCAATTTACTTTTCCAGCCTTGTGTCTGACTACTTCTACTCACTCCAGCTGCAGTGATCTCTTTGTTCCCTGAGAAATCTGTACTAGCACATCGCCAGCCTTCTATTCCTGCTGCACCTTCTATCTGGAAGCCTCTCTCTTCCTCTCCTCCACTCCCTGCACCGAGGTTCCTACACTTCCCTCCAAGTTCGGACACTTTCCTTCTCGAAGCTTCTCAGGTTTCCCAGGCAGTGAGTCACTCTGAGCTCTATTACAGCCCTCAGAATAATAATCGTTTCCAAATGTTCTGAGCCTCACAGTTAAAAATCACTGTCATCACGATTCTATTTAACCCTCGCGGCTCTGAACATAGGTATTGCCTCGCACAGACGAGGACAGCAGTCAGGGAGGCCGTGCGGGCTGGGTCATTAATTCCACAAGCTCCACCCTGCCCCGGCGGCCTTGTGCTAGGGATGACGACATGGCCGGGACACCAGCGTGCCCTGCCCCGCGGCTCCCAGGCCACGAGACGGCGCGGCGTGCCTGGATGATGTCATGCCCTGGCCTGGTGTCCAGCCTCCCTGGGTTCGGAATTAGCCGCCTCCGCTCAGATCCCTCCTCTTCAAACAGGGTGGTTTGAGCCTTTAGCGCATGCTCCTAATTTCCCAGTGGCCTACAATGCCTTGCCTGACGCTTTCTCCCTCAACTCCGGCAATAGCAACAGAAGTCACACAAGGGGCGTTGACGCCGCACCGTGCGAGAGCTGCCCAGGAGAAAATTTGTCCCTCTGCGCGATCCGGCACTCAGAGGTCGTTGCTAGGCACCGACGTCCGCTTCCTCACACCTGATTGGTTCTCAGTCGAAGGTGAGGCGGGGTTTTGCCGTGGTGCGCATGCGTGCAGCAAAGGATGGAGGAGTCAGAACCAGAGCGCAAGGTGAGAGCGAGGCTGTGGTCAGCGCGGGTGGGGAGCGGGAGTGAAGGCAGGGGTACCGGGCCTGACTCGAGTGTTTCTTCAGCGGGCTCGCACCGACGAGGCGACTGCCGGAGGAGGTCGCTCCGAGGCGGAGGATGAGGACGATGAGGACTACGTGCCGTACGTGCCGCTGCGGCAGCGCCGGCAACTGCTGGTGAGGAGCCCGGGTCGGCGGAGGAATGAAGGAGTGACCACCGGTTCGCTGTTGAGGGACTGCCGGGAGTCTGCAGTGGGGGGCGGTCGCGGTCTGAGGAGTTGGGTGTCAGTATATGGGAGTGGTGGTCCCAGGCAAACGAGGGACTGGCAACTTGATCTGAGTGGTGGGGAAGGTTTGCGCCAGGGGGCCCGAGATCCTCTCCCAAAAGCCAGGATCCTAACTCAGGGCCCCTGGACCCGATCCCCCACTTTGTCTTGGGCGTGACTCTGAGGGGCGCTGGGGGAATCACAGCTCCAGAAGCTGCTACAGCGAAGGCGCAAGGGGGCTGCAGAGGAGGAGCAGCAGGACAGCGGCAGTGAGCCCCGGGGAGATGAGGACGACATCCCGCTGGGCCCTCAGTCCAACGTCAGTCTCCTGGACCAGCATCAGCACCTAAAAGAGAAGGCTGAAGGTGGACTGAGCAGCAAGCCTGGGGGCGGGAGGCGGAGCCTGGTGCTGGTGCCTTTTTGACAAATACTGCTTCTCTCAGCCCGCAAAGAGTCCGCCAAGGAGAAGCAGCTGAAAGAAGAAGAGAAAATTCTGGAGAGTGTGGCCGAGGGCCGAGGTATGGTTATAGCTAGTGCGGTGAGGAGGGCCTGGCTTCTGGGAAGCAGGAGCCACCCCTGAGCCCTGCCTGTCTCCTCAGCCTTGATGTCAGTGAAGGAGATGGCCAAGGGAATCACGTATGATGATCCAATCAAAACCAGGTATGTCTTTTTAGTCTGTGCAGTTATCCTTACTTGGGATGGTGTATACCTGAGAATGGCAGGTATGCCCTAAGGCCAGCTGTGCTCTTGGCCACTCTTGACCACTACAACCCACCCACAGTTGGATGCCCCCCCGTTACGTCCTGAGCATGTCTGAAGAGCGGCACGAGCGTGTGCGAAAAAAGTACCACATCCTGGTGGAGGGAGATGGTATCCCACCACCCATCAAGAGCTTCAAGGAGATGAAATTCCCTGCAGGTACCTGGGAACTAAGAGAGACGCCATATTTTTATAATTAAAAATCTGTGCAATATGAAATATCTAGAATAGGCAAGTGTAAAATGGTCAGAGTTTATTAGTGGTTACCGGGGGCTGGCAGGAGGGAAGGGGAAAAGAAGACACAATACTTACGGGACACTGAGCTTTTGTTAAAGGTGGTGGGAATATTAAGGAATGGTTCATGGTGATGGTTGGACACGATGAACATATGTAATGTCACCGAACTATTCTTGTGAAGGTTGTTGAAATGCCAAATGTTTGGTACTTATATATTTACCACAATTTAAAAAAAAATTATGAGGTTGTTTCCTAGCACCTGCTTGGCCTGAGGCAGGAGAGCCAGGGAGCAAAGTGCAGTGGTCTGTTCTGTCAGACCTCGCAGACAGTTGGGGCATAGAAACCCCTGGGCCACGTGCCATGTGCAAGATCATGTGACTTACAAAGGTTTATCTTTTTAAAGGATAAATATTTTGTCCAGGTGTTTTGTTTCTTTATTTACATTAGACTTACAAGTAGTAAAACCTATAAGAATAGGTAGTTATTAAAGATAAAACAAGTGAAGTACCTGGGAGCTAGGAGGGACCTGACAGTTTTATAAGCAGATATATACGAGATTGTGCCCTTGCCCCCCTCCCCCCACTGAGCTCAGCAGCTACAGTGTTGGCTGTAACCTGTGGAAATGAAAAGACTTGAGGAGAGATTTTTTAGGCTTCTTTTTCAGTCACTAGCTGTTCAAGTTCACTGTCCTCTGCCATTGGGGGCACTTCACTGGGAAAGTGAGTAGCACCTCCAGCAGTAAGAAGCCCAACCTGGCTCCTGGCTCTACCCAGCCCAGGGGCCTTGGGCAAATGCCTGTGTGTGAGTGCGTGTGTCTGTGTCTCTCTGTTTTATCGTTTGTAACTTTGGGAGGATGGTGCCAATCTTATAGGCTTTGGGGGCCTGAGAAAGTACCTGTGAGACACAGGAATGATGCGGAGGTTGTCTTCTATAGCTATCCTGAGAGGTCTGAAAAAGAAAGGCATCCACCACCCGACGCCCATTCAGATCCAGGGCATCCCCACCATGTGAGTGTGGGTGGGGGCCTGAGAAGGGTGGTGAGGGAGAAGCAGGTGCTGCACATCCATCTGGAGAAGTAGACCCTGTCTTCTGCTGAACCTGACCCTCAGGCCTGTCCTCTCCCCACAGTCTATCTGGCCGGGACATGATCGGTATCGCCTTCACCGGTTCCGGCAAGACTCTGGTGTTCACGCTGCCCGTCATCATGTTCTGCCTGGAACAAGAGAAGAGGTTACCTTTCTCCAAGCGAGAGGGACCATATGGACTCATCATCTGCCCTTCGGTAAGATACAGGAGCCTGGCAGGCAGGGCAGAGGCTAGGACTGCCTTCCGGTGCCAGCCTCTGCCCCTGTGCCTGCAGCGGGAGCTGGCCCGGCAGACGCACGGCATCCTGGAGTACTACTGCCGCCTGCTGCAGGAAGACAGCTCGCCCCTGCTGCGCTGCGCACTCTGCATTGGGGGCATGTCTGTCAAAGAGCAAATGGAGACCATCCGACAGTGAGTGCTGGCCCAGGCTCCCCCAGAGCCCCAAGAGAAGAGAGAGGCCTCCTGTGGGCCCAGCCCTCAGGGAGCTCCCAGCCCCTGGAAGTGGACAGATGAACCACAACTCCAGGCGTCGGGGTAGGACAGAGGGATATGGCGAGGTGCACGGAAGCTCAGCAGATGGAGCAGCCCACCCCTGCCTGGGGGATCTAGAATATAGGGTGGTCAGGGAAGACTGCGGGGAAGGGGACACTTGAATTTCGAAGAGGGACATTACAGGCAGAAGACACAGCAAGAACAGAAGCAGAGAGGCAAGGGGCTCGGTGTGCCCAGGAAAATTGGGGTCATTTGGTGTGGTCAGAATGAAGAGGCTGAGGTACTGGGCCAGGGGCTCGATCCCAGCTGCACTCATGCTATTCCACATTAGCCACTCCTGGGACCATGGATGGGCCAGTCCCTGTCCCTTGTCTCGAAGGCATTCCCTGTGTCAGGGAAGATGCCACTACAGGAAAGATGAGCTCTCTTAACAGAAGAAGGACCCCACCGAGGACTACAGAGGGGGCTTCATAAGCGCAGACTGAAGCCCATCCTGAGATTCAGGACAGACCCCTGGGGACAAGAGAAGAGTGGTCCGGGGGAGGGGGAGAGGGTGCAGGAGCAGAGCAGTGGTCGAGAAGGCTGTAGCCTCTTCCAGGGGGAGAATTGTGTGCCATATGGAGGGCAGGGTGGTGGGAGCAAAGAGAAGGGGACAGGTGAGGAGAGACAGGGAGACTGGCAGCGAGAGGGCAGAGCAGAGGCAGAGCCCCAGTCTCTAGGTAGGGGTGGGCAGGTGGCCCCCACCTCAGAGTCTCTCCTCCATTTCCAGTGGGGTGCACATGATGGTGGCCACCCCTGGGCGCCTCATGGATTTGCTACAGAAGAAGATGGTCAGTCTAGATATCTGTCGCTACCTGGCCCTGGACGAGGCTGACCGCATGATTGACATGGGCTTTGAGGGTGACATCCGGACCATCTTCTCCTACTTCAAGGTGCCCGCCCCTGCCTGGTTCCATGTCCTCCTGCTCCTAGAGTCCCCATACACACCATATTTGACTGCACTGCTGCCCCCCCGCCACCATCAGAAGGGCTACATCCCAGCTTCTCAGTGCCCAAACCCCAACCTGCCCTTGGCTCCAGCCTCCACATCCCATGTCCCCAAGGTGCCAGCCCCCACCCTTCCTCAGGGCCAGCGGCAAACCCTGCTCTTCAGTGCTACCATGCCCAAGAAGATTCAGAATTTTGCCAAGAGCGCCCTGGTGAAGCCTGTCACGATCAACGTGGGCCGCGCCGGGGCTGCCAGTCTGGACGTCATCCAGGTGGGGGGGGGGGCACCCCTAATGGTCAGACTGTCACCTCTGAGAGCTGAAACTGGGCTCCCTTGAAACTGACTGGTTGAGGGTGTCCACCTTGGGGGCTCTGAGGATATCATTCAGGGCCCCAGACCCCTTAACAGAAAACATAGGTATAACTTCCAGCTTTTGGTGGCAACAGGCTTCTGGTCACTTCCCAGCCCGGACTGGGGATCTGGCTTTGTGGCAGGGGCATGGCTGGTGAACCTAACCTCAGGGTCACCTGACCTGGTCCCTGTGGTGGCAGGAGGTGGAATATGTGAAGGAAGAGGCCAAGATGGTGTACCTGCTCGAGTGCCTGCAGAAGACACCCCCACCAGTGAGTTCAGCAGGCAAGGCCAGCCCGGATCACTGGGAAGGAGGGAGGGGGCAGTCAGGATAGCTCCCACAGGGAGGCTGGGGTGTGCCCAGGTTGAGTCAACCCACTCAACTGGTGTTGGCCTTCCTGGACAGGTGCTCATCTTCGCAGAGAAGAAGGCAGACGTGGATGCCATCCATGAGTACCTGCTGCTCAAGGGGGTCGAGGCTGTGGCCATCCATGGGGGCAAAGGTCAGGGTGATGTCTCCTTTGGCACAGACCCTGCTGCCACAGCAGCCCCCTCCTAACCCCTTCTCCTGCCCAGCCGTCCTGCTGTTTCTCCCCAAATTCCTCCTTTAGCCCTAACAGCTTCTGCCTGACCCCGACTCCCCACCCCAGACCAGGAGGAACGGACCAAGGCAATTGAGGCATTCCGAGAGGGCAAGAAGGATGTCCTCGTGGCCACAGACGTAGCCTCCAAGGGCCTGGACTTCCCTGCCATCCAGCACGTCATCAATTACGACATGCCTGAGGAGATTGAGAACTATGGTGGGAAGATTGAGGGGCCGGGGGTACAGGGTGTCAAGGGGAAGGTCAGGCCAGGCCCCAACTCCTGGGCAGTGGGCCAAAGCTCTGCTTCCCATCTGTAGTACACCGTATCGGCCGCACTGGGCGCTCAGGAAACACGGGCATTGCTACCACCTTCATCAACAAGGCCTGCGGTGAGTCTATCTCTGGAGCCTGGGCTGTCCCCCAGGTTCTGACTGCAGGACCCAGGGTTGGGTCTGATGATATCACCTCCGCCTGCTCTGCAGATGAGTCTGTGCTGATGGACCTCAAAGCCCTGCTGCTGGAAGCCAAGCAGAAGGTGCCCCCTGTGCTGCAAGTGCTACACTGCGGGGACGAGTCCATGCTGGACATCGGAGGTGACTGTGGGGTAGGGGCACAAGCCCAGGGTCGGTGGGGAAGGTGCATGACGGGAACACAGTGGAAACAAGTCCACGTTGGACATCAGGGCCTGGGTGGTTCTTATGGCAGTCCCAGCTCTGGGCCCTGGAGTCTGGCCCTATGGCCATGCTGACCCCATCCCCTACCCCAACCCCCAGGAGAGCGTGGCTGTGCCTTCTGCGGGGGTCTGGGCCATCGCATCACGGATTGCCCCAAGCTGGAGGCTATGCAGACCAAGCAGGTCAGCAACATCGGCCGCAAGGACTACCTGGCCCACAGTTCCATGGATTTCTGAGCCGTCTGTCTGTCCTCACCAAGAGGCTCCAGTCCCTGGGGCTCCACCCACCCCTACGCATATACACACCCCAGTCCCCTGGACAAGAAGCCAGCATCCTCAGCCCAGCTGGCCTGGGTTGGGCCAGGCTGGGCCTGACCGCCTGCTTCCTGTGCCCCCAGAAGCACTATTTTTGTCCTCCTTCACCCCAGCTGCCATTAAAGCACAGCCTCTCTGGTCTCACCCCAGCCCCGCCTCTCGTTTTTCTTGGCTGCCCCCGTGGTCCCTAGGCAAGCCTTACCCTCCAACCTCAGAGCCCTCCAAGGCAAGGTCTCAGCATGTCCCTCACCCATTAGCACCAGCTTGCCAGGACCTGGATGTGTAGGGAGCCACCTTACCATGCCGGCACGACCCAGGGCTCATGCCCCAGGGAGGGAGCCATACCTCTAGCCTCACCCCGTCCTCCGTCTTCCTGTCCGTTGGGTGAAGCTTCCTGGGGCTTCTCCTGGGGCCCATTGGGAGACCACTTCCTGCCCCAGGCCCACGGCCCACCTGCACAGGCTCCCAGAGGAGAACCCTCAGCTCCTTTCACTAAGGAGTAGCAGTCAACACAGGACTATCATTCACCCTTGGTCCCCGCTCTGCCCAGCTTGGCTGGTGACCATTGGCCCCACTCTGCCCAGTTCAGTTGGTGCTAGGCTCTTAGGGCCCAGGAGAGCCAGGCTAATGCCTGCCTGGGAAGCTCAGTTGAGTGGGAAAGCTCACAAGTAAAAACGCAAATGAGACTGGTGGCCGTCACGAGACTGCTGTAGATGAACTTGAATTTCAGCATCTGAGCAGGGGGTTAGTAGAGCAACAATCTTGGCAGCAGCCACTTCCCAAGCCGTTCCTCTGGGTAAGGTGACTACATAGAAAGCCACACACAGATCCCAGTGGGACAGCAGTTACTCAAGCCATGTTTGTCACTTGGTGTGTGGCCTTGGGCAGGTTACATAATTTTTCCAAGCCTCGATTTCCTCATTGTTGAGATGGTGATGAGAAGGCAAAGCCCATGGTGTTTGAGGTCCCCCAAGCTCAGGCTGCCTGGCCACCTCCTGTCATGGCCGTAGAGCAAGTGCCCGGGAGGCCGGAGAAAGTAACCCTGGCCAGAAGAAACTGCCTGTCCTACACATGGCCCCAAACAGCATTCTTTGGCCTGGTCACACATGCCTTCCTCAAGGTGGCACTGGTGACTGGCATGAGACTGCCCCAGGATTTGGAGTCACACACACAACCCAGGTACTGGCCCCCAGCAGGAAGCACAGCCACTCTAACAGAGCATGTGACCTCTCCAGGGGGCCTGCAAGGGTGCCACCCACACCCTGGTGGCTGGGTGGCTCAGGTGTGTACTCCTGTGTGGACTGGGTGCACGCTATGGGGGCACTGTGTTCTGGAATACCATGGATTGTCTGGGACTCCAGGAGGAAGAGGTTGCACAGTGGTGAGAGCACCTGGGGGTGCTGATCTGTGGGGCTCGAACTCAGGACCCAGAGTGCAGAGCTGAGGAGGGCAGTGAGGAAATGTGTTAGGAGGGGGAGAAACAGGGCTGGGTTCGAGCAGTAAAGAAATGGCTTCCTACGGTGGAGAGGGCTGGAGCACTGCTGAGGCTGGCAGTGGGGCAGGGGCTGTGGGGATGAAATGACTGTTAGAAATACTTCAGAGGAAAAGAAACACAGAGTGGGATGGGTAAGACCATTGCTGGCCGGCCCAGTGGTCCAAACCCAGACTCACAGAGTCGGAAAAGCAAGGAGGATGCATAGTGAGAGCACGGCGGTGGGCACACCAGGCCTGGGGTGCACAGCAGCAGGGGAGGGGTGGGGCCAAGTTCATGACTCAGGGGAGCCAGCCTGCCGGTCAGAAGCTCTCCCAGCTGACCCAGGCTCGTCTGGGGCCATTACCGTTGGGTAGCCTGAGGCCCCTGCCAGGCAGGTATGGGCACCAGGGCCCAGTCAAGACCCCAAGGAAAAAATATGTGATGCCCCACTGCCTGTCCCAGCTTCTCTACTGAAGACAGGGCTCCCCTCCCCCCAGCCCTGCAGCTGCCTCTCTGGACGGAGGGAGGGGAAGTGGCCAGAAGGGGAAGTGTGAGGAGTTCCCCTCCACTTGTCACTAGTCTCCTCAGGCCTTCGGAGTGGCGGCCCTGTGGCCCAGCCGCAGCCATGGAGCCTCCGGAGACCCCCGTCAAGGATGGCATCCTCTACCAGCAGCACATCAAGTTCGGCAAGGTGGGCATCCCCCAGCTGCCAGGCAGCTATCCAGGACAAAAGTGGGCAGAAAGCAGCCCCCCATCCCCACCTTGCTCATCTCACCCAGACTTGGGACAATTGGGGAGTTGGGGTGGGGAACCCAACCCAGGTATGGGAGCATGGAGCAGAGCCTGGTCCTGGGCTCGATGGGCTGAGGCTGGCCAAGCCTGTGGAAGACCCTGCCTCATTCACAGCTGGGGGAGCCAAGAGCAGGGAGCGGGTCAGAGCAGAGGCTGTGTAGACCAACAGCCCTCCTTCCCATCTCATAGTAGCACCAAGGCCCCTAGGGAGTCTAGGGAGGGTCAGCTGAGGTGGAAGAGACCGAGGTCCTATGGCCGAGCCCCACCCTGCAGAAGAGGGCTTGGCTCCTAGCCAGTCGTGAGAGAAGAGGTGGGTGGGAGTCCACCTCTCCCCAACAGTCAACCCTGCACCCCCAGCTCCGCTGCAGCTGCTGCCCAGGCAGATAAAGGGCCTGTTTCCTTTGTTCGAAGTTATTTGCATGTTTCCTTCCTTGCCATCATGAGACTGAGGCCTCCCTGCAACCCACCCGGCCCTTGGCCCGAGAGGCCTTGTTTGTGGGAGGTGATCAACACAACAACAGTGCCGGGTGGTCAGCTCCGTGCCTCTCGGGCCTTCACAGACACCATCCAGTAGAATCTTCAACTTTGTGTTCTCACAATGTTATGGAGATCACAGGAAAGGGTCGGGGGTTTGAACCCAGGGCTGACTGACACTGCGCATACTCTTCTCTGTGTCAGCCTGGCTGTAATGGGCCTCCTTCACTGGGGCCCTGAGGAATCGGAAAGGCAGAGGCTAGCCAGGGCAGCCAGGAGTGTATGCTAAGCTGCTTGTGCTGAGCTTGTGCAGCAGGGAGAGTCCACCACCCAAGGGTCTCCCTCTTTCCCACAGAAGTGCTGGCGGAAGGTGTGGGCGCTGCTGTACGCAGGAGGCCCATCAGGTGTGGCCCGGCTGGAGACCTGGGAGGTCCGCAATGGTGGCCCAGGGTCTGTGGGGGAAAGGTCTGCACGGCGCGGGGAACGGCGGGTCATCCGCCTGGCTGACTGCGTATCTGTGCTGCCTGCGGACGGTGAGAGCTGCCCCCAAGACACTGGGGCCTTCCTGATCACCACCACTGATCGAAGCCACCTGCTGGCCACGAAGGACCGCCAGGCCTGGATGGGCCCCATCTGCCAGCTGGCCTTCCCGGTGAGCAGGGCACACCTCACCCCCGACTTGGTCATCTCCGTGCTCCCTCATATCTTGTCCCTCAGTAGCATCTGCCAAGCATCTACAGGTGGGAAAACAGCCCAGAAGCCCATAGAAAAATTCTCAGGTGGCCACGTGTGTGATAGAGCAAGGGAACACTGCGATGAAGGACATCAGACAGGATGGTCAAGGAAGGCCTCTGTGAAGGGAGCAGTAGGGCTGAGTCCTGAATGACAAAGAGCCCGCTAGGCCAAGGTCTAAGGAAAGAATGTCACAGGCAGAGGGAGCAGCATGGGCAAAGGCCCTGAGGCCGGAAAAAGTTTGGTGTGTTCAAGGGGCAGAAAGGAGGCCAGGGCGGCCAGAGGGTAAGGAGTGGCAACGAGCATACTAGGAGATGAAGTTGAAATTTGACAAGAGCCACATAAAAACCACCTTGGACCATGGTGAGAGTTTGGAATTTTATTCTGAGTAAGAGGAAAAGCCTTATGGAGGGTTCAAGCCAGAGACCAAAAGGAAATGAGCAGACATGAGGGCACCAGTTAGGAATTTGCTGCATCTGACCAGGCAGGCGATGGTGCCCTGGACCAGGGTGGTGGTGGTGTTGAAAGTCAGGGGGCCCAGGGAGGGGGGCTTGCTGCAGGATTGGATGTGGGGGTGAAGGGAAGAGAGGGGCTTTTTGTGCTTCAGTGGAGAAAGAGGCCTGGGGAGTGCGGAACACAAGGCTCAGAACCAGGTCACTCATGGTTCCTTTCCAGCTCTCCTGCCCCTCCAGTGCTCCACACTGTCAGGGGGACACAACCCAGCCCAGTCCCTACAGGGAACATCCTCCCATATACCCAGCACTTTATGCTGTCTGACACCCTAAGCCAAGCACCCCCAAGGAGTAGCAAGTGGGACTGCTGCCCATCTCACAGGTGGGGATCAGGCTTAGAGGGCTGGCACACCAGCAAAGTGGACTGGCACCTGGGACTCGGAATGTTCTTGCTTGTCATAGAGTCCTGAGTTACCAACACCAAGGAGGCATAGGGGAAGGCCATGGGGAGACAGAGGAGCCAAATGTAAGGAATGGGGGGACTCTAATCTCTGACCTTGGGCCCACCCTCAGGGCACAGTGGAGTGCTCCTCAGCATCAGGGGAGGCCATGTCTTCCATCAGAGGCCCCGTCTCCATGGAGGAAAACTCCATCTACTCCTCTTGGCAGGAAGGTGAGTTGAGGAGGCACAAGGGCAGCCTCAGCCCGCCAGCACCCAGAGCTGGGATCCGTGGGGGCCGATGGGGGCTGCGCTTGCTTGCTTGCTTGCTTTGGTGATGGCAGAAGGAGCCCTCATGGCCACCTGCCTGCAGTGGTCAAGTTCCCCGTGGTGGTACAGAAGACGGAGGCTGCCACCCGCTGCCAACTGAAGGGGCCCTACTTGCTGGGGCTGAGCCGGGATACCATCCAGCTGAACGATCCCTCTGGCCTGCGGGCCCTCTACACCTGGCCGTACTGCTTCTTGCGAAAGTTCGGCTCCCACAAGGTGAGGTACCCATCCCAAGGGTCCTGGTAGGAGGGGCGACACTTGGCCCTGGCCGCTGACCTGGCCTTGTCTCCCCCAGGGAGTGTTCTCCTTTGAAGCTGGCCGCCGCTGCGACACTGGCGAGGGCCTCTTCGCCTTCAGCAGCCCCTACGCCCCTGACCTCTGCGGCGCCGTGGCAGCAGCCATCGCCCGCCAGCGCGAGCTGCTGCCGGAGCTGGTGCCCCCCCAGCCCAGCCCCCTGCCACGGGCCACCTCGCTGCCCTGCCTGGAGCCACCCGGGGAGCTGCAGGAGGTCCTGGGGCTGGAGCCGCGGGCATGCCGGAAGGTGCGCGAGGGGCTGGGTCCCGGGCCACAGAGCCTGCCACCGCTGTCAGGCCAGGACACCAAGGACTTCCCTGTCTACGCTGTCGTGGCCAAGCGCACCAGCAGGCCACCGGCTACCGCTGCCGCAGCCACCACCACCGCCGCCGCTGCCGAGCACCTCTACGAGAACCTGTGCGCACTGGATGGCGGCCCTGAGGCCAGCCCCCAGGCCAGTGCCCTCTACCACAACCGTGAAGACCTGAGCTGGCCTGGTCCCAGCTCTGACGAGAGCCTGGAGGCCCAGTACCGGCGGCTCCTCGAGCTGGAGCTGGACAAGGCCGGCGACGAAGTCGGGGCCATCGGCCGCTCCAGCGCACAGACAGGCTTCAAGGCCAAGCTGGTGACGCTGCTGAGCCGAGAGCGGAGGAAGGGCCCTGTCCCATGCGACCGGCCCTGAGCCCCTGAGCTATGTGGCCACTGGAGAAGGGAGACATCTGGACCCTTCACATCCACTCTGACCTGCAGGGACCCCTCCCCTGCCTTCCCCCCACCCACTGTATAGTGTACAGAGATTTGCTGATAATAAAGCCTTCCAGCTCCAGCACAGACTCAGTGCCAGCTTTGCTCTGCCATGCAGCCCCCAGCTTCACCTTCTCTAACTTCAGCTCCCGCCAGTGGGTACATGTGGGCACACAGACTTCACTCACATTCGCTGCAGCAAAGCCCAGCACCCTGCACTGAGTTCCACAGATGACTTGGACCTGACCTCTGCCACCAGAGGGCTCACATCCTCAGGACCAGATAATTGTGTGCCCACCCACCACCCCCACCCCCGTTCTGTGCAGCAGAAAGATGTGAAGGGAGGAAGGTGGCTTGCTGATTGGAGAGGCACCCTTTGAACACATAAAAGGCAGACAGGGCTTCAACACAGGGCGGGGGGCTGGCCAAGGAGGAGCTGGTGACCAGAGCAGGAGAGTCCCTGAAAGTCCTACAAGAGCTTGGTCTCCTGCTCAGGGGAGAGGGGGGATTTTGCATTGGGGAGGAACACAGTTGGACTGACAAAGGAGCAGTGCAGAGCCCAGATTTGAAGCAGCCAATTAGACACCAGGAAGCCCGAGGTAGGGACAGGGCTAGGGGAGAGGAGGGAAGGATTTCAAAGATGTGCACACCCAAAGCGTTTGTCCCCTGCTGAGACACTAAATGGTAGACACATGTGAGGGACTTCAGGTCTCAGCCTCCTCAACTCTAAGGGAAAAAGATCAAATTCTATTTCAGATGCCCATCCATTTGTTTGATTTTTACAACATGCCTACTCTGTGCCGGACTCTGGAGTGTTCAGTGTGTGTTCTCAAGGGGGTGACCTTCCAGTATGGGGTAAGCAAGTCTCCTGAAGATGGCAGTGCCTGCTTCATTCTCCTCTCCACGTGCTATTCCTGTCATTGTCCTTGGACCATATACACAGCATCATGTCTCCAAGGACCTGGTCTCTTGGTCCCTCAACCTCAACTGCACTCAGTTGCCCACTCCTGAGCCTCATCATCATGAGGCTAATTGCATCCATTGTAAAAATGTGATTGCAAACCTCAAGCAAACAGGCTCTCCCTACCGCTTTTGTGTCCTAGTATGGCTGCCTTTCTAGTCCCTGAGATCATCCAACCTTCTCCTCTCGTCCCCACCCACTCCTACCTTGCAGACATCATTGGAGAAATGACCGACAACAGAAATAAGCACCCTCACCCACCCATAACTGCACCTACATGTACCAGCATTTGCATCTGTTTCCCTTTTCTGCTCCTGAACATGAGAGAAGGGTCTGTACCCAACCCACCAGCTCAGTTTCCCACATGTGCTCTGGTCCCAGCCCCTGAGCTTGAGGAGCTCCCTCCTCTCTCTCCTTGATCCATTGTTATTGTTGTTGTTAGGTGCTGTCGGGTCAGTTCCAACTCACAGCAACCCTATGTACAACAGAGAGAAACACTGCCCGGTCCTGCACCATCCTCACAATCATGCTTGCGCCCACTGTTGCAACCACTGTGTTAGTCGATCTTGTTGAGGGTCTTCCTCCTTTTCACTGACCCTCTACTTCACCAAGCATAACATCCTTCTTCTGGGACTGGTCCCTCTTGATACCATGTCCAAAGTACATGAGACAAAGTCCTCCCTTCTAAGGAGCAGTCTGGCTGTACTTCCAAGACAGATGTGATGTGTTTGTTCTTCTGGCCGTCCATGGTATATTCAGTATTCTTTGCCAACACCGTAATTCAAAGGCATCAATTCTTCAGTCTTCCTTACTCATTGTCCAGCTTTTGCATGCATATGAGGCAATTGAAAATACCATGGTTTGGGTCAGGCACACCTTAGTCCTCAAAGTGACATCTTTGCTTTGTAACACTTTAAAGAGGTCTTTTGAAGCAGATTTGCCTGTAATAACTCATTTGATTTCTTGACTGCAGCTTCAATTGGGCATTGATTGTGGATCCAAGTAAAATGAAATCCTTGACAACTTCAATATTTTTTCAATTTAACATGATGTTGTTTACTGGTCCAGTTGTGTGGATTTTTGTTTTATGTTGAGGTGTAATCCATACTGAAGGCTGTAGTCTTTGATCCTTTTTTTTTTAATTATTAATTTTTATTGTGCTTTAAGTGAAAGTTTACAAATCATGTCAGTCTCTCATATAAAAATTTATATACACCTTGCTATACACTCCTAATTGCTCTCCCCCTAATGAGACAGCACACCCCTTCCCTCCACTCTCTCTCCTCATGTCCATTCAGCCAGCTTCTGGTCCCCTCTGCCCTCTCATTTCCGCCCCCAGACAGGAGATGCCAACATAGTCTCATGTGTCTACTTGATCCAAGAAGCTCATTCTTCACCAGTCCAATCCCTGTCTGAAGAGTTGGCTTTGGGAATGGTTCCTGTCTTGGGCTAACAGAAGGTCTGGGGACCATGACCTCTGGGGTCTTTCTACTCCCAGTCAGACCATTAAGTCTGGTCTTTTTATGAGAATTTGGGGTCTGCATCCCACTGCTCTCCTGCTCCCTCAGGGGTTCTCTGTTGTGTTCCCTGTCAGGACAGTCATTGGTTGTGGCCGGGCACCATCTAGTTCTTCTGGTCTCAGGCTGATGTAGTCTCTGGTTTATGTGCTCCTTTCTGTCTCTTGGGCTCATAATCACCTAGTATCTTTGGTGTTCTTCACACTTCCTTGCTCCCGGTGGGTTGAGACCAATTGATGCATCTTGGATGGCTGCTTGCTAGTGTTTAAGACCCCAGGTACCACCCTCCAAAGTGGGATGCAGAATGTTTTCTTAATAGATTTTATTATCCCAATTGTGTAGTCTTTGATCTTTATCAGTAAGTGCTTCAAGTCCTCTTCCCTTTCAGCAAGTAAGGTTGTGTCATCTGCATATCACACATATACAGGCACATATATGGATCTCTTCCAGTCAGGTGGCCAGATAGCTGTCTTCCAAATTTCTTGGCACAAGCAAGTGAGCACTTCCAGCGTTTCATCTGTTTGTTGAAACATCCCAATTGGTATTCCATTAATTCCTAGAGCCTTGTTTTTTGGCAACGCCTTCAGTGCAGCTTGGACTTCTTCCTTTAATATCATCGGTTCTTGATCATATGCTGCCTACTGAAATGGCTGAACATCAATTAATTTTGTTACAGTGACTGTGTTCCTTCCATGTTCAACATTTTGTCCATAGCATCCTTCAATATTGCATCTCAAGGCTTGAATTCTTCAGTTCTTCCAGCTTGAGGAAGGCTGAATGTGCTCTTCCCTTTTGGTTTTCTAACTCCAGGTCTTTGTACGTTTCATTATAATACTCTGTCTTCTCAAGCCACCCTTTGAAATTTTCTTTTCTGCTCTTTTGCGTCATCATTTCTTCTATTTGCTTTAGCTACTCTACATTCAAGAGCAAGTTTCAGTCTCTTCTGACATCCATTTTGGTCTTTTCTTTCTTTCCTGTTTTTAATGACCTTTTGCTTTCTTCATGTATGATGTCCTTAATGTCATCCCACAACTCATCTGGTCTTCAGTCATTAATGTTCCGTGTATCAAATCTGTTCTTGAGATGGTCTCTAAATTCAGGTGGGATATACTTAGGCTTTCATGGACTTGTCTTAATTTTCTTCAGCTTCAGCTTCAGCTTGAATTTGCTTATGAGCAATTGATGGTCTGATCTGCAGTCGGCCCCTGACCTTGTTCTGACTGCTGATATTGAGCTTCTCCATCATCTCTTTCCACAGATGTAGTTGATTTGATTTCTGTGCATTCCATCTAGTGAGGTCAATGTGTACAGTCGCCATTGATGTTGTTGAAAAAGATATTTCCAATCAATAAGCTGTTGGTCTTGCAAAATTCTATCATTCAATCTCCACCGACATTTCTGTCACCAAGGCCATATTTTGCAACTGCTGATCCTTCTTTGTTTCTGACTTTTGCATTCCAATTCCCAGTAATTATCAATGCATCTTGAGTGCATGTTTGATCCATTTCAGACTGCAGAAGTTGGTAAAAATCTTCAATTTCTTCATATTTGGTCTTAGCGGTTGATGTGTAAATTTGAATAATAATCATATTAACCAGTCTTCCTTGTAGGCGTATGGATGTTATTCTATTATTGACAGCATGGTACTTCAGGATAGACCTTGAAATGTTCTTTTGATGGTAAATCCAACCCCGTTCCTCTTCGACTTGCCATTCCCTGCAGAGAAAACATGATTGTCTGGTTAAAAATGGCCAATACCAGTCCATTTCAGCTCACTAATGCCTAGCATATTGATCTTTAAGTGTTTCATTTCATTTTTGACAACTTCCAATTTTCCTAGATTCACTCTTCATATATTCCCTGTTCCAAATACTAATGGACGTTTGCAGCTGTTTCATTTCACTGTGAGTCGTGCCACATCAGCAAATCAAGGTCCCGAAGCTTGACTCCATCCACGTCATTCAGGTTGACTCTACTCTGAGGAGGCAGCTCTTCTCCAGTTGTATTTTCAGGGCCTTCCAACCTCAGGGGCACATCTTCCGGCATTATTCCAGAGAACGTTCTGCTACCATTCACAAGATTTTCACTGGCCTATTTTTTTTTTTTCTGAAGTAGATCACCAGGTCCTTCTTCCTAGTCTTAGTCTGGAAGCTCAATTGAAACCTGTCTACCATGGTGACCCTGTTGTTATTTGAAACACTGGTGACATAGCTTCCAGCATCAGAGCAACATGCATGCTACCACAGCATAACAAGCTACAGACTCATTGATCCATTAATAGTCCCATTACCCTCCTCCTCATCATTACCATTTCCAGCCACACACAAACATGCTCTTTAAGTTCACGTTTCAAAGAAACCCTCCCATGACCTCACATTCCCCTTCAGTCACCCTCCTCAAATTTCTCTGTTCCTCTTCACAGTAAAACTCCTCAAAGGAGTGTTGATGACTCTCATTTCCACTTTCTAGCTTACTATTCTTCCCTCAATCACGTTCGTCACCCCTTTGTCTCCTCAACTCCATTAAATCAGTTGCTGTTGATTGAATTGATTCCGACTCATGACAACCCCATGTATGTCAGAGTAAAACTGTGGCTTCATAAGGTTTTCAGTGGCTGGTTTTTTGGAAGTAGGTCACCAGGCTTTTCTTCCAAGGTTCCTCTGGTGGACTAGAACCAACAACCTTTTGGTCAACTCCATTACATGGCTCTTATTAAGGTCATCAGCCTCCTTGCGCCCCAAAACAAAAACGACCTGGCAATGTTCATCACAGCTCCACTCAATAGCCAAGAGGTGGAAGCAACCCAAGGGTCCGTCAATGGATAAATGGATAAATAAAATGTGATGTATTTGTAGAATGGAATATTATTCAGCCATAAAGAGAAATGAAGTCCTGATGCATGCTACCACACGGATGGACCTTGAAGACATACTGAGCAAAATAAGTCAGACACAAAAGGATAATGTTGTATGATTCCACTTTTCTGAAATATCTGGAAGAGGCAAACGCAGAGAGGCAAAAGTTTATCAGAGGTTACCAGGGGCTAAGGAGAGGGAGGGTGGGGCATCAGAGCTGAAGAGGTACTGAATTTCTGTTTGGGGTGATGAAAAACTTGGCTACTGGTGACAATTGCATAATGTGGTAAATATAGTTAACGTCTCTGAATTGCACACTTAAAAATGGTTAGAATGGCAAACTTTTTGTTATATATATTTCCTCACAAGAATTTTCTTAAAGTGATCTGGACCCCCTCCATCCCTCAGCAGTGTTTGACAACCCTTCTTGAAACACTGTCTTCACTGAGTTTTCCCCTCCCTCACAGGTCACTCTTTCCCAGCCTCTTTTGCTGTCTCCTCTATCTGACCTCTGCCCAGGGCTCTGGCCTCAAACACAGGGTAACTCAACCCTGGCTACACCTGGGAAGCACCTGAGAGGCTTTTTAAAATGCCCTTGCATAGGCCCACACCTAGGGGTTCTGATCCCATCAGTGTGTGAGTTTTTTGTTTTTAACTACCCAGGTACTTGTAGTGTGCATCCAAGAATGGGAATTGCTGCTCCAGGTGAGCCAACTGGGTCCCCAGGTTTCATGGACCATCCAAATGCGATGACTCCCAAAGGCGTATCTTCAGCCCAGGCCTCTCCCCTGAGCTCCAGCTTTTAAAAAATCCAACTGCATAACTAAACATCTTCATGTGGACATATAAAAGGCACCTCCAAATTTAATGAATGAAAGTAGATTGAGATGGGGCTCCTTGCAGTGCAGTGCCAGGGCCTATGTGGCCACAGAGGGCAAAGCCCAGAAGGTTAGAGGTGGCATGGAGACTGAATTTGGTCCTATTTATGGAAGTACATTTTACAGGTGAAGTCTTCCCATGATCCATGAGGCTGCCAGAGAGCAAACTGAGGCCAGCAGGCTCCCAGTCAGAGTGGCTGCAGCCCTCTGCGGTGCCCCTCCTTCCCAAAATGGCAAGTCCTGGCCCAGCCCTTGTTAGCTCTGCAAGTTCCAGGACATACTGGAGGTTACCCAGAGAGCATCTTGGCCAGACTGGAGCCAGGACTCTGGGTCCCCGGTCTGGTGTGCTTCTCTTCAGTACAAATCTAATGGTGAGTTCTGAAAGGTCCCAACCAGACTGGATGAGAAAGTTCTTGGAAGCCTGTCAGAATCTTGTCCTGGAGCTGAAGCAGCCCTGGCCACCAGGGGGCACAGTCTCCTAACCTTGGGCCTGGGAGCCCTGGTGGCTTGGAGGCTTCGTCCAGGCCTGAGCTTGTGCGGGCCCAAGAACCAGGACCCCAGGGCTGGCATCTCTGCTGGAGGACTGCCAGGACCCCCAGACTGCTGCTTCACCCTTTGTTCATTTGCTGTTTCACTTCCTCAGACGGTCCTCTCCTTCCTTCCCTTCCTTCCCTTGCTTCCCTCCTTCCTTTCCTTCCTTTCAGTTCTTCCTCTGTTTATTTATACCCGCTGTGCGCATACACAGGATATAATAGTGGCCAAGACTGACAAGACAAGCCTCTGCTCTCGTGGAACTGACATTTTAATGAAGACAAACAACAATGAAGAAACGCTTAATGTAAAAAATAAAAAAATAAAAAAAAACCATTGCCATCAAGTCAATTCTGACTTATAAAAAAAAAAAAAAAAAAACTTATAAAGATGGTGGTAAATTCTGTGAAGAATAAAGCTGGGTAAGGAACTGATGGGTGATGACAGGGAGGTGTGGGGGCCACTACTTTAGGTAGGGTGATCAGGGAAGGCTTTTTTGAGAAAGCAGCATCTGAGCAGAGACTTGAACAAAGTGAGAGAGCCTGCCATTTAGATATTTGAGGAAAAGTGTTTCAAGCAGAGGGAGCAACAAGTACAAAGGCCCTGAGTCTGGCACATGCTTGGTGTGTTAGAGGAACAGTGAGAAGGCCAGTGTGGCCGGAGGAAGACAACAGTGGGAGGTGGACCCAGTTCATTAGGACTGTGTAGGTTATAAGGACTTTGCATTTTATTTTAAGCACAACGCCAGCCCACGGGAACGCTGAAAGCTGAGGGTGCTGTGGTGTGATTTCTGCTTTAAAAATATCACTGTGTTGCATAGAGAAGGCTCTGCAAGAGTGAAGGAAGCAGGGAGACCTGTTAGGAGGCTGTCACAAGTCCAGGAACGAAATGACAGTTGGCTCGGACAACAGTGGCAGCAGTGGCCAGAAGTGATCCCACATGTGGCATATTTTGAAGGTGGAATTTACAGAAGCTGAGGTATGAGAGGAAACCCTGGTGGCGTAGTGGTTAAAAGCTACAGCTGCTAACCAAAAAGTCGGCAGTTCAAATCCACCAGGTGCTCCTTGGAAACTATGGGGCAGTTCTACTCTGTCTTATGGGGTTGCTATGAGTCAGAATCTGCTCAGCCGCAATGGGTTTTGTCTTGGAGGTATGAGAGAGAGAAGAGAAAGGAAGAATGACTTCATAGTTTTTACTGAACCAGTTGGATGGATGGCAGTGCCATTTACTGAGATGAGAGAGGTAGGATAAGTCACAAATTTGGTTTGAGATATCTGGTAGGCATCCAAGTAGAGATGCTGGACAGATAGTTGGATATCGGAGTCTGAGGTCCACGGGGGAGAAATCAGGGCTTGGCATATAACTTGGAGTCCTTGGCATACAACCAGTTAACCAGTTCCCGCTGAGTCAACTCTGACTCATGGTGACCTCATGTGTGTCAGAGTATAACTGTGTTGCATAAGATTTCCAATGGCTGATTTTTTGGAAGTAGATTATCAGGCCTTTCTTTTGAGATGTTTCTGGGTGAACTCGAAGTGCCAACTTTTCAGTTAGCAGCCAAGCACATTAACCGTTTGCACCACCCAGGACTCCCCTTGGCATATCCAAAAATCAGTTGCCATCAAGTCAATTCCAACTCATGGTGGCCCCTGTATGCCAGAGTAGAACTGTGTTCCCCAGGGTTTTCAGGTGGTGTTAAAAGTCATAAGACAGGATGAGGTGAGTGTAGAGAGTGTAGAGAGAGGTAAATCATCAGGCAAATGAGGGGCCTCCAAAGGAGATAGAGCAGCAGCCAGTGGGGCTGGAAGAAACCAGGAAAAGAGTGCTTCCAGAAGGAGGGCATGACCAACCTGGACCAGTGCTGCTCCTTGGCTGCGTAGGATGAAAGCTGAGAAACCACCACTGATCTGATAACGTGGCGGTCACTGGGGACCTTGAGAGAGCAATCTCAGACAACTGGTGGGGATAAGAGCCTAACTGGAATGAGTTCAAGAGATAATAGGAGATAGAGTGATAGACAACTCCTTCGTGGAATTTTACTCTAAAGGGAAGTTGTTGTTAGGTGCCATCGAGTCGGTTCTGGCTCACAGTGACCCTGTGTACAACAGAACTAAACACTGCCTCGTCCTGTGCCGTCCTCACAATCGTTGCTATGTTTGAGCCCATGGTTGTACCCACTGTGTCAATCCATCTCATTGAAGGTATTCCTCTTTTTCGCTAACCGTCTACTTTACCAAGCATGATGTCCTTCTCCAGGGACTGGTCCCTCCCGATAACACATCCAAAGTACAGGAGACAAAGTCTTGCCATCCTCCCTTCTAAGGAGCATTCTGGCTGTACTTCTCTCAAGACAGATCTGTTTGTTATTCTGCAGTCCATGGTATATTCAATATTCTTCACCAACGCTATAATTTAAATGCATCAATTCTTCAGTCTTCCTTATTCATTGTCCAGCCTTCACATACATATGAGGCAGCTGAAAATACCATGGCTGGGTCAGGCGCACCTTAGTCCTCAAAGTGACATCTTTGCTTTTTAACACTTTAAAGCGGTCTTTTGTAGCAGATTTGCTCAATACCATACATCATTTGATTTCTTGACTGCTGCTTCCATGGGCGTTGATTGTGAATCCAAGTAAAATGAAATCCTTGACAACTTCAATCTTTTCTCCATTTATCATCATGCTGCTTATCCGTTCAATTGTCAGGAATTTTGTTTTCTTTATGTTGAGGTGTCATCTATACTGAAGACTGTAGTCTTTGATCTTCATCAAGGGAAGCAGAATAAAAGAAAGGCCTGGCAATCTGCTTCTAAAAAATCAGACATTGAAAACTCCATGGATCACAAAGATCCAGTCAGCAAACAATCAAGGGGATGGTGTAGGACCCTGAGTTTCTTTCTGTTGTGCATGGGGCCGCCATGAGTTAGGGTGATGGAGGGAGGGGAGAACTGCAGCAGAGGAGCTCAAGGAATGAGTGGAGGGTGGAAACCTCTTCACTTACTCGAACACTCACATGTGTGCTCAATCTTCCTGCCACCTTACCTGCCCGAGCCGCCTGGGCTGGGCGCTGGGAGCAGAGTGAGGACCCTGAGGACAACTCCTCAGAGGTGGGATGTAGCGTGCCAGGCGCGGGGCCAGACTGCAGGGCTGCAGACGATGACTCTGCCCGGGGCGGGGCGGGGCGGGGGGGCAGTGAGGTCAGGGGTCATGGTCAGGCTCTAGGCGGAGCCCCGGGCCCCCTCCTTCTAAGCTTCCTTCTCCCATTTTTCCTGCCTTCGGCAAAGTGTTCTGCAAATCTAGCCTCAAGCTCCCTGGCTCCCCCTGGACTTGCCCTCCACCAAAACAAAACCCCGGACTGCGAGGATGGCGTAGGACGGAGCAGTGTTTCGTCCTGGGGTACACAGGGTCGCTGTGAGTCGGCACTTACTCGACGGCAGCTAACAACCACCACCAAACCAAACCCACTGCCATCGAGTCTGACTCACAGCAACCGTATAGGACAGTGAACTGCCCCATAGCGTTTCCAAGGAGCGGCTCGTGGATTCGAACTGCCAACCTTTTGGTTAGCGGCCGAGCTCTTAACCACTGCGCCTGCAGGGCTCCTCTCCTAAGTCCCTCCGATTTAGAAACTCTGGAGTCTCTGAAGCAGCGCCTTGCGCCATACCATACTATCCTCCCGACGGCCCTGCGAGACGGGTATTATTGCCCCATTCTTCCGAGGAGGAAGCTAAGGTTCAGAGGCGATAAACGGTGTACAGCTCTTTTTCAAAGTCAGCTTTCTTTTCACTCCGCCAGCTAGAGACGCAAGCGGCTGGCAAGTCCCGGGCGAGTCCGGGGCGAGGCGGTGTATCTCAGACGCGGCGTCCCGCAGCCCCGGCCCCGCCCCACCCAACGGGACCCCCGCGGGCAGCTCCCTCCAGCTCCACGGTGGGGCGGGGCTTCCCCTAGAGGAGCGGCGCCTTGTGGGCGCGGCCTTGTCGGAGGCGAGCCCTCGGGCCCCGCCCCCAGCCGGAGACTCAAAGCGGACGGCGGGCGCGGGGCGGGGTCAGAACGGGGGACAGGCGGCCGATCCCAACGCGGCTCCTTTGAGCCGGCGGCGAAGTAGCGCCCCGGCGGGGCCGAGCAGGTACGGGCGACCGCGCGGGCGTCTCGGGCTGGGCTAGGCGGGGGCGGGGGCCTGCCGAGGGCCACGGAGGGATTAGGGGTCGTGGCCAGCGCTGGGCTTCCTCCCGCCGGCCGGGCCCCTTCCCCCGCCCTCGCCCCCGCCTTCCTGCGGCGAAGCCGGCTGTGGCGGGGCAGATTGGCGCCTGCGCTGCTTCCTGCGGCCCGGACCCGGCCAGTGCTTGGGGCCCGGGCGGGGGACCCGGGGAAACTGAGTCGCGTCGGGGTGGGAACAGGCCTGTGTGGGAGGCACCGCCCCCACTAGACTCCAGGATGGATACCCTTGCAGGGCACGCTTCGGGCTCCTGGCCCCCACCGGTCTTCCCAGGGACCGCGCCCCACTCACCCAGCCCCCAGGGGTCCTGCCCTGGCTCCCAGCAGCCTCAGTCGGGCCCGGAACGGCTAGTACCCGCCCCAGCCGCCTCCTTCCCTTGTCTTCCCCTCCCCCCCGCGTCCAGAGCCCCCGTGTGCTCCCTCCGCTGGCTCTCCTCGCAGTGTCAGCTTACACGCCTTATATAGTCCGAGCAGGCTCCAGCAGCGGCCTGCCTGCCTGCCGGGACCTGGGGCGGGGGAGAGAAGCGCTGGCCCCTGACTCACCCCACCGCCCGAGGCTCCGTGCTGGCTTGGGGGCAGGCTGTGCCAACCTATCCCAGCAGCCCACACCTAGATGAAAAGAATCTCACATTTGGATGCAGGATCGCTCGGCCTTCCATCTTTGGGGGAGAGGGGCTGCCCCTGTCTTTTCAAAGTGAGCTCTGCCAGCCAGCCGCCCAGCCAAGCCTGACAAGGGGCCTGCCCTCCAGGCCCTGGGTGTGCTCAGCGCCCACCCGTGCCTGCCTGGTGCCTGTCCAGGGCTAGTGTCCAGCGCTCAGCCTGCCTGTCCATCCACCATGCCAGCCACTCACATTCTCTTCTCTCCTCTCAGGAGCGGGCACCATGGATTCTTTCAAGGTGGTGCTGGAGGGACCAGCACCCTGGGGCTTCCGGCTGCAAGGGGGCAAAGACTTCAATGTACCCCTCTCCATCTCCAGGGTGAGCCAAGGCTGAGTTCCAGGTCGGGGTCTTTGGGTGCTGAAGTCTCCAGTGGGTGGTGGGAGGAGTCTGAACAGGAGCCAACCAGGGGCCACCAGGTCAGGGCGTACCCAGGTGGAGAGATGTAGTAGGCCCCTGCCCCAACCTCGTGGAACAAGGCTGCAAAGACTCCAACTAGGTGGCCATGAAGCCCCCTGTTCCCCCAGTTCTGTGCTGAACTGGATGCCATTCCACAAAGCTCCATACCAACCTGGGAGGCCAGGGTGCGTGCCCTTCTGCGGAAGGGAGCCTGAGGTCTCAAGAGGAAGTGTCTGAGCCAGTCGAGGGGATGTAACTTCCAGCCAGGTCCTAGGCTGGACTCTCTGACTGCAGGATCTCATTTCACTCTCACCGTTGACCAGGGAATAGAAATTGTCATCCTGTTTTTCCAAATGAGAGAATCTGGGGCATAGAGAGATGGAGGGGTTTGTTCAGCAGCTCCATGGCAGAGCAAGGATTTGAAGTCAGGCACCAGCACTGGGCCTGCAGTTTGTTTAAGTAGGAGGAGAGGTCTCTCCTCAGCCTATGTGAGGGCTGGCATCATCATCATCCACTGGCTCATTGAGGAGGCTGTGGCCTTTGATCCCTTGCAGGGGTAGGGGGCCAGGGGCTGTCTCTGGGGCTCCACCTACAGCTCCTGAGAGCCCTGATGGGGGCGGAGCTGGGGGCTGGCTCCTCCCTGTGGCAGGGGGATTGCCTTATAAGCTCAAGAATGCAGCCCCACACTGGGATGGCCAACTGGGTGGCTGGAGTCTGCAGAACCGAAAAGGGCTGGCCTCAGCCTGGACCCCTGAACTTCATTGGTGGGCTCCTCTGTCTGAGGGGTGGCCCAAGCCAGGTTCCTGCTGGTTAGCAGGCCATAGCTCCAGCTATGGCGGTCAGTTGTGGGGCACAGAAAGCAAAATGCCTGCTGAGAGTGGGTGAGGCCAGCTCTGGGACTGGTGACTCGGCTCTGGTTGTGGCCTGGGGGTTAGGAGGGGGCGGGGACTTCCTTCCCCCACATCCGCCTGCCCGGAGAGGCCCACCCAAGTGCCGGTGGGCAGGCAACTATTGGCAGGAAGCCCAGGGCAAGCATATCATGGAGGGGACCAGAGGGTTGTCCAAGCACTGCCCAGTCTGAGAAGTGCCCCAAGGCAGAGTCTGTTTGTGGAGACTTTGTGGCCAGGGCAGGCAGGAGATGTTCAGTGCGTCTCCTGGAGAGCCTTCAACAGGATTCCCCTGGTACCTGCCCTGGACGCCAAGGGCAGTGATCTCCCTCCTCCCTCCTTCCCCCATACACACCCCTACACAATCTTTAAGCCTTGCCAACCCCGAAAACCTAGCCCACATCCCCCCTCCCTGGGAAAGCATTGGCCACTGTGGCTGGGGAGCCCTAGGCCTTTGCTGGGCTCAGAGCCTCAGCTGCCTCATCAGTGAGGATGGACAACATAGTAGCCCAGGGGATGGACTTCCAGATGTGGCCTGTTGGGGGCACTGTGAGCCTGGGCTCCCTTGTCAGCAGCCCCAGCCCTGGAGTTGGGCATAGGCCCAGGTGGGAGGGGTGGTCTTTTTTGAGCTAGGCCAGCCCCCTTCCCTGACCCCAGAACAGAGGGACAAGGGAGGGGCTAACGCTGGCTCTGGGCCCAGGCCTGGGAGATGAGGTAACGTCTGGGACTCGGGGGTTGGGCTGCTCAGTGGAGCCCTCAGGCTGACTCACCCCCACCCCAAGAAGTGTCCAGCTCCTGGCTTTCCCCCTCCATGGACCCGAGGGCCTCATCCTGCCCCCACCTGAAGCTGCACTCTGCTTGGTTCTCCAGCCACCCCGGCTCTCCCCTGTGGCTCCGTCAGTCTCTCTGACCACTCCCCTACTGCTCGTGTGCTTCGTGCTCTCCTCACCCGGGAAAGGAAGTTCTCCCCACCCTACCTCCCTCCAGCTGCTCCTGCCCACCCCAGACCCCCATTTCTGGCACAGCCCACACCTCCCAGGAGTCACTCACTGTCAGTAGGGAGTGGCTGGACCAGGTTTCACTTCTACTGACTCACCGTGACCTGAGTAAGTCACTTCCCCTTGAGAGTGTTACTTCCCCTTGCCTCTGATAAGGAGTTAGATTGAACTAAAGGTGAGGTAGTGAATCCAGGCCCCAAACCCAGCTGGGAGTCAGGAGGTCTTTACAAGGAGGCTGACCCTGGGCGGGGCCCCGGTGCTCAGCAGAGGTGGCCCAGTGTGGAGGAACCTTAGGACAAGAATCAAATCTTGGCCCTGCCTCTTACTAGCTGGACGACTTGAGGCAAATTGTTTAACCTGTCCGTGTTTTCCCATGTGTAAAATGGGCATAATCTCAGGCTCCAATCCACAGAGTTGTTGGAGGATTCAGTGTCCATATGTGGCCTGGAAACTAGTAGGTGCCCAATAAATGTAAGCTACTACGATTACTGTTATTACTTAGCAGATAAAGAAGGGGCCACTCCTAACCTCCCAGGCATGAAATAGAGCCAGCCAACCCAGCTCTCCTACCTTCTGGCCCCAATGCTATCAGTCTCCGCCATCTCTTTGGAACCTCTGCCCTCTCCTCTTCTTGCCTGGGCTTACTTTGTACATTGGCCCACCTGAAAAGGCTACTGCTGTCTCAGGCAACCTGTCCCCCCTTGTCTTAATTATCTAGTGCTGTTATAACAGAAATACCACAAGTGGATGGCTTTAACAAACACAAATTCATTTTCTCACAGTTTAAGAGGCTAGAAATACATATTCAAAGTGCTGGCTCTAGGGGAAGACTTTCTCTCTGTGGGTTCTTTGGGAAGGTGCTTGTCTCTTCAGCTTGTTTTCTGATTCCTTGGAGATCTCCATGTGGCTTAGCATCAATCTTCCTTCATCTCTGCCTGATTGATCTGCTCATTTTATATCTTGAAAGAGATTGACTCTAAACACACCCTACACTAATCCCACCTCATTAACGTAACAAAGACAGTCCTTTCCCAAGTGGGGTTATAACCACAAACTTAGAGGTTAGGATTTACAACACACATTTTTTGTGGACACAATTCAATCCATAACACCCCTCTGAGCACTGTGAAGTGTAAACCTGGCTCCAAGCACTTCCTGTGGAAACTGCTCAGGACCAGGTCCCTTGCCAGGCAGCTGGGCAGCCCCTGGGCTCTGCCCCATTAATGGTGGAGCCACTCCTGCCTGGGTGGCTGGTACTGGGCCAGAGGGTTGGGGAAGTGCCCTGAGGCCTGTCAGGGTCTCTTCTATCAGGGACCTGCTAAAGATCCCTCTCCTGCCATCAAGGCCAAATCCTGGTTCCTGCTTTGCCCTCAGTTGCCCCCATTAAAAAAAAAAAAACCATTGTTGTCAAGTCAGTTCTGACTCATAGCAACCCTATAGGACATCGTAGAACTGCTCCATAGGATTTCCAAGGGGTGGCTGGTGAATTCAAACTGCCCAGCAGCAGCTGAGCTCTTATCTACCACACCACCAGGGACTCCCAAGTCAGAGCCTGAAAGATGGTGATGCAGTGTGTGTGGGGTGATGTGGCATTTGCAAGCTTGGGGGTGACACCATTTACAGCCCGTGAAGCCCCACTGACATCTAAGGCCCCATTCAGACACTGCACTGGTAACCTGGAGATGATGCAGCCTACCTCTGGCTCTTGAAGGGGCCTACTATGGGGGAGACAGGTCTCTGCAGATGGCCCCAAGACAGGGTACTGGGAGTATCAGAAATCAGAGCACCCAGAGGTATCAGGAATGTGTACCATGTACAAGCCAGGGAAAGGGAGGATATACCTGGTAGGTGGAACAGCCTGGGCGAAGGCCTAAGAGGCCAGCAGGACTCTCAAAAGGCTGTGGTTGAGGCTGAGGGGCTTGGGTTTTATCATAAGAGTGGCTGTTTGTCAACGTCATAACAATTTCTGGACTGTCGGGGAGAGTCTTGGAGGTAAATGTAAAGAAATGAATAAGTAAGTGAATAGGCAGGGTGGTTGGGGTAATGTGAAGCTCAGGTGAGCCACTACCTCCCAGGTAGCTTTAGTATCCACCAGCTGCCCAGAAATCTGTTTGATGGAGAGGCCTTTGGGCTCTGGAAGTGGGGCAGCTTAGGGAAGGGCAGGTTGATGGCTCTTGGCCTGTTTGGCCTGTGGAGTCCTGAAGCCTCCATGACCCCGTCTCCCCACAGCTCACTCCGGGTGGCAAAGCTGCGCAGGCTGGTGTGGCCGTGGGTGACTGGGTGCTGAGCATTGATGGCGAGAATGCGGGGACCCTCACGCACATCGAAGCCCAGAATAAGATTCGTGCCTGCGGGGAGCGCCTCAGCCTGGGTCTTAGCAGGTGTGAGAGTACTGGCCAGCCCAGAGGGTGGGGGTGCCCTTCCTAGCCCACCCTCACTGCTTCTCTTTTTCCTTCAGGGCCCAGCCAGCTCAGAGTAAACCACAGAAGGTAGGCAGCAGACTGGGGACATGGGATGGAGGGTGGGTGGTGTTGGACAAGGGGGCTGATCTGCCCTCCTCAGCGCAGGCTCAGTTCCACCATCCCTGGCCGGGAGTAGAGGTTTGAGGCCGGAGCTAGGGAGGGCCTGGGGGACCCGAGTTGAGCTGGAGGCTGCCGCACGGTGGAGGCACCGTGCATGTCTGTCTGTCTGCCTGCCCGCCAGCCCACCTCCCTGCCTGCCTCCTTCACACTGGCCTGTGTTGTGAGCCCGCGTGCACATCATCCACCCTTGGGCCTGCATGAGCTGAGACCATAGCTCCCAGATGGGCCTCTTACTTGAAACCCGAGTCACCCCCTCCCCTGTTGCCTCCGGCCAGATGTGTGGGGGCGGGGCTGGAGCCACTCTGCGCCAGGTGGGGCATCACACTTTGGCCCCAAACCCCCCCCCCGCCCCGCCCCGCCCGGATGTCTCTCTGCTCAGGCCCCGGCCCCCACCGCGGACACCCCGCGGTACACCTTTACACCCAGCGCGTCCCTCAACAAGACGGCCCGGCCTTTTGGGGCATCCCCACCAGCGGACAGCACCCCGCAGCAGAATGGGTACGTGGTCCCTGCCTACCCACGCAGTCCCTCCGCTGCCCCATGCCAGCTGCTGCTCCTCTGTCTGTGCTGTGCCCCAGCCCGGCCAAAACCATGCGGCAGCAACCCCTGGCAGCCAGGGTGGGGGCTGCAGGCACAGGGCCCTTCCCTAGGGGGTGGCTCCTGCCCAGGCATCGACCTCCTGGGGCTCTGAATGAGGCAGCGCCCCCACCAGCGGCCTAGGGTTGGGGTGTGGTATTGGGCCTGACCAAGCCCCAGATACTCCCCACAGCCTTGCCCCTGGCTGCTCTGACTCTTCACCATCTCTCTTCCTCCCTTGTGTCTGTCCCTTTGTCCCTGTATCTGTCCATCTATTTCTTCACAGGTGCAGACCCCTGACAAGTCAGTGAGCCCCCTCTGCCTGTCCCTGTCTTCCTTCCTTTGGCACTCTGGGCGGTGGCCCCTCCCTGCCCTGACTACCCTCACCTCTCACTTCCCTACCCACTCACTAGTAGGGCCCCTGGCCTCTCCCTTCCTCATGCTCCCCATCACCATTACCCACATGTACCAAATCCTGGGAGGGGCCGCCCCCACTCCCACCCCCAGCATGCCTTCTGAGCCACACCCTCCCCACAGACAGCCGATTCAACCGCTGGTCCCCAACGCCAGCAAGCAGCGGCTGATGGAGAACACAGAGGACTGGCGGCCGCGGCCTGGGACAGGCCAGTCCCGTTCCTTTCGCATCCTTGCCCACCTCACAGGCACCGAGTTCAGTAAGTGCCAGTCCAGGGCAGGGCAGACTCTCCTTCTGGCCCCCAGTCCGGGCTCCAGTGCCCTGTGGACCCCTGCCAGAACTCAGGGTTGGGATGACCCTTTGTCTCACCTTGGTCAATGCCTGCCTCTGCCCTCTCAGTGCAAGACCCGGATGAGGAGCACCTGAAGAAATCAAGGTAACAGGATGGGCACCGGTCCCTCTCTCCTACCTCTTGCCTCTCCCCATTCCAGTCACCGCTCCCAGGTCTGCTCCTGGCACTGAAGCCAGGGCTCTTCATCTTTCTTCCTTCCTTGCTTCCTCCCTTCCCTCCTCCCTCCCTTCCTCCCTTTCATCTCTCCTTCCTTCTACTTCCTCTTCCTTCTCTCTCTGCCCCTCAGGGAAAAGTATGTCCTGGAGCTGCAGAGCCCACGCTACACCCGCCTCCGGGACTGGCACCACCAGCGCTCTGCCCACGTGCTCAACGTGCAGTCGTAGCCTGGCCCTCTCGCCGGCCTGCTGCCCTCTGCCTCTCTTTTTCTGTTCTTCCCACCCAGTGCAACCCCCTTGGGTGCCTCCAGCTTCTGCCTACTTCACCCACCCCTTTTCTGCCCCTGGATTGAGCTTCTACAGACCTGGCCCTAGCAGCCCCACCTGGCACCGGCCTGGCTCCGTCTGACACTGCCGCCCCTCTCTGCCCTATGGTGCTGCTGTCTGCCAGGTCCACACCAGCTTGGGCATGGAAATAAACATTCTCAGCCCTGCTTTCTCTGTCTGTCTTCTCTCTTTGTGGGTCTGGTTCACATTTGGGGTGTGGGGGTGTTTGATGGTTCAGACTCAATGTGGTCCCTGCCGGTCTGGGTCTCTGTGGGAAGGGGTACATGGCCAAGAGGGTGCCACCCTGCCAGCGGAGCCAGAGCCCTGGTATGAGGGGTCCCCAGAGCTGACCTCCCTGCTCTGCACAATAGACCAGCCAGCTGGCACCTGGCTGGAGAAGCTGTTCTTCCCATCCCTCCCCCAGTGAGACCTGGAACCCAGCTCAGCAGCTCTCACTCACCCAAGCATCTCCCAGGGGGCCAGCAGGACCAAGGTCAAGGGGGTGGGGAGCATGCCAGGAGCCTCAGCCCTGCAGGGTCTTGAACAGCAGGTCTCGCAGCCAGGTGCCCAGGACTGAAGCCCCAGCCCCAGCCTCAGCTACAGCCCAGGAGCCCTGGCCTGGTAAGAGGGTGGGCTTGGGCCTGGGGAAGGGTGGGTATGGGGGTGGCAAGCTCCTCCAAGCTGCCCCTGTCCTTTGGGGTCCCCAAACACCCCGCTGGAGTCACACTCTCCTTGGCCGTGGCAGGCCCTACCACCCCTACCCTGACCAGCCGCCCACCCTGGGCCGTGGACCCTGCATTTGCGGAGCGCTACGCCCCGGATAAAACAAGCACGGTGCTGACCCGGCACAGCCAGCCAGCCACACCCACGCCTCTGCAGAACCGTACCTCCATTGTGCAGGCGGCTGCTGGAGGGGGCCTAGGAGATGGCAGTGGGAGCAATGGCAAGACTCCCGTGTGCCACCAGTGCCACAAGGTCATTCGGTGAGTGGTCTGTTCTTCCCTACCCTGGCCTTTTCTATCCCACAGCCCAGCCCTAGTGTCTTTCCTATCTCCACCACCCCCATCTGCCCTCCCATCTTGCCTCAGCTGCCACTGCAGTTGCTGGTCAGCATTGGGAATGGGGACCTGACCTGGGGCCCCAGACTCTCAATTCCTGCACTGCCGACCCCCGACACAACCTTCTATCAGGGTTTATCCTGGTGAAATGGAGGAAGATGCCAACAACACATTCAAGCTGCAGCCTTATTCCCCTGGGCAAAGAAGGGCCTGTACCTTTGTAGCCCCTCTGCCTCTCCCTCCTGCTCACTTAGCCTCTCTCTGCTAGGCCTCTGCTCTCAGAGCAGGCAGGCTAGAGACCCCCTACAGGACCTGGCAGGGTCACACAGCCCCACATAGTGCACGAGGTTCTAGTACCTTCCCAGTTCTCAACCCCAGCCCTGCTCTGCTCTTGACTTCTGTCCACTCTGCAAAGTTCCCCCTCCTTCAGACACTCCATTTAACTGGGACCTGCAGACCCCTCCCCTAGGGACCACCTAGGCTCAGCCCAGGCCAGATGGAGCAGGCAAGCAGGACAGGTCAGCTCAGGTCTTCTAGGGTTCATGGGAACTCGGGCCTCTTATCCCCCCGGGGCTCTGTCTCTCTGCCACTTCCTCAGGTCCCTCTCAGGAACCTCAAGTCCTCAGCCCCCACCCAGGGTAACTCTCCTCCCTGTCCTACAGCTGCCTCTTTCTCTCATCAGTCATCAAAATAGTGTAGCCTGGCAGAGCAGGCCCTTTCTTGGCCTTAAAACCCTCACTGTGTGACCTTAGACAAGTCATTTCCCAGGCCTGATTCCTTTCTATTTGGAAAATGGGAGAACGCACTTTCCCTCTTAAGGCTTTGTAGTAGGTGTTCAATAAACCCACTTGGGCTCTAGCCAGGAGCCCCACCTCACTGGCGTATATGCTCTCTTTCTGCCCCTCGCCTCCTCTCAGGGGCCGCTACCTGGTGGCTCTGGGCCATGCATACCACCCTGAGGAGTTTGTGTGCAGCCAGTGTGGGAAGGTCCTAGAAGAGGGTGGCTTCTTCGAAGAGAAGGGGGCCATCTTCTGTCCCCCCTGCTATGATGTGCGTTATGCGCCCAGCTGTGCCAAGTGCAAGAAGAAGATCACAGGCGTGAGTGGGGCTGGTGGGGGGACGGGAAGGCGGTTCCCGACAGTCAGCACTGAACAGCGTTTGTGGAGCAACTCCAGGGCCTGGAATTCTCTCTGCATAATCCTTTTGGAGCTTTAACAGCCTGTTAAAGGGGCCACTACATTAGCCTCACTACAGATGAGGTACATTAGCCAGGATCCTCTTAACAAATGACCAAAAGCCTACTCAAAAGCCTATTTATTGGCTCAAATAACTCGCAAGCCCATGGGGACCTAATTTCAGGCCCAGGAGAATCCAGGTAAGGTCTCTAGGTGGTGCAAACAGTTTGCACTTGACTGCTAACCTAAAGGTTGTCCACTTGAACCAGCCCAGCAGTACCATGGAAGAAAGGGCGTGGCGATCTGCTTCCATTAAGATTACAGCCCAGAAAACCCTGTGGAGCAGTTCTACTCTGTAACACATGGGGTTGCCATGAGTCGGAATCTACTCAGTGGCAAAAACAACAATAGAATCCAGGTACTGAGGTTATCAAGAGTCTTTCTGGCACTTGCCTCTGTTTTTGTCTGTGGTGGCTTCATTCCCCAGCATGTGCTTCCCCAAAAGGCTGCAAAGGGCATGCCACAGTAGCTGTAGGCGTACATCTCTCCAGCTTAGCATCACACACTGAAAGAGACTATCTCTGTCCCAATTTATGCAACAAAAGTCTCGGTGCTGATGGTCATTGTACTGGCTTGGGTCACATGCCCATCCCTGAACCAAGCCCCATGACTCTGATTGACCACGGAGGCCTGGTTTACAGCCATGGCTGGAGCAGGGGCTTAGACAGCCCCACCTGAACTACAGACTGAGAGTGAGGCATGAGTAGTTCCCTAAAATAAAACCAGAATGACATTATCCTAGGAAGAGAAGTCCTGGACAGGCCAAAATAAGAGATGGCTGCTGTGTCAGTTGGAAGTGTGTTCATCTGCAATAACAGAAGTCCCCACAGAAGAGATTTAAACAGAAGGGTTTATTTGTTTCAATCGTTAGAGTTCCACGGCAGGAACAGGAGCTCAAGGATGTCTTCAGGGGCCCAGGATTTTCCCAGCTTTTTGCCCCAAAATCCTTAGCGCAGTTTGTCCTCAAGTTTATCATGTCATTGGTTGCCAAGTGGCTGCTCAAGTCCCAAGCCTTATGTCCTTATTCCAGGCAAGAAGTAAAAGGAAGGAGCAGCTGGCATTCTTTTAGCAGGGTCATAACTTCTGACTGTAGAACAAAAGCCAGGAACTTCCATCTTCATCTCATTGTCTGGAGTTGTATGACTACCCTAGGCTGCACAGGAAGCTGGGAAATCCAGGATTTAGCTCTCCAACCTCAATCAAAGAATGGAAGAAAAAGGAAGGGGGTGGTTGTGAAAGGCTTTTGAGAGGCTAATCCACAGCGTCTGTTCCATCTGTCATTCGCTGCCGTTCAGTCGGCATGACTCACGGCAACCCATGCGCAAAGGAAGGAAATGCTGTCTGGTCCTGCGCCAAGCCCGTGATTGGTTACAGACCGGACCGTTGTGCTCTGTAGGGTTTTCATTGGCTGGCTTTCTGAAGTAGGTCACAAGGCCTTTCTTCCTAGTCTGTTTGAGTCTGGAAGCTCCACTGAAACCTGTTCAGCATCAGTAGGCAGGCCTCCACGGACAGGCAGATGGTGGCTGCCCGTGAGGTGCATGTTGCCGCACCTAACACATGAGAGAACCCTCAAAACAAACGACTCAATGTGCCGCTATAAGGGCATAGGCCACTGAAGAGCCAGAAATTTAGACTCAAAAGTTTGTGATTCCTGTTCTTCCCACTGAACTTAAACACAAAACATAGCCTAATAAGGTCTCCTGTAGGGAAACCTGCCTGCTGCCCAAAGCTGGGCTTGGGACCTCGGTCAGTGTGTGACAAGAGCTAAGAGTAAGGGCCCTTCTACCTTCGCCGATTCATTCTCTTTATTAAATGTGAGTACTGCTAGGCAGTGTGTCCCATGCTGAGGACCAACCATGAACAAGATATACACGGGTCCTGCCCCCAGGAGTTCATACTTGGGGAGGGTGACTCAGAAGGTGTCAGGGGCTGAGGGCAGAGCCAGCCTTTGTTCTTTAACCCCGGGGGAAAGGGGCAGATCAGGCAGGATCGACAAGCTGATCAGGCTCCTGTTGTACATATATGGAAATGGAGGCCCAGAGAGGGGCAGAGAGTGCCTGAGGCTGCACAGAGCTTGAATGGCCCAGGCCTGCCTGACTCCCAGCTTTGGCTCACACTTCCTCCTCCTGTGAATCCAGAGGCAAAGCTGCCAGATGTGTCCAGAGAGCTCTGTGATGGTGATGTTCCTATTAGTTAGGTTTACCTTGACTGCGAGTAGGAGAAAACTGAAAATAATGTGGTGCAAACGGTTAACATGCTCGGCTGCTAACTGAAAGGTTGGAGGTTTGAGTTCACCCAAAGGTGCTCAGGAGAAAGACCTGGCAACCTACTTCTGAAAGGTCATAGCCATTGAAAGCCCTGTGGAGCACAGATCTACTCTGACACACACAAGGTCGCCATGAATTGGAGTCGACTCAAAAGCAACTAAAAAAGGCTAGAGGTGGGCAGCCCAGGACTAGCATGGCTCACCAAGGCCCTGTGTCTTGTTGCTTGGCCTTCCTCAGCACATGCTTACTTAGAACTCATAGTCCAAGATGGCTCTTGAGCCTCAGCCAAAATTTCCACATTCTAGCCAGCAGAAAGTTGAGGAGGGGAAGAAGGGGGACAGAAGGCCATGGCAGCTGGCTTCTGAGGATGCTACCACACAACCCTCCTGCTTACATCCCATCGGTCAGAACTCCATCACAGCACAAGACCACAGAGCTATAGGGGAGGCTGGGAAATGTAGTCTTTATTTTGGGTGGCCACGTGCCCAGCAGAAAATTGGAGTTCCATGAGTAGGCAAGAAGGGCCAAATGTATATCACCACAGTTTTGTCATTGTAATGACAGCTAATGTTTATGGGACATTTAACTGTGTGGGCATTCTGCTTCACAGTCATACTATGAAGTTAGTTTGGTTATCATTCCCATCTTAGAGATGAGGAAAATTTGCCCAAGATCACAGTCATCCCCCTACCAGCCTGTGCCACACCCCACTGGACTGTTCTAGAGGAATGGGCTAGACACCAGGACCTCTCTTGAGCTGGGCATCCAAGTTCGCCCCCTGCTGTTTGCTGACCTGCTCTGCTTGCATCACACAGGCCCCTCAACTTGGCCACATACAGTCCTGGGTGGGCAGGGTTATCAGCCACACCCCAGCCATTGAGGAGTTGCTGAGGCTCCATGGATCCTGGGTCCTAGAATAAGCTGTGGCTGGCAGCCCTGCTCCTGTCCCCAGCCCAGTCTGGTGCTTCCACAGAGCTGCCATGGGCCTCAGCTTCCCCTCTTGCAGGGACTCCAGGGCCTGAAAGACACCAGGGAACCCCTGCTAGGAGACAGGAGTCTGACTTCACCACCCTGAGAGGTGCTTGGAGAGGGGCTCTCACTGCCCAGGGGTCCCTCAGGAATATTCCCTGACACCAGCTCGGTGTCCTGCCTGTGCCCAGCTCTAGCGATGATGCTGCCCTTGGGGCCCTCAGTACGGAGCACAGAGAATCAGACTATTTCAGAGAGTTGGAGGGAAGCTCAGGGGGCTGGGATCATCTGGGGACCCTGTGCTCCCTCAAGTCTCAGTGCTCACCCCAGCCTCTCACTCTGAACTTCACCCACTTGGGCCTCTCTGTTTTGTGCCCTCCTCCCTCCCACCATGGGGCCTTTGCTCAGGCTGTCCTCTCTGTCAGGAACACTCTTTAGCACGCTTTCTTGTTTACCATTCCTTCCTTCTCATCAGGGACGCAAATGTCACTTCCTCAGGAGAACATTCTCGGGTGCCACCCTTCCCACCAGGTCAGGTCACCCACAATTTGCCACTACATCCCAGTCATTTGTTTTTGTTCCCCCATCTCTTCCCCAGGGGTAAGCTGACATTTGATGAATGAGTGGGTGGAAGTGGCCTTGAAGCTGAACTTAAAGCCTGAGTAGGAATTAGCTTGGAGAAGGATCAGGGAAGAGTGTTCCAGGCAGAGGGAATCACTTGCATCAAAAGGGAAAGACAGGAAGGGTATGAGATGGGGTGGCAGAGGAAGGCAGGGCCGTGTTAGGGAGTTTGGAGCAGGGACTGGCAAGGTCAGATTTGCCTCACTGAACGTTTCCTCTGGGGAGGGTAGAAGATGGGCTGGAGAGGGAGGACTGGAGGCTTCTGGGACCCGGGCCTGGGCAATGGGGATGGGAGAGCAGACAGATTTAGGAAAATGAAGGGAGTAAAATAAAAATTGATAACTGGCCCACAGGTTCTTCTGAAACCTGCCTTCCAGCCCATACCCACTGGGCCCAGCTCTGGGCTTCTGTCTGGGCAGCTCCTACTCCTGTTAGAGTATCCGCTCCCACTAGATTCTTCACCTTGACCCTTTTTCTTTTAAAAAGAGGCGACACAAGGTTGCAGGAAGAGCCAGCTTTGAAACCAGGCAGATGTGGGCACAAAACCCGTTTCTGTCATCAGTTGTCTGGGCAAGCCACGTTCTCTGAGCCTCACCAAAACAGGGGTGTCAGTAACTCCTGGCCAGGGTGGTTGTGAGGTCTACGTGGGATGTGATGTGATGTTGTAGAGGTTACTAAAGGCCCCTTGGTGGTGCAGACAGTTTGCACTCAGCTACTAACCAAAAGATTGGCAGTTCACATGCACCCAGCAGTGCCACAGAAGAAAGGCCTGGTGATCTGCTTCCACAAGATTACAGACATTGAAAACTCTATGGAGCCCAGTACTACTGTGACACCTGGGGTTACCATGAGTCAGAATCGACTCAACAGCAACAAGAAGAGGTCACAAACAGGCCATTGGAGGGCGAGATGCAGCCCATGCTTATCTCGATTGACCTGTAAACTGTTTCATTTTTAAATTAATGGCCAACGTTTAAAAATGAGATTTCACTTCTAACACTTAGATTTCAACCTGAGCTTTCATAGCATTCCAGAGTAAACCAGTCAGTACTGCCCCCTGGGGCAGGCAAGTGCTCCCCCATGATACAGTCCCCGCCTTGCCCTGTTGTTCACCCCTGCCAGCCTCACTCCCTTCTGTTCCCACCTGGCCCTTGCAGGCATTTGGGTCTGGGGCCCTGGCTCAAATGTGAGGTCATTCTTGCAACCACCCTGCAAGGATTAGGTTCCCAGTTCACAAGCACAAGAACCAGTCTCAAGATAAAGCTTTTGGCCAAGTCACCCGGCTAAGAAGCAAAGTCAGGCAGAACCCACAGACCTCCGCCCTCTCTCTGGGGCTCTACGCTGCCTTCTGCCCACTTCAGCTCTGAATGCCACCTGCCCTGGCTGGCCCAAGTGTCCCAGAGATTGACAGCCCAGCCCTCAGGGAGAGCCCAGTCTCCAGTGGAGGCAGGTGAATTCAGCCCACAAACACTGAGTGCCCACTAAAGGCCAAGCAGGAGTCCCTGGGTGTCACAAACAGTTAAGCACTCAACTCCTAGCCAAGAGGTTGGCGGTTCAAACTTACCCAGAAGCGTCTCAGAAGACAGGCTTGGCAGTTTGCTTCTGAAAGGTCACAGCCGTTGAAAACTGGGGCATAGTTCTACTACATGGGCCCTCCATGAGTCAGAATCAACTCGCTGGTGATTAACAAGCCCTCCTGGACCTTATATTTGAGCAGGAAGAAGTGGGGGAGAGACAGATAATAAGCAGTAAAAAGTGGACATTAGTAAATTATCTGATAGTATGTTAGTAAGGATAAGTGCTATGGAAAGAGGCAAAGAGCAAAGGGTCTCGGGAGGGCAGGTTGGAGAATTAATAGTGTCAAAGTGGGCCTCATTAAAAAGGTGACACTTGATCAGAGATGGGGAGGAGGTGAGGGGTGAGCCTTGCAGATGTCTGAGGAAGTGCATTCCAGGCAGCGCTAACAGCCAATGCAAAGCCCCAAGACAGGTATATGCCTGGTGCATTTAAGGACTGGCAAGAGGCCAGTGGCTGGATGGTACAGAGAGATAGCGGGGGAGATCAGCTGGCCGATAGGGAACAGACCAGACCCTACCAGCCCTGTAGGCCCTTCACAGGATTTTTACTCGGAAACATGGACCCTGCAGGGTTTTGTGCAGAGGGAAGAGGTGGTCTGGCTTGGGTTTGGAGGTCCACAGTGATTACTGGTGAGAATAGTAGGTGAGGACAGAGGTAGGAGCAGCGAGGCCAGCTTCGTGCAGTCACAAAGAGGATTGATACCTTGAAGGTAGGCCCAAAGGGATTTCCTGGCAGACCTGGTGTGGGGTGTGAGTGAAAGGGAATGTGACCTGAGTGAAAGACGGATGGAGTTGCCATCAGCCAGATGGGGTGGCTGTGAGGACCGATTTTGGGGCGTAGAGACTGGGAGCTGCCTGCACATGGCAAGTCTGAGGTGTGGTGGACAGCCACTGGCCTCATTGGGGTTGGAGAGAGAGGTGGGCATCAGGGACGTGCAGTCACGGGAAGGAAGAGGTTCCGGGGCCAGGCTTGCTGTGTGTCTGCGTGCTCAGGAGGAGGGGGCCAAGCTGCTAAGTGTGACTCTCGCCCCTCCCAGGAGATCATGCACGCCTTAAAAATGACCTGGCACGTACACTGCTTCACCTGCGCCGCCTGCAAGACGCCCATTCGCAACAGGGCCTTCTACATGGAAGAGGGGTCGCCCTACTGCGAGCGAGGTACGGGGGAGGGTCCAGGGGCGTGGGCGAGTCGGGTGCCGTGAGGGTTCCGCTGGAATCCAGCGCCCTCTTCTTCTTTACCCCCATCCCCAGACTACGAGAAGATGTTTGGCACAAAGTGTCGAGGTTGTGACTTCAAGATCGACGCTGGGGACCGCTTCCTAGAAGCGCTGGGATTCAGTTGGCATGACACGTGCTTCGTTTGCGCGGTGAGCGCTCCCTACTGGCCGCCCCTTGGAATCGGTCCCGCCTCCACTGCCCTCTGTTCTTCGCCAGCCCCCACACCCCCACGGCTGGCCTTGGGAGGAGTCCCCGGGGAGGGGCCTCTTCTGCCATCCCCCAGCCCATGTGACTAGATCTTCTCTGTCTCAAGATATGTCAGATCAACCTGGAAGGAAAGACCTTCTATTCGAAGAAGGACAAGCCCCTTTGCAAGAGCCATGCCTTCTCTCACGTGTGAGCCCGTCCTGCCCACTGCTACCTGGCCCGCCCCAGCTGGAGGGGTCATGGTTCTGGAACCATCGCCCCAAGACTTCTGGGTAGGACTGGCAAAGGTGGCCCCAACCCCGGCTCCTGGCCCAAGCCTGGGGTCTCCCGTGCCCTGCCTCACCCCTACACTCCCTCACTCTCTCAATCAGCATCACACCACCGGTGCTGGCCACACCGGCCCCTGTTCACCTCCAGTGCCACAGTAAACCTGTATCCAGCTGTGTCCTGTGTGTCCTTATTCCCAGGCATCAGTCCTGGTGGAATTGGAGGCTATGCAGTGGTTAAGCGCTCGGATGCTAACTGAAAGGTTGGTGGTTCGAACCCATCAGCCACTCCATGGGAGAAAGATGTGGCAGTTGGCTTCCATAAGCTTTGGAAATCATATATCGGGGAGTTCTCTCGGGTCGCTATGAGTAAAAAAATTGATTTGACAGCAATGGGTTTAGCAGGGTGGAGACCGAGGTAGTTTTCTCAGGGCTAACCATCTTGGTGGTCTTTGTGGTGGGCCTGTGAGAGGAAGTAAAGTGGGGAGTCCCATGTGCTGGGCACAGGCACCCACAGAAGTGAGGGGAGCTGCTGGAGAAAGAGCCGGGGGTGGGTCTGCAGGGATGGAGCACAGAGAAAGAGGAGCAGCCCAGAGGTGCCAGGGTCTTCTTATGGAGAGGGCACCCCACAGGTCAAGGAGCTGGGACTGTCTTCTGAGGACAAGGGGGGCCATGGAAGAGTTTGAAATCAAGAAGCAACCAGTTGGGATTTCTGTTGTAGAAAGGGGCCCTTAGGACACTAAGCAGGGTGGGGAGGAAGAATTGGGGCAATGGTCCAGGGAAAGGAGGAGCGGAAATGGAAATCGATGTGGCAGAGATGGGACCCAGTGATAGGTCCCAGGGAGCCCAGAGGAAGAAAGGTACTTTTTGCCAGACAACTAGTAGATACCAGACATTTCTTACATCAATGCCTATGATCCTCCTAGCAACCTCAGTAACTCCTGCAGTTACCCTCACTTTATAGATGAGGTTCAGAAGGGTTAGAAGACCTGCCCAAGGTCACACAGCCACTGAACCACAAACCAGGCTAGAAGCCAGGCTGGCACCAGCAACGCTTTCCAGCTAGTGCCCCTCTGGGATGCTTTGCATCCTCCTGGTACCTCCAGTTCCAAAGGCGTGTGTGGTGGCCTTGTCATCCTCATCCTAGAGCTTTCCATCTCCCACTGGTGCCCTATACCCCCAGAGGGACTTTCAGTGGTGCTGTTCCAAGCGTAGACTGGAGAGGGACTGAGGAGAGGGGACAGAGCAGACCAGGATAGCACAGTGTGCCCACGCACCCAGGTCCTTCCAGGCTCTCTGGCCCCATCACCTTCCCTACATCAGTCAGCAGTTTCAATGGGTCCTTGGGCCAACCCCCTTTAAGAGAAGACAAGGGTCTCTGTCTCAACTCATATTTAGACTGTGAGAGGGAAGGGTTTGAGCCCAAGCAGCCTGGGGAAATGGCACTTTGGATGGAGACAGGCGGGGAAGAAGGGGCTATCTTCTGTCTTGGACTCCTGGGGATTGAGTGCAGGGCTTTATGGCTGTTTCTTTCATGTTTTGCCAGATCTGGAACTGCGCCTGGCACTTAGTTGGGGCCCAATAACTGTTGAATGACTGACTGAAGAGCCTGTGACACATTTAGGGGACAAATTCAGGAAGCAGCTGAAGATCCGATTTGGAAATGGATTTCGGACCAGTCTAGGGCAGTCAACCTACATGCTTACAGTTGAGCCTCAAGGCTGCATTCTCCCTGCATTCAAGTGCACAGGGGCAATCTCTAAGTTGCAGCCCCCCCCCCCCATTTCAAGATGAACAGACCTTGATAGCCGGTGACAGCAACACGTCAGCAGACATGCCTTCCCTCCTCTTGTCCAACTGCCTCAGTCAGGCGCCTTGCATATTTGTGGTGCCTCTGAGTGTCATTCTGCACCTCGTCTGGGCCCCCCTTGGACTTGCGCATGGGGGCAAATACTCCCCTCTGCCCCCCCTTGCTACACATCTGCCCAGGCAGGTAACATCAGGAATAACATTGGGAGTAAGATAAGGAGTAACAGCAGCAGATTGGATGTGGTTTTCTTTCAGCCTAGACATCCTTGACACATTATACCCAGTACCCCAGTGCCTTCGAGTCGATTCCGACTCATAGTGACCCTATAGGACAGAGTATTATATATACAGTATTTTTCACTTCAACAAAGAAATGTATTCTCTCCCACTTCTCTTGAACCATGAAGCCCTCTCAGTCCATCTTTGGTTTCCATGGATACAAATGAGAAAGCTCTAGGAGCCGGGAGCCGCCTGGGGGGCACCGAAGGGGAGTCGGGCAGTGTGGCCATCTCTGTGTTTATCAAGAGCACCCAGAGATTCCAATTTCTATGTGAAATCAGGTTTTTTAATATTGGCAACTAAGTTACATATATTTTAAAATCTTATTAAAAAATAAATGTGGGCCCAAACCAGGATGAGGACAGCCAGGGTCCTAGAAAGAAGAGATGGGAGACTGGGAAACCCATACAGGACTGGGCAGAAAAACTGGAAGCAGTTTCAAGAGGTAAGCAGAGCTCCCAGAGCTTCAGGTCGGGGAAGCCAGGGCAGGGCGACAGTGTTTCCAGAAGTTGCCAACAGTGTCAACCAGGAAGGTAAGGCCTGAGGAGTCCCCCTGGCATTTGGAAACAAGGTGACATTTGCCAGATCAGTTTAGCAGAGAGCTGGGGCAGCTGCCAGGGTTAAGAAGGAACAAGGAAGGTAGTGAGGATGTGGAATTAGTGAGTGTGGAGAGTGAGTGCAGACAGCGCTTTCAAGAGGCTGGGCTGTGATGGGCCAAGAGATGGTGGCTGGAGCAGCCAAGGGTCAGTCAGTGGCCCAGATGGATGAAGGGAGGGAAGTGGGAGGCATCTGGTCTGTAGAGGGGTGGTGGTTAAAATGAGAGACTTTGGAGGGGGCATGTAAGGGGAGAGTAGGGTGGGGACTGAATCTTGGGAAAGAGCGAACCTAGATAAAAGTAAAAATAAGTATTAGGTGCCTACTGTGAACAGCCACCTCCTCTGTATCCTGTGAAACACAAAGCAATTACTTAAATAGTATAATCACCTGTAGGAGATGTTACAGATGGGGGAACGGAGGCTCAGAGGGGAGCGTGACCTGTCCAGAACCACCCAGCTGCAATGGCCCAGGTCAAAGACCCCAGAGCTCTCTGCTGCACCATGCAGCCCTTCTGCACCCCCCCTCCTACCCCTCCACAAAACACACACGCACACGCACACACACACAGCTGCAGGGATCACGGTGTTCCAAAACTGGGGGTGTGAGCTGTGCGGTGCAGGCAGGGGACTGGGACATACCCGGGTACCAGGAAGGGGAGGCCATTAGCGCCCTCAGAGAATTGGAAAGTGCAGTTTCCCGACCGAGGGGGCAGAGCCCATGGCAGGGGGCTAAGTGGGCAGCCAAGAGGCAGCAGGGCTTTTTCCAGCTCCAAGCGGCTGGAGCTCATTTGAAGTCAGCAGGGAGAGAGGCGGTAGAGGGCGAGGGACTGTGACGCTGGAGTACAGAGGAAAGAACTGGTGCTTCTGGCCCTGACCTCTCAGTGCTCAGCCCCACGTGGCCTTGTTACACACACCAGGTGACCGCAGTCCTGTGAGCCCCTCCGCACAGCCCTGCTACAGAGAAAGAACCGAAGTCACAGGTATAGGGCCTGGCCCCAGGTCACATAGGGATAGATGGGGCTGAGATTCAAACCTGAGCCTGTCTGAATCCAAAGCCAACCCTGAGAGTGGAGGAGGAGCTGCGGTCCCAGGGTCACTAAGCAGCTTGCTGCCTGAAAGCCTGAGGAGAAGGCGGGAGGTCTGCTGCTAGGGAGATGAGCAGGGGGTCGCTGCAGAGCCGTCCACAAGGACCCCTGGGTCAGACTGGATCTTCTGCTTAGGGCTTTGGGTGAATTGGAAACTCAGCTCAGGTTTCACCCGTGTCCCTTGCTGATTCCTACTACTTGGGGCCCCACTACTGGGGACCAGCTAGATTAAGAAGGATGCTTTCAGCTCCATTTCAAACTAGTTTAAGCAAATTAAGGGATAATTTGTCTTATTTAACTGCAAAGGTTAATGGCTTTGGCATGGCTGGGTCCAAGTACCCATGGATGTTATCAGGGGTCAATCTGTCTCTCAACACCCCTAACCTCTTGGCTCTGCTTTCCTCAGTGCTGACTTCACTCTCAGGCAGCTCCCTCCATCTTTGGCAAAGACACTCCCCGACAGCACAGACTCTCTATCCTGGCAGCTCAGCAGCCCCAGTGGACAAAGAGCACCTCTTTCTTGATGGTTCCAGCAAAAGATCCAGGGCTGGCACTCATTGGACTGTCGTGGGTCACGTGTCCATCCCTGAAGCCACCCCAGGGACTCTGACCGACCAGGCCTGGAGCTCTAGTGGGAGATCAGCCAGAAGACAGGGTGTGGATGATGGCAGCTGACTAGGGCTATCACTGCACTGGCCACATTCTGCCCTCCTTGCCCAGGAGCCCCTCCCAACTCATCCCTCAGACCCCACAATTCTAGCCTCCACAACTGCGTCTGGCACTGACCCCAGGCCAGCCCAGCCCCTGGATGTGGAAATGGTGTGCTAGAAAGGGAAGCAGGGAGATGACTGTGGTGGTTTGCTGTGATGCTGGAAGCTATGCCATTAGTATTTCGAATGCCAGCATGGTGGACATGTACTGTTCAGTGAATTACTTAATATGGTCCTTCTAGCCATAATCTTTGTGATTCCCATCAAAGACTGTGTGAGACTGTGCAAATGTTGTGCTTGTGGCCCACCAAGGGGATTGGACAGCTTGCTAATAATGTCCCATGGCACCCTTGTGGAGGTGGGACCATGCAAATAAGGTATATGGAAGCCTAATGAGAGGACTGGTCAGTTGTGCTATCCCCTAGGCTTAGAAAGAGACATGGCGGGCGGGGGGCGGATAGAGGGCTGACTGCAACACAGGAGACAGAGAGAGGCAGCAGAGGCAGCAGAACCAGGAGACCAGCAGGAGAGAGTGTGGTGGCTCCCCGGCCCATGAAGCTGAGCGCCTTCAGGTAGGAGGCTTATTGGTGGAGTAGGATGCCTCCAGGCACTTGGTGGAGCTAAGTTTGCCAGCCCATGGAGCTAGAGCTGAGCGCCTTCAGGCCAAGGCTTACTGGCAGAGTGGGATGCCTCTGGGCACTTATCGGCAGAGGCCAGACCAAAGGGCAGAGGGCCAGAGAGAAACCTGCCTGTGGCACAGCTGAGAAGAGGCTGTCCTGATGAAAGAACTGTATCCTGAGCATTCCTCAATCTGAATGGTAACTGTTACTTTGCTAATAAACCCTATAATCATGAATACTGTCAGTGAGTACTGTGTGGTCATTGCAATGAATTATTGAACCCAGCAGAGAAGTAGAGACTACCATGAGAGGGACATTTGGTGTCAGAATTGGTAAGGATGGCAGAGAGATGAGGCATATCTGACCTCCAACTCATAGCAATCAGCCTTGGGCTGTTGATCTTGATTCTCCTTCCCCCTTGTGAAATTAGAGGAAGTCAGATACCGCCACCACACCATTTTTACAACAGGTTTCAACAGAGCTTCCAGAGTAAGACAGACTAGGAAGACCCAGAAATCTACGTCCGAAAATTAGCCAATGAAAGCTCTATAGATCACAAAAGAATATTGTTCAATATAACACTGGAAGATGCGCCCCTAGGTTGGAAGGCACTTGAAGTACACAGTGGCCACAACAATTGACTTAAGCATACCAGTAATGGTGAAGATGGCGCAGGACCGGGCAACGTTTCATTCTGTTGTGTGTGGTGTTGCCATGAGTCAGAGGTGACTTGATGGCAACTAACAACACCCACAACAGATATTTGTAAAAAATATCTTTAAGCTGACCCTATGAAGTAAGTACCACCACTTTCATCCCATTTTATAGTTGATGAAGATAGGGCAAGAGAGGTCAAGCAACTAGCCTAAAGCCATACCGCTAGTGAGGTCACACTGCTAAGAGGCTTGTCAGGAGCCAAGCTAATGTGGTCAAAGTGGCTGGCCAGGTGCCAGCCGTCCAATGCATGCTGAAAAGCATAAGAACAAGGGCACACTTTTGAGGATGTTGTTTCAGGAAGCAGGTTGAGGGCGGACTGAAAAACCTTCCCTGTGAGCTGTGAGGGGGAGCTTGCATACGGAAGGCAGCGGTGGGAGGGAGGAGGGTGGATAGAGATGAGTGGAAGAAGGGGAAGCTCCCATTTTCTAAGCCTCCACCCAGTCACATTTTATCCTCACATGTTATCAATAAAGAAACTAAGGGAGGGGAAGTGGTTTTGCCAAGGTCACACAGCAAGCAACCATCTTCTATATCCAGATCTCTACATAAAGAAGGCTACCCTCTTTCCTGGCTTTTCTCTCTTCCTCCTTCAGCACGCTGGGAACCCAGAAGACACTGGATCAGCTTCTGAGTGTGGGGGGGAGCTCATGGTCTGGCAGCGGAAGGTCAATCAGTACCAGGAGAATGGTGGCTGTGAAGGCTGGATGGGAGGACTTTCAAGTGGCACCCACCACCAACACACCGAGCTTGAGTGTGTGGATTTGGAGATCACCAGTAGCTGGTTGGAAGGCACTCAAAACACCACTGGGGAAGAGCTGCCTCCTCAAAGGAGAGTCGACCTTAATGATGTAAATGGAGTCAAGCTTTCAGGACCTTCATTTTGCTGATGTGGCACAACTCAAAATGAGAAGAAACAGCAGCAAACATCCATTACTAATCAGAACCTGGAATGTACGAGGTATGAATCTAGGAAAAGTGAAAATCGTCAGAACTGAAACGGAACTCATAAACATCGATATCCTAAGGCATTAGTGAGCTCACATGGACTGCTATTGGCCATTTTTGAATTGGACAATCATACAGTCTACTACGCCAGGGATGATACCTTGAAGAGGAATGGTGTTGCATTCATCATCAAAAAGAACATTTCAAGATCTATCCTGAAGTACAACGCTGTCAGTGATAGGATAATATCCATATGCCTACAAGGAAGATGAGTTAATACTATTATTCAAATTTATGCACCAACCACTAAGGCCAAAAGATGAAGAAATAGAAGATTTTTATCAGCTGCCGCAGTCTGAAATTGATCAAACATGCAATCAGGATGCATTGATAATTACTGGTGATTGCAATGCAAAATTTGGAAACAAAGAAGGATCGGTAGTTGGAAAACAGGGCCTTGGTGATAGAAACAATGCCGGAGATTGAATGATAGAATTTAGCAAGACCAACGACTTCCTCATTGCAAATACCTTCTTTCACCAACATAAACAGCAACTCTACACATGGACCTCACCAGATGCAACACACAGGAATCAAATCGACTACATCTGTGGAAAGAGACGATGGAAAAGCTCAATATCATCAGTCAGAACAAGGCCAGGGGCTGACTGTGGAACAGACCATCAAATGTTCATTTGCAAGTTCAAGCTGAAACTGAAGAAAATCAGAGCAAGTCCATGAGAGTCAAAATATGACCTTGAGTATATCCCACCTGAATTTAGAGACCATCTCAAGAATAGACTTGACGCATTGAACACTAGTGACCAAAGACCAGATGAGCTGTGGAACGACATCAAGGACGTCATACATGAAGAAAGCAAGAGGTTATTGAAAAGACAGGAAAGAAAGACAAGACCAAAATGGATGTCAGAGGAGACTCTGAAACTTGCTCTTGAACATCGAGCAGCTAAAGCAAAAGGAAGAAATGACAAAGTAAAAGAACTGAACAGAAGATTTTAAAGGGTGGATCAAGAAGACAAAGTAAAGTAGTATAATGACATGTGCAAAGAACTGGAGATAGAAAACCAAAAGAGAAAAACACACTTGGTGTTTCTCAAGCTGAGAGAACTGAAGAAAAAATTCAAGCCTCGAGTTGCAGTGGTGAAGAATTCTATGGGGACAATATTAAATGACATAGGAAGCATCAAACGAAGATAGAAGGAATACACAGAGTCATTATACCAAAAAGAACTGGTCAATGTTCAATCATTTCAAGAGGTAGCATATGATTAGGAACCGATGGTACTGAAGGAAGAAGTCCAGGCTGAAGGCATTGGCGAAAAATAAGGCTCCAGGAATTGATGGAATATCAAGTGAGATGTTTCAACAAACGGATGCAGCAAAATGCCAAGAAATTTGGAAGACAGCTTCCTGGCCAACTGACTGGAAGAGATTCGTATTTATGCCTATTCCCAAGACAGGTTATCTAACCGAATGTGGAAATTATAGAACAATATCATTAATATCACACACAAACAAAATTTTGCTGAAGGTCATCAAAAACAGCTGCAGCAATATAGCGACAGGGAACTGCCAGAAATTCAGGCCGGTTTCAGAAGAGGACATGGAACCAGGGATATCATTGCTGATGTCAGATGGATCCTGGCTGAAAGCAGAGAATACCAGAAGGATGTTTACCTGCGTTTTATTGACTATCCAAAAGCATTCAACTGTGTGGATCATAAGAAGTTATGGATAACACTGTGAAGAATGGGAATTCCAGAACACTTAATTGTGCTCATGAGGAACCTGTACATAGATCAAGAGGCGGTTGTTCGGACAGAACGATGGGATACTGTTTGGTTTAAAGTCAGAAAGGTGTGAGTCAGTGTTGTATCCTTTCACCATACCTATTCAATCTGTATACTGAGCAAATAATCCAAGAAGCTGGACTATATGAAGAACAGGGCATCAGGATTGGAGGAAGACTCATTAACAACCTGCATTATGCAGATGACACAACCTTGCTTGCTGAAAGTGAAAAGGACTTGAGGCACTTACTGATGAAGATCAAAGACCACAGCCTTCAGTATTGATTGCACCTCAACAAAAAGAAAACAAAAATCCTCACAACTGGACCAATGAGCAACATCATGATAAAAGCAGAAAAGGTTGAAGTTGTCAAAAATTTTATTTTACTTGTATCCACGATCAACAGCCATGGAAGCAGCAGTCAAGAAATCAAAAGACCCATTGCATTGGGCAAATCTGCTGCAAAGAACCCCTTTAAAGTGTTGAAAAGCAAAGATGTTACCTTGAAGACTAAGGTGCACCTGACCCAAGCCATGGTATTTTCAATCGCATCATACGCATGTGAAAGCTCGACAATAAATAAGGAAGATCAAAGAAGAATTGACGCCTTTGAATTGTGGTGTTGGTGAAGAATATTGAATATACCATGGACTGCCAAAAGAACAAACAAATTTGTCTTGGAGGAAGTACAATCAGAATGCTCCTTAGAAGCAAGGATGGTGAGAGTACACCTTACATACTTTGGACATGTTGTCAGAAGGGATCAGTCCCTAGAGAAAGACATCATGCCTGGCAAAGTAGAAGATCAGTGGAAAAGAGGAAGACCCTCAACGAGGAGGACTGACTCAGTGGCTGCAACAATGAGCTCAACCATAACAGCCATTGTAAGGATGGCGCAGGACAGGGCAGCGTTTCATTCTGTTGTGCATAGGATCGCTATGAGTCGGAACTGACTCGATGGCACCTTACAACAACAACAACAGTAGCAGTTTCGCAGAAGAGGGAGAGCCAGTAGTGGTAACCCTGCTCCCGTCATTCAAAGAAACTGAGGGCTATGACAGGTCCACTGAATTTGGCAACTTTTGGGTCACTACTGACCCTAGCCAGTCCCTGGGTACTGCAAACGGTTAACATGCTTAGCTACTAACAGAAGGTTGGCAGTTCAAATCCACCCAGAGACCCAGAGGTGTGTCAGAAGAAGGGCCAGCCGATCTACTTCAGAAAGATCACAGCCATTGAAAACCCTATGAACCTCAGTTTTACTCTGATGCTCATGGGTTGTCATGAGTCAGAATCAACTTAATGGCAACTGATTCTTTAGTGACCTTGGCCAGAGCAGTGCCAGGGAAAACAGTACAGTTGACAAATGATAGGAGGAAGGTCATGTGCAAGGGACAAGGGCGGAAAGACCAGGAGTGGGCTCTCAGGCATGGGAGCAGGGAACTCTCTTGCTCTCCTGAAAATGGACAAGTTGATAATAGGGAAAACTGGGTGGCAACTCTCTGCACTCTCTTTGCAATTTTTCTGCAAATTTAAAACTGTTCTAAAATAAAAAGTTTATTTCAAAAAATAGATGGCAAGAGGTGAGAGTGGGTGTGGTTGAGGAGAATTTGCAGGTGGCTGGAATTTGAGGAAAGAAGTGTGCAAGTCGGCTGGCTTCTGTTTTTTTGGATGTGAAGTAGAATGAGCAGGAGGCTGGGGAGGGGCCCCAGGAGAGGGAAGTGGGAGGTGTTCTGAGCTAGGACAACTCCAAGGAAGCAGAAAGGGGCTGAGGCCAGAGGTGTCCTCTGCCTAGCCTTCCCAGATGCCCCCCTCAGCAGTGCTGTGGGGTCTTCTCCTCCCACCCCAGAATCATCCTCTTCCTGTCTAATGATGGGAGAAAGCTGAATGAAGCACATGCTTCTCCTGGCTCCTTTCTCCTTCCCTCCCCCACCCTGCATCATCCACTCCGCTGTCTCGGTGCTTCCCATTGCACCTGGTTTCCTACTGGCCAGTGGGTCTAGGGCACAGGGCCTGGGTCTGACCCTGCCTGGGCCTCATCCCCAGTGGGGGCCATGGAGAAACTGCCAGGGAGAGGGCCCCACGGACACAGTGGGCGCCAAGTGTTCTCTATACCAAAACCAAAACCCATTGCCATCCAGTCAATTCCAACTCATAGCAACTCTAACGGACAGAGTAGAACTGCCCTACAGGGCTTCCAGTGGCTGGTGGACTCAAACTGCCGACCTCTGGTTAGCAGCTGAGCTCTTAACCACCGTGCTACCAGGGTTCCGTTCTCTACACAAGGGTCTGTAAAATGTTTTGAGTTTTAAGAGTTCCTCCTACTCCCAAGCAGTAGGAACCACTGCTGGAGAAAAACACACACACTGTTCTCCCTCTCGGTGCTGGTGACATGGCCGATTACCTAACTCTGAGGCCCAGCTGGTGCCACCTCCTCCTCCACCTCCCAGATTGGACCAGTCCCATGTCTTTGCTCTCCTCTTAGCTCTGGGGCAAGTAAGGTTTGCTTGGGTCTGTCACTGTCCCCTAGAAAGATGGGGTTGGGAGGTTTTGCAGGTGGTGGGAAAGGATTCTGACAGCTGTGAAGAGTTCTAAGGGTCTCCTAGCAAGGACAGAGATGTACCAAGAGGCCCTGGCAGTGGTGGCCACGCCCCTGCAGGGGACCTCTCTGGGGCCTCAGCCTCTTCCATGCTCAGAGCTTTGGGAAATTAAGGTGCCAGGAGGCTGGCCCTGGTGTGTCCTTGGAGGAGCCCTGCCCTGGGAGTCTGAGTTAGATGCTGCTTCTTGAACTCAATTTGGGATTCCTTTGGGAGGCCTGAGGCTTGGGAGATAAAGCAAAGGATTTCCTAGGCTGGTGCCATCTGAAGAGGCACAGGAGGCAGCCAGTAAGGAAGAGAGAGCTCAGGACAGGGGTGGATGTGAATGGAGGAAGAGGCTGGGGATGGTGGGGGTAATGAGCTGAGGTTGGGGCTGGGAATGGCCTGAGAGAACATGGTCCCACAGGCATGGAGGGGTGTGGGTGGGAACTGGGTTCAGGATGGGACTAGGGTAGGTTGGAGAGAGAAGGGTGCAGCTGGATATGGGGTGTGGTGAATGGAGAGGTGGGGGTATGCCAAGCAAGGGATTGAAAATGGGCTGGAGCTAAGACAGAAATGGGATTGGAATGCAGGTAGCAGTGGACAGTGATGGGGATGGATTAGGCATGGACTTTTCAGAGGTGGTGATGGGCTGGAGACCAGCAGGAGTGGAGCAGGTATATGAACTAGGTTGGAGTTGAGATTTGAGACGGAAATTGTTTAAAATGGGCTGGGATGGACCAGGGATGGGGTGAGGTTGGGATAACCTATGAAGCACAGGAATAGGGTGGGGCTGGGACCGGACTGGAATGAAGTGGATTTGGGAGTGGGACTAGAAATTGGAGTTGGGGCTGGATGGGGGTTGGAGAGTGGAATCTTGATTAGATGCTGGGGCTGCGGGACTGGGTTTGGGGAGCAGGGTAAGCACCCAGGTTGGGGATAGGGTAGAGGAGGGTTCTGAACGAGGAAGGGCGCAACTGGGAACCCGAGGGGCAAGTTAGACTACTGGGGCTGCGCGCGCCGCCGCCCGCCTGGTTGAAGCGACCCGGCACCGCCCGCGGTGAGGGGCGTGGGGGCGCCCGGGGCAGGCCGGGAAGGGGGGGCGGGCCTCCCCCTGGGCGGGCCGGGGCGGCGCTAGGACCGAGTGAGCGGAGGGAGCCTAGCCGGGCGGAGCCAGCGCCCCCCGCCCCCCGCCGGCCGGTTCCCCTCCCCCGGCCACTGGTTCGCTCGGCTTGCAACGCTGCAGAGGCTCCTAGGCGGCAGCGGCGGCGGCTACTCCCTCTTTCCCTCCCTCCCTCTCTGTCCGTCCATCCGTCTGTGCGTCTGTCCGTTCGGCCTAGGTCCGGCCCGCAGCATGGCCGGCGTCAGCTTCAGCGGCCACCGCCTAGAGCTGCTGGCCGCGTACGAGGAGGTGATTCGGGAGGAAAGCGCGGCCGACTGGTGAGCCCCCCGCCCCCGCCCCCCGGCCCCTTTGTCCCCGCGCCGCCGCCGCCGCCGCGCCTTTGTTCCCAGCCGGCCCGCCGCCGACAGCCGGGAAGGGAGGGGGAGACCCCGAAATGGTGCATCGGACCGGGAGGGCCAGGGAGGGGCTGCCTTTGTGCGCGCCGGGGGGAGGGGCCGGGCGGGCCGGGCGGGCCAGGCGGGGCACTGCTGGGCCCCGAGCGCCCCGAGTGGCCCCAGGCAGGCGGTGGGAGCGGTGACCGGACACGGGCCGGATGCACGCAGGGTCCAGATGTGTGGCCCGGGGCCGCATGGCCCTACGGGAGCCCATCCCCAGTCCCTACCCTCCCCCCGGACCCGGGGGACAGGTGTGCGCGGGGCGGCCAAGGGCACCTTCTCCACCTTGGAGCTGGCGGGGACGGGGCGGGGACCAAGGTAGCGGAGTCAGCGCAGCCTGCCCGGCCCAGCTTGCCCGGCCGCAGCACAAAGGAAAGCTCGGGCGGGGGAGGAGCGGAGCGGGCCGGGGGCTGGGGCGCCCCGCCCACCGGGGGCCGCTTGTCGTTGCCCGCCCCCGCCCTCCCCTCCACTCTGGGCTGGGAGGTGATGGAAGGGCGTTCTTTGCCACATGGCAAGCTCGAAGTGACTCCTTTTCCCCTCCCGGGTCACGGAGGAGGCAAGAGTGAGCCGTCGTCTCCCCCGACCTGGACGGGATTGCAGGGACAAGGCAGCTGAGCTGGGGGACGCCAAGGGGACAGGAACTGCCTGTCTATGGGGCCAGCTGGGGTACCTGGGAGAAAGCCTTCAGGCGCAAATGTACGGAGGTGGGCCCCTTTCACTTGGTCCCGTTAGTTAGACCATTTGCCCACGGCAGCTAGGGGCACTCCTCTCCCAGTGGGGGAGGGTCTGGGCTGCTGCTCTCCCCCTCCCCCAGCTGTTATCGTGCCCCTGAGCCGGGGGAGGGGATGGACCACCAGCTCTGGGGCTGGAGTCCCCAGAGTGGCCAAAAAGCCAAGGGATTCCACACTTCCCCATCCAGGAAACAGCCCCCCAGAATACTCTTCCTGGGGCAGGTGCCCATTCTGTTCCCTGCCTCTCTTCATGCTGTCAGGCAGAAGACAGCTTCCTCTCCCCAAGGAAACTGAGGAACAGAGTGAGCACAGGCCTGAGTGGCCCCACTTGGGCTGGCCTCACCCTCAAGATGAGAGGGCAGCCAGATAGGGCCACTGACCTGGGGGGCTGGAGGAGGGGACGAAATGGCCAGGCGTCGATGCCACAGCATTGCAGCACTGGCGGGCGGCCAGGCCTGGAGGAATGGACGAGGGAGACAAGCTCTGTGTCCTGCAGGTCAGCCACAGGAGAGGCTAAGCAGACAGGAGGCCCACCCATTGTCCCAGCCTGCCCCTGGGGGCTGAGGTCATGGGAGGAGTTCAGGGCAAGGGGCCTGCTTGGCCTGGTGGAAGAGCTGGCCCTAAGTTGTGGGCCCTGCCTGTTAATCCCTGCCTGGGAAGTGACACAGCCCACTTCAGAGCACCCCTCATGCCATCCAGTCTGGGGAACCTTGTCTACCACCACCCACCCCATTTTCCCCTAACCCCCAGAAGCAGAGCTCCAACAGCCCTGCGCGGGGACCACACAACCACTGCTGCCCCACATCCTGCTCAGCAGAGGCCTGCCTGGCTCCCACCACCCAGCAACACCCATATGGCCACAGTGATTTATTCATCATTGGCGTGCATCACCCCCCATCTGGGCTGTGTGTGGGACACACACACACAGATGCACACACCCTTCCTCACATATACACACGTGTGTTCAGTCCCAAGGGCCTAGCTAACATTTTGAAAAAAAGTGTGAGGGCTGTATCCTGGGGAGAGGGGGAGCAGGGCAGGAGTGTGTCCCTCTCCCACTTCGTGCTCAACCACAAGCCAAGGGTCAGTGGTCTCAAGACTCAGGGCAGACCTGATCTCAGAGGCCAGGAAAGAGATGTCTTCAGTAAAACTGTTGCCTGCCGAAGGGGATTGACACTGCCCTCCCTCACCTGGCTTCATGGGGCAAGGCTTCTGAAATGGACCACTGAGCCCTGACGTAGGAACAGGGGCCAGGGAGATCAGATCATGTGGGAAAGGCCAGTGTTGTCATGACTGTATACAAGTCCCTGCCCCCTCTGATTCTCTGTGCACCTGTGAAATCGAAGGAAGGGATTGGGCTCAACCATATCTGGGAAACCTAAGGCCTTTCTAGCTCAGACATTCTGCGTGTGTGACTAGACTCAGCCCTCCAGTCCCAGCTGACCTCAGGATTGCCCTGGACCTGCTCACTCCAGCTCACTCCTCACCCTAGTCCAGGTTCTCTGGCCTAGGTGGTTTCTAAGAGTTTGTGTCAATATCACAGATACCTACCGGTGCTGCTCTGTGCTGGGCCCTGGGACCCAGAGCTGTATGTGTTGATTCATAGAGTTACAGGTTCTGCCCCCATGAAGATTACCATCTGGGCAGTGTCTCCAGGGTCCAGAGCTGGTGAAACGTGTAGATTCTGATTCCCTGTGGGGTTCACCAGCTCCCACCCCCCAGGATGGATGTGTCTTATGCAATTGTGGGGTCTGGGATGGGTTCAGATGCCTCTAAATCCCTGGTGGGGTCTGGGAAGTACTCTGGAGAGGCTGACAGAGCAAGGCTTCCTGGGGAGCTGCCATGGCCCCCCCCCGAAGGGTTTCCACAGTGGCGGTGGGGGTTCAGAACCAGGTCTGGCCTTCCATGTGAAGGGCACTCCAAATGCAAAGACTGGGGGTGGGAGATATGAGGGTGCCACCCAATGTGACCCAAGTGTGTAGTATGTACAGGAGGCCAGGGAAGGGGTTGAATTTAGGTGTGGATTCAGACAGGGGAGGGATGTGGCTGTAGCAGAAAAGGTGTGTGAATGGGCGAGGGGGGCTTGGAAGGGGTTGAGGATTTAGGGGCCTGGGGCAGGGCACGCCTTCCTGGGAGGAGCAGGGGCCATCAGCCTTGGAGAGGTCCGGATACCACCTCCCAAGGAAGTATGATGCTTAGAGCAGCGTTTGGGAGCCAGGATCCTCCGGTTCTGCCTCAGTTTCTCATCTGTGGGTTGGAAAGGGGCAGACTCTGCTTTCTGAGGGCCCTTTGTTCCCAGTGGTGGGTCAGGGCAGAGGACAGGTGGTGGGACAGCTGTGCGGGAAAGCAGCTGCCAGGACTCGGTGAGGGCAACAGTTGGACAAGGAACTCAGCCCCACAGCCCACCTGTGTCCCTCTTGGGAGGGAGGGACCTGGGAAGGGGAGGGGTTGGGGGGCCATTTGGCCCTGGCAGCAACCTGTGCTGATCTCATGGGACAGATTCTCCCTCCTTCCTCCCTTTCCTCTTCACTTCCTTGTCATACTTCTTCCCTTTCACTTGTTTTATTCTCTCTTCTTCCTTTCTGCCTGTGTCTCCCTCCCCTCTCCCCTCCCCTCCTCTTGTCCATCTCCCTGGAGCTCCTGCCTCACCCCCACCCCCATCTCCTGCTGCAGCATTGGGGAAATGGTAGCGTGGGGAAGGGTCCAGCCCTTCTGAACTGCAGAAACAAAGCCATTCCTTCTTCTCGCCCCAGGCCTCTCCTCCCACTGTGAGCAGATGGGAGGCACCTCTGCATTCCCTTCAGTGAAATGGATGCTGTGCCCCAGCCACCTGGGGAGAACAAGCCAGGGCAGAAAAAGCTTGGGAGGAGGAGGGTGGGGCATGAATGCTGGCTCAGCTTTGTGGCTAAGCTAGGGCGGAAAGGCTGGCAGTCCCAGGAGGCCAGGGCCTTGGCTAGGGTGGAGGCAGCCTCAGGGTTGGAAGGCTGGGAGAGCGCAGCCATCCCAGGGCCAGAGTCTGGGCAAGAGTGACAGAGGTGACCTCATCCCCATTTCTGAGAGGAGGAGTTGGAGGCTGAGGGCTGGTCCCTGGGGTCCTTTGTGTTCAAGGAGAATGCACTCGGGTGGGCCGCTAGTGTGCCAATTGCCGAGTTGCCATGGTTACTGGGGGATGCCCAGAGCTGTTAGAGCACCAGGTTCTGTCCTCCCCCTCCTTCCTTGCAGGGGGGGCGGGTACCAAGGCACGTGCCAGGTAGGCTCCTAGTGTTGGCCAATGGGGGCTGAGGAGCTCGGTAGTCAGGGAACAGTAACCAAGGTAACCAAGGAACAGTAGCCTTGGAAGCTCCATTGCACACCACTCTGCTCTGTGGAAGGCAGCTGGAGCCAGGGCCCGGACGCACTGGATTGGAGGCGCTGACCTCAAGCAGGCGGTGGCAGCGATTTCTGCCCCATCCCCTACTCCCCACCTGACCTAGGCCCTAAGCCTCCCTCCACTGGGCTCACAGTCCACCCCCTGCTGGGCTCCGTCAGAACCGTCAGAACCGTCAGAACCCGGTGCCCAGCCCTATTGTCATGATGATGCTGCCCCAGCTGGTCTGGAACCAGCTCCTGGCCTGGCCCCTCCACTTTCCTCCGCTTACCCCTCCCCAGAGCCATCTCCACCCAAAATTGGCAACTGGGGCTCTGAAAGTTCTTCCAGCCGCCCCTCCCTCTCCCCAGGGCTCTGTACACATATGAGGATGGCTCCGATGACCTCAAGCTTGCAGCGTCAGGAGGTAAGAATTCCAGCCATTCCTTTGCCTTTCTTTCCGCCCCCTCCTCCACTTATTTTCTTCCCCACCCGCCTGGCTCTGGGCCGCCCTCCTGCCTGCATCTGACAGCCCCACACTTATCTGGCAGTGTCCTTCTTCCAGTCATCCCTGTTATCCCCATTGGGTGGGGAGGGAGGGAGCCTTGTTTTCCCTATTGAGTGACTGAGGAGGAGACCAGAGCACTTTCAGAGAGAAAAAGAGACTTGCCCAAAGCCACACAGTTAGAAGGAAAGGGCCTAGGAGGCATGGGCAGCCCCACTCACCATTTCACACCAAGGCTTCTTTCACACTGTTGGGGTTGGGCACCAGCACCTCAGATACATGATGTGTGAGGAGGGAATGATGCGAGAAAAGGGCTAGAGCAAGCAAACACTTCTTAGTCCTACGCCAGATCAGCTCCAGAAGGTTCAAAGACAAAGCTAGACCCTGCCTGCCATCCCCTCACTCCTACAAAACTATGGGGCTTCCACGGCTTAGAAGCCAGAAAGCCCCTGGGGGGGAGGCCGCTGAGCCTGGGAGAATTCTCTCCTGTGGGGTTCAGGCCCTTCACGGAGGAGGGGGTATGGGTTTAGGAAACAGGAGTCCTGACACCCTCCTGACTCCCCCAGAAGGGGGCTTGCAGGAGCTCTCGGGGCACTTCGAGAACCAGAAGGTGATGTATGGCTTCTGCAGCGTCAAGGACTCCCAGGCTGCTCTGCCAAAATACGTGCTCATCAACTGGGTATGCAGCTGTAGGCTGGGGAGGGGCACCCACTGACTCTGGGAGAGACTCCCTCCGGCCCTGGGGAGGATGGCCTGGGGGCTTCACCTGCTGCCCCGTCTCCCGACCCCTCTTCACTGGGTATCTTGCAGGTCGGCGAAGACGTGCCTGATGCCCGAAAGTGCGCTTGTGCCAGCCATGTGGCTAAAGTGGCTGAGTTCTTCCAGGTGTGCGTGGAGCCAGGCCCCATGGGGACAGGGACAGCCACCCAGGGCGGGGTCGGTATGCTGGGGTGGTAACGGGGGCCACAGTGCTGCCTGAACGCTGCCTTCTTGCCAAAGGGCGTCGACGTAATCGTGAATGCCAGCAGTGTGGAAGACATAGATGCAGGCGCCATCGGGCAGCGGCTCTCCAACGGTCTGGCGCGGCTCTCCAGCCCAGTGCTACACCGTCTGCGGCTGCGGGAAGATGAGAACACTGAGCCTGTGGTCAGTGTGGGCCTGCTCTGGCTGGCCCTGCCCTGGGCCCCTGTGTCTGGCCCTCCCTTGTTCCCCATAGTGCCCTTATTTATGGGGGTTCCCAAAGCACCAGCCTGCTCTCTGTGCTTATGCCCTGTAACTTGACTCTACAGGGCACCACCTATCAGAAGACAGACGCAGCTGTGGAAATGAAGCGAATTAACCGTGAGCAGTTCTGGGAGCAGGCCAAGGTGTGGACCCCAACCCTGGCCTTCAGGCTGAGCTGCCCTTCCCTGACCCCCTGGAACCTGTCACCCAGCTCCTCGTTTTAGCAGTGTGCTCCAGACCACATACTCCTCTGTCTCAAAGAGAGAAAGCCTTTTGGCTTTGTTGCATAGGACCCATCCCCAGAATTCTCAGAACTGGTACCTCCCTAGTCATGGGTTTGGGATGGGATGCAGGGCCGGGCTCCCCAGCTCAGGCCTGCACTTCCTTGGTGTGGGGGTTGCAGAAGGAGGAGGAGCTGAGGAAGGAGGAGGAGAGGAAGAAGGCCCTGGATGAGAGGCTCAGGTTTGAGCAGGAGCGGATGGAGCAGGAACGGCAGGAGCAGGAGGAGCGGGAGCGACGCTACCGGGAGCGGGAGCAGCAGATTGAAGAACACAGGTGCAGCCCCGCCTGCCCCGGCAGTCTGACCTGGGTGCCCCGGCAATCTGACCTGGGTGCCCCGCGTGCCTGCCCTGAGGGCACCTGTTGGCTTCTTGTTCCAGGAGGAAACAGCAGACTCTAGAAGCAGAAGAGGCCAAGAGGCGGTTGAAGGAGCAGTCGATCTTTGTAAGTTCTGAGCCAAGGCTCCCAGCTCCTAGTCAGGCAGAGATGAGGCTCCCTGTGCCTGGGCCTCATGGGGGAGATCAGGGCTTGGGAACAGTGCTGGGTGCCCTGGAGACCTCTGCACAGGCCTGGGGGGCGCCTTGGAGGGTCAGGCCAGGTGCCTGATCATGTGGGGCTCTGGCTTCTGGCTGTGGATAGAGACCTCTTTGGAGAAGCTTATCCTCTAGATTGGAAGAGAAAATGCCCTTAACCCAGGCACTCCCTGCAAGGCACCCCGGTCCCTCCTCAGTGGGGCCTCTGGGGCTCGGGGTAAATCAGACTTTGCTCCTGCACTGAGAAGGCCCAGCCACCACACAAGAGTGGTGTGGAGTCATGTGAATGAATGGGCTGGACCTGTTCTTTGAGTGTCTCTATGCAAGTGTGTCTCCTTGTTCCAGGGGTGCCGCCGAATCGCCAAACACTGGGAACAGCCCATAGCTCCTGAGGATTGGCATTTTGGAAATCACAGAGGGGTCACATCTCTGTGGTTTGAACTGAATTTTGCATTTCAGAAATAGCTAGGGTTATTCAGGGCTGAGCATGGTGCCATTCAGGAAGGGAGGCCTGGATTGGGATTATAATTGGCAGATGTTGGGCCCTGGGGACTCACGGGAGGTCCAGGGTCACATCCAGAATAAGACAGCTCTGCAGGCACCAGCATTACCAAGTGCTGTCTGTCATAGGTGGCTCTGATCACATCAACTGCCAGGGTGAGATGGAGCCGAAGGGCAGCTGGTTGATCAACTCTTGCCTCAGTCATTCATTCAACACACACTTGCCATGTGCCACCTGCCATGTGCCAGTGAGAACAAGATGGGCAAGGTCTTTTTGAAAAAGCTTATTTTTATGGGAAATTGGGCTGAAGATGGCACACGCACACGTGAAGAGGGAATCATATAGTGAGCCCCCTGAACTGATTGCTTATTTTCACCAGTTATCAGTATTTTTGGCAAAGCCTTAAGGAGCTTGCATCATTATAGCCTCATCTGGTCCTTCATGTGTGGCTCATGTGACAGCGACAGTGGATGTGCTGGCAGGTCAGTGTGATGGCTGTACAACTTCAGGCTACTCCTAAGGAAGGTCCCATATGAGAAACTTTGGAACTTAGCACCACGAAATGCTTTCTCTTAGTTTAAAGAGCTATTCTTTTTCTTTCCATTTAAAACAAGATTTATTTATATCCCTTATCTTGGCTCCCTTTTTGTCTGGGCTGCCAGGGAGCTCCCATGTATCTGAAGATGCTCAGGCCCAGCAATGCCTTTGGCCTTCATGGATAGAGTATTGATCCCTCTCTCCTACGCACAGCTCTAATTTGTTCTATGTTATTCACACTGTTGGTAGTTAAAGCCTTTGTGATAAACTGCCTGTGGTCTTTATTTTTGAACTAGACAGAGGAACCTAGGAAGATTACACTAGGGGGCAGAGAACAAGCAAGGGCTTGGCCGTTCTTTTATGAATAGGCAGTGAGTCTGGCCTGACTGGAGCCCAGTCGGCTGAGGAGCAGGGGGAAGCCCATTGGAAGGGAGAGCAGGGTCAGGGGAGGCATTTAGACTTCATTCTGGAGGACATACAAAGTTATTGTAGGTGAGAACCCTCTTGCAGGGTGATACTTTGAACATCATTCCCTTTATGCACCTTGACCAGTGTTTTAAGTTCTATCTGGGTTCTGTGTTCAAAAACAAAGCAGCCTGGCTCGTTCACTACCTCACCTAGAGCTTTTTCTCTGCCCACTCCAGTCTTTTCTGCCCAGTTTGCCGCATGAGCAGCAGGGGGCGCTGATGAAGAAGTTTTTGGTATAGTGAGTTCGATTGAGCAAACATGAAACAACTTGACCCTTATGCTGGCCACTCACACACAGACCTAAGTCCATATCCTATGTCATTCATGGGGGCATGGGGGAGATGACCCCAGAAACAGGAAATTATGATACAGTGTACTTTGTAGTGTATGCCAGAAACACCTGTTGGGGACCTAGAGAAGAGAATGACCTGATTGTGCCAGGGTGCTTTTCCCTGAGGAGACAGTGCCCAAGCTGGGGCTGGAAGTGGGAGGAGTCATATCTGGGGGTGGGGTCAGCACTGGGCAGGGAGAGAGACTCATCTCTCATGCCATGGCATGGAGGAGGGACGCTGCATGTTCCAGGAACTGACTGCTTCACGGCTGATGACTTTGTCTATGCCTCATGGCAGGGGTAGGGGGCGAGTGAAGGTTGGGGTTTAGAGAGGGAATGGGGCCAGATCAGCGAGGGGCTCTGACCACCTGAGGGATTACAGTCTCAGGACAAGTGAGTGACTAGGCAGGTACAGTAGAGTGGGGAGTGGTGGGGACTGCAGCAAGCTGGACAGCACATGCCCAGGTGAGGGGCAGCTGCAGCGTGGTTCTGGCCTACAGCTGCCTTGGGAGAATGTGGACCAGTGTTGCCAGAGCTGGCATTTCAAGATGGGTCCAGATCCAGGTTTCAGTGTGAAACTTCCAGATTTTGAAGCGGTGGCAACTGATTAGTGTTTTTTTAAAAACAATACACCGTCTGTGGGCATCTTCAGAACTGCTTGCTGTGGCTCATGGGAAGCTCTGGAGGGATTTTAAGCTAGGAAAAATCACGATCTGATCTGCGTTTTGAAAGTTTCTTCTGGGACTATAGAGAATAGACTAGATGGGGAGAGTAGGGAGGTAGGAGCTGGTGAGGGAGCCTCTGCCTGGATGCCCAAGTCCAGGCAGTGCTGATGGGAGTGTGGTGGGCAGGCACTGGCGGGGGAGGTCTGAGAAAAGTAGACACAAGGAAGGAGAGCTCCTGGGGGCCTGAGTGGCAAAAGATTGTGTGAGGGAACAGGAGATGCTGAGCCAGCTGGGTGTCTAGGGCTTGGCCAGTGAGTGGAGAGAGGCTGTGTGACAGTGGTGTGGGGACCAGAGGTGCCACCGCTAAGGCCCTTCCTGCCATGGAAGGAACCTGGGAGCTGTAAGAAGATCCCTGTGGGGGTGGAGTGCCCAGGACTCTGTTTGGTTTCCAGGGTGATCAGCAGGATGAGGAGGAAGAGACCCAGATGAAGAAGTCAGAATCTGAAGTGGAGGTAAGATACAGGAGGATGGAGCAGGGGCAGTGGGCAGGGCTACCTCAGCCTGGCCAGGCCCTGACCCCTAGCCTCGTGCCCCCAGGAGGCAGCGGCCATCATTGCCCAGCGGCCCGACAACCCTCGCGAGTTCTTCAAGCAGCAGGAACGAGTCGCATCAGCCTCCACAGGCAGCTGTGATGTGCCCTCGCCCTTTAACCACCGGACAGGTAGTCCCAGCCCCCTGCTCTGCCCCGCCCCCCACTCCTTAGGTTTGGGCCCTGAGCCTCTTTGGGACTGTTTCTTGGAAGGGAAGCCTTGCCCAAGGACCCCTTGGAGAAGGCCAAGGAGGCCCATCAAATGTGCTTCCATCCACCACTTCCCAGGTGGCAGGGCCCTGAGACAGGCTCAGAGCAAGTTGATGTTGGGCCTTGGCTGTTCAGTGGGTGGTGCCAGGTGGGCAGCTCTGGCGTGGGCTGAGGCACCCCACTGGCCACAAAGAAGGAAGCAGGGAGTGGCCCTGCTAGGGTTGAGCTAGGTCTGGCCTGGAAGGCTGGTGGGTGCATGTGCGGTGGGCTGACCCTGACCCTGACCCTGAGTCAGAGCAGCCTGGGCCTGCACCATGGCTCCCTGTTCAGCTTCTCACTACACAGCTTCTGCCTCCTGCTCCAGCATCCTTCCCCTCCCTGTCTGTTGGTCCCAGTGTGTTGGCACCTGCTGCTGTGTGTGAGCCCTCTGCTGGTGTCTGGGGTTGGGGGGCAGGCTGTCAGCTTATCAGCTGCTCAGAGAGGCTGGCTGTGTGTGGCAGGCTCATTGCTGTGCGGCTGGTGCTGGCAGGAGTCGGCTGACGCTTAAGGCTGTGGCCCAGCTTGAATGAATGTGTGCCTTGGATGTGGGCAGCTTGGACATCCAGGGCCAGCACTGGGGGTGGCGGGTGAGATCTCTGCACAGGGTAGGGGAGACTGACCCTCTCTTGTCCTCTGTCTCTTTCTCTGTCTGTCTCTCTCGGCAGGTCGTCCGTACTGCCCTTTCATAAAGGCATCGGACAGTGGGCCTTCCTCCTCCTCCTCTTCCTCCTCCTCCCCTCCACGGACTCCCTTTCCCTATATCACCTGTCACCGCACCCCAAACCTCTCTTCCTCCCTCCCATGTAGGTAGCAGCCCCAGGCCTCGGCGGGGGGGTAAGGAGGGCCCCGCTTCCCAGCAGCCCCCTCTGCCCTCGCTCCCCCGCCCTAGCCTGACCGCTGATGTCTGGAGTTTGTTCCTAGAGCAGGTACTGCCTGCCTCTTTCCCCTGGCCCTGCAGGGGCGCTGGCCCCCAGGGGCCTGGCTTATAGGGTTTGGAGCTGTGGTCTGGCCCCTGGGGAGCTCACAGCCTTCACCCAGACTCCAGAAAGGAGGTGCTGGCCAGGCCCTAAGGTGAACAGTCCTGGTCCCACCCAGCTCCTCAGCCCTTGCTGACCAGCCTGGGGCTTTGTTCCGCAGGCAGCCACTTGGATAGCCACCGGAGGATGGCTCCCACCCCCATACCTGCCCGGAGCCCATCCGACTCCAGCACGGCCTCCACCCCTATTGCTGAGCAGATCGAGCGGGCCCTGGATGAGGTCACATCCTTGCAGCCTCCACCACTGCCACCACCACTACCACCAGCCCAAGGTGAGTGAGGGGCCCCACCTGCCTGGGGTCTCCCATCAGCCCCTGGGCTGGCAACCCTGGGTTGCCATGGTAACAACTCCCCAGGGATCTGGGCTGCCCATCATCAAGACTGCACTGCCCTGGAGGTTGCTGTGGCCAGGGGGGAGCCCTTGCGCTGCACCATCAGGCCTGCCTGCTCTGAGTTGCAGGGCCTCAGCTCTGAAGGGGGCTCGGGCCTTTCTTCCTCTGGGTACTGAGTGGAGTCAAGGCAGCCTGGTGGAGCTGGTGCAGCATGCTTGCCCTCTGGCCCAGTTGGAAAGTGTTCCCCATGGACGGCTGAGTGGAGTCCTCTCCTGGAGTCCCTGACTCCCTCACTCCTCAGGGGTGGCTAGGGTATGGTAAGGTCTCCATCCAATCCCCAGGGGAGCAGATCATAGCTCTCTCCTTGATCTGTGCTGTCACAGAGACCCAGGAGCCCAGCCCCTGCCTGGAGAGTGAAGAGACCAGCAAGGAGGCCCAAGCAGCAGCCCCTCAGGCCTGGGCCAGCCTGGTGGAGGAGTCTCTTCTGTCAAGGGAGACTCCCCGGGGGCAGGGCAGCCCCACGGAGGACTTGATGTTCATAGAGTCTCCAGATCAGGCTGTCCTGGCCACCTCTTTGGAGCCTCCTCCAGCCGGCACCACTGCAGCCGACACCTCTGCAGCTGACGCAGCCGACACCATCGAAACCGACACTGCCGAGGTTGACGCCACTGTTGCCAACACAGCCGCCCCTGCTGCTGCCAGCCTCATTGACCTATGGCCTGGCAACGGGGAAGAGGCCTCTGCACCCCAGGCCTGGGAGCCACAGGCCGAGCCCAGGGCCCCCACACCACCCTCCAGTGCCAAGGTCCCTCTGGCAGAGGTGCCCCTGCTGGACCAGGTGGATCAGGAGCCCCTGCCACCAGTGAGCAAAAGCTGTGCCAACCTTCTCAATTTTGATGAGCTTCCTGAGCCGCCAGCCACCTTCTGTGACCCAGAGGAAGTAGAAGGGGAGCTCCTGGCTGCCCCCCAGGCCCCAGCTCTGCCTTCTGCTCTAGAGGAGCTAGATCAAGAGCCGGAGCCAGAGCCCCACATGCTGACCAATGGCGAGACCACCCAGAAGGAAGGGACCCAGGTGGGGACAGAAGCAGCCTGGGGGGAGGGGTGCTGGTTAGGGCTCCAGCAGAGCTGCATTTCTCAGAATTGCAGCAGCACCTCCCTTCTCTGTGACCGATATTATTGGGGTGAAGCGCCAGTCCACTCCCCCTCACTGGCCAGCTCTGCTTTTGTTCCCAGGGCAGGCATCTGTGTTTCCCAGGCAACCGCTGATGGAATCGCCGGTTGCTGGGGAAACGGGCTCGGGCCTGGTAGGTCACCCCTAGCCCTGGAGGGTGGGGTCCAGCGACCTGGTGCTTTTCCCCTGCAGGCCAGTGAGGGGTACTTCAGCCAATCACAGGAGGAGGAGTTTGCCCAATCAGAAGAGCTGTGTGCGAAGGCTCCGCCTCCTGTGTTCTACAGCAAGCCTCCAGGTAGTCTTGGGATGGAGGATGAGAAGGGATCTAGGCGGGAGTGCTGGGTTTGTGGGTGAGCAGGCAACCCCCACGTGCAGACGGGGACCAGCACGCCTATCAGGGGTCGGGGACATAATGGATCTGCTGAGCCATCTCCTTAACGGCCCTCCCCCCTCCCGACCCCTTAGAAATCGACATCACCTGCTGGGATGCAGACCCTGTACCAGAAGAGGAGGAGGGCTTCGAGGGTGGAGACTAGTGGTGCACCCGCCCTAAGGCTGCCCTCGCCAAGGCCGCCCACTTCCAGGCCTCTGGCCAGACGGCCTGTCGTGCCTGCACTCGCAGCAGCTCCGCCTGGCACCCACTCCGGATTCCGGCCCTGGCTCAGACTCGGCCGCTTCCCCACCCACAGGGCCTTTGACAGCTTTTCTCTCTTTTTTTTTTTAAAGTGGATAGGAGACTTGTACAGTTGACTGGTTTTCCTCCCGTTGGTAGTTGAGACGCTGTTGCAGATTCCACCCTCTCCCCACCCGGTCCAGATTGTAGCTCTTAGAACTCCCTGCTCAGCTGGCCGGGGTGGGCCTCCCCCTGCTTGGGGCCTGGTGCGGGGGAGCTCTGGTGGGAAGATGTGCCCCCACCTCTTTTCCTAGTTTTATGTTTCTTGGAAAAATATCACTTTGTATTCTCTGTCCAGGGCTTCAGATATTTTGCACGAATTTTAAAACATGGCAATAAATGGCTCGTGGGCTCTGGCTCCCTGGGACCCCCTCCCTGCCCTTCTCTTGACCCCTCCCTGCCTGGCCCAAAGGAAGTAGCAGGCCCAGCTGGGGCCCCTCGGCTTCCCTGCCCTCTCCTGCCCCCTCCTGCTGGGCAGGTCCCAGGCTGGAGGCCCTCAGATACATTCAGGTCAGGGCTTTGGGGGGGCGGGGGCTTGGGAGGCCCCTCCCTGACTCCTCCCTCTTTGCTTGGGTTCTTTTTCACGTTCAGTAACTGTTTTTTGGAAAGCACAAACTTCTGTAACGGGTCGTGCTCATGTCTGTTAATAAAGAAATCCAGATCCCTTCAGGCCTGCTGCTCCGGGCCTCCAGGGGCTTATCTGGGGTGTTCCGCCCGCCCGGACCCCCTCCCCAAACTCCTCCCGCCTCCAAGGCCGCAGAGGGAGGGACGGACACCTTATGAGAGATCTCATGGCAGGGTCTGGGACTCCCGGGAACCAGTCTCGTCCCTGAAGGCTGACCTCGAGTTTAGCACGTATACACCCTCAGGCCAGCCTGTAGCCAGACAAAATGTTAATGTCCCATGGCCCCGGCGCGCCAGGCCACAAGCCTTCTGGCTGAACCTTGGGCGCAAGCAGTGGCCACCCCCTCCGCTTGTACCAAAGCAGATCACACACCTTTATTATCCTCAAAATGTAACAAACAGGGTAAGAAATCCTCCCCCCCCCCAAGTCCCAGGGAAGCATTTAAAAAGCCCCGCAGTCTGGCCAAGAGTCCGCGGGTGGGGCCGGGACGCCGGGCGCCCCTCTATACGGCAGTAGTCCTCCCGAACAAAGGGATGGAGACCGGCAGGCGCCAAGCTCCGTGCTCCAGAGGCTCGCGGCTGCTGAGCTCCGAATCGGTCCAGCTGGGGAAGACCCGGCGGCCGCGGTCCGCCTGCAGGCAGAGCGCCGGGCATGGCGCCGCGGGCCGCGGGGCGCTGGGCAGGTGCAGCGCCGACGTGTAGCCCCGGTCCAGGAAGAGCGGTTTGTAGCTGGGCGGCGGCTGCTCCTGTTTTTCCGCGCTGTCGCGGCGGCTCAAAAAGGGCGTAACGATCTTTCGGTAGAGGCCGCGCGTGTCCGTGAGCACCTCGCTGTAGGGCGGTGGCGGCTCGGCCATCAACACCGCCTCTTCGTAGCACGGGGGCTTAGACATGTCCGATTCCGCTGCGGAGTGGGAAGCGGTCCGAAGAATGAGGCCACCCGTCCCCGGCCTCCCGCAGAGACCTTGGCCAGCCGCCAATCCCAGGGCCACCGCGAGGGAGCCCGCTCCTCCCTCCTCCGTACTCGGGAAAGCAACTCGGCGGAAGCCCCGCCCGTCTTAGTGAGCCCGCCCCCTGCCGGGGCCCCGCCCACCCGTGTCCGGGGCCCCTCCCGGCGGAGGTCGTTCTTACCTTGGCGCGGGTAGCTCCAGGGCCGCGGCGGCACGGAGAGGTGCGGCGGCGGTGGGTGCGGAAGCGCGTGGTGGTGTGGGTGCATGTGGGCGTGTGGCTGCGCGGGCCCGTGGTGCAGCAGCGGGTGCACGTGCACATGCGGGTGCGCATGCGCTGGCGCCTCCAGGCGGCCGCGATGCGGTGGTGGTGGTGGCGGTGGTGGTGCCAGGCCTGGGGGGCTCCCGGCCAGGCTGCCCTCGAGCTCGAGGGGCTCCAGCTCGAGGGCGCGCAGGTTCTGCTCACGCAGTCGCTCCTCCTGGCGCCGTTTGAGTCGGCGGCGCAGGAAGCTGCAGAAGCAGCAGAGCAGAACGATGAGCCCCCAAATGAGCCAGAAGCCGGCGAAACACGTGAGAAACGTGTAGGTGCCCTGGGACATAACCATGGCGGCGGCGCGGGCGGCGGGTCCTCGGCTGCTTCACTGGACACTGCTCTCCTCTGCGTGGCCCCGGGCCCGCGCCACGCTCCCAGGTGCCGCCAGCGTTACTTGGGGGCCCGCGGCCGGGGGCTGCCCGCGGCTGGGCTCAAGTAGTGCGCGCGCTGGCGGGGGGCAGTAGCGGCGCCCGCTCCTTCCCATGGCGCCAGCGGGCGTGCGGGCTGCCTCACCCAGGGCCGCGCGAGACCTGTGGGCAGACACAGGGCGCGGTGAAGGCGCGCTGCGGCCCCTGACGACGTCCCTGTGCGTCCCCGCGCCCTGCGCAGTCCCGGGAAAGCCTCCTTGCGGGAACCCCCGCACTCCCCGAGGGGCCCGGTGACGTCACCGAAGAGGCTGACATCACTCCTAGAGGCTTCCCGGGTAGGGTTTCCCCGGATCTGAGACAGGGCCGCCACCGCCGCTGAGCCGGAGTGCGGAGGGGGACGCTAGACCAACCAGCAGGGGGCGCGCGAGGCTACACTCAGGCCTTGAGCGCGCACAGATTGGCCACCGACGTCCCCGGGGCACCGGGTACTCCAGCTCGGAAAGGTTTTCAGAGACCTGCGGGCCGGCCCCTAAGGCGCTAATAAGGAGTTTGGACGGGGAAAGGGTGGCCCACCTCCGAGAGCCCCACAAGTAACCTGGCCTGGGCTACAGCCCCGTGCATGTGCCTGGCAGCCGCCAGCGCTCTCAGTCTTATTTATACCCACCCCCACCCGTAACTGCCCAATGCACGGAACACCGGTCCTGCACCGCGGCCTCCCGGTCTTTGCCGCTCTCTCAGGGGGCTCAGACTCAGGACTCCGTCTGCTACTGCGTGACACGGACCTTGCCTTTGTCTGCCTAGCGCGCCTCTCTCCTTTGGTTCCTAGCGTCCCTCGCTTCCTTTCCTCTAGGCGCCTCCGCCTGCCAGGTTGCAGCTCCAGTTCCGCTTCCCCCACCCTCTACCCATGCACAGCCTTCTTGGCTCTGCTTCTCCAGCTCCAGGCCCCTTCCCCAATTCCCTTCCCTCTGAAGAAGGGAGGAAAAGTAAGTGGCACTCAGAAGCTTGTCTTCCGGACCCCCCGGTCCTGAACCGCTCCAGAGTTCTACCTCCTCCACAGCCAGGGCTGAGGGGGAACTGTGCATCCTAAGGTATATGCATGGGGAGGGGGGGCAGGGGGAGCCCTAACTCTGGGGAGTGAGGAGTGGTTGGCAACTGTTCACCACTCTCACAGAACAGAAATGAACCTTGCGGGGTCAGTGCAATTATTCCTATTTTATAGATGAGGAAGTGGGTTGGCAATCAGCTGTGTAGATGGCAAGTGGCAGAACCCCAGCCTAGGCAGGGGGGAAAGTGCTGCTGCCTGAGCTACTTCGGGGGCCTCTTGCAGGAGCCCCAAGGGCCCTCCCACCCTCAGTAGGCAGAAGGCACACAGGCATTCAGCTCTGGGGGCCATGGCAGGCCTCAGCCCCAAGCTGGGAGGCTCTAGATTAAGCCATCTCCAACTGGTCCACCAATCTGGGGAGAAGCCGGGGCAGCATGCCCCGGCTTCTCCCCAGATGGCTCCCGACTCCATGGCTGCCTCCAGCCATGTGCCACTTGGTGCCTGTGCCAGTCTCTTTCTCCTGGGCCTTCATTCCAGAACAGACAATGGCAGGAACAATAGCTCTGCCCGCCCCCTCAACAACCCCACCATGAGGCTGCCATGGTGACGAAGCCCAGATAAAAACACGATGCTGCCAGTCACTGAGAGTTAATTAAATCTGTTGTTCTCCTTTTCCCAAACCCTCAGGAATTTTCAGGAATGCTCTGAGGACACTTGCACTAACAAGGGGGCCCCTTGGCCTGCAGGGCAGGAACAGCTCTGCATCAGAAAAGGCACTTCTAGGGTTGGAGATGATGGGATTTACCTGAATTAGAAGTATCTGCCAGAGGCCATCTAGTGTTTGTCGGGCCTGGTTCTAGCCCTTTACATGCAGAATCTTACGTGATTTTCAACACCTCCTGGTCACTGGGGGTTGTGCCCCATTTGATATATGAGGAGACATGTTCAGAGAGGGAAATGACTTGCCCCAGGTCACACAGCTAATAAGGGGAGGAGCTAAAATTTGAGCCTGAGTGTAAATCCCCAAATTTGTGTCCAAAGGTTTTCCACTATGTGACAAGTGAGATGTCTGTGACAAGCCTGGTGCCCGTGAGCACTTGGTACACGAGGGTTTAGTGGCAGTGGGGGCACAGGGCCGATGGGCCAGTTCTCAGTGTTCCTGCTCCTTCCTGCCAAGGCCCTGGTGCTCCTGGCCACCAGCCCTCAGTTTCCGTGAAATAGCTCAAGGGTGGGAAAGGAGTTCAAGGTGAAGGATGGATGGCATGGCGGGTCCATGGTTCACAAGGAACAAAGGATATGGACCAAGCTCTGAGATGTCCAGCTCAGTGGGCTGGGCGTTAGGCCAGACTAGGGCAGGCCACACCTAAGATTGTCACCCAGGTGACAATGTACCCAGTGCACAAATGGGTGAAATTGTGCACTACAGATTACTAAGTAAGCACAATTAAGCCCATGCGTACCTTGCTTATTGGGTAATCTGACCCTGTTGTCACTCCTCAGCCAGGAGTCTTTGCCGTGTTTTACAGATGTAGAAACGATGGGTCAGAAAGAGGAAGTCTCTTGCTTAGGTCTCACAGCTGAGGGGGCCCTGTGACCCCACTGTGGCTCCATCACCCAGTTTAAGCAGGTATGTGATGCTAACCACACCTCCCTCAGCTGTTGCTCCACTCAGTGGGGATACACTCAGCCTGGAGGAGGCCCTGCCTCCTTCCCTGTATCTTGTCCCCAGGAGTTGCTGAGTATCTTCCCATCAAACCCACAGTAGGTGTTCAGTAGATAAGCATCAAGAGATTCATGGAGACTTTTCAAAATGCTTCACCTGGCCAGGCCAAACTTCTCACCCTCCCCCCGACAAAAAAAAAAAAAAAAACGGTGCCCCTTTACCCTCCGTGCCTTCCTGCATGCTCTCCTCTTTGGCTGGGGAGCCCTGCGGACTCACACCCTGTCTAACAGCCTCTGATTCATAGCCACTCTCCTTGCCCACACCCCTCCTGGCTGTTACCCACAAACACCAGTCATTTGCCCAGCTGTGGACCAGGAGCCTGCCCTTCAGAAGGACCCATCCTTAAGTCTGCCATTTTATTATTTGTTTTCTGTTTCTCTTCCCTTCCCTTCCTGCAGGCTTTGTGAACAATTTTTTAGGATGCCCTCTTGATTTATTGGTAGTGCTTTTGAGCATATCGGTTAGTATCGTTTTCTTACGCCACACACTCATGGGGACCCAACAGGGGGATGAAAGTGAGACCTCCAGTTTCCTCATCTACAGTTGTGGTGCAGATGGAGCTAATCCATGTAAAGGGCTTGGAGGTGTCCAATAGACATTAGCTCTGAGGATGGCAGCTCCGAGCAGAGGACACAGGGATGTGTGTGTCCCCAAGGTACTCCCTGCCATAGGGCTGGACACCACAAGTAATTCTCGACATCTTCCTATGAAGGAGATGAACATTCTTTCCGTTTGACAAATGAGGAAACTTGGCTCAAAGAGATTACATGACTCCCACGGTCACTCAGATCTCTTATTATAGGGCCTGGTGCCTACTATGTGCCAAGCACTGCTGTTGGCACCAAGCACATTACCCTCCACATGAATGACCCCAGCACCCCAACCTCAGACCTGCTGCTGGGTCCTTTATCTCAGTAAAGGGCCCATCATTCACTCCATCCACCCAGTCATGTTGTTTCCACATCTCAGTGTAGCATGTCTTCATCTGTCCACTGTCTTCGGTCCCCTCTGCCAACCACCTCGGCCAGGTCACCCTCATCCCTCAGCATCCTTGCTGCCACTCTCTGCTTCATCCTGTGCTCCTGCCCAGGTTGACTACTCTCCACGTGGTCTGTTTCATCCCATCCCTCTCTTGCCTGAACCCTCCAGCAATTTCCCACTGCGCTCAAGACACAGGCCAACTCCTTAACATGGGTTAGATTAGTGCCTCTCAAACTTGAGCAAACATCCGAATCACATGACGGGCTTGCTAAAACAGAGTGCTGGCCTCCACTGCCAGGGTTCCCAACTCAGGATGTCCGAAGGGGCGCTTGAGAGTTTGCGTTTCTCCCAAGTTCCCAGGAGATGCTGATGCTGCTGGTCCAGGGACCAGAGGCCAGTGAGAACCACTGAACTAGATCATTGCCTCCAGCATGAGCTCCTGCCAAGGCTTTTTGAGTCTCACCTTGGGGCACCCTGTCCCTTTGCAGAAGGCATGCCAAGCATTCTCTGGGCTGCCGAGTGTTCGAAGCAAGCACGCTTTCTTGGCCTGCAACTCCGCTCTTGCTGCCCTTGCCACAGCTCTCTCTACTTAGCCTCTTGGCAAGTCAGCCCAGGACTAGGTGAGAAGCCCAATCACACAGGAATGTTGTGTAGTGGCCTGTGTCCAACACCAGAGGGCTGCCTCTGCATCATCCAGAACACAGGCACTTGTGGAAGGAGTGGCTGCAGGTGTCCGGTTACCTGCTTGGTCTTTTAGCTGTGGGACAAGGACCACCTCAAGAACTAGGTCTGCATCCAGTTCATTCCTGGGATATACTGGCCATTCACCAAAATGCCCCTGAGAGAGAACCGACTGCTAAGCTTTCACCCCTTGAAGAGTGCTTTATAATGAGCTGAGAAGCCATATATCTCTGTGACTAAGACAACATGGAGGCGCACTCCACGGGCTCAGGAGGGGACAGGAAATCCCAGGCAGCAGGGCTCTGGGCCACAAGAAGCAGCCCTGGACAGGAGGCTGGAACTGCTGGTCCTTGAGCAAAGGGACAGGGGACTCAGGCTAGGAGGAGAGTGTGGTATGTGCTCAGTGAGGGTGGGGTGGAGGATGGGGAACTGCTGACTGCCTTGCACAGGCCAGGACCACTGTTGGGCCCTTGTACTTGTTCTCTCAGTAACACCTAGGGGATGGCTGTTGTCATCCTCATTCTACAGACAAGGACAGAGGCTCACCTAGGGGCCAGCTCAGGTGAAGCCCAGGCACCTGCAAAGCCTGCTGTTCTGGCAGGAAGGGCATTTCAGGGAGACCCTGGTGACATTTTCACACCCCTCCCACCCCAAGACAGATGAACTGAGGCCAGAGAGGGATGATGGGCACGGAGGTGGCCAGCACCTCATTTTCAGCTAGCCCAGGGCACTGGCTTGGCACCCTATCTGTGGATGCAACTTCTGTGGCCCAGTCATGGCCCTAGGCCAGGGACCCAGGAATTGGGAAACTGCAAATGGGACAACAAAGACTTGGACCCCTGTGGGCCGGGGGTAGAGGCCTGATTTAGGCCAGTGTTCACTGTACTCAGCACTGGCTCTCCTCAGGGGGCTGGGGGGAGGGGGCAGATACTCAAAGGCCAGGCTCCTCCCTTGAGACCTGGGACAAATCGACCTCCATCCCCTCATTTGGGCATGGGGATAATTATCTGTACCTCCAAGGGACTTGGCCACACATGTGAAGGTGATTAAGACCCTCTTCAGAGGGGTAGCCTGGTGTAATGCCAAGCACTGAAGGGGGAACCCCGGGTTCAAACCCCACTTCTGCCCTAAAAGAGCTGTGTGGCCCTATCCTGGCTCTCCTCATCCCTGAGTGGAGTGTCTTCACCTGTAAATCAAGAATAATGAGACCTGCCTGGTAGTCCCAAGGGGAAGAACAACTGAGAAGGGTATGCAAAGACTCCAGCACATGCACACAGCAGCCTGTAACTAACCAAGCGCCAGCCCCCTGCAGCCTCTGAGGCTCAAATGGGGAAACCAGCCCAGGGCGCTACACTGTCCACAAAGCCAGGGGGAGGGTGGGGTCGTCCAGCAAGAACTGTCACTTGACAATGGACCAGACGTCTCAAACTCACAACCTTCAGGCTAGACCCAGTTCACTGATCTGTTTTGTTGGCCCACAATCTATTTTTGAAAAATATTCTGATGAGCCGCCAGCATTTGAAAACCAGGAGGTTTTACATAAAGATCTAGATTTCTGGCCTATCTTGAACACTGGATAATCTGGTCATACCAAGCTACAACCTCACATGGTGACGAAGACTACAGTGGAGTAGCTGCCTGGCCCACCTCACTCATTCCATCCCCCTCCCCAGGTGCTGAGACATTTGGGATTCCAATCTCTGAGCTAGACTGAGTACCCCACTGCATGGACCCACCTTTGCGAAATTCTCTCCCTCACAGGCAGGACGGCAAGTCCATCAGGCCACGGAGCCCACAAACCAACAACTAGGGCCTCAAGGGTTCCCCCCAGGAACTGCTGTCCTATGGGTGCTGAGTGGCCACCCACCCCGAACCAGAGCCCTCAGAACCTGCCCAGAACATGAAAGCAGCCCTCACCATTCAGTCTCACCCAGAGAGAGAAAATAAAGGGAGGCTGAGAGGTAGGGCACTAGGAAACAAGCCCAGCAGTAGCACAATCTTATATGTATCTAAAGGAGCAAGAATCTGGTGGATTTTGCTGGGAAAAGCAAAGGTCTACCAAGGCCTGAAAGACACATGGGATTTCCTCACCAGAGGAATGTGAAGGGTGGTTAAGGAAGCTCCTCTAGAAGGCTCTCCCATTCTTTTCTGCCTGGGTCACAAAGAGATGGGTGACAGGCAGAGAGGGGCTCTGCAAGCAGAGAAACTGGATCTGGAAACCTAGCTCTATCACTCAGTGGTTGTGTGACCTTGGGCAAGTCACTTCCCCTCCCTGAGCCTCAGAGTCTTCACCTCTGAAATGGGGGTAATAACTTACCTTGTGTAATTGTTGGGATAATGAAGGGGTTATCGATGCAAAGAACTCAACACAGGTCTCACCCAGAGCAGGAGGGATGAAAGGAGTCTGTGAATAACTCCAAGCATACTCCTGCCTTTGGGAGACTCAGGCCCGGCTTCCCAGGGCTCCATCCATGTAAGGGCATTACATGTCAAGGCCTCAAGTGCCCCAGACACTGGTCACTGCTGGGGCTCAGGACATCTCCCTGGGTAGGAAAGGAAACCCAGGGGTGGTTGTGGTAGCCGGGATGGTGGGTCTGAGGTCTGTGGGTGGCAGGCATCTGCTGAGTCAGGCCTGGGAGAGCTGGCAGGAGGGCCATTTCTCTGCCCAGCATGCTGCCTGCGGACAGCAGGTTGGGAGGGGAGCCAGAGGTCATTTCCTCTGACTCAGAAGCCATTCTCCTCCCTGAGGAGCTCCCCTGGAGCACCCGCACCTCCATGTGGTGCTGGCCTCCCTGATGGTCAACCTGCATGCCACCCCAGCACAGTCGGGCATTGTGCTCAAACAAGAAAGGGGCACTTGTGAGCTAAACAATGGCCGGGTCGCTCCCATTTGGCCTCGGGCTTGGCTTCCTTGGGTCAGCAATGGCTCCTGCCCGCTTTGCTCCCACCCCTACCGGGAGAATGGTGGCTTGGGCAGAGACCCACGCTGGCCCATGCCGCGGTTTGGCATATGCCCTGGCTGTAAGGAGAAGGGATGCGAGCTTCTTGCTTCTCCTTTGGTAGGGAGCATCATCTCAGAGGGACCCAACTCGGGGCAGGCCGTTTTGCCGGCGGGAGAAGGCCCTGGGTGGTGGTGGTAGTAGTTAGTGGGGGTTCCAGGGCAGAGACCCCAGCCCAGCCTTCATGTCTCCTCGCGCCTACCCCCACACCCATGATTGCAGCCACCCCATGAGCCCTGCTGCGACGACTGCAGCCACGTGGGAGCCAGCTCGTGCCCACGGGGCCGCTCGCCCCCCCACCCCCACCCACGACGAGCTATGGAGGCAGGCACACCCAGACCGGCTTGAGGGGCGAAGGTTGCCCACCCAGGGCGTGAGGGTACTTGCTCTCGCTCTCCCCCTGCGCCCCCGGCTACTGCCCCGCGTGGGGTGGGGGATGGGCGGGAGGGGGCGTCACCGCCCCGCAGCCGCGTTGCCGGGGAGCGCAACCCTGTTGCTGTGGCAACCGTTTCCAAGCGAACCGGTGGCGGCTCCCGCCCCACTCCGGCTCCCTTGCTCGCTGGCACGCTCCCTCCCTCCCTCTGGTGTGGCTTGGGGGAGGGTCCGCCTCGCGGCTGGGGCGGGGGTCCGGGCCAGCGACCCGTGGAGAGGGTGCAGAGCCGCCCGCGGGGAGGGGCTCAGCCCCCCGACCGTCTTCCGCCAGCGCTCCACCCCCGCCCGGCCCGACAGAAGCCACCGCGATACTCACGGGCCCAGGCATCCTCCTCGAACTCGTCCTTCTGGTTCGGGGCGAGCGGCGCGAGACCAATGTACAAAGCCCCCAGCCTCGGGGACGCGACGGCGGCCCCGGGGAGCAGACCGTGGCAACGAAAGCGGCTCCTAGTGTTGGGCTGGAGCCGCGGGGCGCGCGCACGGGCGCGTACTCGGCGCGTACCGAGCCTGGCGTGCGCGCGCGCGAGCGAGGCGGCCGGCAGAGGGCCCCCACCCCCAGCAACACACCGCCGAGGAAGCTCCCTGGGAGGGGAGGAGGGGAAGGCCCGCTGTACCCACCTGCCACGCTGAGACATGGCACACACGGGGCGCCGGGCTCTCGCCACCGACAGCACCCTTCACGGAGCATGCACACTCCACGCAGCTCCTGGCAACAGGCCGTGCAGCCAGGCACTCGCGGGCAGATCTGGCGGACACGATCGATCGTGCACACTGCATGCCCAGCCGAGTAGATGAGGAAGAGAACCCTGACACACATACAGTTTGACCTGGACAGCACACATACATCCAGGCCCCAGTCACATTTCGAAAGGTACTGCGCACACCCAGTGGGCAGACAGGCACCCAATGTGGCCCCAGCGGAGGAACACATGGCCTCCCTCCCCGCTCCGGCCCCTCCCACTGTGTCCCCGGCAGGCACACATCACCACACGCCTACTAGGAATTAGCACAAGCCAGAGGAGCTACTTCGGAGTCCATAGCCCTCCAACCGGAGCCACGGCCCCACCTCACCCTGAGGGAAAGAACACAAGAGGCCCCACTGTGGCCTGAGGTCCAGTCGGACTGGCTGTCCATCAGCCGTTTAACTGGGTTCCTTGTTTCTAATTCAGCCTCTCTCTTTTTTTTTTTTTTATTGCACTTAGGATGCGCTTTCAAAGCACCCTTCACCACTATATGAGTTGGGTCATATTTAGATACAAGTGACAGAACCCCAAATCAAATGTGCTTGAGCCCAAAGGGGAACTGATTGGCTTACCTAACTGGAAAGTCCAGGTGTAGAGCTTAGCTTGGGCCCAGTGGGACCTAGGTGCTCAAGCAATGGCATCAAGCATGCATCTATTTCTCTCCACTCTCTTTCTATGTTTACATCCTTCTCAGGAAAGTTTTCCCCAAGTGGTGGCCTGGATGACCCCACAGCTCCTGCCTTTATATCCTCCCATCCATCCCCAGACGAAAGGGAATCTCAATTCTTTCCCAATAGTTCTAGCAAAAAACAAAACAAAAAACACACGAATAACTCGTTTGGACTCATTTTGAGTGTCCATCAGTGAACCAATCCAGGTGGCTATGTCTGGGGGAGGGGATATGTGTTCAGCCATCTAATATCCCCCTTTCTTTGGCACTAACACCCAGATTTCCTCAGGGGAGTCCCCGCACCCCATGGATGCCATCTTGGTGGGCCTCTCCCCCCAAATCCATAATGGGCAGGTTTCCAGCCTGGCCATTCAGACTCTTTGGAGTCTTGGGCTCAGTGGTACAAAGACACACACAGGACTATAGCATCTTGCTTTGGTGAGGATGGGGTCTGTCTGAGCTTTGCCCATATCCTTCTAACCCTGTTTCTAGGTTACCTGGAGGACAGTTCTGTCACTTGCAACCACAGACTCCTGGTGGCCCAACCTGAGTCACACACTCCATCCAGGTGTGTGTGGTGTATGATAGAGGCCTAGCCCCATCTAAACATGAACTGGGAGTCGGGGAGATTCCCCAAAGGAAACTTGGAATGCTTTTGTAGAAACTGGGCAGACACCCTGACACAACCAGTTAAAACTCTTCAAGGACTCCCCACTTCCCAGATGAGGCCCCATGTCCTTAATACAGCTTCCAAAACTGAGTGGCTGGGCCTCACTGTCCCTAGCTCCAGCCCCTCCCTTCTCTACCCTGCATTCAGCCACCTAAACCATTAGAGGCCTTCAACCATTTGTCTCGTTCCTCTTTCTAGACACAAGTTACTCCTGTGTCTTGGAGGGCACTAATAACCCGGACACCCTCATGGCCAAGGGACCTCCCTTCTTGGCATTTTGCCCCACCCCCACCTGCACCCCCATGGCAGTCCAGGTCTGCCAGCCCTAGCATCATCTCTTCCACGGTACTGATCACACTGGGTCCCACTGTTTCCACGTCTGCCTCCCTACGAGACTGAGCTCCAAGCTGGCAGGAGCCTCATCTCCATCTGGGTCCCCAGCTCCCAGCACAGAGCTGGGTGGGGAGGAGATAAGCTTAGGCAAGGCTCACTGGGAGTTGAATTGTGGGAGTTTCTTATGCCAAGGAGCCACTATGCTGAGCTTTAAGGTGAGCTTTACCCTAGCTAAGTTCCCTGCAGGCATCTCTAGCCCAAAGGGGAGATTGGCAAGAAGGTCTAGGACTCACCAGAAGGCAGAATGCCTCAGGAAGTCAGATATCCACCTGGAACTCACTCACAGTCACAGGGCTGGGCACTGGCCTCTGCATACTAGTACCTACACACAGCCCCCCACTGGAACCTGGGGCAGAGGAACAAATGCACCTCTGGCCCTGACATCACACCTATGGACAGGATCGAGCTTCTCTACCCTGCATGGCTCAATCACTAGCTGGAAGACCTTGGGAAAGGCCCCCTCTTCCCACCATTTCCTTCAAGTTGATCGAAGCACAGCAGCTACTCCGCGCACCAAGGGCTGGGCGGGCAGAGGTTCCTTCTGTTAAGCTGGGGCTTGGAGCCTTCTGGCTGCTCCTGAGGTAGTGGTCGGCTTGGTGCCCACCAGCTTCAGTAAATTCTCACAGCCACCCAGCAAGGCCGTGGTTATTATACCCTTTTCCAGACAAGGGAAGGGCCTCATGCAAAGCCACACAACTTGAAAATGGGCCCTTGAAGCCAGAACTATCCAACTGCAAAGTGAGGTGGCATGCTCAGCCCAAGGGCAAGGAACAGGGCATTCCTGGGGGACTGGGGACACTGGGAGGCTACGGAGCAGGGAAGGTTCTGCAAGGCCGGGGACAGACTTGTGGTGGACAAGCTCTGACCTCTGAGTCTTTGGAAGATGGTCAAACTGCCTGGAATGCTCTCTCCAAACCCCCTCTAGTCCCCTGGCAAGTATGTCTCCTTCAAGGCCTGGCTCAACTTTTATCTTCAGAGAAGCCTCCCTGATGTCCAGGTGGCTTGTCCCCACGCACCCCTGCCACAGCCTTCTTCCCAGTGCCACCACTGTCTACGTCTTTGCCCACCCACATCTCATGCTTCAAGGGCAAAACAGAAGGACAAGTCTAATGCATGTGTGCTGACCCAGAGTCAGGCACACAGGAGACACCCAGGTAAGACGGACCTGGTTGCCACACAACCCCAGGCCACTCCAAGTCCACAATGGCTGCGAGGCTACCTCAGCCTTGGTGGGGAAGCTGCCAGCTGGGCCTGCCTTGCTAGCCCAGCAGACAGACCCACATCCCAATTGGTACCTGAGGCTTCTTCCCACAGGTCTTGTCCTATTGAGGAAGCTGAGAAGCCCTGAGCCTGAAGACTCACAGAGGCCTGGCTGCTGGAAAGGTCACCCTAAGATTAGGTCTGGGGATCCTGGGCCTTGCTGGAAGGACAGCCCTGCCAGGCCCATCTCCAATCCCTCTCCACTTTCCCACAGGACCAAGGAAGCAGGTAGATCACCGGAGCACCCAAGCAAGAAAGAGGCAAGCAGGGGCCATGGGCCAGGTTTGTGCTCGGACTGTATTTACATGGAGACACATGGCAGCTTACACTGGACAAAATGAGTAATAAAAATTGGCTTTAAATATGGAAAAACCAGGGCCCTGTAATCCCATGTGGCCCTAGCACTGGGACTAGGATGGCCATCACAGTCTGTGAAGGGCCTGGGGAGCAGGCAGACAGTCTCACCCTACCCCCTTCTCATGTGCATACACACACACACACATACGCACACATGCACACACCCCACAGGCACATACAGGAAGGGTGGAGTATTGCTGGGCGTGTGTCTATCGTTAGGAGGGGAGGTGGAATGTTCGAGGGTTGGCCAGGGGCACCCCCCCATGGCCTAGGCTGGGGCATTTCTGAAAGAAGTGTCTTCAGGGCAGGGCCCAGCGTAAGGGAGGCACCCTGGGAGCCGGAAGGCAGAGGCAGACCCATGTGGGACAGCCTGGGCAGTGGACTATGTGTCCCAGGGTCAGCCCAATCTCTGGTCACACTTTGGCACAGGCCTAGTGGAGCAGAGGCCCCCATCTAACTCTGACAAGCGTTGAGAAGGGACAGCAGTGGGCCCCGAAATGGGATGGCTGCGCCCAGAGCAGCAGGGACAGGCACGGTTCTCACTCTGAGGTCTGCAGTGACGAGCACAGTGCTGGAGCATGGTGGCCTGGCCTGGCCAGAACTGGGCCTGAGGGGCCTTGAGTTTGGCAGCAGCTCCTCTGCCAGCCCCCGACTCTCCCAGGCCAGGACTCGCTGCCCCAGGGAGCTGAGGCTGGGGTGCCAGGCCTGGGTTGGGTATTAACACTCTGGTTGCTATATACATTCATACACATACATAAATACAGAAAGCCCCGAGCTCCGCAGAGAAGAGCTGACGGGACGCACCTTGTCCCAGGGACAGCCCAGGCCTTGCCAGACTCAGCCAGGCCAGGGGCTGAGGGGCAGAGGGCACTGGGGACAACTCAGGCTGTGTTCCCCCAGCCACAACTCAGGTGGACAATGGGGAAGACCACTGTGCAAAACTGTAAACAGCGCTCAAAGTAGCTGCTACCGCCAAGTGCCGATGGGGGCCTCAGGCTCAGGGCTAGAGGCGGGTGGGGAGCTCAAGGTGGGTGGGGAACTCGAGACGGGTGGGGAGCTCTTCCTCACTGTCACTGCAGTTCCCGCAGCAATCCTGGAGGGGTGGGGAAGACACGGGGAGAGAGGCAGAGCAAGCTCCATTAGCCACTAGAGACACCAGAGGTCCCGGTCCTGCCAGGCGGGGTCATAGCTCTGGCCAAAGTGGCTGGGCATCAGTGCAGAGGCTGCCAGCAGCAGACAGCAGGAAAGGCACTAGGTCTCAGGTTCCACCTAGGCAAGGCCTCCTTCTAGCCCCTTTCCCCTGGGGCGGTGGAGGCAGGGCAGGGGAAACAGGGTAGCTAAGCAAGGCTAGCAGCTTCAAGGTACCAGGGTGTGGGGAACAGAGCAGGAGGGGAGGGGGAGCGGGCACCAGACTTCTTTCACCCACATCTTGCCTCTGCCATGGAAGGGCTGCCTGTGGCTCCCCAAGGCCGGGCAGCAAGGCCAACCTACGGGGAGCCCACACTGCTCACCTCTGGAAAGAGAAAAGAGGCCATGAGCCCAGCCAGGGGCAAGGGAAAGGCGGGAGTGAGGCAGGAGTCCCTGGGCACAGCTGGAGGAGGCCTACTCCCAGCGCATGCGGGCACCAGCTCTGCCTCCCACCCACCGTCCCCTGGAGCCAGGCTGCTGGGGTACCTGGCGGCTGAAGAGTCTCTGCAGCAGGCCCTTCTTAGGAGGTGCAGGTGGCTGGCCCTTCCAGTCCAGGTCTGGGGGGACCGCACCATCCAGCCCGAAGACATTCAGTTCCTGGAAGCACTCGGTCTCCACCATCTGCCATGGAACAGACTGGTTGGGGGAGCTGCCCCCAGGGCCAGCCCTGGGAGCCCACCCCCTGGCTGGACAGGCCCCACCTCGTTCTGCCAGGGGATGGGCACGCTGCCTGTGGCAAACTTCTGGTAGAAGTCTTGGTCGGTGGGCTCCAGCTCCACACCTTTAACCGTGGAGAACTGTTCAATGTCCAGAACATCCTTGCAGTAAATGGCCTGGGGCTGGGGTGACAGAGGCAGTGGTCAAAGAGGATCATCCCCTCTCCCCCCAAAACATGGGAAGGCAGCTGAGCCTAAGTCTTGGCCTGGTCCTGCCCTCCTGACACCTGCAGCTCTCAGGTATGGAGTCAGAAACACAGTGCCCAAGTGCAATTCTCCCACCTCATCATCCCTCAGCCCAGGGGCTGCCTCCATGGCTGAATGAGGCTGCATAAAGGCCAGGCTTGTCTAGGGGTAGCTGGGGAATCATTGCTAGCCAGTCCATATGGTGCCTTTGTAGAATCAGTAAAGGTGCTCTCTGCATGTGCACACAGCCGTGTGGGTGAATGGCTTGGGGAGGTGAGGGCAGGAGGAACCTCAGCTGGCCCCCTCAGTGAGGCCCCCTGTGCAGGACTCAGCATGGACTGAGTCCTCTGACCTGCGGTGTCCAGCAGTTTGCTCCAGTCCCTTCTCCCACTTCACAGCCAACCAGGGGATCAGTATAATTCTCCCAACTAGGCCCCCTGCTGGGAGCCCACTTCAGCTCCAGAAGACCATTTTCTATTTTATCTTTATATTGCTTTCTAAAATCCTGCTTTTAAGGATATCAATTAAAATAATGCTATCACGCAAAGGATATGAGCAGACATTTCACCAAAGAAAACATTCAGGTGGCTAACAGACACATAAGGAAATGCTTACGATTACTAGCTGTTAGAGAAATGCAAATCAAAACTACAGTGAGATACTATCTCACCCCACATTACTGGCACGAATCAAAAAAACAGAAAATAACAAATGTTGGAAAGGTTGTGGGGGGATGGAACTCTTAGACACTGCTGGTGGGAATGCAAAATGGTACAACCATTTTGGAAAACAATAGGCGCTTCTTTAAAAAGCTAGAAATAGAAATACCATACGATCCAGCAATCCCTCTCTTAGGCATATATCCTAGAGAAATAAGAGCCGCCATACAAATAGACCTATGCACACCCATGTTCACTGCAGTACCATCCACAATACCAAAAAGATGGAAACAACCTAAGTGCCCGTCAACAGATGAATGGATAAACTATAGTACATACACACAATGGAACACTACCCACGATAAAGAACAATGATGAATCTGTGAAACATCTAACAACATGGATGAAGCCGGACAGAATTATGCTGAGTGAAATAAGTCAGTCACAAAAGGACAAATACTGTATGAGACCACTATTATAAAAACACATGAAAATGTTTCCACATAGAAAGAAACAATCTTTGATGGTTATGAGCGAGGGGAAGGGTAGGGAGGGAAAAACACTAACTAGATAGTAGGTTAAGTAGTAACTTGGGTAAAGGGTGAGGCAGTGCACAATATTGGGGAAATCAGCACAACTTGACCAGGGCAAGGTCTAAGAAGCTTCACAGACACATCCAAACATTCTGAGAGACCGAGTTACTGGGCTGAGGACTGGGGACCATGGTCTCGGGGGACACCAAGCTCAACTGGCATAACATAGTCTATAAAGAAAATGGTCTACATCCAATCGTGGTGAGTAGCAACTGGGGCCTTAAAAGCCTGCGGGTAGCCATCTAAGATACATCTACTGGTCCCATCCCAGCTGGAGCAAAGGAGAATGACGACCAAAGGCACAAGGGAAAGGTTATTTCAAACGACTAATGGACCACACCTACCACAACCTCCACCAGACTGAGCCCAGAACAACTAGGTGGTACCAAGTTATCACCACTGACTGCTCTGGAAGGGATCACAATAGAGGGTCCCGGACAGAGCAGGAGAAAAATGTAGAACAAAACTCAAATCCATACACACACGCACACACAAAAAGACCAGGCTTGCTGGTCTGACAGAGACTGGAGAAACTCCAAGAGTATGACCCCTGACCACCCTTTTAAGTCAGTACTGACGTCACTACTGAAGTTCACTGTTCAGCCAAAGATTTAACAGGTCTATAGGGCCAATAATAACACACAATAGTTCAATCATGTATACAACAAGGCAGGAAGGGACAGGAAAACTGGACAAATGGAAACAGGGAACCAAGGGTGGAGAAGGGGAGAGTGTTGACACATCGCGAGATTGGCAACCAATGTCACAAAACAATTTGTGCATTAACTGTTTAATGAGAAACTAATTTGCTCTGTAAACTTTCACCTAAATCACAATTTAAAAAAATGATGTCATATTCAATGGTGCAGCCAATTTGGCAAATAATCTGGCAGTGCCTCAAAAAGTTTTAAACATAGAGTTACCATTATGATCCAGCAATTCCACTCCTAAGTACATACCCAAGAGAAGTGAAAACATCCATCCACACAACCAATATTGTACATCAATGTTCACAATAGCACTATTCATAACAGCCAGAAAGTGGAAACAGTCCAAATACCCACCAACTGATGAATGGATGGGAGTCCCTGGGTGGTGAAAATGGTTAACAAGCTTGGCTGCTAATTGAAAGACTGGGAGTTTAAGTTCACCCAGAGGTACCTCGGAAGAAAGGCCTGGCACTCTACTTCCAAAAAATCAGTCATTAAAACCCTAAGGAGCACAATTCTATCTGACATACATGGGATCACCATAAGCCAAAGTCTTGATGGTAACTGGTTTGGTTTTGGATGAATGAATAAACAAAATGTGGATATTCATACAATAGAATATTACTCAACCATAAAAAGCAACAAAGTACTGACACATGTTACAACATGGATAAACCTTGAAAACAGTGTGCGACGTGAAAGGAGCCACACACGAAAGGCCACAGATGGTGTAATTCTGTTTACTTGAAATACCCAGAAAAGGCAAATCCATGGCGACTGAAAGTGGATTAGTAGTTGCCTAGGGCTGGGAGGGCAGGAAAAGGGAGTTTGGGGAACGATGGCTAAAGGGTACAGGGTTTCTTTTTGGAGTGATGAAAATGCTCTAAAATTGTGGTGATGCTGTACAACTCTGAATATGCTAAAAGCTACTAAATTGTACACTTTTAATGTAGGGTGTGAATGTATACCTCAATAAAGCTACTAAGAAAAAAAATTATCATCACACTTGCTTTTCATTTGCTGCGTCTAAAAAGTTGACCGCCAGGGCACTGGTTCTATCTCTGACTTTGAACACCAGAGGTCATGGATTTACCTCGAGGTTCAGGGAGATGATAGGGGTGTGAGGGGGGTGTAACAGTAAGTAGCAGCTGCCACCTTGGGACAGCAGTGGGGACAGGCTCACTCAGTTCAATTGCTAGCCCTGGACACTGGGCCAGTCACCTAAGCCCACGATGATGGCTACCCTGCAGGGTTCTGGTGAGGCCTACAGAAGATGGTCACTCTGAGGCAGCAGTCCCCTAACCAGTTTTCCAGTCTGCCCTCCACACCTCACATTCCTGCTCAACATCTTCAATGGCCCCATCACACTTAGGGACCAGAATCCCCGCCGACCTTCCAGGGCCCTGCCTCCTGTTAGGCTTTCCTGCCCCATGTGCTCGGCACCAGCCACACTGGCCTCCTCACTGCTGTCCATCGCACAAGGCTGGGGCCTGCCCCAGGGCCTCGATGCTTGCTGCTCCTTCCACCCAAAAGCCTCACACTCTACATCTTGGATCGGCTCTCTCCTTCATGTATTTTTAGGCTGCTGTTTAACCCTTAGCTCCTCAGAGACTACCCTGCCTAAAAATGCCTCCAGCCACACCCTTCCTCTCTTATTGTTGTTTTTAGTTGCTGTCAAGTTGACCCCGACTCATGGCAATCCCATGTGTGCAGACAGAGCTGCACCATAGGGTTTTCAAAGCTGTGACCTTTCGGAAGCAGACCACCAGGTCTGTCTTCCAAGGCACCGCTGAGTGTGCTCGAACCTCCAACCTTTAGCTGAGTGCTTAACTATTTGCGCCATTCGGGGACGCCTTCCTATTTTCTTAGCCTGTTTTATTTTTCTTTGTCACACTGAACATTACCTGAAATTGCTTTCTGCTGAAAGGTTTATTTTTTTTGCTGTGTCCCCACTAGAACATAAGCTCCATGAGGGCTGGACTTGGTCCTGCTGACCTTAGCATCTCAAAGGCCCAGCACATGTGGCATTTTTATTTGTTGAGTATATAAACAAACGTGTATGGTTGACACCCATCAACCTGGCCTGCCCATCACCTTCCTGGCCGCCTCCTCAGTGTTTCTGGTGAACTATCAGTTACAGAATGGTGGTTAAATGATAGAACTCTTACTTTCCATGCGGGAGACCCAGGTTTGATTCCCACCAATGCACTTCATATGCAGCCACCACCCATCTGTCAGTGGAGGTCTGCTTGTTGCTATGACATTGAACAGGTTTTAGTAGAGCTTCCAGACTATGACACACTAAGAAAAAAGGCCTGGTGATCTACTTCCAGAAACCAGCCAGTGAAAGCCCTTTGGATCAGACAGAACACGGTCCAATCCACAACCGATCACGGGGAGGGTGCAGTCACAGGACCTAGTCCTCTTACACACAGCGCAGGTAAGGGAAAGCACATGCCCTAACCTTGGCCAGTCAGAGCCTTCCCTATGACTTTATACAGGGAAGCCTGCATTCAGTGGGAGGGACACAGTCAACAGGCTGAAGCAGAGCAGGGAGATGGAGTGTGTTGGCAATCTGGCATGAAGCCCTGATGTTGGCCCTAGTCTGGGACTTTCTGGCCAAATGAACCAAAAGCTCCATGCTGGGCTTAAGGAAGTTTGGGTTGGGTTTCTGTCACTTGGAACCCAATGACTGGAGGATGTACCTGCTTGCAGGGTGCCTGGCCCACTGTGGGAGGATTCCACCCACAGACAGGTGGTCAGCATTGCTGGGGGTAAGCAGCCCCTGTTCTACCAGCCCAACAGCCCTCCGCCCTGCTGGCAATAGCATCTTGGTTTTCCTTTGGGGAACAGACCTGTCCCGTTGGTAGCGGTCCCAGGTGTGGCCAGCGAGGCCCACGGCCCCTGGACAGAATCAGCTGGTCTTTGGGGAGGTGGGGGGTCATCTGAGCAATCAGACAATAAGCATCAGCCTAGGGCTTCTTTTAGCATTACTGAGGTCCCTGGGAGGTGCGGTTGCTTAAGCACTGGGACAGTAACCGAAAGTTTGATAGTTCGAAGCCACCCAGAGGCACCTCGGAAACAAGGCCTAGTAATCTGAAAGGTCACAGCCTTGAAAACCACTATGGAATCGACTCCATGGCAACTGGTTAATCCTAACCAAACCAGTTGCCATTGAGTAGACTCCTGTTAACCCTATCCTGGGCTTTTCACTTCTGGGAGTGTCAGTGAATTATCTTTTAAATTTTGGCTAGGTTATTTGATTGGGTTTTCTACCACTCGCACTGAATGTGTCCTAACTGTTCCTCCAAGATCCCCCACCCATATGGCTCACCCTGCTCCTGGGGGTACTCACATCAGGCTTAAAGGGTGGCTCCAGCATGCCAGCTCCCAGCCGCTTGAAGTTCAGCTTCTTGAAGAGGGGGTGCTCCTTCACTTCTCGGGCACTGCCCCCGCGACACCCCAGGCGCTCAGCAGGGTCTTTGCAGAGAAGCTGTGGCAGGGCTGGGGTGGTCAGGGTGCCTGCAGGCAGGTGGGTGGGCGGGTGGGGTGCCTCACCCCAGCCCTGCCACCCAGCCCCTAATGGGTTGCCGTACCTGGGAGCAGAGTGAGCGGGCCTGCAAGGAAAAGCGGTCGGAGTACTCCTCGGGTACCTCCTTCACGAGCCGCTCCACTTCCTCCCGCTTGATCTTCTTCTTCCTTTGCTGAAAGGGCGACTGGCCCGCGATCATCTCGTACAGGAGGCAGCCGAGCGCCCACCAGTCTGGGCTAAACGTGTACCGTTCGTTCTTCACCACCTCCGGAGCTGGTGGGGAGGCACAGAAGTTAGGGCAGGGTGGAAGCCGGAGCGGGGTGGGGAAGAGCCCTTGGGCCCACAATGTCTAACAAATGTTAAGTCAGGGGGTCCCAAACTTAAGCACCCATCAGCCGGTGGGTACCACTAAGTGTCTTGGTGGGGACTGTGGCTAACAGGAGAGCACAGGACCCATCCAAGGGCGCTGATGCAGCCTGCAGGGAGGACAACGCCCAGTACCCCCTCTTCTGATTTTTTAAAAAAGGTCAGAAATCACTACTTTCAATGTGAAATGGCCTGATTAAATGCTGGCAAACAATTCAAACTGTTCTTCAGAACAATTTGATTTAAACACAAATGTAGGCCAAATTGGGCCCATGTAGCTAGCAGTATACAACGTCTGGATTTACTATCTAAGGAAGAAAAAAAACTAACGCTTGCTGAATACCCGCTACATGCCAGGGGAGGCATGTGGGAATTTTCTCCTCTACTACCTCTTTTCATCTTCAAGGCGAGCCTGGTAGGCAGGCTGGATCATCATTTTACCATCGAGGAAAGTGAGGGTAAGTGAAGTGGAGGGTCTGGCCCAGGGCCATACAACAAGCTGTAGAGCTGCAGAGCCTGGCTCCCCGTGCTACGTCATGGGGTCCCCGTGTGGAAAATGTATCTCAAGGGCAACATGAGGGCACCTCTTGGCCCTTCCACTGGCCCCCACCATGGACAGATGTTCCAACTCTGAGAATGGGCAATTCGGGGCAGAGAGGGCCAGGGGTCCAAGTTTGAGCCCCTCCTCAGCATTCACAGTAGCCACTGCCAGGCCTCGCCAATAGTAGGCATTTCACAATGAATGAACGATGCTGGATTTCCAAGTGGTGGGGTCCTGGCTGAGTCCTTATCTCCTAATCTATATAACGGTAGAATAGGAGCACCCCAGAGGCAGGGCCAGGATTGGCCAGGTTGCTGGGCCTCCTCCCAGACCCTGAACCCCTGCTCCACCAACGTTTACTCCCCTCCTTCTTGCCCACAGGCAGCCAGTGACCAAAAACACCTTTGGGCTGTACCAAGCCTAGTTTTTTCTATTCCCTGAGCCACCAGAGAGTCCCAAACAGCAGTAAGTGGGACCAGGCTCTGGATGATAAGCCAGGGACCCAGGAGGCTGGTGGACTGGGCAGAGAGAGACTCACCCATGTAGCCCACGGTGCCCACGCGGCCTTTGATGGTCTGGCCCTCGGGCACGTGCACAGCCAGCCCCAGGTCGGAGATGCGAATGTGACCTGTATGTGGTGCAACAGCAGGGGCCATTACAAGACCAGGCCGCCCACCTCACCCCACACCCTTAGCGGCACCCCCACCCACCGTGGTCATCCAGCAGGATGTTTTCGGGCTTCAGGTCCCTGTGGGAGAGAAGGGCAGGGTCAGAGGCTGCTCACTGTGCCAGGGAGCCAGCTGGGGCCACCCCTACCAAGCTCTTTTACCTCCTGGGATTGCAGGTGGAGTGAGGTGCAGGGCCCATTTGCTAACAGAGTGACAATGGATAACTCAATCCTCCCCTTACCTGCAGGAGCCCCATCCCAAGGGAGCAGATGAGGGACCTACAGAGCCAGAACTCTCTAGGCAAGTGGAAGACACTCCCATCCAGGAGGGGAACTCCCTGGACACTGCCACAGCCTTGCTCGCTCCTGGTGCAAAACACCCTCCCTCCCCTTTGGGGGCTGACTCTATCTTTCCTCGTCTGTCAAATGGGACTACTCATCCACCCCTCCTGGGGCTTAGTGAGGCTCCAGTGAAATAACAGCAATAGCAACTGTGCCTGGTGCTGATGCTGCTGAACGGGGACAATCCACTGCTGAGCCTGACCGGGGGGTGGGCTCTGGGCCAGGAACCTCACCGCACTACCTCACTCAGTCCCTACAACAACCTGCGAGGGAGGAACAATGGGAATTATCATCTCAGCTTCCCAGACAAGGAAATGGTGCTGGGAGCAGGGAGCTGACTGGCCCAGGGTCACACAGAGAGGGGTGACAAAGCCAGGATTCACACACGGGCCAGTCAGAATAATACAAGTTGGTCTACTAGGAGGAATGTGCCAAGCCTGAGCCCGGCAGGGCGCAGATAGACTTGTGGCCTCACACAGCGGCCCAACACCCCAGCATCCTTGCACAGGCTGAGCCCAACCGGCGGGTGCCCATGCCTTCCACACCTGTACACGATGCGCTCCCGGTGCAGGTCCTCTAGGCCACAGCAGATCTCAGCGGCATAGAAGACAGCCCGTGCCTCAGGGAAGCCTGCCTGGCCCATGTGATAGATGTGGAACTTGAGGTCGCCCCCATTCATCAGCGTCAGCACCAGGCAGAGGGCATCCTTGGTCTCGTAGGCATAGGCCAGGCTCACCTGTGGCCAGGGGAACCCAAGCCTGAAGCAGGGGTTACAGACCTGCCTGGTGGCAGGGCTGGCACCAGCCACCCCATATAGCCTTCTCAGTGCTACTTCTGGGGCCCAGCTGCTTCAAGGCCTGTGTCAACACCCCAAGCCTACCCTTCCCAGGCATCATGGATGACAGGGTGGGATTGGAGGGAGGGTACCCTCTTGGAGGGCAGGAAGAGACTTGAGTCTGGCGGACAGGACTGAGAGGAAAGGCAAGGTCTCCTTTCTGTACTTACTACAAACCTACTGTTCACTTTCTCCAGGATCTGCTTCTCGTTGAGTGCCATGGCCTCGCCTTTCCGCTTCTTGATCCGCTTTTTCTCCAGCTTCTTGCAGGCATACATCTTGCCTGTTGCCCGCACCTGGCAGGCGCACACCTGTGGCCAGGACAGAAGTGGGCAAATAGGTGCCTAACGTGCCATGCCCTTCCTGGAGTGCAGGGCTCTGAGAGGGCCAGGGCTGGTCCAGGGCTGCACCCTACCGCCTGACCCTCTGCACTCTGCCTGGGGCTCTGGCCTGGCCACTCACCTCCCCAAAGCCGCCTTTGCCCAGTACTCGGTACTGCCTGAAGGTGTTTTTGGTCACGGGCTGCCTGTGTGCAAGAAGCAGAGAAGTAAACGTTGGCAGAGCAGGGGTCCAAGGTCAGGGAGGAGGCTTAGCAACCCAGCTAATCTTGGCCCCGCCTCTGGGGAGTTCACCTTTCCAGCCATTTCCACTGCAGGAAACGGTTGAAGTAGATGCTGTCGAGGTAGTCTGCAAAAGGGGCCATGCTCAGGTACTCGTGGGTCAGCCTGTTGGGAGAAGGACCGGCACACTGGTCAGCCCCACACCCCAGGCTCCTGAAAGGTGCCTGCTAAGCCTAGAGGTACCATCCTTGGCTGACCCTCGCATGCACCCATGGATGAGGGATGAACAAACCCCGTGCTGCAACTGAGGATTCTACAGAGAGGGGAGGCAGTCTATCGCGGTCATAAGGCAGGGGCAGGGCCAGGCCAGGCTCCCACCAGAGGCCCCTCTGGGCACAATTCCATCCTGTGGGCAGCAAGGGTCTTACCGGGTGAGTTCCTGGAAGAGGTCTTTGCAGGGCCCCTGCTCCAGCTGCTGGGCACAATTTGTCACTAGCTGCCGGGGAACCTCAGGGATGAGGTCAGGACCCTGGGGATAGACCACAGACAGGTCAGTGCATGGACCCAGATGCCAGAGATCTCAGGCCTGTGCTGGTGTGGCTGCAGACCAGTGATGTGTCAGCCCACCTGGTTACTGAACCCCATCCTGCCAACCCCCTGGAGGCAGGGTGCTACAGAGCTGCTCCCAGGCTCACCTAGCCCAGAGCTGTGCTCCTCTTCCCCCACCCCTGGGGCTCCATGCCCGCGGTGTGCCTGGAGGAGCCTGGAACAGCTCCAGGCCACTCTTTGCCCAGGCTGTGGTCGATCCTCGCTCCAGCGAGGAGCTCTGCCCACAGCCGTCATTCCTCCATCACCATTCACTCACTGTGTGGCTCAGGAAATTCTGCATTAGCCGCCGCCCACATGCTTTCCGTTTCTCATCAGGGGTCACTTCATACTCGGCCTGCAGGCAGGAGGAAGGGGGAGAATCTCGGGGTTTGGGCTGAGCAACAGGTGGGGGGTACCAGCAATGAGGCCTGGGACCTTCATGGGTACACCACCCCTGGGGCCAAGCCAAGCCCACTCACCACCCCATCCAGAAAGGCGATGCAGCGTGTCAGCTCTGGGCGTGTCTCACAGAACTCACGGAACAGCAGGCGCCCTATGGGCTGCCGCTCACACAGGCTATGGTAGTCACGCTCTGTGGGCAGAAGAGGGAGCTGCTGGGTTCACAGGCTGGAGCCTGCCAGCCAGGCAGCCCAGCTCACACCACCAAGCCCTGGTTCCAACAGCTTCCAGAACACCTTCAGAACCCTCACAACAAGCCTCAAGTGGGCACTATTGTTATCCTATCATGACCTGGAATCTGAGGACCAGAAATGTTAAATGACTAGCCCAAGTGACAGCCAGGAATCTGGCTCCAAAGCCCTGGATTCCGTCAGTCCCTGCTGCCTCCTGGTTCACACCACAGCATACATCATAATGCTGGAGCTGGGTGCACTCTGAGAGGTTCTGGCCCTGCCCAGGCCTGGCCCACACCTGCTGCCTGCCTGGCAAAAGTGCGGGAGGAAGCTGTGGCTTCCGGTGAGCTCGTAGCTGGGCTTCCTTCCCGGGCAGTGGGAGCAGCCACAGGTATGCTCCTTGACCACGTGCTGTCCATCAAAGGGGGACCTGGGCAGCCTTGGGAGCTGCTCAGACCTGGGACCTCAGCCTAGATAAGCATGAAGTGGGGTCCTGGCTCTTCTGTCCTCTCTCAGAAGTGACCCTTTCACACTGCCCAGGCTGGGGACCTCTGGTCAAGGCTTTGCTGGCCTGAGTACAAGCCTGGGATTCCCAACACAGGCGGGCTGTGGACTAGCCTCTGCCCCCATCACTCCCTCAGTCCCAGGGCCCTGCCCACCCTAAGTCTAGCTGCTCCTTCCTCTGCTTCTCTCAGACAACCCAAACTCATCCCCTCACATGGGCCTGTCTCTGCCTTCCACCCATCGCAAGCCCAGGAACTAAAACCAGGGTCGGCAGTGCAGCTTCAATCTTCGAGCTCACCCGACCCCCTGCTCCTCTGCCCCAGCAGGACCCCTTGGTGTCCGCCCACGCCTCACCGAGGCTGAGCCGCAGCTCTTCACACTGGCTGATGTGGGGGAACTGCAGCATCTGCCGCCATTTCTTGCTTTTGCCTTTGCGATTCCCGCCACCACCTGTGGGAGCATAGAGGGGCTGTGTCTGGAGTCATGCCACCACTGTGCCTCACCTTAGCAAATCCTATCCTGGGTTGCAACTCTGACCTTCCTGCCATATGCTTCAAACCTGTCCTTGCTGGGGACCAGGACACACACGGACCCTCCTGCTAGCGGCTCCCAGGCTGGGAGAGTCAGAAGACAGTAAGGCCTCTGGGGGGCTCCCGCAGCTTCTGCAAGGGTCTGCTTCCTACTGGGTGGGAGTTTCCCAGATGAAGAAAGTGGAGAAAGGCACCAGGAGTGGTGGGAACTGTGTAAGTCTGAGCCCAGACAGGAGAGATTCCAGGGCATTTGGGACATGTCTGAGAGATGCCAAGAGCAGCGGCAGCCTGGGCCACCAGGAAGGCTCCCAAGCATCTATCACAGGTCCCCACATCAGAGATATTGGAGGTTTGAGGAAGGCTTGAAGGGCAGCACAGCCAGGTGGTGGCAAGAGGGCTGGCACTCGGGGGTCCCCTCACCTACACATGAGGGCTTTCCTGGCCTGGATACCTGCCTGATTCTACCTAGCTGACTCACCACCTGTAGCAGTAGCTCAAATGCCTACAGAGCCACATAGCTATGGCAAATGTGGGCCACACGTCAGACAAAAGGGAGTGGTGGGGAGTGTGGTACACTAGGGCAGTGTGCCCCTTCTAACAGGGGCAGCTGCAACACAACTCCAGCTGATTGGTGCACTGTTGGCAGGCAAGAATGCTGGCTCGGCATGGCCAGGTCTTCTGATTTTTCAAAAGAAGCCAGAAATCCAGATTGTTATATGAAATACTGGTGCCGATTTTATTTACCAAAACAAACAAAAACAACAGCACCACTACAGTTAAATAAATAAAACATGTCAGAGAGCCAGATCTGGCCAGGGACCACTAGGTTGAGATGGTGGAAGGGCCTGAGCCTTGTCTCACAGACCTGGGTTTGAGTCTCCAATTCACTCTTTAGACCCATCTCTTACCCTCTATGAACCTGGATTTATCCGTGTGTACTTTGGGTCCAAATCTACCTCCAGAGGTGGTGAGGACAAAACTGGAGATTCTGTGTCCAGCAGCCACTAGGGCCATGGCAAGAGGCTGGCCTAGCTCCACCAACTAAGGGGCAACCTCAGGCAAGCACATTCCCTTGCCTGGCCTCAGTTTCCTCTCTGTTCTTGCCAGCTGGCTTCCCATCTGGCCTAGGTGAAGGCAGGTGGTGTGGGGGAGGGGGTAGGGCTGGGTCCCTCCCTGGGCTTCCTGGAGGAGGAAGTCTTGCAGGGCACCCATTGGGAAACCTGTGAGTGGCTCTCCTGCAGCCTGCTGCACCCGGCATACGCTGCAGCCATTGCTTCACTGTGAGTGAGCAACAAACTCCCCCCCTCACCATGGGCAAGGCCTCTCCAGAAGGGGAACTCCTCCCCACCCCCGCAGGTCCCTCACCCAGCCCTCCATCTGCCTGCCTCCCCCCACCAGTTACTTCCTCCTCCCCCTCCTCCCAGCCACATCAAGGCAGCAGCCAAGAGTCACATGCAAATACCCTGTCCTGGAGCTGCCATCAAGTCAGTGGGGCTCCCCACCCCACCTACTCAGCCCTCTCCCTGTACCTCTGGGTGCCTGGGAAAGGAAGAAGGACTGAGCAAGGACACACACCCCAGTGCTGCCCCCCTTCAGCAACTCTGCCCATTTGGGCTCAAGGTCATGAGAAAATGAGACCCTGAAGTGAGGAATCCATCTGCTCAAGATCACAGAGGCTGGAAGTGACAGAGACAGGATTTGAATCTAGCTCCCCAGAAAGCTACAGCCCAAACTCCTCCCCTGCCCCCCCAAACATGCTGGGCATCTATTAGGTGCCAACAGTATACATACTCCAAGGATTCCCAAACCACTTTCCGGTCTCTGGATCGCTTGGGAAGCTGGTAAAGGCCCTGGCCCCAAGCTGTTAGCCAGCTCATGGGTGATTCCGATGCAGCCACCATTTCAACCTGGTGGCCCCTGGCCAGATCTGGCTCTCTGACATGATTTATTTATTTATTTGGTTACAGTGGGATTTTTGTTTTGTTTTGGTAAATAAAATCAGCACCAGTATTCCATGGGCAGGGTTCAGGACTTGGTGACAATCAGGATTTCCTTTAATCTTCATGTCCCACTCCCAACCATTCTACAAAGAGATACTGAAGATCAGAAAGACTTGTCTAAAGCCATATAGCTGGGAAGGGGCACAGCGAGGTCTGGTAAGTGTTCTCAGTGGATGTACCAGTCTCTGGCAGGGCCATAAACCCCGTGCCTTACCCGCAGCCTGATGAAGCCTGTCCAATGACGCCCACACTCTCTAGCCAGGCAAGGCAGTGCCCTCAGCAGGCCTGAGGCCTGAATGGCTAGAGCCCTTCAGGTCTGGCCCAGCTCTCCCCACCCCTCCTCCCTGGCTAGCTGGATGACAAGGCAGAACAGAATCGGCAGATGCCCCCAGAGGCTGGGAGGAAGGCCTAGCCCCAGGGCTTGATAAGGGACAGGAGATAAGCGGGGCTCTGGGCACTGAGGACCCAGCCTCCTATGCCCATTTCCAGGCAGCACACCCCAGAGATCCACGAACTTGGGTGAGCCGGAGGACCAGAGGCTGCACCGAGTTGGGCGTCCCTCTGGGCTTCCTACAGACTGTGTTGGGGACATTCTGTGCCTAGGACTGGGTCAGCCATGGACCCTCTGGGTAACACAGGGCTAGTCCCTGGTCTGAGCCTCAGTTGCCCATTGCAAAATGGGGAAGAAATGTGGAGCAGATGACTCTTAAAACCTGGACGCCCAGCAAACTGTGGACAAGCTGTCATGACTGTCCACCCTGGAGTTTCAAAAAAAGGGTCTTGCTCACTGCTGGGCCCTCAGTACCCTGGACAGGGCAGGGCACAAAGTGGGTGCTTGGTGATTGTTACTAGGTGGGCTATGGCAGGGAAGCAGCAGACTGACTACAGGACAGTGAGGACCAGGCCTGATGGTCCTTGTCGGCTAGAACCTTCACAGAGCAGGTGACTGAAAACAGCTGGGGTAGGGAGCCACGAGGGGCTCAGTACACACACTGGGCTCACCAGACTGGCTCCCACCTTGGCAGGTCCAGTGCAGCCCACCCTACATGCTCTCTTCCTTCAAAGCCCACTTCCCACTTATTTCTGTGCCTGTTTGTCCCATTCACCTCTGTCCCACGTACTGAGGTACCCGGCAAGTTGCAGTCGTGTTGGCAGCATATATGACCAGGAGTTTCCCCAACTGGAGTGGGCTGTGCTAAGCACAGGCTGCTTTCATTCATTCTCCAAGCCTTTCCCCAGCACCAACTTTGGGCTGGTTCAGGCTGGGCGGGCGCCCGGGACTGGGCCGAGCACGTGTGGGCTCCCCTCCCTAGGTCATCTTCACACCTCTCATCTGGGAGAGGGCTCGAAGGGTCGGGTCCCACCCTCCCCACTTCCTTCCTCTCTCCTTCCCTCACCCCCTGCCCCCCCGCCCCGCCTCGAGGGCGGCGGCCTGACCCCCGCCCCTTCCTGGGCCCCGGATCCCGGGGCAGGTGCGGAGGAGTACGACCGGCCGGAAGGGCTTGTCTCTGCGCGGGGCGCCGGGCGCGGGATGCGGGCCGCTGAGCCCGCTGCTCTAGGGGGCCGTTTGGCTGGAGCGCACCGCGGAGCTGGGAGGCCGAGTGCCCGCCGCTCCCTGCACCCTGGCCCGTCGGATCGCCCGGTCGCTCACCTTCCCGGGCCTTGAGTAGCACCGTGTTTGCTACGATGTTCTCGAGCTCCATGGGCTGCGGCGCCGCGGGGCCCGCCGGGCCGCGCAGCCGGCCGGGATCGCGCACTGGAGCCGGGGCCGGATGGCGATCGGCGCGGCTCGGCTCGGCTCGCAGTGACCGCGCCGCGGCCTCCCCGGCCTCCCCGGCCGCCGCCGCCCGCCGCGCACTCTCCGCCCCCTCCCGGGAGCCACCCCGGCGCCGGCCCGCCCCGCTCCGCCTCTGTTTACTTTACTTTGCCAATAAGCGAGCCGGTGGTCCCCGCGCCGTTTTCCCATTGGGTTGCCTTTTCATCATTCCCCGCCCCCCAAGTCAGGGATTCGCTCAAAGGCGCAACGGGGGTGGGATTAATTACGTCACCTCTCCCTGGTTGGTCTGAGGGCGGGTTTCAGCCCCTAGGTTCGAATTTCTGGGCCTTCGTAGGATACAGTGCTGCCAATTAGGGGCTAGCGGCTCCTCTCAGCGGGGGACAAAACGGAGGCGGTGTCCTCTGGGTCACGCCCAGGAGGCCAAATGGTTGATTGGATAAAGGAAGCGTCAGCCATTCTCAGGAATACATTCTGATTGGGCTATCGTTGGGGGTGTGGCCATGTGGGGGTGGCCCGGGCGGCTCTGGTGCATCTACCGCTTTTCTAGGGGTTTGTTGGAGATGCGGTGTATATCCCGCTCTCCTGCAAGCCGTATTGCTTTGGGTCGGCCCATCCTGGAGGGCGCGCATCGGGAGCGAGGAGCGTCCCCCTGGAGACCGGCGGACCCCCCAGAGCCTCCCCGGCTCTCCAGAGGCTCCCGGGCCTCCAGCCGGAACGCCTCGGCACCCCCGCCCCGCCCCCACAGCCGGATGTTGTGATTTCTCCCCACCCACACGGCCTCGCCTGCCCTTGGCCTCTCCTGCCTTATAAGGCTGCACTATCACGCCTAGACGTTAGGAGAACTCACGCCCATTATACAGGTGGGGATCTGAGGCACCGGAGGCTGGCTCGAAGCTGAAGACTAGGAGGAAAACAAGGCCGAAATTTTACAGCTAGTCAACACCTTCTTGCTCAGCCCATTCTCTCCACCCCAACTTTACAAAGCAGGAAACAGAGGCTTACCCAAACTCCGCGAGTAAGGCAGAGCCAGGCTTCTCTGCGCCTTGTTCATTCATTTATCCTGAAATACCTACAGAGCACTCACTTCGTGTCAGGCACCAAGCCAGGTGCTGGAATTACAGTGGTGTCCGCAAGATAGCCAGGCTGCCTGCATGCTCGCTAGAAGCGGGGGTGGGGCGAGGGGGATGGGTAAAGATAATAATCCTGTAGCTAAATAAAGGAGATGGCTTCAGACAGTGATAAGTACTACTAATACAATGAAATAAAGAGTGAGTGAGAATGGGCTCAGAGTGTGACATTTGAGCAGAGACCTGAATGATGGAAAGGACCCAATCATGCAAAATTCTAGGGAAACAGAGTTCCAGGCAGAGGAAACAGCAAGTGCAAGGCTCAAAGCCTAGGATAAGTTTGGTGCATTCAGTGAACAGGAAGAAGGCCTGTGTAGCTTTAAGGTTGAGTGATACAATGAGAAACAAGGTGCAAGGGCACGAGATAATGGAATGCTTTGTAGGCTATAAACCGCAACCCCCCCAAAAAACAAACCAATTGCTTACGAGTCAGTTCTGACTCATGGCGACCCCACGTGTGTGAGAGTAGAACTGTGCTCCTTAGGGTTTTCCTTGGCTGATTTTTTAGAAGTAGATTGCCAGGCCTTTCTTCCTAGGCACCTTTGGGTGGGCTCAAGCCACTAACCTTTTAGTTAGCAACTGAGTGCATTAACTGTTTGCATCATCTAGGGACTCCTTGTAGACCATAACAAGGAGTCGTTTTATTTTGTTTTTTGTTTTTTCCCCTAAATGAAACGTGAAGCCTTTGAAAGGATGATTTCTACTTTTAAAAGGTTGCTTTGGCTGGTGGACCTTTAGGGGGCCAAGAGTGTTAGCCAAAAGAGCAGTTGGGAGGCTACAGAAGAATTCCAGGAGAAAGATGACCTTGGCTGGGACTAAGGTGGTGGCAGTGAAGATGGAGAAAAGTGGGTGGGTCTAGGAACATTTGGGAGTAAAGATAAATATCTTGAAAGAGGGAAACCCAGTGGCCAGTGGAACAAAGAACTTGAGGTGGGGGTGAGGGTCAGTGAAGGTTGTTGTATCTCAAGGTGAGACCTGACAGTTAAGTGGGAATGTGCTGGTTTCAGAGATTCCTGGAGCTGGAGGGAAAGGGCCTTCTGGGCAAAGACCCATAGAGGAAGGAGGTAAGGGCAGAGCATCAGGCTAGATTTTAAGGTGCAAGTTGGGGTCGAGAAATGAGGCTGAGGCCTTAGGAGGAGTCTGGATCAGGGAGGTCCTTGGAAGCCAGGCAAGCAGTTAAGGCTTCATTCTGAGGGTAGTGGAGGGCCATGGAGGGGCTTTTAAGCTGGAGAGTAGTATGGTCCGATTTGCTTGGACGGTGGGCTCTGTGGTGCACTATGGAGGACAGGCTAGGGCAACGGGTAGGGGGGAAAGAGGGGCCGAGGCCCACTTGTGGATACCCGTTGTTTTGTCACTGCATCTGAATACCCCTCCCATTTAGTTGGATTCCTACAAGATGCAGAGGCCTCTGCCTTCCACCAGAGCAATCCCAGAGGGGCGGCAGTATTTCCTCTCCCAGGTCTCTGGTAGCTGGAGCACATTTCCAGTGTTTCCAACCAGGTCTTTGAATACAGAGCAAGTGATCAACACGAGACATGGAGGGCACCATTTAGAATTCACTGTGGAGGCAGTAGATTGGAAGACAGTCAAATTGGCTAATCAAAGCCAGGTCTTTCCTAAAAAGAAACAAAAAAAAAGTCATCTAGTTGATTCCAACTCATAGTGACCCTATAGGATAGAGTAGAACCATCCTGTAGAGTTTCTGAGGAGCGCCTGGTGAATTTGAACTGCTAACTCTTTGGTTAGCAGCCGTAGCACTTAACTACTATGCCACCAGGGTTTTCAGGCCCTTCTGACGGAAGGGAGTTCAGCAAGCATCCCAGGAGCTGTCTGATCTGTTCTTTGTTGGCCTAAGTGACCCAGAACTAGCTTCGTTGTTTGCAACCAAGCATCCTGACTAAGACAGGCAGATGTTTTATGAGGAACTGTCAGAGAGGGGAATGGTACTGCCCTTGCTGGGGTAGTGGCCAGGCTGTGCTTTCACCTGGACAGGGTGAGAGCTATCATGGAACTGGAACGAGCAGGACATGGCCATTGATCTGGGGTGACAAGGGGAAGGTGTCCTGCATAACTCTCAGGTCTGACTCTTCAAACCGTTCTCCACCCACTGCCAAAGTGATCTTTTTTAAAAAAGAAATCAGCCACCAACCATCTGAGATATGCACTTGTAGAAATTTGTCCTACAAATATAGTTGCTTCCAGGTAAAATGAGAAACGTTCAAGGTTATTCATTGCAGCATTGTCTGAAAAGGTAGAATATACAAATCTTCCTTAGTAGGGACTGGGTAATAAAATTTGTTCCTTTCTTACACAGGAATACTATGCAGCTGTTTTTAAAAAAGGGAGTCCCTGAGTGGCATAAACAAAAGGTTGATGGGTGGAGTCTACCCACAGGCATCTCAGAAGAAGGGCCTGGTGATCTACTTCCGGAAAAAAAATTAGCCCTGGAAAACCTTACGAACCACAGTTCTACTGTGACACACATGGGGTATCCACGGGTCAGAATCAACTCCATGGCAACGGGGTTGAATTTTTTGGTTTGGTTTTTAAACAAAAAAAGAGTTGGGAGGGAGCTCTTCAGTACTGATATAAATGATCTCCAAGATATATTGTTAAATGAAAAAAAGCAAGGTACAAACCAGGTATAAGCTTTGCTACCATTTGTGTAAAAGGGTCAGGATAAGGTAGGCTAAATTATCCTGCAGTAACAATCCCCAAATTTCAGTGACTTAAAACAACAAAAGTTTATTTCTCATGTATACCACAGGTCTAACCCAGGTTGCTGGGAGGTGACAGGGACTCTACTCATGGTAATCACTCAGGGATCCAGGGTGACAGGGGCTCTATCTCAACTTGTGCTTCTGTGAGGGCAGAGAGAGTAAAAGGAAATGTGGTAAGTTGTATAACAGCCCTTTAAAGCTTGCACCTGAAAGTGACACAACTCACTTCTGCTCTCGTGTCACTGGTCAAAGAAAACCATGTGGCCACACTATAAATGATTTGGGGCGGGGGTACAACACTACTGTAAACCAAAAAACCAAACCAGTTGCCATCGCCTCTGACTCCCAGCAACCCCATGTGTGTAAGAGTAGAACAGTGCTCCATAGGGCTTTCAATGGCTGTGACACTTTGGAAGCAGATCACCAGGACTTTCTTCCAAGGCACTTCTAGGTTGACTCAAACAGCAAACCTTTCAGTTAGTAGCCAAATGCTTAATTGATTGAGGCACCCAGGTGGCCTCAATACTACTATAGCAGGGTTTATTTTCCAAAGACACGCAAAGCAACATCTCCCATCCCATGGGCAGTTCTGCAATGTGACCTTGCAGCCCCCTCTCATCAGAAGGTGGAGTCCAATTCCCCTCCCCTGAATCTGGTATGGCCTTAGGGACTCTCTCATAATCAGTAGACTATGGTGGAAGTGATGCCAAGTGACTTTTGAGGCTGGGTCAGCAAAGGCCATCCAGCCTGGATCTCTTGAAATGCTTGCTCTCCAGAAGTTTCTTGGGATATTCCAGGAATCAGCTGCCATGCCGTGAGAAGCCCAAGCTGAATGGAGAGGTGCTTTGGCTGACGATCCCAGTAGAGCCTGACCTTCAAATCATCCCACCCCAAGCACCAGGCTGTGAGTAAAGAAGCCTCCAGATAATTCTGGCCCCCAGTGATTCTTTGAATCACCTTCAGCCATTCAAACATCCCCTCTGAACCCAGACATTGTGGAGAAGAGACAAACCATCCCTGCTGTGTCCTGTCTAAAAAATTCCTGACCCACAGAACCCATGAGCATGATAAAATGGTGGTGGTATTATGCCACTAAGTTTGGAGTGTGTTGGGTTTCTTTTTAAAACTTATTTTTGTTCTTGGGAGCCCTGGTGGCGTAGTGGTAAAGACTTGGGCTGCTAACCAAAAGGCTGGCAGTTGAAATCTACCAGGCACTCCTTGGAAACCTTATGGGGCAGCTCTACTCGGTCCTGCAGGGTTGCTAGGAGTCGGAATTGACTTAAAGGCAATGGTTCATTTTTGTTCTTGTTGAGAATATACACAGCAAAAATACATACCAATTCAACAATTTTTACAGGTACAATTCAGTGACATTGATAACATTCTTTTAGTTGTGCAACCATTCTCACCCTCCTTTTCCGAGTTGTTCTTTCTCCATTAATATAAACTAACTGCCCTCTAAGTTTCCTATCTAATCTTTTGAGTTGCTGTTGTCAGTTTGATCCCATATACCTAGATCTTAAAAGAGCACAATGCTCAAGGCAGATATTCTTTATTAGTTAAGCTAAACTATTGTTTGGTTTTAAGAAGACTTAAGGGGATATTTTTGTTTAAGGTTCAAAGATTATCTCAGGGCAATAGTTTCAAAGGTTCATCCCGTCTCCATGGCTCCAGAGAGTCGGGATACGTTTACACTGGTTTGTTACACAGAAATAGATAACTGAAATAACTACCACATGCCTAGAAGGAGAATATAATTGGGAATATTTGGTGGACAAAACTAAAACCCACCACGGACTAATTCACTTGTATATGCTTGGATCATCTCTGGAAGACTACGTGAGAACCGGAAACATCAGTGGCCTCTGGGAGGGGGGAATTAGGTGGCTGGGGACAGGGGTGGGAGGGAGGCTTTTCGTCATATTTGTTTTGGGCCTTGAATCCTGTATCATATGACTATATCATCTATTTTTAAAACAAAAGGTGTAAATATAACCCTGTTACTCTCCAGCACAGAACCCACCAGTGACTTCCTGTGGTAGGCAGCCTGTAAGATGGCCCCAGTGTTCCCCTCCTCCTGGTATTCACACCCTGGTATAAATTCCCTCCCCTTCAGTGTGGGTTGGACCTAATGGCTCCCTTCTAATGAAAAGAATACAGAAAAAGTGATCAAATGTCACTCCCAAGATTAGGTTATAAAAAGACTGTGGCTTCTCTCTTTGGTGCCCTCTCTCTCTCTCAGGGGCTTATTCTGAGGGAAGCCAGCTGCCCCATATTGTGAGCTGCCCTGTGGAGAGGCCTAGGAGGGGAAGAGCTCCCATCTGTAGCCAATAGCCAAGAAGGATCTGCAGCCTGCTAACAGCCCCTTGAGTGAACTTGGAAGTCAATTCTCCCACAGTCAAGGTGACTGCAGCTCCAGCTGACACTCTGAGGCAGCCTTGTGAGGGACCATGATTCAGAGACCCCCAATTAAACAGTGCTATGTTCCCAACCCACAGAAACTGTGACATCATAATTTTTTTTAAGCTGCTAATTTGTTATGTAGCAATAAATAACTAATAAGCTTCCTATTATACTTAAAAAAAAAAAATCCAAACTCTTCACCATGGCCTACAAGGCCCAGCCTGATCATGGCCCCGTTTATCTCTCCCTTTTTACATCAAGCCCGTCTCTCTCTTGCTCAGCATGCGCCACTAGCCACACACTGATGTTCTTCCCATATCCTTCAGGAGCTTCGCTGTCCAAGACAGTAGCCACTAGCCACATGTGTCTATTTAAATTAAAATTATGAAAATTAAAATTCAGTTCCTCAGACATACTAGCTACATTTCAAGTACTCAAAAGCTGCATGTGGCTAGTGTCTGCTGTATTGGGCAACAGAGATATAGAACATTTCCGTCATCACAGAAAGTTCTCTCAGACAATGCTGGTCTGGAGGAAGGAGTGGCTTCTATTTGTACAAAGGCTCCATGGTGGCAGTGTGAGTGACTGGGGAACAACAGTGTCACCAACTGAGAGGCGTGCAGGATGGCGTGCTGGGTACCTTCGATTCCCCAAACTTGTCTTTGATCAGGCAGTTTTGGAGCCTCTTGAAATCTATGTCCAAGTCCCTGCTAGAGAGAAACAGCACGTGTGCGTGCATGTGTGTTGTGTGTGCATGTGTGTGTGCGTGCAAGCCCCTGTGAACAGGAACTTGATGGTTTCTCACTTCTCTCCCCATATACTCACATTTCAGCAGTAGAAAGACACAAGCCAGGAAAAAGAGACAGTGACTTTCCGCTCTGGTCCAAAGTTCCCCCTGGCAAAGCAGTTGCTGGAAGAGACCCAGGCGTGCAGGGAGAGCTAGGGAGATTGCTGGGAAGTGTAAGTGTGTCTGCATGGGAAAGTTTCTTTGTAAATCTCTCCAGATTGAGCCCCAACTGTTTGCCAGGCTCTGCCTTTCACACGTGTTCCCATTCAAACATCACAAATCAGCCAGATGGTGTGAGTGCTCACTCCGCCCAAAGAGGCGTGACAATTAAGGTTCAGGGAGGTTGTGCTCCTTAATCATGTCACACTGGGATCAGGGGCCAAGATGGGGTTTGAAGGCTTCTGACTCAAGTCCAGTGCATTTACTTTTTCAGCCTCACCCTTTAAACTACTGAATTACTGGGCTGATAATGAAGGTTTCGTTTTGTTTTAGGAACTTCCTGGTAACAATCTATGAACCTTGCATCAGCTAGGACTCTTGGCTGCAACTTAAAAAAAAAAAAAAGTATTGGTTCAAGTAACTGCAAAGAATAGGTAGTGGTTCTGACTTTGAGTGTCTCTGGATCCAGGGTCTCAAGCGGTGCTACCCAAAATCTGTCTTTCCCATCCCTCGGCTCTGCTTTTAATCTGTGTTATCTTCAGTCTCAGGCAGGTTCTCCCTCTGAGACGTTAAAGATGGCTGCCAGCAGCTCCAGACTCACTTCCTACCAAGTGGCAACCCCTCTAGAAAGACAAAACTTTACCTTGAAGATTCCAGGGCTGCCTCTCATTGGTTTGATTTGGGTCAAGTGATCATTGAACCAATCACTGAGGACAGGGGGAGGCAGTGCTCTGATTGGCCAGGTCTGCAGGTGGCCTCCACCCTCGGCTGAGGGGTGTGGTAAACTTTAAATTAGCCACATTGATTGAGGGAGAGGCAGGGGTGATTTCCCAAAGAAAAATTGAAGGCCATTACTAGAAGGATGGAGAATGGATGCTAAGCAGGTGAAATGAGAGATGTCTACCACACGCTCTCAAATTATGCTTCTTAGCTGTAGCTACCTTGAATTTTCTGGAAATCAAAGAGGCAGTGGGAATGGAGGGAGGTGGAGGAATCTGAGAAATATTTAGGCAGTGGAGTGAACAGAACTGGGTGGCAGATTAGACTTGAGGTGTGAGGGAGTGGGAGAGTTCTTGGCTGCAAGCAACAGAAAATGACTATTTAAGCCAAAGGGAATTTATGCGAAGGCCCTCGGGGATTCACAGCATCAACTGGAAGGAACACGTTTGGAAATGGACAGGAATGAAGGGTGTGTCAGAGGACTAGGAAACAAGAAGTACAGGATGTTTCTGGAGCAGATACTTGTTGTCCACCTAATGTCCACCCCACTGCTGTTTCTTGTTTGCAGAGCCCCAGTTCTGCTCCAGTGGCCTCACAGGCCTCTGACCTAGCTCCAGGGTTGATTGGTCTAAGCCTGTTATGGAATCCCCTTACACTTGACAGAGATTGGTTTAGAGAAGTCATGTTGCCCAGTTCTGGCCAATAAGCCACGAGGAGAGGCCTGCTTGGGATTTTTTTTGAGGAAGTTTTCCTCATTCCTAAGAGGGAGCTACTAGAAGGGAAAGCCCCTTTTCCTACTTGGACATTACTGAGTTTAGATGTGATTCTTGAGACTGTGGCAGTCATCTTGTAGCCATGAGGGGAGTCAACCTGAAAGTTTGCTCTGTGAAGACCACAGACAAGAGGGATGGGAAAGAACTTGGGTCCTTGATAACATTGTTAAACTACTGAGAGCACTGTTCCTGGAGCCACACTACTCTACTCTTGTAATGGGAAATGATGAATTTCCTTACTGCTTAAGCTTGGTTTTCAGAAGGCACGCTGACTTATGCCATCAGTAGGGACAATCTGATCAGGGCACAGGTGGTACAATGCCAGGCTTCCAACTCTTCTGGCCTTCCTTGTGCAGTTTGCTCAGGATCAGGGTCAAGTTTGGGTCCCTGTGGCTGTGCTACAGTAAGAGGGTGATCTGGTCCATAGGCTTCCATAGTGGGATATGGTCACTAGAAATTACCCTTCACCACACAATGGGGGCAGAGTGACCTTCAAGTAGAAACTGGGAGTCTAAAGGAAGGGGGAATAGATGGTGAGCATCCAAAAGCCCACGGATATCCACCACTGGTCTCAACGGACTCCACAGCCTCATTCCTCACACTCCCCACAAGGCAGTGCTCAGTGCTGGAGCCATATTTCTCAGTTGGCATGCTGCCTTCAGGCTTCTGTGAGGTTGTAAGTATTATCCACTCCGCCTAGAAGTATTTTCCTCCCTTTCCCACTTGCAAACCCCTACTCATTGTGAAGACCTGTTCAAAAGGCCCCTCCAAATTCACAGGGATAGCGGGTTCTCAGCAGGGGAAGGAGCCAATGGGATGGGCCTGCACCCTAGGTGCAAGTGAGAACGATGACCTTGCTTCTCCTTTAATTAGATCATCTTGATGTCTCATAGTCTTGCTTTCATCACTGTCTTAACAGCTGTTATCAACATATTACCTTTGGAAAAAATTGTTGAAAAGGTGACACTTTTAGAGAATATGCTGGGAATGCCCCACTCCTTCTGCCCTCCTCTTGCTGGGTTTCTGTCCCAGGAAGGCTTCCACAGCCTGCCTCTCTCCCAGCAGAATTAGATCACTACATCTGTCTTCCAGAGCAATGGTGCTTCAGCAGGAGAATTCTCACCTTCCATGCAAGAGACCCAAGTTTGATTCCCGGTACACTTAAAGCTCAGCCACTACCCATTGTCTTGCATGTTGATAAGATGCAGAACAGGTTTCACCAGAGCTTCCAGACTAGGACAGACTAGGAAGAAAGGTCTGGCAATCGACTTCTGAAAAATCAATGAATGCAAATCCTATGGATCACAATGGTCTCCTGATGTTGTGCATAGGGTGACCATGAGCCAGGGGCTGACTCCATGGTACCTGACAACAACACTTCCCTTCATTTCCCATAATTTACTTTGTCTCAGTCAGGACTCCTTTAATGGAAAGTAACAGACTCCCACTCAACTGATTTAAGCAAAAAAGGAATTTATTGGCTCACATAGCTGAGGTGCCTTGGTGGTACTTGTGGTTTTAGGAGCCAGGTTCTTAAACAAAATCATCAAGAATCAATCTATTTGTATTGGTTATCAGATACTATGTAACAAATCACCTTTTTTTTTTTAGGGTAGTGCTATTCAGCTATATGCATCCCCTCCTAATGGAATCGGCTTTGCTCTTCCTCGAAGCATGCTAGGGATGAATTTGGGATGGACTCAGGCTAAGGTACAAGGCTGGAAGTGGCATGCCTGGGCCAGCAGGCAAGGCCGAGGAATGCCTTTGCAACAGGAAGAAAAACATCTGGGTCTGGACGTGAAGTCCCTGGGAACACTGACTGCCCAAGGACGTGGGAGAAAAACAATGAGCCTGGGTCCCAGCTAAAATAGTATATAAGCTTGTGTCCCTGGCTAGGTGGTTGCGGAGCACTAAACTGGTCCAGCTGCTGCCCTGGGCCACGGTCCTGTAAGTAAGCTTCCCAAATAAACCATATGTCATGATTGCTGGTTCCAGCGTCTTTCTTCGGTCTCTTGGAAATGCGGCTGACCTTGTGTTCAGGTGCCACTGGGTTGTTAGCCGACACCTTAAGACTTATATGGTTTCAAATAACAACAATCAATTACTATTTCTCATAGTTTCTGAGGGTCAGGAATTCAGGAGCAGCTTAGATGGATGATTCAGGCAACCCCTTTCATGATGTTGCAGGCAACAGATCAGTTGGGGCTGCAAAATCCACTTCCAAGGTGGTTCACTCAATTGCTGTCAAATTGGTGCTGGCTGTTGGAAGGAGGCTTTGCTTTCTCCCCATGTGGACCTCTCTTCAGGGCTGCTTAGGTATGCTCAGAGCATGGTAGCTGGCTTCCCTGAATGAGCAATCCAAGAGACCAAGGCAGAAACTGTGATGCCTTTTATGACCTGGGATTGGTAGTCAAACACCATCACTCTACTATGTTCTATTGGTCACATGGAACAGCTCTGATTCACTGTGGGAGGAGATTATACAAAGGCATGAATACCAGAAGGTAAGGATCCTACCACCGCATCCCTCCCTCCTTCCTTCCCTGTTTGCTCTGCTTTTTCTCTGTGTAAGCTTCATTCTCAGGGAGGCCCTCCCAAGCAGTAACAAAGGTGACCATCAACATCTCCTTCATGCTTAGCTACCCCATTGGAAAGAAAGTAGCTGTTTCCAAAAGTCCCAAGGCAGACTTTGATTGGCCTAACTTGTGTTACATATTTGTCTCTAAACCAATCACTGCCATTCTACGACTGGCCAGATTGAGCCCACACCCCCAAAACTGTGAGTAGAGTTGGCAACACTGGAGACTCATGAAAGAAGTGAGAGAGGGGTGGTTCCCAAAGGAAAAACCATGGTGCCATTAATGAACTAGGGCAAATGCATGCTAGGCAGGAAAAACAACACATGCCCACCCCATCTTCCTTCCTTGTGCTTCAGCCACACATTTTAGCACCATTTGGTTTACCACTTAAACTTGGTTTTGACTTTTCTTATGGCAGGTAGAATTCTAAGATGGCCCCAAGATCCCTACCCTCTAGTGTCTGCACACCTTTGCCCAGTTATTCAGTGAAACAGTAATCTAGGTGCTTCTGTGAAGGGATTTTGCAAATATAACTAGGGTCTCAAATCAGTTGACCTTAAAATAGGGAGATTATCCTTGGTGGACCTGATCCAATCAGATGAGCCCTTAAACACAAGGAGTTTCTTTCTGGCAAAGGAGATTTGAAGTGTGAGAGAGATCCAGAGTGAGGAAGATTCTTTGTTGCTGACTTTGAAGATGGAGGGAGCCATATAATAGATAAATGAAAGCTGCCTCTAGGAGCTGAGGGCAGCTCCTGGCCAACAGTCAGCAAGGAAATGGGGGCCTCAGTCACAGAACCACAAGGAACTGAACTCTGCCAACAACCTGAATGAGGTTGGAAGTGGACTTTTCCCAGAACCTTCGGAGAATTCAGCCTTGATTGCAGCTTCGAGCAAAACTCTGAGCACAGAACGCAGTCACATAGTGCTGGACTTTTGACCTACGGATCTGTGAACTAATGAATGAGTATTGTTTTAAGATGCTAAGTATGTGGTAATTTATTATGCAGCATTAGAAAACTAATACACTTACAAGTGGACTCTAAGATCCTGTGGTGCAATGAAATACTCAATATGGCCCTTCTAGCCATAGTCTTTGTAATTCCCACTGAATGACTGGGTTGTACTATGCAAATGAGGTGCTTATGGCCCACCAAGGGGATTGGACAGCTTGCTAATAATGTAAATAAGGTGTATGGCACCCTTGTGGGAGTGCAATCATGCAAATAAAGTATATGGAACTCTAACAAGGGAATTAGTCAGTTTTGCCATCCTGCTAGGTTTAAAGGGAGAGAGAGAGAGAGAGAGAGGAGCTATAACATGGAAGACAGAGAGAGGCAGCAGAGGCAGCAGAACCAGGACAGAGAAGGAAGCTGTAACACTGGAGATGGCGATAAGCAGTGGCAGAGAAACGGCAGCAGCAGAAAACAGGAGATCAGCAGGTTATAGCACAGTGTGCTTCCCAGCCTATGGAGTGAGAAAGTTGAGCACTTTTGAACAGGAGGCTTGCTGGCAGAGAGGGGTGCCTCTGGGCATTTATCAGCAGAGCTAAAAGAGCTTTGTAACACTTGTCCAAACAGGGCAGAGGCCAGGCAGAGGGGCCAAGGGCCAGAGAGAGCCCTGCCTGTTGGCAAGGCTAAGAAGAGGTTGTCCTGATTGACGAACTGTGCCCTGAGCATTCCTGAACCTGGATCATAACCTGTTACTTCCCTAATAAACCACGTAACTGTGAGTATTGTCTATGAGTTCTGTGTGGCCATTGCAATGAATTATTGAACCCAGCACAGAGAAATAGAGAGTGCCATGGGAGGGACGGTTGGTGTCAGAATTGGTAAAAAGGTTGAAGAGAGGAGGTATGTCTGACCTCCAACTCATAGCATTCAGCCTTGGGCTATTGATCTTGATTCTCCTCCCTCCTTGTGAAGTTAGATGAGGAAGTCAGATGCCCCTGCCATGCCATTTTTGCAGTTGGCATCAGGAATGGGATTTGTTGCAATGGCTTCAGACTCATGGAAGCATGGGACTTTGTAAGAGAAAGAATGAAGGGATGTGGGAAGTGAAACTTTTTATTCTTAGATGGTTACTTTGGTTGTTGTTACCTGTAATGGCTGAAAGGAAAGTAAAAGATGTTATGCTGCAGCTGAGAGGAGAAAAACCCCATCTGAAGTGGCCTGGGGCAAAAGCCAAATTGATTAAACAAAGTGATTGATAGGGGACCAGGATCTACTGGTCCCACCCAGCCAGAGGTCCAAGGCCATATGCATATGAATGGGAAGATAGTCAAGTGTGAAGAAGATGAAATTGGAGTGTTTTAAAAAATGGATGTGTTTATTTGAATGTACTATGGATATTGAATGTTTCTCCTACCTAATGCTGTAACCAAAAACCCCAAACCCATTGCCGTTGAGTCAAATCCGACTCATAGTGACCCTATAGGATAGAGTAGAACTGGTTTCCAAGGAGTGCCTGGTGGATTCAAACTGCCAACCCTTTGGTTAGCAGCTGTAGCACTTAACCACTACACCTCCCCACAAGGGTTTCCAGTCTCGTGTTGTAAAGCAGACCTAAATGTATGGTAGAAATGAATATTGGGTATTATAGATAGCAGAGGGCCTATAACTCTGCCTTCAGCCAATACTTGATTGGATATGCTAAAAGGGGAACTAGGATTTGCCTGAAAGAAACACAGGCTGTTGTGAATGCAGTGGGCCTGTATATGGAGTATTAGGAAATTAGGTGGAAAATCTGAGCCCCACCCAGAATCTTTCCAGTTAGGAAGTTTGCATTTGAAAAGACATACGGACCCACCTGGAACTACTGAGAGAGCAGGAGATTTGCATTTGAAGGAAGGGCCTGCAGGAAAGAAAAAAAAAAATGACTGTTTTCCTTTTTGAATTTCAAGCAAGCAATTTGTCTTTGGATGCGTAGAGGCAGGAAAATTCAGTTCCCATCAGAAGAACCCCTTTATAGGTCTGGAAGTTAAAGGGAGCCGTCAAGTAGATAGCCAGATATGCTCCTCTGCGTAGTGACCCCTTGGGTCCATTCATGAGTTTAAGTAGGAGAAGTACAGCAATGAGTATGGACATGTTCCACTGGCACTTGTTGACCTAGCTCATGGAGACTAGGGATGATAGTGAGAAAGGGCTGGTTGGTCTGAAGTGCAGAGCCCTGGTGGTACAGTGGTTAAGAGCTTGACTGCTAACAATAAGGTAGGCAGTTTGAATCTACCAGCTGCTCCTTGGAAACCCCAGAGGTCAGAATCAACTCCACAGCAACAAGTTTCAGTGGGTGGTCTGAAGTGCAGGGAATTGTGTGGACTCTTGAGCCTACCAGTGGTGCCCGTTGACCTAGCCTATGGGGCTAGGGATGAGAGAGAGAGAAGGGGTTGGCTGGTCTGAAGTGCCAGGTTTGTGGACTCCTGAGCCTACAGTTGGTACCCACTGACTTGGCCCACAGGTGCTAGGGATGAGCTGACCAGAGCCCGAGCCAATGAAGAGAAAGATGTTTGACACTATGAGCTGGTGTAAATTGCCTCAATGTCATGGCTTGCTCTGGACTGGACTTTGATTATGGATGCAGACACTCAGAGTTCCAGCTGGAACAAAAGATTCTTCAAGACCAAGGAACATACTTATATCCTCAGGGTACTGAGGGAGAATTTAAACATTGGCTATCTAAAATAGGGGGAGATAAAGGCATGAAGTGGCTGGCTTACACGCTTTCATGGGTGTGCTTATACTCAAAATGAGAGGGACAAAGGAGGATTCTCCATTGAATAGATCCCTCTCTTCCTGATAGGTCTGGGGAAGAGGGTGGGAGAAGATGCGGATAGGTTTATATGATTCAGCTGTGAGTAATGATTGTTAACAGAGTTAATTGTGGTAGTAAAAACTATAATTATAGAAGCAATTACTGTGAAGGAGTGGACAAAGCGGAGGCACTGCTGGACTTGAGTACGGTGGCCGAACCTGAAGTCCCTTAAAGGTTTTGCTATGCTGATACCTTGTGAGGCTCAGAGCAAGGGAATAATCTACTCCCAGTTAAGTTTTATCAGACACCAGAGAGGGTGAACACAAGACGAACTTTTGGAGAACCTGATCAGATCAGATGGACCCTGCAGCAGATCTAAATTCCTGAATAACCTCACCCTGAGGACTCTTTGCCCTACTGAAGGACTTTATTGTTAATGACTGTTTTAGACTGATAAAATTATTGGGAGGAGGAAGTTAATCCTTCAAGTATGAAAGGGCCAATGGCTAGAAGAGCCAGGGGTGGCCTGTGCTGCAGTGAATTACTTAATATGGCCTCTCTAACCAGTCTTTTGTAACTCCCACCAAATGACTGGGTGGGACTATGCAAATGAGGTGCTTGTGGCCCACCAAGGGGATTGGATAGCTTGCTAATAAGGTGCATGGCACCCTTGTGGGAGTGCAATCATGCAAATAAAGTATATGGAACCCTAACAAGGGGATTGGTCATTTTTGCCATCCTGCTAGGCTTAAAGGGAGACAGGAGTTGTAACACGGAAGACAGAGAGAGGCAGCAGAGGCAGTAGAACTAGGGCAGAGAGGGAGAGAAGTAACACCAGAGACAGCGAGAAGCAGTGGCAGAGAAACGCAGCAGCAGAGACAGCAGAACCAGGAGATCAGAAGGAGACGGGGCAGTGGGCTTCCCAACCCACGGAGTGAGAAAGCTGAGTGCCTTCGGACAGGAGGCTTGCTGGTGGAGTGGGGTGCCTCCAGGCACTTGGTAGAGCTAGGCTTGCCAACCCACAGAGCTAGAGTGAAGTTCTTCCGGGCTGAGACGTACTGGTGGAGTGGGGTGCCTCTGGGCACTATGAGCAGAGCTAAAAGAGCTTTGTAACACTTGCTGAAACAGCGCAGAGGCCAGGCCAAGGGGCCAAGGGCCAGACAGTGGTGTGCCTGAGGGCAAGGCTGAGAAAAGGCTGTCCTGATCGAAGAACTATATCCTGAGCATTCCTGAACCTGAATTGTAACCTGTTACTTCCCTAATAAACCCATAACCGTGAGTGTGGTCTGTGAGTTCTGCGTGTCCATTGCAATGAATTATTGAACCTAGCAAAGAGGCAGACAAAAGCTCCATGGGAGAGATGGATGATGTCAGAATTGGTAAAAAGTTTGGAGAGAGGAGGAATGTCTGAACTCCACCTCAGAGGAATCAGCTTTGGCTGTTGATCCTGATTCTCCTTCTACCTTGTGAAGTTAGAGGAAAAGGTCAGATGCCCCTGCCATGCCATTTTTACAGATGTCTAAGCAGACAGCTTCCCTTTCATCTCGTAATCCCCTCACCCATAGCAGGACTCAGAACACAACACTGTTCCTTATTCCTCCTTCCAGTTCCACCCTCCAGGAAAGAGAGGCGGAACCCAGCTCCTCATCATTTGGCTCCCACCCACCAACTCCCACTTCCCCTTCTCTTGGAGATCTCTCAAGGAAGCTGCTGTGCTTGGCTTTCCAGAGCCTGTGCCCCACAGGCCCAAAAGGACAGCTTGACCTGTCCTAGCTTCCCAGGCCTCAGAAACCTTTGGCCAGCTCTATTGATCTGAACTGCTGAGCAGGCAGTCAGACCAACAGATAGACGCCATGAGGGCTCTACTGCTTTTAGGGTCCCTGCTGGTGAACCTGGAGTCAGCGCTTTTGGTGAGGGCTGTGGGAATCAGGAAGACTATGTTAGGATGGCCCTGGGGGGCGGGGGTCCTCTTGCCTGCCTTGGCCCCTGGCCGCAATCTATTGGCCCAGTTGGAGAAAGGTAAGGCCAGCCTAGAAGGCCCAGGCAGAGGAGAGAGACAACCAGAGCTGGTGGATATGAGTGCACGGCCTGAATTTCTAGGAGGATGGGACTTTGAAGAGACAATGGGAGGAGAAAGGAAGGATCTCAGATCTTGGGAGGAAATCTCTTGATTTCTGGGTGGTAAGAGGAATTTAGCAACTACTTTGGAATCAGGGACAAGCTATGACTTCCTGGGCAAATTACCTGCTCTCTTATCATCCCCTGTAGATTCCACCTTGGAAAGCCCCCAAGGAGCACAAGCACACAGTTGGTGAACACACAGTGGGTAAGTAGCCTGGCTCTGCCTCCTGACACCCTTGGATGGGGACAGAATGGTGGGGAGTGTGCAGAGGGTCAGTCTCAGGCCAGTCAGGTGAGGGGGGCATCCTAGACACTCTTTACTCTTGTCCCTGGAAGTGCCTGGCTGGGATTCAGACCTGAGTGTTCATTCTGTGCCAGGTCTGTGTTTTTGGCCGGCAGGGACCCAGAGTGACACTGAGCTGAATGTTCCTTAAGGCCAGGAGTTGGGCTGTATCTGAGTGCCCAGACCAAAGCCTGGCAGGAGCAGGTGTTTGGGGGCATGCTTGCTGGATCCCTCACACCTGGGGTCCCGTGGGTCTTCCTTCATTTCCCCAGCCTCCTGCCCTCTTTTTCTTTCCTTGATATATCTCTCGGGCATCAGTCATGCCACACAGGTCCAGTGATGGGCAAAGAAGGATCAAGAGCTGGGCTCCGGAGTCCAAATGCCTCTGAGTCCTGGCTTCCCCACTCATGAGCTGGGTGACTTTGGGCTAGTGACTTAACCTCCTAGCTTCAAGCTCCCCATCTGTAAAACCGGCGTGATAACAGTAAATCTATAGGGTCTTTTAGAAAGAGAAAGTAGTCTTCAATCCATGTAAGGCCCTCAGCACAGAGCCCGGTACATGATCAATGCTTCTAACACAGTATCTTTTTTTAAAATTTATTTATTTTTTGTTGTTGCTGAGAATATACACAGCAGAACATGTAACAATTTAACAATTTCTACATGTACAATTCAGTGACATTGATTACTTTCTTCAAGTTGCGTGACCATTCTCACCCTTCTTTCCCGAATCATTCCTTCTCTGTTAACATAAAGTAACTGCCGCCTAAGTTTTCTATCTAATCTTTCTAGTTGCTGTTGTCAATTTGATCCCATATACGTAGATCTTAAAAGAGCACAGTGCTCAAAGCAGACATTCTTTACTAGTTAAGCTAAACTATGGTTTTAAGAAGACCTCAGGGGATACTTTTGGTCTAACATATTAGCTTTTATTATCAAGCTCCTTTTTAGGTGGGGGTGGGGTGAGGGGAGGGGAGTTGGAGGCGTAGGAAGAGGGAGTAGGGAGGAGAGGGGCTAGAGGAGTAAGGGGCTGGAGGGGTGGGAGGTGTCTGCCATCTGCCCTCTGCTGGAACCCTCCTGTTGCCTTCATTCTTCCAGGCACTGAATATTTATCTACAGTGCTCAATGAGCCAGGGCTTGTCAACTCGGTGGACTCCAGGCCTGCCCTGGTTGAGCCTTCCCTGGTGGGGTCAAGTCCAAGCCCCTTCCCATGGCATCTGAGGCCAATATAATCTGACTCTGGATGTCCTCAGCCTCCTCTTCTCATCACCCTCACACCCAGCCAAACTGCTCTCCTCATTGTCCTGAACCAACCTTGGTGCCCTCTCCTTGCCCAATCAGCTATTTGGGGGCCTTCCTCACTGTCCACCCCATTTGCATCTTAAAAGTCCATCTCAGACCTTTTTCTCTCCAAGAAATCTTCCCAGGCCCCTCCTTCCTCAATCACCCATTCTCTTTACTGTCCTGGCCTGGTCTGTCCCTCAGCAAGCGTCACTATGCCTTTAACAATAAAATAGCAGCGAATGTTTATTGAGCACTTACTACGTGCTAGGCACAATGCTAAATGCTTTACAGGAATCATCTTGTTTTAGCCTTATAACATTCCTCTGGAGTAGATACCATTATTGTTGCCATGTTACAGATGAGGAAACCAAGGCTCAGAGTGGTTAACTGATTTCAACATTCAACAAGTATTTATTAAGTGCATGCCCTATGGCAGGGAGTCCCTGGCTGGTGCAAACAGTTAAGCGTTCAGCTATTAACTGCAAGGTTGGTGGTTTGAACCCACCCAGAGGTGCCTCAAAAGAAATGACTGGTGGTCTGCTTCCACATGGAGTCACTATGGATCAAAATTGACTTGACAGGGACTTTCTGCCACTCTGTGGCAAGCTCTCTTCTAGGCCCTGGGACTGCAGACTTGCCCAAGGTCACACAGCTAGTAGGTGCAGTCAGCAGTCCATGGCAACTGTCTGACTCCAGGATGCTGCTACCTCTGAAGCAGGGCGCTGTCTTGACTGCACAATGACCTTTTCCAGGGCCCGTCCTTTCTCCACCCAGACCCTGAAGGTAGTGCCAGGGTACTCTGGGCAGTTGGGCATGGGGCAGATCCTAAGGGAGTGTGTCATCCCTGCAGTTCTCACGGTTACTGGAGAGCCCTGCCACTTCCCGTTCCAGTACCACAGGCAGCTGCACCACAAATGCACCCACAGGGGCCGGCCCGGCCCCCAGCCCTGGTAAGACCACCCAGAAGGGGTTGGAACAGGGGCCTTCGAGACATGGACTCTGCCCAGCCTCTGCCCAAGGAATCTTGCTTGGAGAGAGGGGGCCGTGATGGGGGGGGGGCAGACCAGCCCCCTGGGTCAAGCAGGGAGGCCTCGTTTCTTTCTACAGGTGTGCTACCACCCCCAACTTTGAGCAGGACCAGCGCTGGGGGTACTGCCTGGAGCCTAAGAAAGTGAAAGGTGCCACACACAGCCTCTGGGGTGGCCCAGGGCCCTCTCCTCCCCTCTAGTGACTCTTCTGGGTATCATCAGACCCCTTACTCCTGGGATTCTGGGCCCATTCCCTTGCCTCCCTCCACAATATCCCTCAGAGGGAGAGTTCTGGCAGGGGTTGGCCCCGTTTTGCAGGTGGGTAAACTAAGGCTCAGAAACCTAGAGTATCAAGGTCACAAGACAGGCAGGTTGAGGTCAGGACTTGGCTCTCATCTCTCTGACTCAGGCTCCTTACTCTTCCTCGGGCTGTGTTCCTCTCTCAGACCACTGCAGCAAACACAGCCCCTGCCAGAGGGGAGGGACCTGTGTGAACACACCCAGCGGCCCACACTGCCTCTGTCCAGAGCACCTCACTGGGAAGCACTGCCAGAGTGGTAAGGGGATGACAAGGGTCAGGGGAGTGTGGTGGGCAGTAGGGGCAGCTGGGCCTACTGAAGGGGTCCCTGGGTACCTGAACACCATGCCTGCCCCAGACTGGGCATGATCCTACCTCTTCTGAGACCACCACCCCCCTTCATCACCAGAGAAGTGTTTTGAGCCTCAGCTTCTGCGCTTCTTCCACAAGGATGAGATGTGGCATAGATTTGGGCCAAGAGGTGTGGACAAGTGCCAGTGCAAGGGTCCAGATGTCCGCTGCAAACCGCTGGCCAGCCAGGGTGAGCAGACCCGGCGGGAACTGGCCCGGGAGGAGGGCCCAAGGTCAGGAGGAGAAGCTGGCAGAGGACCGGGTGGTGGTGGTGGGGGCTCTCTGAGGGTTCTTCAGACCCAGGGGTGCTCAATTCGCTTCTTCCCCCCAGCCTGCCGCACCAATCCGTGCCTCAACGGGGGCCGCTGCCTGCAGGCGGAGGGCCTTACCCTGTGCCGTTGCCCTGCGGGCTACGCGGGACTCATCTGCGATGTGGGTGAGTCAGAGTCTCCGGGGTTGCAGAAGCCCCGCCTCACGTGGAACGGGGTTGTTAGAAGGACCGTAGGGAGTGCGGCGGGGACACCACCCCCTTGGCTGCAGTGAGCTCCTTCTCTCCTCAGACATTGAGGCAAGCTGCTACAACGGCCGCGGACTCAGCTACCGCGGTACCGCCGGGACGACGCGCTCGGGCGCGTCCTGCCAGCCGTGGGCTTCGGAGGCCACCTACCGGAACGTGTCTGCAGAGCAAAAGCTGAAATGGGGACTGGGCCGCCACGCCTTCTGCCGGTGCGCTCGGTGGGGCGGAGCAGGGCATTCCATCAGCCCCGGGGTCCTCGGGTCTCCCCGCGCTCTAACAGCGCGCCAGTCTTGTGGCTGCAGGAACCCGGACAATGACACCCGCCCGTGGTGCTTCGCGTTGAGCGGCGACCGGCTGACCTGGGAGTACTGCCACTTGACACAGTGCCAGGCATCATTACCGTCCGCGCCCCCGCTTCCCCCTCTGACACAGGACCTGCCCCTGCCCCAGCCTTCGACGTGGCAGTGGCCTCACCCCACCACCCAGAGCCCGCCTCAGTCCCAGACCCCAAGTAGGTGGGACGGGGCCCGGCCGGAAGTTCAAGCCCAGAGGGGCCGGGGAAGAGGGGTTCGGCCGGCTGTGCATGCCCCAGTCCTCAGCCCTGGCCTCCTTCACAGCCTTGAGCGCGGCGCCAGAGCAGCAGACTCCACTACCCACCGCTGGCCCCGCGGCCTGCGGGCAGCGGCTCCGGAAGCGGCTGAGCCGCATTGTCGGGGGACTGGTTGCGCTGCCCGGCGCGCACCCCTACATCGCCGCGCTGTACTGGGGCAACAGTTTCTGCGCGGGTAGTCTCATCGCCTCCTGCTGGGTGCTGACCGCAGCTCACTGCCTGCAGAATCGGCGAGTACCGCTCGCCCAGCTCCCAGACCTGGACTAGCTCCCCCCTCCTGTGGGCCCAGATGGCGCGCGACTCCCTCCCCCGCACCCTCCAAAGCTCCCCAGCAGCCCGCCCCCTCCCCCGCCCCAGGACGCCTGCGGCGGGCTCTGAGCGCGCGTCTTCTCCCCCACTACGCCCGCAGGCCGGCCCCGGAGGAGCTGACTGTGGTGTTGGGCCAGGAACGCCACAACCAGAGCTGTGAGCAGTGCCAGACCCTGACAGTGCGTGCCTACCGCCTGCACGAGGCCTTCTCGCCCAGCAGCTACCAGCACGACCTGGGTGCGTGGGGTGTCCTGGCGGGGCCGGGAAAAGGGTGGGGAAGGCCCGGGCTCTGGCGTCCCCGCCTCACCCTCCTCCCCGCTGGGGTTAGCCCTGCTACGCCTGCAGGAGAGCCCAGACGGCAGCTGCGCTCGTCTGTCGCCTTACGTCCAACCTGTGTGCCTGCCGAGGGACGCTACGCGACCCGCTGAGCCCGAGGCTGCGCCCTGCGAGGTGGCGGGCTGGGGCCACCAGTTCGAGGGTAGGCAGAGCGGCTGGGGGTGGGAGACGCTGGCTCCGGATAAGCCAGAGAACCTCACAACTTTGGTACCGTCCAGGGTACCTATTGGGCAGGTGGCGCCGGTCTGGTGGTTTGTGAGAACGTGCAGATCCCTAGTCTGTGCGGTCCGCACCTCCCGGGGCCTGAGATTCACTATCGGGGGTCTCAAAATCTCCCGGGGTTGCAGGGAGAATCTCACTTTCTCTTGGCTTAGTCTGGTGCAGGGCTGCAAGGGCTGATTAAATCGCTGGCCCGGCACTGGACCAGCCAGTACTCTAGCGGACTAATCTGGGAGCAAGGTGCTGAGACTCTGGGTGGGGGTGCAGTGCCAAAGCACCCCACTCATTCCAATCCCGGGTGCCTCCGTCCCGCCCATTCAAATCCCGGTTCCTCTCTGGGCCTCAGTTTCCTCATCTAAAATGGAGTTAAAGGCAACTCCCTCCCTCTCCAGGTTGTTGGGAGGAAGGTAGGAGGTTAGTGGGTTTGGAAGCGCCCAGGCAGCGACCGCAGTGGGGTGGGGTGTGACGAGGAAGGAGCTCTCTGCTGGCAGGGTCAGAGGAATACTCCAGCTTCCTGCAGGAGGCGCAGGTGCCGCTCATCCCCAGGGAGCGCTGCTCCAACCCAGAAGTGCACGGAGCCGCCCTCGCCCCCGGTATGCTCTGCGCCGGCTTCCTCGAGGGAGGCACGGATGCTTGCCAGGTGAGCACTTGGGCAGGATTGGCTCCCTCCTCCCACACCGCCAGGTGCTGCCCCAGGCGAAGGATGCTGAACTTCTTGTTCCCGACCCAGGGTGACTCCGGGGGCCCGCTGGTGTGTGAGGACGAGGCCAGGGAGCACCGACTCATCCTGCGGGGTGTCGTCAGCTGGGGCTCGGGCTGCGGCGACCGCTATAAGCCCGGCGTGTACACAGATGTAGCCGACTACCTGGCCTGGATCCAGGAGCACACTGCTTCCTGACCTCCCAGGGACGAGTCTTTTTCTCCTGTGCTGCCCCGTAGTGGGAGGATGGCTGGGCTTGATGATGGGATAATGGACGTTAAGAATTGCATCCCATTTCCTGGGAGCCACCAGCCTGTGCCAGGCGTGGTGCATGCACTCAATAAAGTCCTTGGAAAATGCTTGAGAGGAACAGCCCTTCAGGGGTTCCCCCTCGGAAATACCAAGGCAGAAAACCCGAGCACAACTTCTCCTCGGCCACTCAAAAGAGCAGGGTCTGCGAGTTCTCATCACGCAAGATTTAGATTCATGTCCAGCTAAGTTGACTGAGCCATGCTGTGTGCCAAGCCCTCCTCATATACTCCTCATAAGAAATATTCACATTTTAAGTTTACAGAGCAGCAGTTCTCAATCTTGGTTGTACTTCGGAATCACCTGGGGAAAATATCTATGCACAAGATCCACTCCAGACCAATTAAATTAGTATCTCTAAGGATGGAGCCTGGGGAGTGGTATGTTTTAAAAACTCCCCAGAAAGTCCATGTGCACGAGGCTGAGAACGATTGTTAGAAATGCTTAATGTTAAAATCGCAGCCCTGGTGCCCTGGTGCAGTGGTTAAGTGTTCAGCTGCTAACCTAAAGGCAGGAGGTTCAAACCCACCAGCGGCTCCACGGGAGAAAGGCGCAGCAGTCAGCTTCTATAAAGGTTTACAGCCTTGGAAACCCTGTGAGGGCAGTTCTACTCTGTCCCATAGGGTTATGAGTCAGAATCCAATCAAGGGGAATGGGTTTAGTTTGGTTTTTGACGTTAAAATCGTGGTGTGGACCCTGATGGCTCGAGGATTGGAATACCACCTTCCCCAACCCACATGGGCAGTGGGTCTCAAAGTGTGGTCACCGCACCAGCTGCACCTAAAGCCAGGAAGCTTGCTAGAAATGCAACCGTGGGGCCACACCCCATCCGACTGAATCTGAAACTCTAGGGTGGGGTCTAGCAATCTCTTTCACAGCCTTCCAGGGGATTCTAAGGCTTGGTAACGTTTGAGAACCACAGTCTAGGGGTTGAATGGCACTCTTACAGGGAGAGGGGTCCTGCCGCCCAGACCTCAGCACCTCACTTTTTGTTCTTAAACCCATGTGTACTGAGCTTTGTGGACCATTTAAGCTGGACTCTTAAACTTTTTTTTTTTTTCTTAAACGATTCCCTCTACAAGCTAACTTTATAACATCACTAGGTATAAGATGCGAACGCCTTTCCCTCACCCCCACATACATTCTCCAGTCTGTGATATCGCTGGCCTTCACGTCACAGCCTCCCCCCCTTCGTCACAGCGCCTCGGGCGTTCCAAGCGTGCTGCGCAGCCGCACATCCCTTGGGAGTGCAAGGCGGAGGACGCGCTCAGCCAGGATGGGTGACTGGAAGGGCTACATCAGTGCGGTGCTGCGGGACCAGCGCATCGACGACGTGGCCATTGTAGGCCACTCGGACAATCGCTGTGTCTGGGCATCGCGGCCAGGGGGCCTGCTGGCGGCCATCTCACCGCAGGAGGTGGGCGTGCTCACTGGGCCAGACAGGAACACCTTCCTAAAGACCGGCCTGAGCGTTGGGGGCCGCCGCTGCTGTGTCATCCGCGATCACTTGCTGGCGGAGGATGATGGCGTGCTGGATGCGCGCACCAAGTGCCGGGATGGGCGCGCCGTCTGCGTGGGCCACACACCACGCGCGCTCCTCGTGCTCATGGGCCGGCGCGGTGTGCACGGGGGCATCCTCAACAAGACCGTGCACGAGCTGCTCCGGGGGATGCGAACGCAGGGCACGTAGCGAGGCAGCCACGGCACCACGCGGTGTGGCCCGAATAAACTAACCCGGGCGCGATTGGGTCATCCATCCTTTGCACGTGGAGAGTTGTGATGAGAAACCGGTTTAGGGGAGATTCTTTCTGAAGGATTGCCTGGTGGGGCTGGAATTATGTGTTCAAATGCTGCCCAGCCTCGTGTGCTCTAGGCGCTGCCCTCCCATCCCTGGGTGCCCTGCAGAGGCACTTAGCTTGACTCTCTTGCTCTTCGGGTCCTTCCCAGGGCCGTAGGGGTGCTCCAGCTGAGGAGTAGTCCAAGGGTGTGGGCCTTGTCCTCACACTCTGTAACCCAGGCCTTAGCGCCTTTTCCCACAAAAATTCAGAAATGTCTGTGCATGAGGAACAGTAAAAGGAGTCCCTTCCCTTCTGTCTCCCCACCTTCCCCTCCACCTCTCCCCGCATATACATCTGCTAGAGCCTGTAGGGTCAGAGAGTCTGCCTGGAGGCCAGTACTTCCCACCCTCTCCATTTGGCTGAAGGAAGCACAAGCAAGGGTTGTGAGGGGATGACATGGCGGGGCTGGTAGCTGGGAGAGCTGACCTGCGGCTCCTAGGCCCCTGCATCTCCCCCTGCCAAAACAAAAACAAAAACCCATTGCCCTGGAGTCGATTCCGACTCCTAGCCATCCTACAGGACAGAGCAGAATTGCCCCATAGGATTTCCAAGTTGCAGCTGCTGGATTAGAACTGCCTTTTGGTTAGCAGGTGCACTCTTCACCACTGCACCACCAGGGCTCCATCCCTCCCCCCACATGCTTCAAAGGAGGAGGCCAGCCTGGAGGGCGCATGTCCAAGACCGTTATACTCTGGGCCTGGGGTCCTACAGCCATCCTGCCCCCTTCCTCCCCTAGAGAAATCCCTGGACCGGAGGCAGGAGCTTAGATCCAGGACCCTATGGAGAGGGAATTGAAGAACTTGGTTAAGTTTAAGTGAGGCGTAGTTTATTGCCCAGAGGTGGATGGCAGGGTATCTGGTCTCTGCCCCCTTGTGCTGGGACCCAGGGATCAGCCCTTTTGCCCATCACCCTCCTCGCCCCTTTCCCCAGTGGCCCTGACAAGCCCCCACCTATCACTCATTTTCTGGAGTACTGATCTTATCCCAGCAAGGGGCAGTGGGTAAGAGTGAGGGAAGTCATGAGTGGAGGTGAGCAGACAGTCCTTACGCTTGCCTTAGGGCAACTCAGGCCCTGGGGGGTTCTGGGGAGTTTGATTGTGGATTGGTCTTGTTAAGGCAGGATCAGTTGGAGAGCTGGGAAGAGCTTGCAGGACCTGATCCTGTAAGAGTAAGACTGCACTGGCCAGGCAGGGCTGGCTATTGTTGTAGGGTGTCTTTGAAAGGGGAGAGGGTGCTGCTGGACCCCCAGCCAAGTCTTGCCCTCCCCTGTAGGTGGAGAGCAAAAAGACTCTCACGTGCATGATGAGAGTTTAATTCTTTTTATTTTTTCATCAGGCAATGTTCGGGAAAGGGGTTGTAGCCAGTGGTGCAGAACACCTGGATGAGGGTGAGAAGAAGTGGTGTTATGGAGGAAAGAATGCCTGGAGAATTCAGTCCGTCACTCAGGCACCCACATGTATGCACGAGCACAGCCCCGCAGTACTCAGACCAGCCCTGACTGCTGCCCAGCCCCTTGTGTGGACATGAGGGCACAGCAGAGGCCTCCAGTCACCTGTACAAGGGACTCAAAATCATCTCCAGGTGCCCTGCAATGTGCACCCTGCCTCGTTCAGGTGCAGTTGTGCACATGCACAGGGGGTTCACGTGTATACACAAGTACAAGCACCCACACTTCTGCACAATGACACAGACTCACCCCAAACATGCCTACAAGCCCAGACCTCTGTGGACCTGCATAAGGGCAGACACACACCCAGATGGGCACAGACATGCACACACAAGCCCCTCTGCTTGTCCATGCTGGGTACTGTGTGCAGGCTTCCCCCCTAGAGGCGAGTGGCAGTGTGGTGAGCAGGCTGCGCTAGGTGGGGAGAGGGCGTGGCAGGGGGCAGCTCCTCCAGGAAGACCCTTCTGGGCATCGGGGGCGAACGGGGCTCGGGCCTGGCACAGCACAGGGTGGCGCGGGTGATGAAGTGGTCCAGGGGCTTTAGGGAGTGCATCCAGTGTGGCAGAAAGTCCCATGTCTGCAGCCACTTGGGCAGGTGCCCCGGGCTGCGGCTCTGCAGGAAGCTGACGAGTCCCATGAAGGCCAGCAGGGCCCCAAAGGGAGCGCCCACACCCACCATGGCCTGCCAGCCTGCCATGGAGATACCGAATACCAGCGAGGGTAGCAGCAGGAAGCACACGAGGAGATAGAGGACGGCAAACCAGCGGTACTTGGCAGTGCGTTTACCCAGTGCCTTGGCCATGCGGATGGGCAGGCGTGTGCAGGGCACTGGATACCACAACAGGATGCCTGAGATGTTGAAGAAGAAGTGGCAGAGGGCAATCTGCACAGGAGTGAGCAGAGGACCGAGGTGGGCACAGGCCCTAGCTCCCAAGTCAGGCCAAAGGGGAATAGATAATAGAGGGCCTACATGGTCTGAGCAGCAGGGAAGTCTCTACCTAGGGCTGATGTCTGGTCTGCACCCACCTGCCCCTTCCTTGTCAGTTATACGCCCTTGCTCCTAGAGCCTGTCCCTTGCCTAGAGGGCTGTTCCCCATCTCTTAGTTAACCCCTACCCTGCTCATCCTCGATCCCCCAGGCTGGGCCAGGCCCCCTCCTATAGCACCTCTTCTTCATAGTGTCAGTCAGACATGCACTTGTTTATTGGTGTGACTATTTAATGTCTCCTTGAGTGGTGCAAATGGTTAATGCGCTCAGCCGTTAACTGAAAGTTTGGAGGGTTGACCCACCCAGAAGTGCCTCAGAAGAAAGGCCTGGTGATCTACTTCTGAAAAATCAACCACTGAAATCCCTATAGAACACACTTCTACTCTGACATACATGTGGTCGCCATGAGTCAGAATCCCCTCAAAGGCAACTGTTTTTTTTTTTTTTAGGGAAACTGAGGTGCACTTTGCTTACAGCCTGGCATAGTGGGTAGCACCCAGTAAGCAGTCAGTAAATATTTGTGGCCCCACGCCACAGTCCCAGGCCCATCCTTGCCTCTGCCCCTGCCCCCTGCACCTGGAAGGCACTCGGCAGCTTCTCCCTGGGGCTGGCCAGAGCAGCCAGGATGGCGGTGGTGGTGGTGCCAATGTTGGAGCCCAGCGTGAGAGGGTAGGCTCGCTCGATGCTGATCACACCCAGGCCTGAGGGGCAGAGGGAGAGCTTATACTATCCTCCCCAGCTCCCCACTTCAGCCACACCCCAGCATGGGCACTCACCGATGAGCGGCGTGATGGCGGAGGTGAACACGGAACTGCTTTGGACAACGAAGGTCATGCCTGCGCCCACCACCATGGCAAAGTAGCCTGTGACCCAGGTAAAGGGGACGGGAAAGTCTGCAACGAGAGCCCATTGCAGCAGGCCTGGTCAGTGTGGGCATTGGGCAAGGGGCAGGGGCCCTTCCTGGGGAGCGGGTATGTGGGGACCAGCTTCCACATAGGACCTTGGCATTCCACTGTCAATGACAGAGCATCCATTTCCCTCTTCAATCTTGGATAAAGGCCCTTCTTAGCCTGGTTCCATCATGCTACCTTGCCTTTCCTCAGGCCATTCCCTTTGCCAGGAATGTCCTGCTCAGCTCGTGGATACAGTATCCTCAGGGCTCAGGGCAGATAACACTTCCACTGGAAGCCTGCCCTGACCCTCTGCCCTTCTCTGCACTCACGCAGCCCTGTGGAGATTTCTTCTCCCAGCCTTTGCCGTGCAGCCTCTCCCTGTGCCAGCCAGCGTCCCAAACACTCAAAGTGGAGCTTAAAATGGTGTCACTCTCCTGCCTCGAGTGCTCCTCATACTCTTAATAAAGTCCAGGCTCTGAGCCCAGCTTATGAAGCCCCATAATCTGGCTCCATTCCCTGTGACCTATCTGACGCCCCCCTCCTCTCTCCCCATCGCTGGCTGTGCTCCAGTCACACACCTGCCAAGTGGGCTCCAGCCTCTGAGCCTTTGCATGTGCTCTTTCCACAGTCTAGAATGTTCCTCACCCATGTCTCCACTACTTCTCATTTTAGGCCCTGCTCCAGTGTCACCTCCCCAGAGAGGCCTCTGAGGCCCATGGAAAGCTGCCTCTTCTGTGCTCTCTTGTGTTGCCATGTGATGCTTTCTCCTTGGCAGCTACCTCTCGCTTTCTCTAAATTTATCCAGCTCGTTCACTTATTTTTGCTTGCCCAAAGGTTCTGACTTTGCTGTGAGCCCCCTGAGGGCAAGATCCACCTTGATTTGGCCCACCTTTGTATCACTGGCACTACACCGTCCTTGGCACACACCACTTACCAGTTGCCCTCGAGTCAGCTCCAACTCATGGTGACCCCATGTGTGTCAGAGTAGAACTGTGCTCCATAGGGTTTTCAATGGCTAATTTTTCAGAAGTAGATGACCAGGCCTTTTTGCCAAGATGCCTCTGGGTAGACTCAAACCTCCAACCTTTTAGTTAGCAGCCAACCGTGTTAACCATTTGCACAAACCAGGGACTCCTGCTTGGCACACAATGGCAAGGGCTTAATGAATATTTGTTGATTGAATCGAACTTTTTCTGAGGATCTTAGAGACACCAGCTAGAATGAAACCACAGCCAGAGGCAACCACAGATCCCCCAGCTGTCACCACCTCAAGAGCCTCAGAAATCACCTGGCCCAAGCCCTTCTTTGGTCAGATGGGAAAACTGAGGCTCAGAGATGGCAGGGTCTTGCCCAGATCACACAGCAAGGCAATGGCAGGACTCAGTGAGATCTGGAAGGGTTCTGTGCCCACCCACTGCCCAATGCTCACCGGTGTTTATAACCTTCTGAATGATCTTGGCCACCTGGCCCTTGAGCAGGGAGTTGAGCATCTTGACAAGGAGGATGAGGCAGGTGCACAGGAGCACCAGGGAGCCAGCCAGCAGAATGAGCCCCACAGCCAAGTCAGGCAGCCCCGTGTCCACAAAGATGTGGTTGCCTGTGGGAGGTGGGGTGTCAAGCTGCTGAGCACTGACTCCCACACCCAGATCCCAGCCCCTCATCTTTGCCACTCCTTTGGACTCTGAGCCTAAGGCCTCACCTTAAGCCCCAAGCCTGGGAGCTGGGCTGGTCGACAGCGAGTGGTCCTCCCTAAGCCCTGCCCTTCCCAGGCTCAGCACCCCCACACAGCAGGCACTTACATTTCTCCATGGTGGCATTTCCAAGATGCCAGCTACTGTTGGCCTCTACACTGGGCGTGGAGGTGTGAGCCTAGATGAAGAGGAGGTGACTTTAGATAATTTAGGAAAACAGGCTGGGTTTAGGACTAAGGGGGGGGGTACGGTGGAGATGACCATGGACGGTGCCCTGCCTTCCTTTGATGAAGAACTGTGGATGAAGGTGCCCAGTACACAAGGGTCTGGCTATCATGGGCCTCAGTACTTTCCCCATCAGTCACTGACCTGCACTCCAGGCGGGCAGAGGCCTCCCGCTTACCAAACCCAGTGGTCTCTTGTCCTTGTTTCCCCCACCTCTCAGGGGCATTAGGAGCCAAGCCCAATTTTGCTGACCATGTCCCTCTTTTTCTGAAAGCTGTCCCTTGCCTCATCTTTTATGATCCAACCCTTTGTTGGCCTCCTGCCCCTCCCCAGCTTCCTTTCCTTGTCCTCTGCCCAGGCTCCATTCTCCCCTTGCTCAGTTCCTTATCCAGAGAGGTCAGATAGTGGTGAGGGGGCCCAGCCCCCATGTCTCTTCCCCCCTCACCTACTGTTAGTGAAGTGAAGGGGCTGCCCGGAGAGGCCCCCCAATTCAAAAGGCCACAGAGCCAAGCAGGTAACAAATGAGTGGCTCAGGCTGGATTATGGAGGGGGTGGGGACCTGGCCGACTGGAGCAAGGGTACTGGGCCTGTAGGGACAGCAGCTATTCAGTCCAGGCTGCTGTCACTGTCCAGGAACTCAGCCAGAATGCCAAATTGTCCAGGTCACAGGAGAATTCCAAACGCTGAAGTTTTAGATAAACTCTCCCAATTTGTAAATGCTGGCAACCACTTTGAGACATACTTTACAGTCCTCTGAAGGCCAATCAGAAGCAGCCCAGTCCTGCCTGTACACCACTAACTTCAGTGGGTTAACAAGTTATTTTTTAAATGCAGTGCCAGGCTCCTTACCTCCCCCCAGGAGCCTAGCAGCCTTCCAGCGCTGGGAAAGGAGAAAGCATAAGTGGCCTGGCTTGGTGGTCTGGTCCCCACTGCATCCTTGCTGTCTCACAAAAGAGGACTGAGCCTCAGAGAGAGGCAGTCGCCCCCCAAGGCCTCATGCCCAGCCAGAGCTGCCAGGGCACCAGATAAAATACAGGGGCTACTTCTTGTCCCTGGCATTCACCGTATTCTGCTGCTTCTCGGGGAGTGCCTAGGTGGTGCAAACAGTTAATGTGCTCAACTGTTAATCAAAAGATTGGTGGCTCAAGTCTACCTAGAGGTACCTCAGAAGAAAGGCCTGGTGACCTACCTCTGGAAAACCAACCATTGAAAACCCTCCGGAGCACAGTTCTGCTCTAACACTCATGGTGGTATCATGAGTTGGAATCGTCTAGATGGCAACTGGCTTTTGGACTCTTCTTGGGGCTGGTATCTGGGTGATGCGAGTGGTTTGTGCTTGGCTACTAACCTAAAGGTTGCTGGTTTGAGTCCATTCAGCAGTGCTTTAGAAGAAAGGTCTGGTTATCTACTTGCATAAGATTAAAAAAATAAATAAATAAAGACCAAAGAAAAACCAAACCTGTTGCCATCGAGTCGACCCCGACTCATAGTGACCCTATGGAACAGAGTAGAACTACCCCATAGGGTTTCCAAGGAGCAGCTGGTGGATTCAAACAGCCAAGCTTTTAGTTAGCAGCCGAGCTCTCAGCCTCCGTAAGATTATTGCCATTGAAAATCCTATGTAGCAGTTCTATTCCGATATACATGGGGTTGCCATGAGTTGGAACCGACTTCGCAGCAACAGGTTGTGGGGCTGCTATAGGTCATGGCCCTCTTCCTGTCAGCCCACATCCCAGAACTCTTGGGCCTCCCTGGTGCTGAGAGTAGGCCTGCTATTGGGTGTTGGCACTTGGCTGTTTACAGTTCCTTTATGTTTTGTTCTAAACCGTGTCTTTTTAAAACACTTCAATGATTGGAGATAAGAACTGTTTTGGAGTCTGGCTGTAAAACAAGGGTTTATTTCAGTGGGACGTGCTCCCTTGAGTGGGCTAATGTGCTCCTGGGTGCTCCCAGCTCACACACCAAGGCCTTGGGGCACCATCAATCCCTGCCTGAATTGCAGGCAGAGAAACCAAGAGAAAAGAGCTCTGACGGGTTAGACTGGAAAACCAGGCTGGTAGGGCGAGGGGAACTGCCTCCCCACCCCCATGTCAGGGAGAGAGCCAGGCGCCTGCTGCCAGGCAGAGCTGAGTTCAAATCCACTTCTTGTCCCAACTACCTTAGGCAAGTCATGTCACCTCTCAGACTCTGTTTTCTCTAAAGTGGGGATAATAACAGAGTTGTTGTAAAGGTAACAGGAGAAAATGGCTGTGAGGGACTCCCCATGGGGCCTGGCTCACGACAAGCCTTCAGTAAATTGTGTCTTTAAGTAAGGATTAGGTCCTCTCCCTCCCTGGCCCATCCAGGATCACATGGTGGGAAGGCTGTGTGTGTGTGTGTGTGAGATTGACTTCCTAGGTCAGGAACAGTGTCTTCCCAGGATTCTCTGGAACCCCCAGTTGGGCCAACATTAGGGTTGCTGAAAACGTGTCCCAAGTAGAGACATACCTGTTGGGTACCTTCCTGGGGATCCCCAGCCTGCAACCCTGGAGGGGCAGATGACTCTTTAGATAAGTGGGTGCCTGACCCAGCCTGTTCCCATGATCTGCCCTGAGCTGGGCCCAGGGGTCTCCTGGGGGAGGGTCTGTGGTACCCTGGGGAGACTAGAAGAGGGAGAGAAACTTGCCGAGGTCCCCACTCAGGGCTGGCAGAGTTAGGGGCAGGGCAACGCTAATGGCTAAGTCCTCTGGGGTTTGGAACCTTGGCCTTCCTGCCTGGGGCATATGACCCTGATGAGCCCACAAGGTGTCTAAAAAACCAAACCAAACCCATTGCTGTTGAGTGGATTCCGACTCCTAGCGACAGGGTGTCTAGAGGCTCTTAAAGCCCAGAGAGGAGCGTAGAGGCAGCAGAGAGCAGGCTTGGGTGGGCGGTGATGCTGAAGGGAAGGACCAGGCAGCCCTGGGGCTTTCTTCCAGGGTGGAGAAAGAGGATAGAGGCACAGCCAAGATAAGAGAGCTGGAAGCTCCAGGGTGGGGGGCATATCCCAGTGATGTGCCTGTCCCTTCCTGGGTGGATGGGTGAGCTCTGTGAAAAGAGAACAGAGAACCTCAGGCAGCCCAGGGCTCAAATTCCAGTTCAGCCACTGCCCAGCTGTGTGACCTTGGACCTTCTCTGGGCCTTCACTTCCTCTTCTGCAGCATGACGTCCATAATGCTGCCCACCTCTCCCCAGCGGGTAGTTGCCAGGCATCTTGGAAGAGAATTGGGATTTAAGCATCTGCAGGGAATTAAGGAGGCACCTCTGGGAACTGAAGGAGGTAATTAAGTTTGTGGAACAGTGTCAACTTTAAGAATTCTTGCCCTGGGGAGAAACGCAGGGAATGTGGACCTGCAAAACAGTTTTCCCTTCGGAAGAAGGGGAGCTCCGGCGTCTTTGTCCGCCTGGAAGGAGAGGAGGAACTCTGTGCCGACAGCGCCCTCTCGTGGCAAAGAGAGGAAATTGGTCTTAGAGTCCCACCCACTGCCCCTGGAAGCCTTCGGGGGTGGCTATGGTAGCCATATGGGTGAGGGCTGACAAGCAGAGCAGGGAATGGAATAAACGGGTGTGGTGGGAAACCAAGCTGGCGTCTGGAAGAGGCAGCAAGATTGGGACTCAGGAGCATGGGCTCCACCAGGGTTTGCATCCGACCTCAACAGCATGGACTTGGGTAAGCCCCTGTAAGTCTCTGAGCCTCAGTTCCCTCACCTGTAAAATGGGGATGGGATAATCCCTGCTTTCCAGGTTTCAAGTCCTCAAAAGATGCTTGTTTAAGCCAGGTGGGTGTGGTTGACAGTCTACAGTGTGACCATACAAGAAGGCAACCTCCAGGTCAATGACAGGCCCCCTGAGCGTCAAAAAGTACTTGAAACCTGAAACTGCATTTGATTTTCCTTTTCTGGAAAGCCTGAAACCTCCCAGTCCTCCACTGTTTTGGGCAAGGTTGGGTCCGGTTTGCTGAAAGCTGGAGGCAAGGAAATCAGGCTGGAAGGAAGCACAGGGAGACTCCGTGGCCCAAGGAGTATATGAGTCTTCAGTGCAGGAGAAGCCCCCAGTGCGTGCTCCAGGGGAATGGTGAGAACAGGGAGCTCTGATCCCCCCACCAGCCACTCTCCGTGCCAAGGGAATCCGACCTGGACACTGTCATGAAGGAAAGGGTTTCCCTGTAGAGTGGGGTTGAGAAGGTGGTGCCCAGGCAAGTGGCGGCTGAAGCCTTGGCTAAACTGTGGGGGCAGCCCCAGCTGAGTGCCTGGGCAGCCTGCTTCCTGCTGTGAAACAGGACCTTCATGTGCACCTCACCAGAGAGGCGTAAGGACTGAACTCAGTTAGTTGGTGCATGTTGAAAGTCCTCTTAGTCATTGAGTCCTGCTGGACACAGCTGCAGGTCAGGGGCAGGGGCCTTCAGAGGACGTGACTCATGGCTGAGGATCTCCCTTTCATGGCTTGTTTTTTATGAAGGGCAAATTTTGTTCACATTTTGCTATCAAGTACAGAAGATCTTAGCAACCCAGAGAGATCAGAGAATGCTCAGAGGGCTTCCGAGAAGATGGCTAATGTGTTAGAAAATAACAAAGTCTGGAGAAAAGCTGTATGCCGGCGCTTTTTGATGTCAAGCTCTGAAGACTCAGAGTGGCTGAGCTGGAGCTGTGAACCACTGAGGATGCAAAGAGGGATTGTAGGGCGAATGGAAAGGTTTGTTCTGTTCACACCAAGATAAGGGGGCAGTGGTGGCGCAGTGGTAGGATTCTTATCTTCCACGAGGGAGACCTGGGTTCGATTCTCAGCCAATGCCCCTCAGGCACACCCACCACCTGTCTGTCAGTGGAGGCTTGTGTGTTACTATGATGCTGAACTGGTTTCAGCAGAGCTGCCAGACTAAGATGAACCAGGAAGAAAGGCCTGGTGATCTACTAAAAATGAGCCAGTGAAAACCCTGTGGATCACAATGGTCCAGTCTAGGGGGATGGTGCAGGACTGGGCAGAGTTTCATTGATTCCTTGAGTCAGGGCTCACTCGAAGGCAGTTAACAGCAACAGCAAGTGGCGAGGGTAAGGGGGAGAGGCTCATGCTTGTGCTTGAGGTTCGAATTTCCTTGTGTCTTGTTCTAAACAGAATTAATTTTTGAGCGCAATAATTAAGGAGAAGCAAATATTCTGGATTATGATTTTGATGAGGCATTTTCCTTTTCAGGGCAGAGTGAGAAAGTGTGCTAATTGCCTGCTTCCTTGTTAGCCTGGTGTGATGGGCATTCCCTGGAGGCATTCTCTCGTGGAGACTTGAGTGCCTGACCCATCCAAACAGGTCTTCTCTTGGGCAGTAGAGGACAGGAAGCAGCAGAAACTCACGCCCGTGACGGGCTGAAGGTATGGAGACCCAGATGCCGGCACCATGAGCTACTGTTGTCTCTTCTCCCGACAGGCAGTTTTCCAGATCTCTTTGAGTCAGTTTCCTGTTCTTCCTATTTTCCTTAGTGTTCTTGTAACACTCCACCCCCACATTTCCTGGACCCCAAAACGAGGCACACTACAGTCACTAACCCTGGTACCCCAGGGGAGAGGGAAGAACCCTAGACTGCAAGATCTGTCCTCAGCCCCTGGCACTGTAGGACAAGCTCTGGCAAGTTCCTTAACCACTCTGAGCCTATTTCCCTACCTGTGAAACCACAGGGTGGAGCTAGATCAGTGGTTCTCAAACTTGAGCATGGAGCAGACCTGGAGGGCTTGTTGAAATGTAGGCTGCTGGGCCCCATCCCCAGAGTTGCTGTACCAGATGCTGTCAAGTCAGTTCTGACTCGTGGGTACCCCACGTGTGTCAGGGTAAAACTGTGCTCTGTAGGGTTTTCAACAGCTGATTTTTGGGAAGGAGATTGACAGGCCTTTCTTCCGAGGTTCCTCTGGGTGGACTTGAACCTCCAAACTTTCTGTTAGCAGCTGAATGGATTAATCGTTTGCACCACTAAGGAACTCCAAGTCTAGGGAAGGGCCCAATAATTTGCGTCTCTGACATGTTCCCAGGTGGTACTAATGCTGCTGCTGTGGAACCCCATTTTGAGAACTGCTGGGCTAGATCAATTATCTGCCGCCTGTATTTGATGGGTATTGGTGGCCTACAATAGGGTGTGAGGCTATGAGGGTTTGCAACGTCAGCCATAGCACAGAATCACAATAAAAGTGTCACGTATTCACCCTCTCCCAGCTAAATAAACCCAAGGTATAGCTGGAGTATTTTGAATGGACGATGAAAGCAACCATCAGCTGTGTGCAGAATGTGTCCTTTTACCAGGAGGCCAGGCCTGGGACTCACCTCCAGGAGGTCTGGGTGGCACCAGGTCCGAATGAGGCTGTGGTTCCTCAGGGACTCGTCACCAGTGGCAATGCTGGTAATGACAGACTTGTCCAGCTGGGGCAAGATGTGGATGGGAGGAGTGAGGGTGAGAGACATCCACCCACCTCCCACTTACCACCCCCCAGCCCTGCCCCAGCCCCCACCTGGATGATGAGCTTAGTGAAGGGCTCCGTGATGATCTTGAGCAGGTCTGGGGCATCTCGGCCGCCACAGATGTTGAAGGAGGCCACCACAAGCCGACTGACATGGTGCAGGTAGCCGGTGGCAGCCTCCAGGGGCAGTAGGACCAGCACTGACAGCCAGTTAAAGCAGTCGTGTACTGTGGCCCCCGCAAAGGCCCTGGGCAGGGAGGCCACATGGCAGGGCAGCCCGGAGCCAGAGTGTGTTGGCCCTAGGGGCTCCTGGCATCCAGGCAAAGGAGGGGCAGTGCCACCCTCCCCCAGCAAGCCCAAGGCCCCCACCTTCCCACCCTCTCACCGCCGGAAGTCAGTCCTGTCCCCCGCCTGCATTAGGGCCACAATGGTGTTGGTGACGGAGGTGCCAATGTTGGAGCCCATGATGATGGGGATGGCAGAGCTCACCTCCAGTACTGGTGGAAGAGGGGACCTCTTAACTAACTGGGTGGGGTCCCCTAGCTCCTGCTCCCACAACAGTGCCTTCCAGAGGCACTGCCCATGCCCCAGCCCCCAGCGGGCATCCCTGCTGACTGCCAGCCCTGACATCACAGGTGCGTGGCAGTGAGAGCTGTGTATTTATGTGAACCTGTGCACACATGTGAACAGATATGCACACGTACCTATACTAAGGTGTGTGCACATGCATACATGAGTACATATTGCAAACACGTATGTGTGCTGCGTGCACACTTGGATGTGAGCGCAATGGTCAGCTTTGTGTTAATTTGTAGGCCTGTAGCACCCAGCGTTTCAATCCAACACTCATCTGTGCTGCTGTGAAGGTTTTTGTGGATGTGGGTAACGTCTACACTCAAGTGACTTTAAGTAAAGGAGATCAACCTCTGTGATCTGGGTGGGCCTCATCCCATCAGTTGAAGGCCTTAAAAGTAGAGCTGATGGGTCCCTGATAGAGAAGACATTTCTCCCATAGACTGCAGCGTCAGCTCCTGCCCCAGAGTGTGAGCCTGCCTTCCTGACAGTCTGCCCTATGAATTTTAGACTTGTGTAGCCAATCACAATCATGTATGCCAATTCCTTGTAATAAATCTCTTAACATATACCTCCTACTGGTTGTGTTTCTCTGGTAGAACGCTGACTGATACAATGAGTGGCCATATGAAGGTGGACATTCTTGGGGAGCGTATGTCCTAGTTATCACCTTTCTCTGCTCCTGAGGGCAACCTCCTGGCTCAGACACCTGGCCATGCTGAGGGGACAGAGTGGAAGATGCTGAATCCCTGCACTTTGCTCCTGGCCCCCTGCTTCCACTCCTGCTTCCGTCCCCTGTCCCCACAGCTGCCCCCAGCCCCCTGTCCCTGCACCTGCCCCCCAGCTCCCCACCCCACCCCTGCTGCCATTCCTGCCTCCTGTCCCCAGCCCCTTGTCCAGCAGCCACGGCACCCCACACACACACTCAACTGTCTCCTGGCCCTATGGGCTGACTCACAGCCGGAGGAGACCATGCTGACGATGATAGAGGTAGAAGTGCTAGAACTCTGCACCAGCACGGTCACCAGGATGCCCACCACCAGCCCAGCCACTGGGTTGGAGAGGATGGCGTTGTCCTTGAAGATGTCACCAGCCACCTTCCCTGGAAAGCAGGAGCCAGCATCCATGGATGCCCTTCAGGAACCCTGCCCTGGCCCCTCCACACAGTCCTACCTCCAGCCAGCTGGAAGGCTGAGCTGAGCACATCCAGGGAGCAGACGAAGAGGTAGAGGAAGGCCAGCATCAGTGGCACCTTGAGCAGTGTGGTGCTGGCCTGGCGGAGCCTCTGGGCCAACCCAGGCTCTGGAGACAGGCAGCTGTGAGCACCAGTCATGGGTCGGGACAGCCAGCCTGTGCCTGGCCTACCTGGCTTCTGCTCCTCCTCCAGGGCCGGCTTGGCAGGCAGCGGATCATGGAGCTCCAGGACCTCCCCGTAAGGGCAGCTGTGCTCGGCGAGGGCCACGGGGCCCAGGCTGGGGAAGGCATAGGCGGAGGTCCCTGGGATCCTGTGCAGGACTGGGGAGGGAGGCTAGTCAGGAGTCCCAAAGGCCCCAGGATCCTGGGGAGGTGGGCATGTGGAACGGCACAGGTGTGACCTGGATGAAGGCAGCTGTGGGCAAGCCAAACCCGCGGGGTGGAGTAGGACAGGGTAGCACTCACCCTGTGGGCTAGGCACATAGGCAAAGGCTGCCCCATGCATCACATGTCCCCCGCGGACGGGGAGCGGGGAGACAGCTGGGCTCCCCAGTCTCTCACCATAGGACATCATCCTGGGCACACACCGTGGGGCCTGCGTGCAGAACACTGAGTGACAACTGTGTGTCCTGGACACACACACATTCAGCCACGCTTCCGCAGGAACACAGGGATTCGCACGCATAACCACTCACAAACACCACAGATTTGGGCATTCATTCATGCAGCAAGTACTTATTCTCTATTCTAGTCCAGGTGCTGAGCTAGATGCATGTGCAACCAACCAACCCCCCAGTTGCTATAGAGTTGACTTCGACCCATGGTGACTGCATATGCATCGCAGTAGAACTGTGCTCTACAGGGTACTCAGTGGGTGGCTTTTCAGAAGTAGATTGCCAGGCCTTTCTTCTGAGGTGCCTCTGGGTGGACTTGAACCTCCAACCTTTCAGTTAGCAGCTGAGCACATTAACTGTTTGCACCATTCAATGGTTTATGGGGTACAGTGGGGATTAAAGTCAGACAGAAGTCTTCCCTCAGAAAGCTCAAAGCCTAGCGGGAGAGACTGATCTAAGTCAAAGAATCCCTCAAATGAGTGGAAAATGGCAATGGGACCGTGTGATAACGAAAGATACAGGATGCCCCTAGAGTGCCCCAAGTGCCCTGTGGTGTTGGCAGTGACAGCTCTTGGGGGAGGAGAGTCTTCCCTGAGAAAGAGACAATTATCTGAGATCAAAAGAGAGTTGCGGTTAGCTGGATGAGGAGGAGGAGAGGTTTGTGTGCCAAACCCCTGTGGGAGGAAGCAGCAGGCTCCGTTCAGGAACGGAGAACTGCCATGTGGTTGGGGGCAAGGGAACAAGGTGAGTTGGAAGAGGTTGAAGGTGTAGACCAGGGCTGGGGCAGGTGGGTAGAGTTTTTTGCCTATCCTGAGAGCAGGGAGAAGCCACCTGGCTGCTCCTGGGCACACACTCATAGCCACACACATGACACCGACATGGTGGAGGGCCCAATGGCCTGGATCCCAAGTTCCTAGGTTCCTCTCACAACTGACATTCCTTTCTCATCCACCTCCTACCCTGGCGGCACCAAACGAACACCTAAGGCCCTTCTGTGAATGAGGCTCAGACCAGGGGTAATTTCAGTAAGGAGGGGCTTCACCTTGCCACCAAGTCTGGGAAGACCCAGGCTTGCTCTAAGCTACTCAGCACTGTCCTGGGGTCCTTGGCTATTGTGGTGGGGGTGCCTCTGGTCTGCCTCAGCACCCCCAATATTGTCTGAGGATCCTCGGCTGTTGGGATGGGTTGCTGCTAGTCTGTCTCAGCACCCCCACATTATCCCAGGGGTACTTGACTGTTGGGATGGGGGCACAGCTGAATTCCAAGCCCTGGGACAGCAGTTTTTTTTCACCCTGGGGCAGTGAGCCAGGCTGGGCTGGGGCTGAGGTGTTACAGGGGCAGGAATGGGAGGCACCCAGGCAGGACAGAGGGGAGACTGGCTGAGGGAGCTGGGACTGAGGACTTCTGGTGGGGATAATGGGCTGTTTCCTACTAAGAGCTGGGGATGGGGTTGGGACATGGGGGCTCTGGCTCACCTTGGGCTTCTGTGTTTCAGCTCCTGCTCAGCTGCTCAAGAAAACCCCAGGGGCCCGAGGAAGGGGTGGGACCCTCCTCTTTATACCCTCGGGTCAAGGGCAAAGTCCCTAGAACCGTAGCTGCCCTCCCTCTGTTCCTCGATTAACCTCACCCTGAGATTCCTCCCGGTTAATTGCTAATCGTCAGCTCTGCAGGGGGAGTCTGTGGTCAGGCCCTCTCTCCCCCACATGGACACACAGCCTGAACCACCACCCAGTGAAGGGGCAGGCACATCCCCTACGCCCCCAGCAGAGACCTGCCACCACTCAGGCCATTTGCTCCCAGGGTCCCTAAAGAGAGTCCTCTCATTCTTGACCTGACAGTACTCCCCAGGGAGTGACTCAAACTCCCTGCGGCTTGTCATGCATCTGTGCATCTGTGTGTCTGTCTGTGCTCCAGGGCAGCATCCCAGGGAAAGGGAGCGTATGATGGAGGAAACAACAGGAGATAAACCCAGAGAGGCTGTGTCATGTTGAATCATGGAGGGTCTCTAATGCCTGGCCAGGGATCCAGAGTGTGAGCCTAAGGGGCCATGGAGCCACTGACAAGCTGGAGAAGGGCCTAATCTATATTTTAGGACAATCCATCTGAAGTGGGGTCAGGGAATGCGTCAGAGGAAGCGAGTCTGGAAGCAGAAAAACCAGTTGAGAAGCTGATGGAATGGCCCAGATGAGAGATAATGAGGTCTGAGCTAAGCTGGGAAGAGGAGGGATAGGGAGGAGAAGATGCATCCAGGGGATGCTTGGGCAGCGGACTTGGGTGGTGATGGAATGGAGGGAGGGGGAATATATGCCAGTCAAGGCACTAGATTGGGGGGCTGATAATAACACAAGGTGTGTACAGTTTCTGAAATGCAGAGCTGGGTCTTAGGGAGCCTTTGGGGAAGCTCCTTCCTCTTTTATTGCAGGGCCTGAGTTGGGGCCCAGAGCCATAGAGATGAGAAAGGATTAAGGATTTAATCAGGTCCAGCAGTGTGGGTTTCATTCAAGAGCTATCTTGGGCAACTGTCTGAGTAACTTGCCTAAAATTGTCAAACCATCCATGCATCTGATTATCGACCCACTTGTCCAACATCTATTTGTCCATACATTTGCCAGCCAGCGAGCCACCGATCTGCATTTATAGATCCATTCTTTTATCCATCTATCTACCCATCCATTCACCTGGCTAGCTAGCCAACCATCTGTACATCCATCCATTCATGCGTGTGTCCATCCACCCACCCACCCCATCTATCCATCCACCCACCCATCCAGCTAGCTAGCCAGCCAGTCACCAGTCTGTCCATCCATTCTTAAGTACATTAGTTAAGTTCCTACTCTACGCTGAGCCAAGATGGGCAAAGCCAGATTCTCTCCTGGTCCAAACAATGGGCTCCTGAGTCAGCCAGGTAGGATTCTGAGGCAAGTCCCCTCACCCCCTGAGTCCTAGTCTCTTCACCTATAAAATGGGAATCATCAGGCTTTTCCAGTGAGTTGTAAAATTCCAGGATGTAAATTACCTATCTTAGCTCCTAGAACCAAGTCCCACAGAGTTTTTGTGTTCTCCGTGCCCTCGTGCTCTTTGCAGAGTCTCCAGGATGGCCCTAGCTAAGGGCATGGGCATTCCCAGTCCTGTTTGAAGTTAACAATCCTCTTGGCTCACTGGCTGCTCCAAACAACAGTCCTACTAACATCTTAAATATTTTCGGGTGACATAGACCCAGAGTTTTTCTATCAAGGAAGACGGATATTCCCAAACAGTTCCCCCTTTAACCCTGGTTCAATTCCCAGCCAACGCACCTCAAGTGCAGCCACCGGCCCCTCTGTTGGTGGTTTGTGTGTTGCTATGATGCTAAACAGATTTCAGTGGAGCTTGCAGACTACGGAGAAAGGCCACGAAATCTACTTCCAAAAATCAATGAAAACCCTATGGGTCACGACAGTCCTATCCGCATCCAATCATGGGGGTGGCACAGGACAGGAAAACGTTTAGTTCCATCGTGCATGGAGTCGCCATGAGTCGGAACCCAACTTGGAAGAAGCTAACAAAAGCAACTAATCAACACTTAATGCATTGAGCATCATAGAGTCTGGGCACAGCAGTTGTGCATTGTATGCTGTTCACAGCTGCCTTTCCGTCCAAGTGGTTAAGAGCAGAGAGCAAGCTGGCCTGAGTTTGACTCTCACCCCCACCACAAAGTGGCTGTGTCAGTTCAGGTCACAGAACCCACAGGGGAGAGAGGAGGGAGGAGGAGGTGCAGCTGGGATTGGTTTGGGGCCAAGTGACCATACGTTCTTGTTTGCCTGGCCCAGGCCTGGTTTACAACTGTTGTGCCAGAGTCTCCTTTTACTCTGAAAATTGTCTTGGTTTGGACTATAAATGGTATAGTCACCTTGGTTGTGGGGGATTCTGGGAGACTGAGGCAGAGAGTTAGCCACTTCAGGGTGCCTACTGAAAATGTCTCCATTCAATTATTGAAATAGTAAAGATGAAAATCCACTACCTGTCTGTCACTTTGCCATACTGTGGTGACTTGCATGTTGCTATGATGCTGGAAGCTATGCCACCGATATTTCAGTGTCAGCAGGGTCACCTATGGTGGACAGGTTTCAGCGGAGCTTCCAGATTAAGACAGACTAGGAAGGAAGGCCTGGAGGTCTACTTGTGAATATTAGCTAATGAAAGCCCTGTGGATCACAGAATATAGTCTGAAACTTTGACTTGCTTACTTTGGACATGTCATCAGAAGGGGCCAACGGCTGGAGAAGGACATCATGTTTGGTAAAGCGGAGGCTAGCAAAGATGAGGGAAACCCTCAGTGAGATAGGCCGACACGATGGCCACAACCGGGGATTTCAAACATACCAACAATCATGACGATGCTACAGGACCGGCAGCCTTTTGCTCTGGTATACTTGGGGTGGTCAGGAGTTGGAGCCAACTTGACAGCAACTAACAACAACAAAAAAGAAAAAAAAAAAAAGCCACCCTACTTCTCAGAAACATCACTGTTACATTTTGGAGCATTGCTTTTCATCCTTTTTTCCTATGCCTTCCTAACTCAATTAGGGTTTTATTGTCCGTAAAATATTGCCTCTTGCTTTTTCATCTCACATTATATCGTAAGCCTTTTCTCATGGCTTTACACTCGGCACACGTATCGTTTTTAATGGTTGCATCACAGTCTGTCACGAACCCTAATTTACTCAGTGAACCCTCAGGTGTCCTCGAGCCCCTTGAACTTGGTAGGAGTGATTTGGGTACGGTCGGGGTTCATACAGAGGAGGGGTAGTGTTGCTGAACCAGGGAAATGCAGTCGTGGCTGAGTTTTGTGTCAGAATCTCCCTGTCCTGGGGCTCAGAGGCGCTGTTAAAATTGCAGTAGGGATGGGTGGGGGACTTTCTGGGCTGGAGTACCCCAACCCAGGCAGCAGGTCCAGAGACCCTGGTCATATGACCTATTCCTCTCCCTGAGCAGGAGCAGCCAGATCCCAGGGTCTCCTTATGAACCGGAGGTGCCTCTCATTTTTAGTGAGGTTGAGATTCTCCGAATGTTTGAAAAGTTCATCTTCCCTGCTGTTGTGGAGATTGGGGTGTAGCAGAGGAAGCAGGTATTGCTCACGTGGGTCACAAGGTTGTAATTACAAAACGCTGGGTGGTACAGAGTCCCTGGGTGGTACAAGCGGTTACAAAATGTTGGAGGTTCAAGTCTACCCAGAGGTGCCCTGAAGAAAGGCCTGGCTATCTACTTCTGAACGATCAGCCATTGAAAACCCTGTTGAACTGGTGTATGTTCTGCTGTGTGTATTCTCAACAACAAAACTAACTAAATAAAATAAATAATTAAAAAAAGAAAATCCCATGGAATGGTGATGTTTGAACAACATGATGAACATTTTAATGTCACTAGGCTTTAACTTGTGAAGATTGTTGATGGCAAATATTTTCTTACCTATGCGTTTACCACACACACACACACACACACACACACAAGTTTAAAAAACACAACCATATAGAGCACAGTTCTACTCTGACGCACAGGGGTCGCCATGAGTCAGAATCATCTCAACAGCCAACTAGGAACTTATACCACTTCCAAAAATAATTTTTGAGGGTGGGGCTGCTACAGCCCTAGTGAAAGGCCCCAAACTTTGGAGCTGATGAGAGCTGCTTTCTCGGCTCCTGCGAGTGAGAGAGGAGGCAGATACACTCCAGCCCCAAAGCGTCTTGGCCCTCTGCTCATCTCATCCTCCTTCCTGCCCACTGCCCGCCTCCTCCCAGGACCATGGCAGTCTGTGTGTCCCCCTGATTGGTGACTCCTGTCCTATTTGTGCTCCTGGGCTTGGCACCCACACGAACCACTTCCTGTCTTCTCACCTGACTGTGGCCTCCCCCAGACCTTCCTGCGGCCAGCAGCCTGGGTGGTTAGCGGTGTCTCACATTGCAAAGGCTCCCAGCGGGAGGAGCAGTTCTGGAGGGAAGATGCCAAGTTCAGTCTGTGCAGGTTGGGTGTGAGGTGGCTCAGAGGCAGCAGTTGGAGCGGAGGCCTGAAGCACACAGAGAGCGCCTGCCCAGCCCTGGGGCCTGGCCTCCTTCCCGAACTCCACGAGCAGCCTGTCACCCGTCAATGCAAGCCCAGAACCCAGCAGGCATCTTTGACACTTCTTTTCCCTCCACCTTCTCATCTCCAACCCATCACGTAGCCCTCCAACTTTATTTCCCCAAGAGTTCCCTGTCCTTCCGCTGTTTGGCATCGCTGTCACCAACTCCCTGAACAAGGCCACTGTCATCTTTCCCCAACTCACTCACCAAAAATGCAGACCGTTACCTTCCTAAGATGCAAATCTGACAATGTCACCTCCTCTCTCTTTTAAAACCTGCACCTTTGGTCTTAGAAGTTCCTGCTGCCAGGAGGGAAGCCTGCACCACCCTGCTACCCTGCCCTGGGGAGCTGCGATGAAGCCCCGCGTCCGCACCCCCTCCCCAGGCCCCCAGCAGGGCCTTTTTCTGCATGAGCTTCTTTGCTCTCCTCGGGCTGGGCCACACTTGGCTTGAGCTCTGGGACAAACAAGGCCATTTCTTGAGTCCTTCCAGGTGGGATGGCACCTTCCTTGGGAGGAGAGGCTGTTCACAGGCCAGAGAAGTCCAGGCGTAATGACCAGGACGCTGGCATAACTGCCTGGAAGGAGCGATATGGCTGGCTCTCTGCCTGCCTTGCTAGCCGTGCCAGTGAAAGTACTCGCCAAAGAGAGGATGTTAGAGAGGGAGAAGAGACCTAGGGCAGAATCCAGAGGAGCACCAACATTTAAAGGAGGGCAGAAGAAGAAAACCAAACCTGTGCGGTCTAGTCAATTCTATATTGTGGCAACAGCATGTGTTACAGAGTCACACTCCTTCATAGGGTTTTCTTGGCTGTAATCTTTTTGGAAGCAGTTTGCCAGGCCTTTCTTCATTGGAGCCACAGAGTGAATTTGAACTGTCAACCTTTAGGTTAGTAGTTGAGCACAAACCATTTGTGCCACTCAGGGACCTGGCAGAGGAAGAGGGGTCAATAAAGAGAACTAAGAGCTGCGGCAGGGATCAAAGGATGAGCAGAAAAGCAGGTGCTTCATGTGATGGACTGAATTGTTTCACCCCGTCAAAATATGAACTGGAATCCTAACCCTATACTTGTGGACGCAACCCCGTTTGGGAACAGGGTTTTCTTTGTTATGTTAATGAGGCCATATCAGTATAGGGGTTGTCCTAAACCAAAAAGTCACTTCTGAGTTAGGGCAGATTAGACACAGAAGGAGGACTCCCTGGGTGGTGCAAACAGTTAAGTGTTTGGCAGTTCAAACCCACCCAGAGGCACTTCTGAAGACAAGCCTGCCAATCTGCTTCTGAAAGGTCATAGCTTTGAAAAATCTATGGAGTACAGTTCTGCTCTGCACACATGGGGTTGCCATGAGTCCGAACTGACTGAACAGCAACTACCAACAACAACAGACACAGAAGCAAGCACAAATAGGGGGAAGATAGATGCCATATGAAGATTGCCAAGGCGCCAAGGAATGCCAGAAGACAAGGATCTGCCCCCACAGCCTACAGAAAGAGCCTTGATTTGGACTTCAGCCTCCTGAACAGTGAGAAAATAACCTTCTGTTCTTTAAAACCGGACACTTGTGGTATTTCTGTTACAGCAGCCCTAGGTACCTGAGATACCCTAGAAGCCACACGTGGACAAGGTTTTGAGAAACACCCTGGTCAGCTGGGTCAAATGGTGCTGAGGTATCAAGTAATCTGAGGAGAGTGCAGATTTAGCAACAAGGGGCTGTTGGGGACCTCAGAGAGCCATTTTGGGGCCATGTTTGGGGAAAGAGACAGCTTCCAGTGGGTTTGGGAAGGAACAGGAGGTGGGGAAGCAGAGAAAACATGGACAACTGGAACGTGAGAGACTGACACATACGGACTCTTGTCACATGAAAACAATCTCCCTAGGAGCAACATGACTGCTGAACACAGGGAGAGAACGATTGCAAGAACAAGTGTGTGTGTCCAGGAACCAGCAAGCTGTGCAAGCTGGCGCTGCCAGTTGTTCCTGCAATTCTTGGTTCACGTCCACTTGCTCCTTGTACACATTTAGCTATGTATGAGCTTTCTGCAGGACCTAAAGGCAAAGGACAATCAACGGAGGAAAAACTGACATTCACAAGCATTCTGTCCATGAACTGGATTTTTTTTGGCAAACTGTCTAATGACCAGCGTAGTCCCACAGCAAGATCCCCCAGGAGCATAGCTTGTCTCTTCCCACAAATACGTTCATTTATTCAACAAGCGTATAAACCCCTTTCTAAACCTGCAGGAGCCCTGGCAGTACAGTGGTTAAGCACTCAGCTGTTAACTGAAACGTCGGCGCTTCGAATCCACCAGCTACTCCACAGGAGTAGATGTGGAGAAAGATGTGGCAGTCTGCATCCGTAAAGGTTTATAGCCATGGAAACCCTATGGGGCAGTTCTACTCTGTCCTATAGTGTCGCTATGAGTCACAATTGACTGAACGGCAATAGGATGAACCTGTATGGAGTCCCTGGGTGGTTCAAAGGTGAATGTGCTCGGCTGCTAACTCAAAGGCCGGAGGTTCAAGCCTACCCAGAGACACCTCGGAAGAAAGGCCTGGCGATCTACTTCCAAAAACTCAGCCATGGAAAACCCTGTGGAGCACAGTTTCACTCTGACAAACATGGAGTCACCATGAATTGGAATTGACTCAATGGCAACTGGAAATGAGCCCACACAAGGCCATATATTAGAATATGCCAGTGAACATTTCAACCCAGCACTCAGCCTCACATGACTGCACACATACACACTCACAAGTGTGTGTTGCGCACATTGGGGATCCATCCCTCTGTGGTCAAGGCAACTGTCCTCACCAATGTGCTGAGTGACATGGTAGGGGACCACCTGCCACCTCCTTCTGGGGAACAAAGTCACCCCCCTTCAGGCCCTCCTGACTTTGTCCTGGGCTTCAATCTGAAGTTCCCAGCACAGAGTGGGTAGGGCCCTGAGGCATTGTCCAATCCAAGCCCCATTTTCCAAAAGAGGGGCTCAAGGCTGAAATAGATCCTGTGGGCCCACGGCAGGGTCAGGCTGACCTGTTTGGGGAGTAAACGTCCTGCGTAATTATTAATTTTAGTGGCCCAGGCACTAGTCACTCATTTACTGATGAGGCCAAAGTCTGTGGCCAAAATAGCTGAGGCTGCTTTGGGCTTTTCTCAGAAATCCCCTGTTCCTTGTAGCTACCTTTCCCATGTGGCTCAGCCCCAGGCCCTGCATGCTGGCCTCAGGGACCAGGTAGAGAGTGAGGTGCCGGCAGCGTGCTACCAGATGATTCCTGGCTCTGGCTTCCAGGTTCCAGGTCTGAAGCTCGCGATCTGGCTTTAGACTCCTTCCTGGTCCTGGGCTCCGTGTTCTGGGCCTGGACATGGATCTTCAGGTTCTGGGATCCTCATGCTAGTTCTGGTCTCCAGCTGGGAGCTCTCGGTTCTTTGCACTCAAAGTGCTTAGGCAGAATCTCTGGGTTCTGGGCTCTGGGCTCTGAGTTCTAGTCTCCCGGCTCCAGTTTCAGACTTCAAATGTCAAGCCTGGGGTTTTGCATCTGGGCACTAGGTTCTGGGTTTGAGTTCCAGTCTGCAGGTTCTGGACTCCAGGCTCCAATTTCAGATTCCAGACTCCAAGCTCTGGACTTCAGGCTCTTGGCTCCAGGTTCTGGGTTCTGGGATCTAAGCTCTAGTCCCATATTCCAGACTCTGGGTTCTGGGTCTCGCTCCGGACTCCTTCGGGTCCTCAGCAATAAGGGAAGAACAAGGTGGCTTCCCTGGCTAGTGGGGTTATCCCCACCCACCCATCTTCATCCTCGGCTGGCCTGGAGGTGGGACACTGGTTCTAGAGTGGTTCTTCTTGGCTTTCTACCTCTGTTCTACCCCCAAGCCAGTTCTCTGGAGACAGGTGCACCCCCCGACCTGGACCCTTCAGGCTTCACAGGATGCATGCGCACATTCATGATCCCAGCTCTTCCTGGACCCCACCAGGACCACCTGAGACATGAATCGCACCCGGTGGAGTTGTGCCCAGCCTGGGCTGCATCTCAGTCGATTGATTCACTATAACCAGCTGTGTGTTCCTCTCCACCTGCCCATTTGTTTCTCTGTGGGAGCTGAATTCCAGACTACCAGGCCAGGCCTCCTGCAGGGTACACCTTGTTCTCACCCTTGAGGATAGGGGTGGCTACCCAGGGGAGTAGCTCGTCCACAGCTTTGTCAGCACTTTCAGCCAGGGCTCCAGGTGAGCGGTCAGCGGCCAGCGCCTCTACCTGCCCCCCCGCCACCCTGGCCCAGAGCGGAGGTCACTGTGTGCCCTGTGCTGGTCCTATGCCCATCCTGTACCATCCCCTTCCCCAGCCCCGGGGACCTCAAGTGGGTACGGTGGAAGACAGGAGACATGTGGCAAGATTCTCGCTTGGAGGCTTGGGACTAGTCAGGCTAGGGTTTCAGGGGCATCCTGAGGAAGTCACAGCTGTTTTAGCCTTGGTGTCCTCTGTAAAACGGGAGTGTGGGGGACGGTGTAGAGTGGTCAGCAAACATGTTCTCTCCCTTCCTGCATGCTGAGCGCTGGGTGCACAGGACCCCCCCAGCCCCCGGGCTTCCCCACCTGGTCGGGTGAGGGGAAGCAGCTCTACTACAGTTTCCCAACCATCAAGAAGCCCAGGCTCAGTGCAGTGGATGTGTAACGCAGCCCTGTGGCTGGACCAGAGCTGGTGCCCCTTGTCCCTGACCCCGTGTCGGACCTCTATCCCTGCATGGGGACTGGCCATGCTGGGATGGTGAGGGCCCAGGGCCTTGAGGGATTCTGAGAGTGCAGAAACTGGGAGGAGGGAACCTGGTTTCCTTCAGTCCAGGGCTGCATTAGGAGGTGCATTTGGGGAGGAGCAAGATCTGTAGTGACAAAGAAAGGTCCTTATTATTACTATTTTTTTAAAATAATTTTTATCGTGCTTTAAGTGAAAGTTTACAAATCAAGTCAGTCTCTCACACAAAAACCCATGTACACCTTGCTACACACTCCCAATTACTTTCCCCCTAATGAGACAGCCCACTCTCTCCCTCCACTCTATCTTTTCATGTCCATTTCGACAGCTTCTAACCCCCTCCACCCTCTCATCTCCCCTTCAGGCAGGAAATGCCAACATAGTCTCAAGTGTCCACCTGATCCAAGAAGCCCACGCCTCACCAGCATCCCTCTCCAACCCATTGTCCAGTCCACTTATTATTACTATTTTTAATTGCATTCTGTAAAAAAATTAAAGGCTAAAGTCTTCTTTGACCACTACCCCCAATCCGAGGCCCCTCCCCATCTCCCAGAAATAACCACTATTGTCAGCTTGGTGTGTATCCTTCTAGAACATTCTTTCTCCTTTCTGTACACTTGTAAGTGCCTGTTTGTGTGTTTTATATAAAAGTATCATGCTATACGCATTGTTTGGCTTTATTTCACTGAACAATAACATGTCTTGGGGAACTCTCCCATCAGGGCATACCATACCCAATTCTTTATCTGTAGTGTGGTACTCCAGAGCATGGAGATGCCAAAGTGTGTTTTGTTATCTGCCCCCCTCCCCACTGCCCTGCCCACATTTGGGTGTTTGCCAGTTTTGGGGTTACAGGCAATGCTGCAGGGATGGGCCTCCTTGCTCCTGGGAGGGAGTGATTCTTCAGGAGCACTGCTGGGGTCACAAGCTGTGCGTTTTTAATTTTACAGAAACTCCCAAGCCACCCCTCAGAGTAGCCATAGCAATCAATGTACCCTCCCATGAGAGGCAACTGGCTCTGTCAGGGGTTTCTGCAGCATTGTGCCCTCCCTGGTGTGTGTCCTGCAGTCTGACAGCCCTGAGTGCTGGGCAGTTCCTGCGACAATTCCTTACAGGATCCTGGGCTGGTCGCTTTCCCTCCTGCGGCCTTGGTTTCATCCACCCAGGGCTGTTTTGTGGCGAGGATGATAAGATGAAGGATGGAGGATGTCTAACTTAGGGGCCTCAGTAAATCTGAGCTGCACCCCCTACAGGTGCTGACCTCTGTGGGAGCTCTTTCACCTGGCCCATGACCCCACTCCCACATGGGGCAGGGGACCCCTAAGAGTAACAGGCATCATGACTGGATCTGCAGAGGTGCAGGGTTGGGTGAAGGGTGGGTCTGACCTACAGGACCTACGGACCTTAGGGGAGACATCTCATCTCTATCCTGGGGTGCACGGGGACAGATGTCCCCTCCCACAAGGAAGAAGCTCCAGGTCCCAGGAGCTTCAGGGAGGTTCTGCAGCTGGTGGGGGCCGGGACATGGGCTAATCTCCCCAGCCCCTGGTCACAGACTGTGAGTCTGGTGCTGAGCTGTTCCCTGCCCAGGGCTGGCACTGCCTGCTGTCCCTGCATCCCCTGCTGAGACTGTCTGAGGCTGTGATATCATTTGTCAGCCTACTAGGCCAAGGGGACACCAGGGCACTCACATCCCACTGTCAGCAAATTCGTATAAAATAAGTCAACAAGATAACCACAGAGTGTGATCAGTGCTGCACAGGAAGAAAACAGGACAGGGTGATAGAGAATCAAGGTGGGGTACACTTTCTATGGGGTGACTGGGAAGTCTCCTCTGAGCTATTCAAACTGAGATCTTCGATAAAGCAAGATTTTTGTGGTTTTGGGAGTCCCTGGGTGGTGCAAACAGTCAACTCGTTCAGCTGCTAACTGAAAAGTTGGAGGCTCACTTCCACCCAGAGATGCCTCAGAACAAAAGCCTGGCAACCTATTTCCAAAAAAAATTAGCTATTGAAAACCCTATGGAGCACAGTTCTACCTGACACAGATGGGGTCATCACGAGTTGGAGTCAACTCAATGACAACTGGTGGTTTTTGTGGTTGCAGGTCTTGGAAATCTGGTCTGACTCACAGTAACAAATGCACATACATACACAAAGAATTTATTGGCTTGCTTAATGAGAAAGTCTAGCTGTTGTTGAATGACTGAATCCAGGTGTTCAAATAATATTGTCTGAAATCTCTGTCTTTCGGTTCTCCTTTCCCATGTTAGCTCCATTCATACTCAGGTTCTTTCCACAGAGGCCTTTCTATAAACTCGCTATCACCAAGAGATGGTAGAAAATGACCAGGATTGGGATTCTGCTTGGGACAACTTGGGTCAGAGGACCGTTTACCCCTGAACTAAACTGTAGCCAGGGGAAGAGAGTACTCTGATTGGCCAGGCCTGGATCATGAGCCCACCCCAGCAGCCAAGGAGTCAGGTCAACCTAGCCAAAGAAAATGGCCTGAGGGGGTCAGAGGGCTGAAGCTCCCCAAAACAGGCTTGGCTTCTACTCTAGAGAAAGGAGTTGTGGTCCAGCAAAAGCCACTGTTTCCTCCCGTGGATTCCAGGGATGGCAGGGAACCAATGACACTATACAGGGCAGGTGGGGGCATTTCAGAGGGAACAGACCTGGAGTAGGGAAGAGAGATCTACCACAAGGTGTTAGGAGATCCCCTCACCCTCGAGTGCCTTCTCAGGTGCCCATGTCTCCTTGCTTCCTCTGTTGCAGCACTTACCTCTCTGGGCTAGGGCTGCCTAAGTCTGGCTTCCCTCCTCATAGGCTGGGACCCTCCTTCTGGGAGGTCTTCCCTGCTCCCTCTCCCTGTGGGGGGTTGGAGCTTGCCTGGCTGCCTGGGACAGGAAAAATCTCCCAGCCAAAGCAGATAAGAGTCAGAATCTGCCCCCTGCCCCCATCAACAGCCAGAGTCTCCCGCACAGGGCTTCCGATGCATGCAAAGGGGCCACCAGTCAAGCTTGAGACACTCAGTCCCCAACTACAGGTCCAAACAGAAGCAGAGGACAATGGCCAGAATGGTGTATGAAGACCCACAGAGGCTGCAGAACAGCACCCCGCCTGGCAGAGACGGCTCCCCAGAGGGTTCTCCCCTCGCTCTTGCTGTCTCTCTCTCTCTCACACACACACTCGATACTCCAGGCAGTCAAGAACAGAGCTTCTGACAACAGGAAGTCAGGAGGCACATCCTGAGGTCACCAAGAGCTTCCTGGCACTGACCTTGGTGACAGAGGCAGTGTGGTTTGTGGGGGATGGGGGGTATACAGGGCAGACTGGCACACAAGGAACACACCTGATAGCTGAATAATAATAATTATTATAATAACAATATCATACATCCAGGACATACCCAGCTGCCCCAACGCCAACTGCAAAATCCATATGTACGGTCTGGTCTGTGTCAGTGGAGGGAGAGGCTGCCCACCTGCATCCTCAGGCCTGACTCATACCAGCTCCCTGAGGAGGGGCCCAGCCCCTCCTCCTGCCCCCAACTGAGCCCTGGCACAGAGTAGGGAGGCTGGTACTGCCAACTCCACCCCTCTGGGTTGGGCCCACCTCCCCCCAGGGACCTGGCTGCAAGGGGAGAGTGGGTGAGCTTGTGAGGGGTCGGGTGGTAGTAGCAGTGGGATGTGGCTCCCCTGAGCCCCCTCTCCACCCCTCCCCACTCTTCCTGTGGGCCTGCCCATGGAAGAAGGGGCCAGGGACACTCATGGCACAGACAGAGCATGCAGAGCGGACCCATGGCATGCTTGGCCCGCAGGCGCCATGCAGCCGGCTTGGTCTGTTGGGCAGCTGTCAGAGAGCTGGACGGCCAGTGGAGTCCAAGTGACCACCCCTGGGCTGGGCCACTGATTCAGTCTGTGGTGGACCTTCCTGGGCGCTGGGCCCTTGGGTGGGCAGCTGCAGAAATTCTGGAAGCACCAGGTCCTCTTTGCGCAGAAGGCCCCTCTGGTCGTGGGCCCCGCTGCTCTGCACCCGGTTCAGCAGCTCTACCAGGCCTGGGGGCGGTCACAGAGTCAAGGCTCACCAGAGTCTTGCTCCCCTCACTGTGGCGGCAGCCTCCCAGATGCCAACACCAATGGCCCAGCTCCCAAGGCAGCCCCTCTGGTCTCTGTCCCCTGCCTCAGTTCAAGCCTCTCTAATGGCACTCTCAAGGGCCCCCAACACCACTGCCCTGGTCCCTCTGGTCCCCAGTCCCCACCATCCCCAATGTACCTTCAATGTCACAGGTCTGCCGCTTCCCAGCGGCACTACCAGGCAGCTCGGCCAGCGAGTTGGGGGGTAGTGGATGGGAGTAGGCGGCCTTGTCCTGGGTCCTGGGCGGGCCGCCCTGTGAGAACGTTGGGTCAGAGCCACAGCCAGCAGAGGCGTAGCAGTGGGTGGAAGGGAAAGGGCAGGGTGCCCTGCCCCTGGCTCACCTGGCTGCGGCGGGGGGACAGGTTGCCAGCGTCGGGGATCTTAGTACCTGTGGCAGAGAGCGCCACTGTTCGGGTTCGCCTCCCGCCCGGTCCCGCTTCCTTCTGGGTATGCACCGTTCCTAGGGGCCAAATGTCTCTGGGGGCCCAATGTCCCCTACCTGGGAGAGTGTCCAAAACCAGTCTCTGGGCCACCACCGAGCTCACTAGCTTCTCCAGATCCAGCGGTTGCTTCTCGCCTGGCTGTGGGAACAGGTCAGTAACCGGCAGGACAGCCAGCCCTCCTCCCTGCTGCCCAGTCCCGGCCCGCGACCCCACCGCTTACCCGGTGCAGCGTCACCTGCTGTGGACTCAAGCCGTGCTTCGCCAGGATGGGCTGCAGTGCCTCCTGCAGCCTCTTGGTGGGCTTGGCTGAGATCCGCACCACACGATCCAGCGCAGCCAACTCCAGCCTGCGCGGGACCCCCGGGCTGCGGAAGGGCGGAGGCCGGCCCCGCCTCGCCCCTAACCCACCCGGCAGGACTGGAGGAGGTGGAGCCTGAACTGGGGTGGGTGGGGCTGACTGGGGGCGAGGCGGGGCTATCACAGGGTCAGGGCTTGAGTGGGAGACTAGCATGGGTGTATGTTTAGCGGCCCCAAGATGCAGGGCGGGCACTCACTCGAAAGTGATCCTGTTCTCCAGCCGCACTTCCTGGTCCGCCAGCACGGTGCAGTCCTGATCCAGGACCAGGGCCTTCTGCGGACGCCAAGCAGGGTCACAGTCCCTCCCCCACCCTGAGCCATCCCCAGGGTCTGAGGGAGCCATCGTCATTTCCTGACGTGGCCGCTATTGGGGATCCCTAGAGGATTAGAAGGCAAGCAGTAATGGTGCAGATGGTGTAAGGCCACGATGGCATAGGAGCCTGAGAAGGGTGAAGGGTGGCGAGAATGCTGGACAGAGCTCAGGAAAGGAATGGAGTTATGGGAAAGGTGGGGAGGGGGCATGAAATGGTCATGGGGCTGCTTCAGTAAAGGGCAGCTTAGGTCCTGGATCATGGGGGCTGCCCCCTCTGAGCCAGGACTGAATCTGCCTCCAGGACAGCAGCCCCGTTGTCCCTCAGGCATCTGAACTCCAGCCAGTCCAGCTGGCTGTATTTAATCAGCCATCCAGGCCTTGTTCCTTTTTTGACACCTGTCCACTTCGCTCCATTCCCTGCTACTAAGGACTTATCTTGTCTCCTCACTGCAAAATGGGGCGCCAAAGTCCACCTGCAAGACTGCTGTGAGGCCGAAAACCAAACCCATTGCCACCAAGTCGATTCCAACTCATGGTGACCCCATGTGTTTCAGAGTAGAACTCTGCTCCAGAAGGGTTCTCAATGGCTGTAATCTTATGGAAGTAGATTGCCAGGCCTTTCTTCTGCAGCACTGGTAGGTGAATTCAAACTGCCAACCTTTTGCTCAGTAGCCAAGTGCAAACCATTTAAGCCACTCAGGGGCCAGAGGGACTTAAATCATCCGGCACAGTGCCTGGCACACAGTAGCTACATAAACAGTGACTGTTGTGATTTTCGATCCCATAGGCCCCATGTGCCTGTGCCAGCTCAGGGGATGGGAAGACGACTGGGCCATCCTGTCTCAGGCACTAGGTCTGTGCTGTGCTACAGGGACAGGTGGAGTGTGGGTGTGAAGCTATATTTAGCTGGACATGAAGGCCCATCTGGGCTGCTGGCAGCTGCCCTGGTGGCTCCTCCTCACTGCTGCCCTCACGCCCCCACGCTCTAAGCCCCTAATATGTCCTACACTTACCCACTTCCACGCCTTTGCTTAAGCTGTGCCCTCTGCCTGGAATGCCCTGCCCCACATCACTGCCAGGCAAACTCCTCCCCATTCTCACCAAAGGCCTCTTCCATGAACCCTTCCCAGACCAGCCAGAAACACCTGCCTTCACCTCAGAAACTCTTTCTGGAATTTTGACTCCTTGGCCTGATGCCATCCTGCCTGACTTACCTCCAGTCTGAGGGCCTAGAGGGCAGAGCCCAGGCCCTGATACCTCTGCCCACCCACCTGGCAGGGCCTTAGGACTTGTCTCCTTGGTGAATGAAATCCTGACAGGTGCCTCTGGAATGCTGCCTTCTTCCTTTAGATCCCCTTAACTGGAAGGTTTTGTTTAAAGGGGTTTTTTTTTTTTTTTTCCTAGACTCCTCTTTAACACTTAATGCTAGTTTGCACCTAAAGGAAAGTTTTCATGGGTTAGGTGAGGTTGGGCGTCCCTGGTGGCAGAGGAGGTGAGAACCCCCTTCAAATGGCCATTTCAGAGATGGACTGCGGAGACGGCAGTAGAATTCTGGGAGTGATGGGCAGGCGGCTTTACCTTCCTTAGACTATCCCAGCAAAAATGATGAAAGAAGTTGGAAACTGGGATGGGCATGGGATAGGGTTTAGCATCTTTATGGGGGGAGGGTGGATGTCTGAGTTTAAGTGAAGAGTTGGTGCTGGGGATGGGAGCCTGGACTTAGGAAGAGGATGATGCTAGGAATGGAGCTGGAATTAGGGTTGCTCCAGGGGATTAGGAATGGAGTTGGGGTTGTGGTCATGGCTGGGCAGAGACAGGAATAGGGTTGGGGTCAGGATCAGGAAGGGGACAGAGTTGGAGGTCAGGCCTAATTCGTACCTGCTCTTTGCCCACCAGGTAGACCTTGATATCAGGTAGAGAGAGCCCTCGTTTCTCACAGATGCTTGCCAGCATGTCACGGATGGTGAGGCCAGGTCGGGCCAAGGCCAGGGAGGCTGTGCCATCAGGCAAGTACACGCAGCAGTACTTCCCTGGCCGGTTTTCACTCTCACCCTCTGCACTCCCAAGGCTCTTCCGGTGGCTTTGGTTCTGGGCAGGAGTGGGGGAGAGGGGGTATGAGTACACATGCAAGGACATGCAAACAGGTAAACAGACAGGTATGCTCACTGGGGCACACATGCCTAAGGGCACATCTGGCACACCAGTTGGCAGGCAAAGATACAGCCTCCTACAGGAACACATGTATGCGCATCCAAGAATATGGGCACCCACAGACAGGTTCATCCTCTGAGCCACACACATACACACACATGCTGTGTACACCTGGGCAGATGGGTCCACCAGTGGGGGCCCATCCACACACGGGGAGACAGAAAATATGTGCCCATGACATGTGGTGAGGGCAGGAAGGCTGAGGAATTGGGTGTGTAGAGCAAGTCGGGAGATAAAAGTGTGGATCGCAAATGTGAATGATGCCGGCCACGAAAAGGGGCCTGAGTAGTGGCCCTAGCCCGTGTCTCATTTCCCCCAGTAGTCGGCTCACCTCAGATTTGCTGCTGACGAAGGCGAGGAAGCCGAGGTCCAGACTGGCGGAGGAGTTTAGGGAACCCTGAGACTCGCGGCGCAAGTTTGCGGCCCCGCTTGCCAGCTCTGGGGGAGGGAGAGCAATGAACGGAACAGCCCCTCCTCCCTCTACCCATCTCTTTCCGCCTGGCTCAGGAGCCCGCGTCTTTGGGACCTTGTTTGGCACCCTCTTGCAGGGGTCCAATGTGGTTTGGGTCCCTGGAAGCGTCGCTACCTTGGGGGCTTCCCAAACTTCTGAGATCCCAAACTTCTGAGATCTAGCCTGGGTAGCGAACGACCCAGGGGAACGTGGTGGTCACAGGGATTGCACTTCGGTTTTCACCCAGACCCCAGTGCCATCGACTCGATTCCTACTCATAGCGACCCCACAGGACAGAGTAGAACTGCCCCCAGAGAGTTTCCAAGGAGCGCCTGGTGGATTTGAGCTGCTGACCCTTTGGTTAGCAGCCATAGCACTTAACCACTACGCCATCAGCGTTTCCTTTCGGTTTTCATACCGTGCGGCAATTAGGGGAGAGGGGGTGTTCCCAAGGCTTGCCCAAACTCCCACCACTCCTCCTCCAGCCACCTCTCCTCTAAGCCACTTTCTTCTGCCCTCACCCCTGCGGAAGGACTTGCGAAGCGGGAGGCCCCCAGGACCCTCCGCTGGCGGCAGCTGCCCCAACTCTTCCACGCCCAGAGGCAGCGACTTCCCGGGCTTCAGCTTCGGCTTCTGCGGGTACAGGGAAAGCGCTAGGAAGGCATCGGATCCTAGCCCGCATGCAGACCATGGGCACACCCCCGCAGATCTGCACCCAGGGGCGTCCCCTCTTGCATATGGTCTGCAAGGCCCCTGCCTCCCATTGCCCCTCCATCCGCACCTTCCTGGTAGCGTCGGGGCTGCCGAGGCATGAGGAGCCAGGTTCCCGCAGAGGGCGCCCCTCGGCCTCGGCCAGGAGGCACTCGCGGTATATCGGGGACTTGACGAAGCGCGCGTAGCTGTCGAACTTCATTAAGTTGAAGATCTGTAGGACCGGAGCCAGGACCTTGAGCCGAAGGAGGCGCTCTGCGCGGGGCCAGAGGCCCCGCCCCAATCTAGGGAGGGAACAGCTAGCCCCCACCCACCCCAGGGCCTTTGCCCACTGCATTGGTCCAGGGCCCGCCCTACTCTTGGCCCCGCCCCTACCTCTGCTAGACCTGGGTAGGGGGGCTCCCCTAGCTCCTCCACCACTACGCTTGGTAAGGCCCTGTGACCCAGGCCCTGTTCCTGCATTAAGCTCTATAAACAAAAACCAAACACGTTGGATACGTGTGGATTCCAACTCATAGCGACCCTATAGAACAGAGTAGAGCTGCCCCACAGGGTTTCCAACGATAGAAACTTAATGAAGCAGACCGCCATTATTTTTCTCCTGCGGAGCGGCTGGTGGGTTCGAACCACTGACCTTTCGGTTAGCAGCTGAGCTCTTAACCACTGTGCCACCAGGGCCCCTTATTAGGGTCTATACTAAAAAAAAAAGAAAACCATTGCCCTTGAGTCGATTCTGACTCACAGCGACCCTACAGAACAGAGTAGAGCTGCCCACCGGGTTTCCAAGGAGCGGCTGGTGAATTCCAATCGCCACCTTTTGGTTAACAACCCAATGCTTAACCACTGCGCCACCTGGGCTCTAGTAAACCAAAAACCAAACCAAACCTCATTGCCGTGGAGTCGATTCCGACTCATAGCGATCCTATAGGATATAGTAGAAATGCCCCATAGGGTTTCCAGGGAGCGGCTGGTGGATTCCAACTGCCCACCTTTTGGTTAGCAGCCAAGTTCTTAACCACTGCGGCCACCAGGGCTCTATAAAACCAAAACCAAACCAGTTGCCGTCACAGAGACCCTATAGGACAGGTTCCATACTCGCATACAAATCTTTCTGCCGCGGCTCAGGCTGCGTCCCTGGATCTGACCCCGCCTCTGCCATCAAATCATCCCTCTTTCAAAGCCACGCCCCCATGCCAGGCAGCGCGCCTCGGGCCTGCCCACCTGAAGCTGTGGCGCCCGGAACATGTCCGGCCGGGGCTGGGCCAGCACCTCCTCGCCGAGCCAGGCCTGCCGATCGATGTTCACCGGGCTCAGCGCCTGGCTGGACAGGAACTCCTCGTAGATGTTGCGGGCCTCCTGAGCTAGCTGCGGACGAGCGGCAGGAGAAGGTCAGGGGCCAGCGAGCAAAGCCCAAGCCCTGGTCCCCACCCTGATGCCCCCAGCTCCCCACCCCCCCGCCCACCTGCTGGGTGTCGCTGGCCGGGATCTGTTGGAAGCGCTCGCAGGCCTTCCAGAAAGTCACGTTCTCGGCGCTGAACTCCTTTTTCAGAAACTCCTGGGGGGAGGGGTGGGGAGGAAGGCAGGCAGAAACACAGAGACCCGGTTAGGCAATGTGGTCAGAGATTGGGACAGAGATGGCCAAGAGGCTGAGCCAGACAGATAAGGCCAGACAGACTCACAGCGTCGGATCCAGACGAGCAGAGAGAAAATGAAAGGCAGAGACAAGGATAGAGAGAAAGAAGAAAAGTTCTCTGCTGGGAGAAGAGGAAGAGGGCCCCAAAGAAAGGCTAGCTGAGGGCTAGACAGAGGAGCCCCACCCTGGCCAGCCTGGAGCAGCTTCATCTATGCCCTCTGCCACCCCCCGCCCCCAACACCGTTGGCTACTACCACCCACCGTCCTCACCCCACCCCAGGGCTTACAGTGAAGTAAGCCAAGCCCAGCGGGTCCTGCAGCAGCCGCTCGAAGGACAAGGCCCAGCCTGCCACAGACTGCTCCTCGGTGGGGAAGGGGCTGCTGGGGCCACTGGGGAGGCTGTGTATGCTGAGGGAGCTGCCTCGGCCCTGGTCCTGGGAGTCCGCCACGCTGCTCAGCTCTGCAAGGGAATGGATAAATGGGAGTGAGTCTTGCGCCATCCCTGCCCAGCCCCATCCATATTCCAGGTACAGTCCTTGAAAAGATAGCTTGTGGCAAGGTTGCCCTCAACCCATTCCCACCCCTACCCCCAGCCAGGCTTCCCTCACACTCCATTACTTACCTCCATCTGAGACAGCCAGAACCTAAAAGAGACCCAAGGTAGAAAGTCAGAACAGAGCTCAGTGAGGATTCCCAAAGGACAGTCCCGGCTCAGCACCCAGGAGCTGGACCTGTGCTCTCCCCTGCCTGGAGGGCCACCCCGGGCAGCCCAGCCACACCCCTACTTGGTCAGGGTTTAGCTCAGACGGCCTCTGGCTCCTGTTCAGATCATGTGGCAACCACTGTGTGCTGGGGCTTAGGCCAGCTACTTGATGGTCATCCCTGGCTCACTCCTCCTGCAGCCCCTGCTAGGTGGGCCCAGCTGTATAGCATGGTGGGTAGGAGCACAGGCTTTTAATCCTCTGCCACTTGCTGGCTATGTGACCTTGGGTGAGCCTTAACCTGCTTGTCTCTGTTTCTCCATCTGTAAATAGTGGATGATGCTAATAATAGTAACTCACTTTCTGGGGCTGTTATGAGGATCAAATGAATTTAATATAGGATAGTGGCCAGCACGTGGTGTTAGTTACATCACTGTTTGCTATTGCCTTTGAGGAAGCAGAGGTGTCTCTGTAGCCAGTGGTCTCCTTATTGTAATTGTTTCCTCTTGGGCCTCAGGGTCTCCCACAAGTCCCACCTCACCTTGGGCAGAGCACAGGATGTTATACTATAGTATAGAGCAGTGGCTCTCAGACTTGAGCATGAAATAGAATGACCTGGAGGACCCCACCTGCAGAGATTCAGGTTCTGTAGGTCCAGGGTGGGGCCTGAGGCTCTTCATTTCTAACAAGCTCTCAGGTGATGTTGCTGCTGCTGGTCCATGGACCACACTGTGAGCAGCATTGCTCTAGGGGCTGACCCCTCCCTCCCCCTCTACCCCCCAAAGCACAGCTCGGACATTTCTGGGAATCCCCCCTTAGTAAAGCAGAAAAACCCTCCTCTCAAAATGACTCTTGCAGTAATCTCCCTGGGTCTCTTCTTACCTTTCTATCAGCTCCTCCAGCTTCCTCGTCATCTACCCAGAGCAGCTTCTACCCCTCCCTGGCTCTGTCCTGGGCCCTTACTCACCTACATATCCCCAGCTCCAGACACACATAGCCAGCTTCCTGCAATCATCTTCCTTCAAAATGTCCCATAAGCCCCTCAAGCTCAGCCAGTGCCCCAGTGGAACCCACCTCTGCACCTACAAAGGCAGAGTGTCAAACCTGCTTCCCTGCATCCTTTCTTCCCATCACCTGGGATCCCAGTTCCAGGGCTTGAGTCATCCCCAATTCCTCCCTCCCTCTCACCTCCTACATTTTTCATTTGCCCCTGTCTTGGGAAGCTTTCTACCACCTGTCCCTTCCTTCCAGCCCCACTGGAAACAGCCCTGCAAACATCTCCTCCCCCAGGAAGCAGCTCCCTGTCCTCCTTGTTGAAATCTCTGCTCCCTGCTCCCAAAGCATCCTGGGAGCACCCAGGTTACAGAATAACCGTCTGAGAGCTGGATCTAGCCTGCAGATATGTAGGATATTAGAACCACTATGTGGTGCGAATAGTTACGTGCTCAGTTGCTACCCGAAAGGTTGGAGGTTTGAATCCACCCAGAGGCATCTCCGAAGAAAGGCCTGGAGATCTACTTCAGAAAAATCAGCCATTGAAAACCCTATGGAGCACAGTTCTACTCTGACATATTCATGGTTGCCGTAAGTCAGAATCAACTCGGATGCAACTGGTATAAGTATTTTGGCCCTAAGTTTTTTTTTTGTTTTTTTTTTAAGTTTAAAGGGGTTTCCCACCATTAAAAATCAGGAAATCTTACATAAACTCCAAATTTCTGTCTCCTGTTTAAGACTGTGATGTTTCAGCAACCCTGATCTGCTTTTCAGAATGGCAACCTTGACTGGCACTCAGCAGCAACCCCTATCCCTTGCAGGGACCCTAGCTGTCCCCAGTGGCCTCTTGGGCCTGTCTGACACATTTATGTTACTTGTAGAGGCAGTGGTAGGCAGGGGCTGCCCCAGACTGCCTGAGTTCAAATTCGTGCTGTGTGACCTCAGGCAAGGTACTTAACCTCTCTGTGCCTCAGTTTCCTTCTCTATGAAAATGGAGGAAAAAAATGGAATTGACTTCAAAGGGTTGTTGCAGGGATTAAATGAGTTAAATATACACAAAGATCTTAGAACATTATCTGACATGTAGTAAATGCTCAAAGAATGTTAGTTACTATTACTGTCATTGTATCAGCGCCTGACCCAGCTAGGCATCTGAGTTGGCGACCCCTGCCATAAAGAAAGAGTACAGGCTTTGGGGTCTGCTGGGCCTGGATTCAAATCCCAGCTCTGCCTCTTTCTAGTTTTAGAGACTTGGACTCTGCTTGGAGCCTTGTTTCCCACCTGGAGCATGGGGGTATGTCGCAAGGAGGAGGAAAAGTTTTGCAGAGTGAGGAACAAGTTCCTCCGCACACCACTCCCTGCCAGGGCCTCTGCCCTCCCCGATCGGACCTGCTTCGACAGCAGCATCTCTCTGAACGCAGTCCCTGGCTACAGGAGAAGTTCTGACTCCTCTGTGACCGTGCAGGAGGGATGGAGTTGAAGCACTTCCCTACACCGCCCAAGGTTCCTTTCCAGCCTGCTGGCTTCCTTCTTGGCAGCAGGGCGCCATCACTCATCCCTCTCACCGCCTGCCCCCGAGTGCCCCTCCCCCGGATGCTCTGCCACGCTGCTTCCATGCCCAGAGATGCCATCCGGGAATCCTCCTGTCTCCCCCTTCCCTTGCCGTGGCTGCCTGGACCTGCCCTCCTCCGAAACCCCTCTGCCTTGCTCAGAGCCCTCCACGGCTCCTGGCACAGGGCAAGGGTATCCGAGAAAGGAACCCAGGGCTGGAGCCAGGCCACATGCCTCTTTTGTTTGGCCGCAGAGGTTTTGATTTTCACATTATGTTTAATGGACTGTTTGCGTTTTCAGGTGGGCCTGGCCCTACTCCTCCCCACTATCCCACCCGGTTCTTCTCCTGCTCTGGAAGGCCTGGCAGTTGCCAGTTTTGCAGCCTAAAGTCCCACCTGGGCCTGACTCATGCACCCCTTCAACCTCACCAGTTTCCCTCCCCCTCACCTCCTCCCTGAACTTTAGCAAACTTTTCAATTCCCCCCACACCCCTACACACTCTGGCTTTCTGCTTTGTTCTTTTCTCCGCCTGGATATCTATTCCTGCTCCCCCTACCAGACTGCCCCCTAGTCTCTGCCCATTGAAATTAGTCATCCCCAACAGCAGTCTCCCAAGGACCTCCCCCTTCCCACTGTACCGGTGGCCAGCCTCTCTGCCCTGCCAGTCTGGTAACTCCTGGGGGGGCAGACCTGGTTTGCAGGAAGGAGCTGATTTGAACCCCCACACCAGGATACACCGTATTTGCCCCAGGTCTCCCAAGCAGCCTCAGGGCCCTGAGACCCTTCCTCTGCCCTCCATGAGGCACTGGCACCCCCTTCACCAGGGGGACCCATCCTCTGGACGCCCAACAGCCTAAGCGGTCACACCGTCTGAGCCTGCAGATCTCCCTCTAGTTCCACTAGTTGCTGGTCATACAGTTGGTGTTGAGACACAGTAGGGACAGAAATCTAGAAGTGGGAGAGAGTGGGGATGGAGTCTAATTCTACCTCTGTCACTTGGGAGCAAGTAACTTCCCTCCTCTGAACCTCAGTTTCCCCCTGGTAGCATGGGGCTTAGCATTTGCAAGCTCTTTGGAGGGAGGTGAAGTCGAAAGTGGCCCATATGGGAAAGCACTAGGCAGGCAATGGTCAGGGGAGCATTGTGGGCAGAGTGGGACGCAGCATCCCAAGGGCCAGGCTCTGACCTGCCAGCTGCCAGGCCTGGGGAAGTTGTGCTGAGCAGGGATGGCCTTGCCCTGCCCAGCCTGTTTTAGAAGTGGTGAGTAAGTGGGAGAAAAGGGGAAGGAAGGTAAGGGAGGGTGTGGTGGCCAGTGACACCCCAACCCATGGTCAGACCTCAATTTTCCATAGTTTTTCTTAGGAAATGGACCCTGGGGGAGTTGATGGTACCTGAGCATGGGGCCCAAAATTTCCTGAGCTGCAACTGTGTGACAAGTACCCTCTGGCAGCACACACCCATGTTGTCACTCCGTCCTTATATTTTTACCCTCTGTGGCAGACGTTACCCCCATTGTACAGATGAACAACCAAGGCCCAAAGGAGTCACACAGCTGGGAAGTGGCAGAGCTTTGCTTAGAGCCCAAGTTTGTCTGACTGAAGTCTGAGGTCTTCCCTCACCCAAGCTGCCTCCCTTGTGGACAAGATACATACCAGGGAGAGGTTGGAGGCCATAGGACCTCAGACCTTGGGGCACAGGTGGGCAAGGTCAGTGGGGGTGAAGGGCTCAGGGGCTCCCATTGAACTCTGCCCTCTGGAGGGGTCAGATCTCAAAGAGAGGGCCGAGTTACTGAGCATCTTCTGTGCTGGCCATTCTGTATCGTCATCTCAGGTTGTCCTCACTTGGGGAAACTGAGCCTCCAAGACCCTCTCTGGGGATGCCCCACAGAACCCTGGGTGCCCGGAGCATCAGCTTACACCCAGCCTGGGTGTTTCAGGAGGGCCACTTTGCACGTGAATGCCCAGCCCAGAGGGGTCCAGTAGTCACCTTGCAGTTGTCCTCATCAGGTGGGGAAGTCAGACGGGTCTCCTGAGAGCAACAGGACTGATAACTGCCACCTCTCCTGTCCTTAACTTCAGCCTCCCCTCCGACACCCATACCCTGTGTTTGCTGTGTCCAGGCCATGCTCTTTCCTCCGCTGGGCGGCATGTCCTTTAAGCACATCTTCTGCAGAGAAGTTAGTTCCTCCTCAGGTCCTCACAAGCTTTGTCCTGACCCGAGGCTTTTACCCAAAACCAAGCTGTATCTAGTTTTTTGAGGCCATGTCTTCTGAATCTTGCCAGACTGGGGGCTGCTGGAGGGCAGGGCCCAGGTCCCACGTACCTGGGACTTGAGTGCCTAGGATGGGCCAGCACAGAGCAGGCGCTAAGGAGGGTCAGTTGAATGAATGAATGAACAAACAAGTGAAGTGGCAGTTGGGGCTGTATGAAAGACATCTCTGGGAGGGGGGTGGGAGCCATCTCTGATTGACAGGCTTCATTGCAACTGCCTGACAGGCTGAGTGGCAGAAACACAGCTGGCAAACGGAGCTGCCTCAGCAGGGATGACGGCAGTGGGGGGAAGTGGCAGGTGGAGGGGGAGGACCCTAACCAGGCAGTGCGGGATGTGGGAAAGCTCCAGAATTGGGGTCAGCTTGGCTGGGTTCAAATGCAGGCCCCTCTGCTTGCTGCTGACCTTGGGCACGTCATTTATTCCACTGAGCCTCCATCAGAGGTCACTCCTGGAAGGAGCAAGACACTTGGCCTCAGGGTGCCTCTCTGTCCATATCTCTGCTATTGAGGCCAGGCTGAAACACCTGACTACCTGCCCCACCCCAGCCGGACAGTGCCCCAAAGTGCTGCCCAGTGGCCAGCAAGCAGCTGATCTGTGACCCTCAGCATTCCAAGAGGTGGCACAGAGAGTTCAGAGGGGGCCCAGAAAAGACAAAGATAAACCTGTGTGTGAAGGTTGCTGGGAGGAACCAGGGTGTCCATGGGCTTGACAGGCAGGGGGCAGAGGTTGGGGTGCACTCTCTACTCTGACTGACATTAGGGTAGAAAAACCCCGGGTTGATGCAGCAGGGGCGGGAGCAAGGTCTGGGTCTGATTCCAAGCCCCCTAGCTGCTCTGCAGCTCTGGATACCAATCCAACTGCCCCTTCCTTAAGAGAGGGGTGAGCCTGGGTCTGCTCCACCTCAGCTGCGTGGCCTGGACATGCAGGGAGGGTCAAGCTAAGAGTCATGGCTCCGGGCGTGAGAGTGTGAGGACGATGGGTTTTTTTGAGCTTTCAGAGTTGGGCTGGTGGGAGAGACAGTGAGAAGGTGGCTGGGCCAGCTTTGGGGGATTGACTCCTACCTAGCCAGCCTGGGGCTGAGCAGTAAGAGATGCTGGAAGAAGGAGAGATGGAGACAGGTCTTGGGAATTAGGAGGCAGGGGTGGGGGTGAGGGGTGGCTCAGCCTTTTTGTGAGGCAGGAGATCTCTGAGGAAAGGCTGAGAATGTAGGGGGACATTGGACTGACATTTGCAGATGCCCATAATGGGTCAGGGTCCTCGTGTTCATCACTCCATTTAACCATCTCAACAAGATTTTGAGATTCTTTCCAATCTCCCCATATTTCAGATTAGGAAGCTGAGGCTCAGAGAGGAGTTCTACCCCCCCAGTAAGGGACCCAGGTATCCCTGGATCCAGTGGGGACAGGTAGGGGGCCAGGACACTGGCTGGCCTTGCTGGGGTTATCAGGAAGGGCTGGATCTCTGCCAAGTGAGGACTTAGGGAGGGTAGGAGGCCCAGCACTGTCTGCCCTTCTGCCCAATGAATGACAAAACTGCATTCTTCAAAGGTGGCCCCTACCCGGGGCCAAGCAGCCAGGGAGAGGGTGCAGGAGTGTGGTAGTGCAGCCAGGGTCATCCTAGTGCTCAGCGCCACCCCCTTCCTGGAAGGGATTGAGCAGGTAGAAACTGTGATACTCATCTTGCCCTCCCCACAACCCAGCCTGACCCTGCTGACCAGGCTGCCCGAGGACTGAGAGTTTTGGCAGAGGAAACCTATGGAGAGGGTCTATCTGCAGGGCAGTGACCCGGTGAGAGCTACCCCTTTCCTATCTGTCCTGGCCTTGAGCACCAGGGACCTAGGGGGAGGAGAGGAAGGTTGAGGTTGAGTGAGGTGTGGGGGTTCGAGCCACTCTGGGGGTTGGCAGAGGGCAAAGGGGCTGTCATCTCCCTGTTGCCCAAGGACACAGACAGCTCTGATGGTGCCAAAGTACTAGATGAGGGAGCCGTGAGGGTTGGATCAAAAGCTGTGCCCACTCTGCCCTGACCTTATCCCCAGAGTCCCCCAGGTCCCCACTGAGCCATCTAGGAGGACACTGGGGCAAGGGCATCAGTCCTGCTGCCTGCTGCTGTCCCCAACTTCTGTTTGCTGGCAGCTGCAGGTTCTTGCTGGGCCCTGCCGGGAGTACCTCTGGGGCTCCGCCCTAGGTGTACCCACCCCTCCCTGTGGCCCTGGCCAGGAGCCCATACTCACCATGCGCCCGTTGGGGACGCCCAGGTGCTTGGGCTTCCCTGGCATGCTGCCGCTGATCACCGGCCCCCGCTGCAGGGGGCGCCCACCATGTGGACAGTGGGTAGCACCGGCCAGAGCTTGCAGAACGGGCGGGTGGCGGAGAAAGCCCGGCTCTGCTCCTGTGGGCCCTCACATCCTGAAACACCAGCTCACTACCTCTTTTCTCTGCCACAGGAAGTGTCTCTATAGAAACCAAACCACAGAAAGAAGCAAGGTCTAAGAGAGCGAACGCCTCTTCCTACACACACACACACACATTCATGCACTCACACACGCCGCCAACACATCCTTGGCAGCACCCCACGCAGGCACTAAAACACAGCAGGGCCTTGGCGTGCCCAGAAAGGAGCCAGTCTGGTCTGGCCCAGTTCTGGAAGCTCCAAGATCGTGGCTGGGCACACAGAAGTGCACATTCACACAGCCAGGCATCTTTGTATGCCCTGGCAGGGGTCCTCGTGGATATGTGTGCACATGCACTGGGACCTGTTGGTCACGTGTGTACTCCACTCAGTACACATCTATACCTACTGTGTGCTGGGCCTGTGCACACTCAGGGACACCCCCCTGATACCCACAGGCTGTCTCCCCATGCACAAGCCCAGGTATGCAGACAGATGGACACCTTGCATGCATGGCCATGTGCACAGAGACTATTCAGGTGTGCATGTCATAAACACAGAGGCTGTCGTTGGACGGAGTCACCTGGGCCCTCACTCATATACATGCACAGTCCCTCAGACAGGTGTGGGGCACAGGCACAATCTGCCTAAGGGCACACGTGTAGTCAGGCATGCACAAGCTCACCCACCAGAGCAGGTGATAGTCATACTCACATAACAGTCCTGCCATGGTGCAGCACTGGTGGGTGGGCCCTGCCCTCTTGGCCCTGGCCCAGGCCTGGATGAGCTCAGGTCCTTTAGCCAGAGAGGCCTCAGTTTGCCTCTTTCTTTTACATGCATGTACCTACTATAAGGGCTCATATTTTACTCTGTGTATGGGCTTACTTGGAGCCCTCAAGTTACCTACCATTATGGTTTGGACAACTCTCCATAGAGACAAAGCAATGTCTCTCAGTCTGTCATCCTTTGCCTGGACCCCTCCTCTTCCTCCTGGGTACACAGTTAAACTTGATGTCTCAGGCTCCATGTGACTAGCTCCCACCAGTTGGATGTGAGTGGAACGGCATGTACTGCTCCTGGGCCAAGGAAGTAAGCGTGTGCTCTCCACACTCTCTCTTTTCCCTTTAGCTGGCTGGATGCAGAAGGTGACGAGGCCCAAGGGGAGACTGTGGAGCTACAAGGAGGTAGGGGCCTGGGTCTCTGCATTAGTGCAGGAAGGCAAGCCATCCATCAATCAGGAACACCAGCTTTGGACTATTACGTGAGTGAGAAATAAACTTCTATTGTATTTGAGCCATTATTGGGAGCAAATAGAGCATAAAGGTCTATTTGTTACAGCAGCTAGCATTCCTCTAGTTGATATGCCTCTTTTCCCAGCTCTGACTCTCTTTTTTCCAGAAACTCTGCTCCACGACATCCAGACAGAGAGGTTCAGACAGACATGGTATATGTATGGGGTAGGGCTGAGGGGTGTCACTGGGTATGGAACACTGCCAATGGTGATCTTAATAAGGTGTGTGACGGTGGGGGGCGTGTAGGGTGTGTGCTGTGAGTGGGGACTACTTGTCAGCCGCACCATGGGCCCGGGCCTAGGCTTTATAAGGGACTTTACAATTTGTGGAAAACCGGCTGCTAACTGAAAGGTTGATGGTTCAAGTCTACATGGAGGTATCTTCAGAAGAAAGGCCTGGTGATCAGCCATTGAAAACCCTATGGAGCACAGTTCTACTCTGACACACATGGGTTGCCGTGAGTCAGAGTTGACTCAGTGGCAACTGGTTTACTGTTTACAGTTTACAGGGTCTTCTCCCAACACAGCTTTGTTTGATCCTTATAACCACTTTCTGAGTGGTGCTCATTATTCCCATTTTACAGAACAGACAACTGAGGTTAAGAGAGAAGTGAGTTGCCCAAGGTTACACATCAAGTTAGAGATCTGCTGATGTGTGAACATGTGTACTTGAGATAGGGAAGAAACAGGGACTGAGCCCCTGGGCAAGGAGTCCTGCAACATCTGCAACTTGTGCAACATCTGCAACTTGCAACTTCAGTACTATGTGCTTGGCTAATGACATAAAACCCCCATTCTGGAATGTGCAATAAAGAAAGAACAAACAATGTACTCCCTTGTAAGGTGTGTTTCAGAAGGACCAGCCTGATCTGGTCCCTGGAGCATGCACAGATATCTGCAAGGTGACTGACGGATAACTTCCACCTGATGCAAGTACCCACCACAGGAATTAAACTGGCACCGCAGGGGGACTGCGCAGGTGCTACACCCCATAATAAGTCTTGCCACCCAGTCCCAGCAGCCTTTGCTACGGGTTCCTTCTTGGATTCTAGATGCGTGCGCAGCCTAATTTATAGTATGCACCACCATTCTGAGAAGTACCCACTCCTTGAAAGAAATCTACAAAACATTCGTTACTTTATTACCCTCGCCGAACCCACGTAAGCCCCAGAAAAACCTTTGTTCAGGGGAACAGAGGCTAGCGTTGCTTGGTCCCTCTCTCTTCTCTGCTGGTGAGCCTTTACTCTCTGTCGCTAATAAACCTTTGTTTGTGTGGAACCTCTAAGCCTGTCCTGGTCATTCTTGGTCAGTAGAAGGCAAGAACCTAAGCAGGGCTTAGTCCCAAGCTGGGAAGCCTTGCCCTGCAACATGCGTGGGGTGCCAGGACCTGGCTACCACCAGCCTGAGTCTTGCCCAGGTTCGAACAGCTCATCTTTCTCTCCCTAAAGGCCCAGTCACAGGTTCTACCTTGGAACCTCTCTAAGTCTATCTTCTTCTGCTGCTGCAGAGATGCCTCTCCCCACTTCTCCATCATGGATGCCACTTCCAGCTCTGACCATATCTTCACCTCAGGGAGGCCAGCTGACCCTAGGACCTCCCATCTCTTGACTCTTATCTAGTTTTCTCCACTCCATGACAGTGGTGGGGTACCTCCACAGAACAGTGTTCTCAACTTCTTTCTCCCTGGTGCCCCACAGGGATCAGTTACTGTGTCCAATCTCTCTTGGGTCTTTTCCTGATCCTCCTTTCCTGTGGAAACCTCCCTGGCTCAGACCTCACCATCTATCACCTGGTCATAAAACCAAAAAAGCCAAACCCGATTCCGATTCATAGCGACCCTATAGGACAGAGTAGAACTGCCCTATAGGGTTTCCAAGGAGCAGCTGGTGGATTTGAACTGCCGACCTTTTGGTTAGCAGCCAAACACTTAACTACTGCGCCCCCAGGGCCGCTATTTTACCTGCCTCCTATCTCTTCACACTGTGCCCAGAGAAACCCACATCTGTCACTCCCATGCTTAAATCCATCCCACTACCCTCTAGAAAAAGGCCATGTTCCTTAGCTGGAAATTTAAGGCCTTTGAGTTGTGGCCTCAGCCAAACTCTCTGCCCACCATTTTTCAGCCATCCCAAACTACTTGTATCTTATGTTTTCAAGCAACCCTCCCTGCCTTTGTCTTTCCTGTTCTCTCTGCTGAGAATGCCTTTCCTTTTCTGATAAACTCCTACTCATCCCTCATGACTCAATCCCAAGTTCTAGAACAAATATTCATTCCTTCACCAATTACTTATTAATCACCGCCTATGTGCCAGGCACTGTTCTAGATGCTGGGAATTTAGTAACCTGTTGCCATTGAGTTGATTCTGACTCATAGCCACCCTATAGAACAGAGTAGAGCTGCCCCATAGGATTTCCAGGGCTATAATCTTATGGAAACAGACTGCCACATCCTTTTCCCGAGGAGCAGCTGGTGGGTTTGAACCACTGATGTTTCAGTTAGCCGCAGAGTGCTCTGGGGATTTAGTAGTGATCGTAAAAACAAAAACCAAACCCATTGCCACCGAGTCAATTCCGACTCATGGTGGCCTCATGTGTTACTGTTTAGAACTGCTTCTTAGGGTTTTCTTGACTATAATCTTTATGGAAGCAGATTGACAGGCCTTTCTTCTGAAGCACTGCTGGATGGGTTCAAACCACCAACCTTTAGGTTAGCAGTTGAGTGCAAACCACTTGTGCCACACAGAGACCTGTAGTGACCATAGCTGACAAAAATCTCAGCCCTAATGTTTAGTGGAATGCACATGTCCTTGCTTGAATAGGTACAGATAAATCTCTGGAAACATACATCCCTTGGGAGGGGAGTAGCAGGGGACTTTTGTACATGTTCCTGTAATACATACATACATTATATATATATGTCTCCATATGCCTGTAAAAGCCAGAACCTGTGTAAGGCAGAAATCTGTTAGAAAAGGAAAACAAAAATATTTTCCACTAATAGAGCGTGATAGAAAAGTGGTGAGGCTGCACTCTGTCAAGGCAGAAATCTTGCGAGACCCAGAAAAACAACACAGTCTCATCAAGTTCCGGCTCTCACAGGTTTCACTGTACATATATATTTAAAAAAATATATTACTTTAATAATAAAATAATAGCTAAATAAAAATCATATGACCCAGAAAACATGTCTCAACACAAAATCCTCAATAAGCTCATTCAAAGGGCATTTTCTTAAAATTAAATAAAGGACCAACCAACCAACCAACCTCCTCTATGACCTATAGCAGGATCATTAATTCAGTTGCTTAGAGGGGTCAGGGGGAGACCGGCTTAGGCAAGTAAGACATTTGTAGCAGGGACAGTCCCATTCAACTGTAGTCCATTGTTCTCTTGTGGTAAGGGGGCCTAGTGTGTTTAGATCTTCCGATTTTTCAGAAGAAACTAGAACTTTGGTTTTGTAATGTTAACTTAAATCTCCTGATTTAAAAATAATGATGATTACCAGACTGAGTCCAGTACAACTAGATAGTGCCTGGCTACCCCCACTGACTGCTCTGACAGGGATCAACAACGTAGGGTCCCAGACAGAGCTGGAGAAAGATGTAGAACAAAATCCTAACTCAGAAAGGAAGACCAGACTTGCTGGTCTGACAGAGACTGGAGAAACCCTGAGAGCATGGCCCCTGGACACCCTTTCAGCTCAATAATGGGGCCACTCCTGAGGCTTACCCTTCAGCCAAAGATTGGACAGGCCCATGGAACAAAACAAATCTAAAGGGGCGCACTAGGCCTGGGGCAGGGACTGGAAGGCAGGAGGGAACAGGAAAGCTGGTAATAGGGAACCCAGGGTTGAGAAGGGAGAGTGTTGACATGTTGTGGCGTTGTTAAGGAATGTCATAGAACAATGTGTGTACTAACTGAACAGAAACTAGTTTGTTCTGTAAACCTTCATCTAAAGTTCAATTAAAAAAAAAAAAAGAAATACCACAAGTAAAAAAAAATAATAATAATGGTGATTAAATTATTTATTGAAATAGCATTAGCAGGAAAAACAGCTCTATTCAGCTTTGGGCCACCAGTTTTCGGCTTTCTGGTCCACAGCCAGCTTTCCTGGAGCCTTCCAGGGACTCTTCTTGCTGGGCTGAACACAGCGATCGTTTGGATCCGGGTGGCCCGAACCATCGCTGGGGTCCCACCCAGGACAGGATCTGGGTGTGCTCCTTCTTCAACCCAATAAGGCCTGAGGATTTGGGAGTTGTGGACGCCCTCAAATAACTGGGAATTCTGAAGTCTCCAAAGTCGTCGAGCTAGGGCTGGTGAAGCCAGAGATCGCAAAAGCCTCGCTGAGGACCAATGAGTAAGTCCAAGGCGGCGCAGGGGTTGGAACCCAGGCCTTCACCTTCAACTGCAAAAGGCAGCTCCAGAGACCGGGTCACAGGCCAGGAGCCGAGAGTGTTGCAGCGTTCGCTCGTCCAGCCCACTCGAGCGGCCCCCAAAACTACAAGTTCCAGCATGCCGGGCTTCCCATACGACCCTCGCGCTACCCGCCGGCTCAAACCCTCCTTCAACTCCCCATTGGCTCACAGGCCTAACGTGCTATTCCGTGATTTGTTGAGGCTCTTGTCGTTCGTAAAAACCCATTGCGGCGGCTGGCAGAGGGGTGCCTCTGAGCCGCCAAGGAGAGGTCACACCACTTGATCACGATGGGGAATAGCTCGGCCAATAGACCCGCCACCCCTCGGCTGCGAGGCCTTGCTTTTTAACTCCCTGGCCACACCAGGGTTGGTGGGCTTCCGGCCGGAGGCCATTAGATGGGACACCGGAAGGCGGAAGTCCTAGAGCGGAAGTGGTCGTGAGAAGAGAAGAATGGCGGCGGAAGCCTGGTTTTGGCGCTGGGGCTGGGGCCGGCGGTGCCTGGGAAGGCCTGGGCTTCCCGGCCCCGGCCCTGGCCCCACTACATCTCTACTTCTTGTTTTTCTTCTTTTTCTGGGGCTGGTGACTTCAGATATAACTGATGGCAACAGTGAACACCTCAAGCGGGAGCATTCGCTCATCAAACCCTACCAAGGTGAGGCCCGAAGCGGGAATGAGTAAAGGGTGAAGGCGAGGCTGAGCAAGGTTGGGGGGGGGGGGGTGCCCTTCCTGTGCGCTACCTGCCTCTGGCAAGGCCAGTCCTGGCATAGTCTCATACGCACCTGTCTATACTCGGCTCTCTGCCCGCAGGAGTCGGTTCCAGCTCCATGCCCCTCTGGGACTTCCAGGGGAGCACTATGCTCACGAGCCAGTACGTGCGTCTGACCCCTGACGAACGCAGTAAAGAGGGTTCTATCTGGAATTACCAGGTGAGTGGTTCCCAAGAGACTAAAAGTTCCGTTCAGTAAGCCCCTGCTCTCCGCCTCCCCAGCAGCGGAGACCTGAGCTTGGTTCAAAGTCTTGTTCCCTTTTACCCCCATCTTGGTCGCACCCACCAGTAATAGTAATGGATATTCGATAGGTGCTATGCGTCAAGAGTTGCGTTTGACACTTTACACCCTTCTCACTTTTTCAAAAGCCATATGAGGTAAATGACGGTGTCTCCATTTTCCTAAGAAACTGATGTTCGGAGTTGAAAGTGTCTTACTCAAAGTCACACAGCCAGTAAGTAGTAGAGCTGTGTGGCTGTCTGATTCGAACCCTTCCAATAGCAGGAAGAATGGGATGAACTGTATCTTTATTGGATATTTACTTTGTATTAGGCACTGACCTTGACATACCTTATTGCATGTGATTCTCAAACAGATTTTTTGAAATAGGTGGTAGTCATGGTTTTTTACAAAGATTACACAGCTAGCGAATGGCATAAATAATATTTTAAACTCTGTGTGATTTCTGAGCCCAGCACTATGCTGGGCTTCCTTCTCCTGGTCTGTGGGACAACTCCTTAGAAATAACTTGTAGGCTCAAGTGGTTGAGGATCTTGTCAGCAGTGGTGTGGGGGGGCCACACTTGTGGTTAGTTCTGTTTTGACAGTGTTGTTAGCATATAAAAGTTTCAGTGACTTTTGGCCAGAGGTCAAGGAGCCTGAGGTGTCTGACCAAGGTCAGCTGCCTAATAGACTCCACATTTAGAAAATCTAGGTTAGGAAAGGAGCAAAAGGGGAGTATACTTCGACTGAGTCAGCGTGGAGTGGGACCATCTCCTGCTCCAGTCTGCCTAATCCCAATTCTTTCCACAGCCTAAGCTGTTGGCCAGTGTCTGAGTTCTCTCTATCACCTTGCTCCCTGGTCCTTTCTGGTTGACTTCCCTGCTGAGTTCTGGTAGGCAACACAAACCTACACCACCCTTCTGTTGTCTCATCTGCCTGTCCCCTTAGTGTCTTCTCTCCTTCCTGCCTTATGCCTCCTCACTGCTGCTAGGGGCATCTGTGATTACTTTTTTCAGTTTTTTCTCTGATCCTCAGAGCCTCAAGTCTCCTGGGAAGGGATAAATATGCATTATGTCTTCACAATCTGGCCCCTAGTGCCTGCGCATCTCCAGTCATTCTCTTGGTTAATTTTGTTCCAACCTGTCTGGCTGCCTTCTTGGCTCCAGGCCTCTACACTTGTTCCCTCTGTCTGGGACACTGCCTTCTGGCTCTTCATGTGTGCTTCATTCCTCTTATCTGTTAAGTCTCGGCCTCCCACTCAGAGGGTACTTCTTTAACTACCTCATCTCCTCCAAGTCACATTCTGTCACATTATTTTGTCTCAGGGCTTTCAGATGATTTTTAAAAATAATTACGTAGCCTTGTATTTTTCATGAAAATGATTTCAGTATATAGTGCTGGAACTGTTAGAAATTGGGTTCAGCCACTAGTAACAGACACATCCAAGGCAGTGATTTAAATTATGATTGTAATAGTTTATAAAGAAAATGTTCCACATTCTACTTTGGTGAGTAGTGTCTGGGGTCTTAAAAGCTTAGTGAGCGGCCATCTAAGGTACTCCACTGGTCTCATCCCATCTGGAGCAAGGAATAATGAAGAAAACCAAAGACACAAGGGAAAGATCACTCCAAAGGGCTAATGGACCACAACTACCACAGCCTCCACCAGACTGAGTCCAGCACAAATAAGTGGTGTCCAGCTACCACCATGGGCTGCTCTGATAAGGATCACAATAGAGGGTCCTGGACAGGGCTGGAGGAAAATGTAGAACAAAATTCTAGCACGCACACATGCACGCACGACCAGACTTACTGGTCTGACAGAGACTGAAGAAACCCTGAGTATGGCCCTGGGACACCCTTTTAGCTCAGTAGTGAAGTCACTCCAGAAGTTCTCCCTTCAACCAAAGACTAGATGGGCTGGTAAAACAAGACTAAAGGGGCACACCAGCCCAGGGGCAAGGACTAGAAGGCAGGAGGGGACAGGAAAGCTAGTAATAGGGAACCTAAAGTGAGAAGGGGAGAGCATTGACATGTTGTGGGGTTGGCAACCAGTGTCACAAAACAACATATAAATTGTTAAATGAGAAGCTAGTTTGCTCTGTAAAACTTCATCTAAAGTACAATAAATTTGTAAAAATGGAAATATTAATAAATAAATAATGGTTGTAGGTAGCTGGTTGTTAGCATTGTTGCAGGGCTGAGAAGATTCTGTATGAACCTTCATAGAGTTTTCAGTCTGAAATAAAATTGTCTTACCTTCCTTTCCCTACCTGCACCCTCCCACTGAGCTCCAGGGACCTTTTCTATTTGGCATTGCTGATACTCCCAGAAGGCTTGGAGTGCTTCTTATAATTGCTAAGAAAAATTGCTTGGGACTCTTAGAATTTCCTGTTTCCTCCAAACCACTGCCTCCTTCACTGGATTGGAAAGATGTTTTTTGACCTTTTTTCCTTTTTGTCCCCTCCACGCACTCCATCTGGGAGAAGCACTAAATTAGCGAACACTCAGCACCTGCTGTCTCCTGGGCAGAGATAAGACAAAGCTTCTGCAGGTGGGGGTGGAGCAGTCCACTCCACATGAAGGAGTAGCGGATGCCAGGCATAGCCCAGAGGTGGCTGGAACTCCAGGTGCCTGACAGCGGAGGACAGGACACGCGCACAGGACACGTGCGCAGGACATGGGGAGGTTGGAGGGGCCCTATCCTGAGGGGGAATCTTATGTGGAGGCTACATCAGTGAGTGGTTTTTAAGTTTTTCCTGTTAATTTACCACCTGAAATTATATATCCCCTTGCACTTTTTAAGAAGCCTTGGTGGCACAGTGATTAAGCACTCAGCTGCTGGCTGCTAACCAAAAAGGTCAGCAGATTGAATGAACCGACCAGCTGCTCCTCAGAAGAAAGATGTGGCACTTTGCTTCCATAAAGATTCACAGCCTTGGAAACACAATGGGGCAGTTCTACTCTGTCCTATAGGGTCACTATAGCCAGGATCGACTGGATGGTGGTGGATTTGTTGGGTTTGCATTTTTGAAAAGTTAATACCTCAAATTGTTTATCATAGTTTAAATATTTGCAAAGGATGCAGTTTCCAACATATTTTAAATATTGGCATAAAATTAAACTGTTCAACACTCGTAAATGTATTCAGTGGAATCTAAATATCATTGTAACTTGATACTCACTTTTAAGCCATGTGAATACACCCAAATTGTATATCAGTTCTGTTTTATGGAGGTTGTATTTTCATTTGACTTTCCACACAGAATTTTATTTAATGCAATATATTGAATGCTTGAAAATCTCTTACTGGTTAGCCTGTCATGTTTCTCTGCAGCTAAAATAAGTGTAATAATTTAAACTTTTTGACTTTCTTGGGATTTGAAATTAAGTGCTAATATTTTCTCCTGGATTGAGTTATTAAAATTGTTATCAATGCGTAGTTGATTAAATGTATAACATGTTACACACGTTTTGAATAATTATTATATAAAAGTACAGTTATAATGTATCTCAGTGAGATGGCTCCCCCCCCACCCTGTATTTTGATGAGTATCATAGTCAGAATGAGACAGGGTTCAGCACCACTTCTGCTTTGTGTCTTTATAGATCTGAATGCTGAGAAACTGTGTCCACTTAAACAGGGACGTGGAGATGGAGGGAGTTTTGTTATAACAGGGGCACTCAGTAATTTGAACTTCTTTTGGTATGTAAACCCAAAATCACAAATGTTTGCTGCTGGATTGGATTAGCTGACAGGTGGATAGATGAGCCTTTGATTTTGTTGAAAGCAGAGACATGGAAGCCACCTGTCTGTACAGTGGTCCGTTAGTACCAGGTGAGTCTGATTCAGCTGGCCTGGCTCGGGCCAGGACATTGGGATTCCTGAGTGCCCTGTGAATCTGTTTTGCAGCCTGCACTTTACCTGCCTAAAGTCCTTCTGGAGCTATTTTCTATCCTGTAATCCACAGGCTTCAGTCTGGGGCCCATGGGAACTTTCCAAGGCCTAGGAGCCTTGTAGGAATCGGTATTGAGGTCCTCACCTTCCCTGAGTGTTATTTCCTGCAACTGATTTCCCTGCGAACACCCTGTGGGGGAAGTGTAGGTTACCCTCCCTTGCCTCCGCTGGCAAAGGCACACCTCTCACCGCTTGAGATCTCCCCTCAGCACATTGTTCCCAGGTGCTGGGAACTCCTGATTGTCCAAGAGACTGTTGGAAGTCTGGTTTCTGGGCTGACCTTTATATATGTGAGTTATGTTTTTTGTTTGTTTTGTTTTTTAATTTTCAAATATATGAGGGCTTTTCTTGTTATCTTTGCTTAAATTTATGTCAGGCTTAATTGCATCATGGCCAAGGAACATACTCTGTGGTTTCAGTCCTCTGAGGTCTGTGAACTGTGAATGGTCCCTTAAGTGGTCGCCTTGTTTTGGAAATGTTCCCTGTGTGCTTGCAAAGAATGTGGGTTCTGTACTTGTTGAGCACAGTATCCTCTCAGTCAGGGTTGCTGCTTGGGTTCAGATCTTCTGTATCCTTCCAGATAATTTTGTCTGCTCATTTTTAGTAGTTGCTAAGAGAGGTGTGTTAAAACTTGTTTGTGGATTTGTCTCTGTCTTTGTAGCTCTAACAGTTTCTGTCTTATATGTTTTGAGGCTATGTTAACTCATTGCCGTCGAGTTGATTCCATCTCGTAGTGACCCTATCGGGCAAAGTGGAACTGCCCCATAGTATTCCCAAGGCTGTAATCTTTACAGGAGCAGACTGCCACATCTTTCTCCCATGGAGTGGCTGGTGGATTTGAACCATTGACCTTTTTGTTAGCAGCTCAGCATTTAACGAACTGTGCCACCAGGGCTCCTTGAGGCTGTATTAAAAAAACCAAACCTGTTGCTGTCAAGTTGATTCTGACCTATAGCAACCATATAGGACAGAGTAGAACTGCCCTATAGAGTTTCCAAGGAGCGCCTGGTGGATTCAAACTGCCCACCTTTTGGTTAGCAGCCGAACTCTTAACCACTGCGCCACCAGAATTTCCTGAGGCTATGTTAGGTATATACAAAAACTTCCATTCGTTGTGTCTTTTGTCATTAAGAAGAGCCCCCTTTAAACTTTGTTATTAGTATAGCTATACCAGCTTGCTTTTGGTCAGTGTTTGTACAGTCTTTTTCTATCCTTTTACTTTCTTTTTCCTGTTTTAGAGTTGTCCCTTATAAGCAATAGAATTAAACGGTTTTTTGGGGGAGGTGTTTTACTTATTTTAATTAAACTTTTTGTTTTGAGATAATAGTAGATTCACATGTGGTTGCGAGAAAGAATACAGAGAAATGCCATGTACCCTTAGGTTGAGTTTTCATCCAGCACGTAGCCCTTTTACATTTAATGGACTTGCCAATACTTTTGGGTTTAAATCTACCATCTGCCCTTTACTAATTGTGCCGCCTGCTCTCTGTTCATTTTTCTCTCTGATCTTCAACTCTTTTGGGTTGATTAGTTTTTATGCTGTTTTTCCTCTTCTGTTAGCTTGAAACTTTTCTGCTCTTTCCCTTTTAGTGGTTACTCTCAAGTTTAAAACATGCACCCATGTTTTATCAAAGTCTGATGATAACGTGCACTTAATACCTTCTTCCTGCACAATGCAAGGATCTTAGAGCACGTTGACTCCGTGTGCCTCATGGTTGTCATTTCTTTTAATTCTTTCTATTTTAAATCACGCAAAGCCTTATGGTTTTATGCAGACAAATATTTATTCAGATTTTTGTCCTCATGTTTAGTATATTCGCCCCTCTTCCTTTCCGAAGCTCTGGTTTTACCTCTGGATCATTTTCCTCCTCTGAAGAGTGAAAGACAGCGTGGGTCTGCTGCTGATGGAGGCGTTTAATTGTTTTGTTTGTGTGAAGTGCCTTAGTTTCACCTTCATGCTTTTATATTGTGCATTAGGGGAAAGTTTACAGAGTAAATTATATTCCCATTCGATAGTTTGTACATAAAGCGTTTCATGGCCTTGGCTTCTTTCCCCACAATGTGTCAGCAGTCTCCCCATTTCCCACCTGGGTTCCCTGTTCCCTTTCTTCCTGATTTTCTACCTCTCCCTGCCTTCTCATCTTTGCTTTTAGGCAAATACTGCCCTTTTGATTTCCTGTAACTGATGTAAGGAGCATGTTCTTCTCGGATATTACTGTTTATTTTATGGGCTGGTCTGTTGTTTGGCTGGAAGGTGATCTCTGGGAATCACTTCAGTTCCATGTCAGAAGGGCATCTTAGGGCCATAGTTTCGGGATTCCTCCAGTCTCTGTCAGACCAGTAAGTCTGGTCTTTTTTGTGAATTTGATTTTTTGTTCTACATTTCTCTCCCACTCTGTTAAGGACCCTCTGTTGTGATCCCAGTCAGAACAGTCAGTAGTGGTAGCCAGGCACCATCTAATTCTTTTGGTCTCAGGGTCGTGTAGGCTGTGATTCATGTGTCCATTAGTCTTTTGGACTAATTGCTCCCTTGAATCTTTGGGTTTTTTTCACTCTCCGTTGCTCTGGACGGCAAGAGAGCAGTAGTTGTGTCTTAGATGGCTACTCACAAGCTTTTAAGACCCCAAACGCTACGTACCAAGGTAGGATGTAGAACACTGTCTTTATGAACTATGTTGTGCCAGATGATTTAGATGTCCCCCGAGTCTGTGGTCCTTGGCCTTTGAGGCTAGGAATTTCATCCTGTGAGGTGTTTGGTTACCTCTAAGAGGTTTCCCTGACTAAGCCATTTGAATGCTCTATTGTCTATATTAATATATGAGGAGTAGCTACAGTCACGTATTTAGAAACATCTGCCACCAAACCTGTGTCTGTCTGTGGATACGCTCCCTTACACCCTCCCACACCTCTTAGCATATCTATCTACCTGTGTATCCGTTTGTAAATTAGTGTTTGTTAATATTATTGCTGCAAGATTGTCCATGCTGTAGTGATTATCTTAGTTGCCCTTTATTCCTGCATTCCTTCTCAGTGTCTTCCTTTGCCTTGTTCATGTGTTGACTTCCCCCGTATTGTGTATTGCCTTTCCCTTCACTAATATTAACACTAATATTAAAGTTTCTTTGATAATTTTCCCTTCCCATTCCTGGTAACCATCAAAGAATGGTTTCTTTTTTTTCTGTGTAAGTTTTTTGTTGTTACTCTATAATAGTGGTCTCATACAATATTTGTCCTTTTGCGATTGACTTATTTCACTCAGCATACCCGTTGCTGTCGAGTCAGTTCTAACTCATAGTCCCTGTAGCATGATGTCCTCCAAATTCTTCCATGTTGTGAGATGTTTCGCAGATTTGTCATTATTCTTTATTGTTGTATAGTATTTCATTGTATGTATGTGTAATAGATTAATCCATTCATCTGTTGTTCATTTGTTAATCCCTTCATCTGTTGATGGGTACTTAGGGTGTTTCTACCTTTTTGCTACCGTGGATAATGCTGCAATGAACATGGGTGTGCATATGTCTGTTTGTGTCACAGCTCTTATTTCTTTATGACCTTCATTCTTGAAGGATGCATTTGCTAAGTATAGAATCCTAAGTTGGCTGCTCTTTCAACTCCAAATATATCCATCAATTATCTTCTTGCTCCCAGTGTTTGAGTTGAGAAGGCAGGTATCAGGCTAATTGTTGCTCCTTTGAAGGCAGTCTGTTTTTTTTTTTCCCCCTTCTGGTTGTGTTTAAGATTCTGTTTTCCTTGTTTCTTCGTTCCCTCCCTCTCTTCTTCCTTTTTTATTTTATTTGATTGAGGTAAATATATATGTTACAAAACAGTTGCCATTTCAGCATTTCTTACATGTATATTAATCACGTCCATCTTGTTCAGCCATTACCACTATCCTTTTCCAAATTTTTCCCTCACTCTTAACAGCTCAGTATTCCCCAAACAATGAGCCCTTCTTTCCCCCTCTCCCCAGCCGTGATAACCACTAATAAACCTTGGTTTCTATGCATTTACTTGTTTTAGATATTTCATGTAAGTGGGATCATGCAATAGTTGTCTTTTTGTGACTGACTTATTTCATGGTGCAGAATGTTTTCAAGGTTCATCCATGCTGTAACGTGTTGGCTAGTGTTTGCAGGTCTTTCCTTCCTTTTTAATGTACCTAAATATGATTTTATAATTGTCTCCTTTGGTTCGTAGGACTTTTAAAATCTGTGGCATGATGTCTTTGAATCAGTTTGAGTAAGTTCTCAGACATCTTTTAAATATTCTTTTGCCATAGTCTGTCACTTCTCATTCTGGAACTTAAAGAATATGTATCTTAGACTTTCTTAACCTTCCATTACCTACACTGCTGTGTCTTCCAGTTTTTTGTTCTCTGTGCTTCTTTCTGGATATTATGATCTGACTAAACTTTAGTTCACTAATTCTCTCTTCAGCTGTTTTTAATCTAGTGCTAAACTTATCCGTTTGCATTGTTAATTTCAGTTATTGTGTTTTTCGTTCTGGAATTTTTAGTGTAATTAAAAAAAATGTCAACCTACCAAAATTCTCAAGCTTGTCTTCTATGTCTGTTAGCATAGCAAACCAATTATTTTAAAATCCAAACGTAGCGTTCCTCTGGGCCTGTTTTCTTTTTTCTCTCTGGTTTTTGTTCTTGTCTTATCTCTTTGTATGTCTTTTTTTAAATTGTGGTGAAAATATACACACACAAATATTCGCCAGTATAAACTTTCTGCATTTACAGTGTGTTGACGTTCATTACATTCATGTGCCTGGTTATTTTTGATTGTGTGCCAGATATTTGCAAAATTGTTGGTAGAAAATTTTGAAGCCCGGGCGAGTCATTTCCTCCTGATTCAGGGATTGAGAGGACTCAGTGGGGCTGCCGTCCCTGGAAGGCCTCCCTAATTCACTCTTAACTTTTGTGTTGCAGTCTTTGTGGTCCCAACCCAGAGCCTGCTTCAGCAGGCCTTCCACCTGCCTCAGCAGGACCTGGGCTCAGATTGTCCCTCTTTCCTTGAGAGCCAGTTCTTCTCACCTCTCAGTTGCCCCTTCCAGAATCTGCAAATGCTGCCAGAGCCAATGAGGTGCCAAGAGTGTGAAGGCACTGGGGTTTTACACCTCTTGCAAGCTGCCAGCTTATACCATCTGCTGGTCCTGGACTCTCAGGGCCTGGGCTGGGTCTCAGTGTCTGGGTTCCTGGTGTCCGTAATGAGGCCCAGACCACAGCAGGACCAGTGAGGCCAGTGAATCCATGAATGCATCAACCACATCACCCAGGTTGGGGCCTAATGCTTTTTTTCAATTTAAATTTTTTCTGATTATGGAAGTAATGTGTTTAGTACCCAAAATTGAAACATCGCAGACATAGAAAATACACATTCCTCTCCCAAAGTCACCTGCCATTAATGTGGATTCATGCACCTTAAATTTTTTTTTCTGTACATATATATGAATTTTAGTTTTTTCATAGCATCTGCAATGTTTTGCAACTTACTTTGTCTCTCTTAGTACCATCGATATGTATTTTTAGAGCTTTATTAAGTTTTTAAATAATGTTTTTGAGGTATAATTTACATGATAAACTGCGCTCATTCTGTGAATATAATTTGATAGTTTTTTTTTTTTTTTAAACCATTTCACTGTTCCTGCATTCTCTGGTAATCACTAATCTTCTTTTGTCTTGTTGAATTTACCTGTTCCAGATACCTCATGTAAGTGGAGCCATACAATCTGTGGCCTTTTATGTCTGGCATATTTCACTCAGCATAATGTTTTCTAGGTTCATCTGTGTCGTAGTATTTGTGAATACTTCACTCCTTTTTATGTTTGAATAATATTCTGTCGTATGAATATGCCACATTTTGTTTCTCCATTTATTGGTTGACGAACACTTGGGTTGTTTCCACAGTTTGGCCATTGTGATTAATAATCTTTGATATCTTTATGTATAAATACTTACTGATTTGCCTCATTCTGTTAAAAAACTGCAACACCCAAATTGCCCCTGAGAAGCCTGGACCACTTCCAGTCCCACCAGTTGTTTGAGTGTTTGTTTCCCCAGATCCTTGTCCACATTGGATGTTAATAATTGTTGTGAATAACCCATTATGGATCCACAATGTCTTGTTTCCATTTGCACCTCTAGTGGGCTTTCGTCTGATTGTGTATCTGCGTATCCATCCGTAGACCTCCCCAAGTGGATTCTTACCAAAGCGCATGTCGACACCTGAGTTTTCATGTGCAGCTTCCCAGTGGGCAAGGCCAGGATGTCCCCTTGCTGTTGGCTGTGCCCAGCTCTGCTCCGGTGTTCATCGCACCAGGAGCACCCGCCTTCTCCCGCAGCACAGTAGCCCAGAGGCCCCAGCCCCTGCCTGACACTCTTCCCCCATGTGGGCTAGACTGTGCAAGAGGCAGGAAGTGAAATAGCGAAGGGCTTGGACTTGGGAGTCAGGCAGATCTGAGTTCTGAGTTCAAGACTCAGCCTGATAGTCCTCATTTTGGAAGGCTGGCTAGAAGGGAAGAGAGGCAGTGGGAGAGTAGAAGGAACTGGTGCCTTTATAATAAAGGCCTGAGGGCAGGGTTGTAGAGAGACGTTTGAAGACAGGGTAGAAGCTTGGGATCAGACAGATCTAGGCATGAACCAAGACCATCCACTTCTCTGCTGTGTGTCGTGACCTTGGACAGTCCTTTGCCTCTGAATTTGTTTTCTGTGAAATACGTGGCTCAAACAGGGGTAGTAACCCTCCACAAGATCCCAGGGCAGGAACAGCAGGGATGGAGAGGAGACAGGGCTAACAGGGTCAGCTGGTATTGAGGAGAGAATCAAAGTGTGGCCACTAGCCAGCCCGGGAGAGGGCTGGGAGCCGGGTGGGTGGAGCCGGGGCTTCTGGTAGCCTTGGGGCCCGGTGTGGCCCCCCATCCCAACCGAGAGGCTAGCTTTCAGCAGCCCCTTCCCTACTTGTTGGTTAGGGGCACTCATGACCCTGCTGCCTGGCCCTGTTTCAAGGGGTGCCCAGTGTCAGTGGGGCAGCTGGCCTGGGGCAGGGTCAGCTGCACGTGCAGGAAGGCCCTCGGGTTCTCTGAGCAACACTCTGCTCTCCCCGCAGCCCTGCTTCCTCAAGGATTGGGAGATGCATGTCCACTTCAGAGTTCACGGCGCAGGGAAGAAGAATCTTCATGGGGACGGCATTGCCTTGTGGTACACCCGGGATCGCCTCGTGCCAGGTAGAGCTGTACTGGTGCAGGAGGGCCCTGCTGGCAGGGGACTGGGGGGCGTGGGTTACACTTGGTTTTCTGTGACCCCCTAGGGTCTTCCACTTGGCACCCTCTTTTTAAGATACTGCAGCTTCTCTCAGGTAAAACCTGGGCTCTAAGGTTGGCTCTGGAAGGAATGTCTCTTAGTGAAGAAGAACTTAGTGAAGAGGAGCAGCTGATCCTGCAGCTCAACTCTGTACCCACAAATGAGCTCCCCAGTGACCTCAGCTGCGTGGTCCCTCGGGCCACTACCAGTTGCCATTGAGTCAGTTCCGACTTACGGTGACCATGTGTGTGTCAGAGTAGAACCGTGCTCCATAGGGTTTTCAGTGGCTGATTTTTTAGAAGTAGATTGCCAGGCCTTTCTTCTGAGGTGCCTCTGGATAGACTCGAACTGCCAACCTATTGGTTAACAGCCCAGTGCTTTAATCTTGTGTGTCACCCAGGGATTCTAGCATGCACTAATGCTTTTAGTTCTTTGGCCTGGTCCTGACCCCACAATTCACCCTGCATGTGTGTGGCACAGGAAGGAGATCAAGGGAAATGAACTCAGATTGTACATGTGGGGAGAGCTTGGCTTAGAGCAAACCAGTGGGCTCTTGGCCTGTATACTAGCTAAGAATGGTTCTTACCATTCTACCACTTTAAAGGCTTATTTAAAATAAAGGCAAAAACCAAGGAAGGCTGTGTAACAGACCATCTGTGGCCCACAAAGTGTAAACATTTCCTGTCTAGCCTGTCACAGAAGAACTTTGCTGATCCTAGTTTAGAGCTGGGGCTTCCTCTGTAGGGGTCCTTCCGGAGTGTCCTCCAGCTTTTTGTGGGCAGTGTACGCCCTGGTCCCCTGATGCTCTCCTCAGGCACATGGCTTCAGATTTGGGTCTTCTTGGCATGGCCCCTCTCTTCCCTGGTTGGGTGACTAGTGGATTGATCTTTCTTCCCTACCCCATTGGTGTTACTTTACTGTTCAGGTACCCATGAGGTAACTCCTATTTATCCCAGAATGAGAGCATTTCCTGACCATTCCAGGGCCTGTGTTTGGAAGCAAAGACAACTTTCACGGCTTAGCCATCTTCCTGGACACATATCCCAACGATGAGACCACCGAGGTAGGCTCTGCTCTCCCTGCAGAGCAGGAAAGGAAGGCCCGGGTAGTTGGCTTGGGGCAGGGAGACTGGGACTTGTCCTGGAGCCTCCAGGTCCCAGGATGGTGGATGTCCTGCTGGCTCCCCAGGCCAGGCTGGTGGTGGAATAACCAGTGTCTTGGTCCCAGCGCGTGTTCCCGTACATCTCGGTGATGGTGAACAATGGCTCCCTGTCCTACGACCACAGCAAGGATGGGCGCTGGACGGAACTGGCGGGCTGCACGGCTGACTTCCGCAACCGGGACCATGACACCTTCCTGGCTGTGCGCTACTCCCGGGGCCGCCTGACGGTGAGCAGGCTGTGGGTGGGGGTGCAGGCTTAGGCTCTGGGCAAGGGCTGAGGGCGTGGTGGGCTTGGGCTGTGGGTGTACGTGACCTGCCGGCTACTGCAGGTGATGACTGACCTGGAGGACAAGAACGAATGGAAGAACTGCATCGACATCACTGGAGTACGCCTGCCCACCGGCTACTACTTCGGAGCCTCGGCTGGCACTGGCGACCTGTCTGGTGAGTGGTGGGCCGAGCAAGGCGTTCACTTTGTCTTCATCTTTTCTGGTCTAGCAGGAGCTCAAGAACTTTCTTCATGGAGCTTTTGTACTCACTAGTGTTCCTCCTCTCCGTCCCGTTGTCTGAATGTTGGAGTGCCCCAGGCCTTAGTCCTTGAGCAATCCTTGGCAGTCTTCTCCGATCTTTTGGAGATAACAGAAAAAAACCCCAACTAGTTGCCGTCAAGGTGACTCCGACTCTTGGCGACCCCATGTGTGTCAGGGGAGAATTGCCTTCTACTCTGGTTTTCAATGGCTGCAACCTTTCAGAAGTAGATCACCAGGCCTTTCTTCTAGGGCACTTCTGGGTAGACACAAACCTCCAACCTTTCGGTTAACAGCTGAGCACTTAACTGTTTGCACTACCAGAGACTCTGTCTTTAGGAGATACCCCCCCCCAAAAAAAAAAAAAAAACTAAGCCTGTTGCCATTGAGTTGATTACGACTCATAGCGACCCTATAAACCAAAAAACCAAACCCGTTGCTGTCAAGTCAATTCAGACTCATAGGTCGCTTGTCACTGTGATATGAGCGACCCTGTAGGACAGAGTAAAACTGCCCCATAGTGTTTCCAAGAAGCAGCTGGTGGATTTGAACTTCTGATCTTTTGGTTAGCAACCAAGCTCTTAACCACTGCGCCACTAGGGCTCCAATCTCAACACTGTAGACTCAGACCTATATCTCTGGCCCAGACCTGTGTATCCACCAGCCAACTCAACACCTCTGCTTGGATATCCAAGACATCTCAGATTTAAGTCCATCAGTGAAGATGCGATCTTGCCTGCCAACGAAGATGTAAATGGTACCACCGTCCTTCTAGTGGCTCAGGCCAAAAAACCTTGATGTCATTCTGGACTCTTTTTTTTTTCTCTCTCACATGCCACCTCTAATCCAGTAACAAGTCCTGTGGCCCTGTCTTGGTGGTATATCAGACCCTGCTCTCCACCCCGCCTCCCCACCACCCACGCCCCTCTCTCACTTTTCCATTCTGCTTCCACCCAAGCCCCACAGTCTGCCCAGCATCGGAGCAGTGATCTCATTAAAACTTGAGCAGACCTTGTCAATCCTCTGCTCAGAACTCTGGGGTCTCCCTGACTCACTCAGAGTAGAAGCCACAGGCCCTGTGTGCTTGCCCCCGACCCTCCGTCCCCTTTGTGTGGGCGGTGCTCACTGTGCTCTTTGTTTCACTGTTGCCCCACCCCTGCAGGCCTCTGCACTTGGAATCATGCCCTTGTCTCCCCAAGTCTTTACTCACATGTCACTTTCTCAGGGAGCCTTCCTTGACTCCCCCTATCCCTGCACGCTCCCCATCACCTTTTCCGGCTTTCTTTTTCTTCATAGCACTTACCATCTTTGAATCTACCACATAATTCATTTTTATAGCTGGAGATAGAAAACCAAAAGGGAAGAACACAGTCAGTGTTTCTCAGACTGAAAGAACCGAAGAAAAAAATTCAAGCCTCGAGTTGCAATAGTGAAGGATTCTATGGGGAAAATACTAAACGATGCAGGAAGCATCAAAAGAAGATGGAAGGAATACACAGAATCATTATACCAAAAAGAATTAGTCGATGTTCAATTGTTTCAGGAGGTAGCATGTGATCAGGAACCAATGGTACTGAAGGAAGAAGCCCAAGCTGCACTGAAGGCATTGGTGAAAAACAAGGCTATAGGAATTGACAGAATACCAACTGAGATGTTTGAACAAATGGATGCAGTGCTGGAAGTGCTGACTTGTCTATGCCAAGAAATTTGGAAGACAGCTACCTGGCCCACCGACTGGAAGAGATCCATATTTATGCGTTTTCCCCAGAAAGGTGATCCAACCCAATGCAGAACTTTTCAAACTATCATTAATATCACATGCAAGTAAAATTTTGCTGAAGATCGTTCAAAAGAGTCTGCAGTAGTATATTGACAGGGAACTGCTAGAAATTCAGGCTGGATTCAGAAGAGGACATGGAACCAGGGATATCATTGCTGATATCAGATGGATCCTAGCTGAAAGCAGAGAATACCAGAAGGATGTTTACCTGTGTTTTATTGACTATGCAAAGGCATCTGACTGTGTGGATCATAACAAATTATGGATAACATTGCAAAGAATGGGAATTCCAGAACACTTAATTGTGCTCATGAGGAGCCTTTACATAGATCAAGAGGCCGTCGTTCAGACAGAACAAGGGGATACTGCCTGGTTTAAAGTCAGGAAAGGTGTGCGACAGGGTTGTATCCTTTCACCATACCTGTTCAGTCTGTATGCTGAGGAAATAATCTGAGAAGCTGGACTATATGAAGAAGAACGGGGCATCAAGATTGGAGGAAGACTCATTAAGAGCCTGCATTACGCAGATGACACAACCTTGCTTGTTGAAAGTGAAGAGGACTTGAAGCATTTACTAATGAAGATCAAAGACCACAGCCTTCAGTATGGATTGCATCTCAACATAAAGAAAACAATAATTTGCACAACTAAACCCATAAGCCACCTCATGATAAATGGAGAAAAAAATTGAAATTGTCAAGGATTTCATTTTATTTGGATCCACAATCAACACCCATGGAAGCAGCAGTTAAGAAATCAAAAGACATTGCATTGGGCAAATCTGCTGCAAAGGACCTCTTTAAAGTGTTGAAGAGCAAAGATGTCACCTTGAAGAGTAAGGTGAGCCTGACCTAAGCCATGGTATTTTCAATCACGTCATACGCATGTGAAAGCTGGACAATGAATAAGGAAGACGGAAGAAGAATTGATGCCCTTGAATTGTGGTGTTGGTGAAGAATATTGAATATACCATGGACTGCCAAAAGAACCAACATATCTGTCTTAGAAGAAGTACAATCAGAATGCTCATTAGAAGCAAGGATGGTGAGACTGAGTCTTACATACTTTGAACATGTCAGGAGGTATCGGTCCCTGGAGAAGGACTTCATGTTGGCAAAGTACAGGGTCAGCAGAAAAGAGAAAGACCCTAAACGAGATGGACTGACACAGTGGCCGCAATGATGAGTTCAAGCATAACAACGATTGAAAGGATGGTGCAGGACTGGGCAGTGTTTCATTCTGTGGTACATAGGATCACTGTGAGTCGGAACCGACTCAATGGCGCCTAAAAACAACAACATAATTTATTGTACTGGCTCTGTCCCCCCACTTAATCCTAAGCTCTACAAAGTCAGGGATCTGTCTTGTGTCCTGCTGCAAACCCACGGCCTGCGAGAGTGCCTGGTCCCAGCAGCTGCTCAGGAAGCCCTGGCTGCCGCCAGCCTGTGCAGGCCTCACTGGCTCGCAGGCTGTGTGGCTCTTGTCTCTTGGCTCTGGTCCTCCGTCCTCTCCCTCAGGTCCTCAGAAGGCACCAGGCCCAGGGCCAACTTCTGCTGACTAGAATTGGGGAAGGATATGGAGGACCAGCCAGAGGGCCTTTTTTCCTCAGAATGGGCCTTTTCAGCACCTCCCACCACAGAGATGCCTGGGTCCACCTAGTCCTCCGGATGTCTGTGACTTGGGGGTTTTGTTTTGTTTTGAAGTTTTTAATATGGACGCTTTAATTATACACCCCAGAGAGGAGTGGTGTGATGCAGCCCCTGTCTTGGCACCAGCTCCTGCCGGCCTGTTTTGTCTCTGGCTTTACCATAACCTGTCCCTCCCTGCCACTCATGATTCTTGAGTCCCCTCAGGCAGTATGTGGGCATGTGTCTTCTGAGGTTGTTGGTGGGGACAGAACTGGATCTGTGGCAAACCAGTGCTCTCAGTGGCTGGTGGAGGAGCCAGTGAAGGAGGACAAAGAGTCCATGAGAATAGTCGTATCTGACATTAATCTGGTCCTGGCGATCTGCTTTGTCAGTGGGGCAATTAGCTATTGAAAACCCTGAGGTGCACAGTTGGACTCTGACTCACACGGGGTCACCGTGAGCTGGAGTCAACGTGACAGCGCCTGGTGGGGTGGTCGTAACCTTGATTGGAGCGTGGTCAGGTACCAGCTAGATTACGTGTAGTCACTTAACGTGCCATTCGTAGTGGTTTATTTCCCTTTTTACAAAAATAAGAATACTGAGAATTTGAGAGATAAAGGGATTTGCCCAAGATTATACATGCAGGAAGTGGCAGAGCTGAGATATGAACTTGGGTCTGACTCCAAAGCTGGTGCTTCCCGCCCATGCCCACTTGAAGCCTCTCGGGACTGTGCACTTGGCTGTCGGACACCACTGGGCTCTGCCTCCACTCTGGCTGCCAAACCCTGTTGTTTAGGTTTTCCCTTTTCCAGGCTCCAGATATTCTTTCTTTAACAGGCCTTTCTTCAGGTTCCAGTCAGTCAGCTTACCTTGTAGCTGGAGTCAGGCTGGCCTGGACCCTCATCTTGGTTCTGGGCATCAACTTCCTCATCTGTGAAATGGGTGATCAATTCGTGTTAAGCTTCCCCTTTGGAGGTTCTTTCCTGCCCATACAGATTGAAGCTGGGGCTTTCCCAAGTCTCAGGTACAATCACTGACCACATACTGGGGGTGGGCCCCATAGCCAGCTGCTGAGTGCTTGTCTGCATCCCAGGCACCAGTCTCTGTGGCTGGAACTTCTGTCACCACTTCCCCTACGAGGATCAGGCTCTTCACCAGTCGTTGAACAATTGTGCTGGCTCTTAACTGGTTCCTGTTTCTGAGTACACACATTCTGCCAGGCAGTGTACCTTCCACATTACATTGACTTTCTCATTTACTCGCCATGACAACCATGCAAAATGGAAATGGTTGTTTTTAGTTGCCATTGGGTAGGTTCCAACTCTGGACAACCCCATGAGTGCAGGGTAGCACTGCTCCGTGGAGTTTTCAAGGCTGTGACCTTGCAGAAGCAGATCACCAGGCCTTTCTTCTGAGGTGCATCTGGGTGAGTTTGGAACTGCCGATTCTTTAGCTAATAGTCAAGCACTATTATCACCCTCGTTTTACAGATGAGAAAACCAAGTGTCAAGGAAGGAAGCTGACTTGGGGTTTAGACGCAAGTCATTTTGATTATAAAGCTCTTGCTGTTTTCTCACCACCTTGCCCCTCCCTCGTTTCTTATTGCTGAGTCCTGGAGGTAGTCCTGCCCTGGGACACTGTCCCGCGCTCCCCTGGGTACAGCCAATCCTGTGGCCAGGGTAGCAGCTTCTCCTTTGGGAGGGTTCTGGGCCATGTGCGCAAGGCTGGCTCCAGGCTCACGGCTGGCTTGCTCGGTCCTGCAGACAATCATGACATCATCTCCATGAAGCTGTTCCAGCTGATGGTGGAGCACACCCCTGATGAGGAGAACATCGACTGGACCAAGATTGAGCCCAGTGTCAATTTCCTCAAGTCTCCCAAAGGTATGTATGTGCTCCCGTCACGCCCATGGGGCTGGGTGCTGAGTGTGTGGCAGGGATGAGGCTGGTGCAGTGTGAGCCTTGTGGCCCAGTCAGTGCTGCCCTTGCCTGGTCTCAGGGCCCTTGGGTTAGCCCTGCCCCGAGCGCCTGGTGAGTTCAGCACCGGTGAGGTTTGAAGAATCGAGTGCAGCAGAAGGAAATATTCTCTGAGTCTGTCCATGAGGACATCTCTGCTGTGTGATTTCTGTCGGGATAAACAGCGAATCAGTGGGTGTCTGGGCCCCTGGAGGTGCTTCTCCTGTGCTAGGTAGAGTGACACCAGCCTGCTGCATGAGGTCACATGCTGGGCCCTTTGATGCCACATGTGCATCATCCAGCGACCTCAAATGGGTACTCTCCATTTTAGGGAGGAGGGAATGGAGCAATCTGCAAGTTTCCTCAGCCTGAAAGTGGCAGAGGCAGGATCTAAACTTGGGCTTCTGCAACCCTAAAGCCTGGACTTTTCCCACGGCGCTGACTAGCCCCCACCCTGCCTTCACAGCAGAAGCTCTGGTGGAGAGATAGGCTCATTTGTAGAGAGTCAGCCCCAAAACCAGACTCGTGCCTGTGGGGGTGGGGGGGCAGACGCACAGGCTGTGTTGGGGTGGGGAGCACTGGGGCCTCACCCCAGCCCACGGCCACTGTGTGGAGTGAGCCCGACGTGGTCAGGGCCTTCTGATTTTTAGAAGCCAGAATTCAGCATTTTCTGTGACATCTCACTTTTTTAAGGTTCATACTGTTTTTGAACTTTTTGGGGACCAAGTAGATCATGCCGTGGACCGCCTTTTGTAACCTTGAGGGTTTTTGTCTGCAGAGTGAAGATATCATCTGCCCTGACTCATGACCCATCCATTCCTTCAGCAGGTGTTTCAAAGCTTCTACTCCCACTGAGCCATGTGCTGGGCTCTGGAGACACGGCCTCAGTCTAGTGACTGAGGCGGAGCAGGGGATAGAGGGGCTGGGGGCGCGCCCAGAGGCCAAATGGCCTGCTGGAGAGTCGCCATCACCAGGCATGTCCTGGTTCAGCGAGTGATGTTTCTGTAGCTGTGCAAGGCAGGAAGATGCTGGGCTGAGAGACTTGAGTGGGCCAGCAGCCTGCCGGGAGTCCAGTTTTGAAGGCACGGACAATGCAGAAAGGCTTCTGTGAGGCCTTCTAGGCAAGGGAGCAGCATGGACAGAAGCTGAGAGGAAGGCTGGAGGGAGGACCAGGCACAGGCTGCACAGGAAGATGGACTGAGTTCAGACCCTGCTCCTGTGTGCATGGCCTCATGAACTCGGAAAGTCCATTTCCTTCCCCAGCCTCTCTACAAGGAGATCACCATGTCCCTTCCCTGGGTCACTAGTATCCCATGAGATGCCATGTGTGACAGGGCTGGTGCTAAGGAGGCTCAGGCCTTGGGCTTCCCATAGGCCAAAAAAGGGCGGGGTATATCTAGGTGTTAGTGTGGCTGGAGCAGAAGTATGGCTGCTGGTACTCAGGGCCTGGGAGACCCCCAGGAGGCCATTTACAGCCTTCTGCCAGGGTCATTTTTCTTCTGTGGACCTCAGGCCACTGCATGGGGTAGTGGGGGTGCTTATAAGAGTAGCCTCCTCGTCCCCCATGTGGACTGAGACTCCCAGACAGCCCAGGAGTCTCTCGTTTCAGCCAGCTTCTTGAAGCACAAGCCCCCGACCTCCATTCTGGGCACCTTGGTCCCAGCAGTCTTGTCTCTTCCCCCACTCCCCTGCCTTCACTGGGGAGTGAGGGCTGGGCAGAGGCAGGTTAACCCAACTCTCCTGCCCCTGGTGGTGGCTGTGGGCAAGACACGGGGCCCTCGCACACGCCTGCACAGTGGGTGTGTGGCCCTGCCTGAGCTTGGTGCCCACGGCACACGTGTGCTCTGTCCTGTCCCTGCTCCTGGAACCGGTGGCCTGGGAGGGCGGAGATGTCCACCCCGCTTTGCTGTTTCAGCCTCCTCTCCTTTCTCCCTCAGACAACGTGGATGACCCCACAGGGAACTTCCGCGGCGGGCCCCTGACGGGGTGGAGAGTGTTCCTGCTGCTGCTGTGTGCGCTCCTGGGCATCATAGTCTGCGCCGTGGTGGGGGCCGTAGTGTTTCAGAAGCGGCAGGAGCGGAACAAGCGTTTCTACTGAGCAAGCGCATAGGGCGCTTGGCTGGGGATGGGCCTGCCTTGGGCCTCAGGCACTAATGTGAACTTTTTTTTACTTCGATTGTAAAAGAAAAACAAGACAACCTTATTTCTTAACTGTTTCAAAGAAATAATTAAAGTATTTTCTTACATTTTGCTTCTTGCCCAGCCAGGACAGGTGGCAGGGCTGGGGAGTAAGATTTTGGCATCCCCACAGCTGGCAGCAGGGAGCCCCCTCCCTGTTGCTGGCATCTCAGGACAGAGAGGCCTGGGGTCTGGGCCGGAGCTGGATGTGACCCTGCAGGACTTTGACGGGGCCTCCTCGGGACACCAGCCCTCATTCCGTTTGTGGTGTGGTGTGTGTGGCCGCACAGAGGCCCAAGTTGGGGGACCTGGGCTTTTCTTTTCACCCTCTGAGCTTCTTTTCAAGGCAGGCCATGGAGTGGGGGGAGAGGAGGAGCACTCAGTGGGGCCGAGTGGGCCCCTTTGATAAAAATAAAATGAATTACCCAAACTCAGTGTGTAACTGTCCTGAGGGCTCACCTTTCTTTCTCTTCTGATGATGTCCAGCTGGCTGGTGCCGGCAGTGCTCAGCCTTGCCTCGTCTGGCCTGCACACAGCCCCCAAGGTAGGTACTATGGGACCCCCATTTCCCAGGTGGGGACACCATGGCTCTTGGAGGTCAAGCAAAACCTGCCTGGTGTTACACAGCACTGGTGTGGAGAAGACAGACCCAGATGGCCTGCCCCTCGCCCTGGGCTGTCTCTGTGCCATCACCAGGTGCTCCGCGTATCTGGGTGAGAGGACCTGGTGTGGGAGGTGTGGAGTACTACGCAGAGGGCTCAAGGCCAGGACGTGGGGGAAGTGACAGGGAGCTCTGGGGTGATCTGGAGGGGCTGAGGGACAGGAGGGCAGACTGGAGTCAGTAGTGATGTTTGAGTTGCCTTGGGGAGAAAGATGGTACCAGGGGTGGGAGCAAACCAGCAACTGACAAGGAAGGGCCGTGATTGGCAGTGCCCAGTCCTGCCGTTGGCAGCCCAGAGCCGCCCAAGCTTGGGTCCTGTTTCTGTCCCTCCTTCAGCACCTCGCAGAGTTGATGGTCCCTCCTCTTCAGCGTCTCCTTCCCATTCACGGCTAAATAACATGTGAGTCTCCCATCTTAACAGCAAAAGCAAAACCTTTTCTTTTCGAGCCAGGCTTTTTTGTAATTAATGTTATCAAATAGTCTCATAAAAATTCGGTAGAAGTACACGAAGTGAAGAGTAAACATTTATTTTCTCTCACTTCTTCCGTCTCACTCTGGAGCTCTTCGTTCATCTACCCCGTCTCCTGTATCCTTCGTAACGTGCTCTGTGCACGCACAGAAATTCCTCTCTCAAATCAGGCGAGATTTCAAAAGATTGAACATGAGTTCACGGTGACCGTGAGGCTTCAACTGTGTTTCCTTCACGTGGATCTGTGAGCCTGAAGAGCAGACATGGTCCTCCTTACTGAAATATTTTATTGATCACTTTCAGTTTCTTGAAGAAACAGCCAACACTGAGTGCTTACTATATGCCAGGCATCGTTCTATGCGGTTGACGTGTATGAATTCATTTAGCTCAACATGTACCTGCATGGGTACTAGAAATGCCTTGGGATGGGCAGCTCCCGCCTCCCCTCTGAATGCTGAGGCCCAGAATCTGGAACTTTCCAAGGCTGCTGCAGCCTTTCCTCAGTGCCACACTCCCTACACATAGCCTTAAGATTTTGGCTCTCACTAGGCCTTCCCTGAGTTCCTGAGTCATTTAGGCAAGCTGGCCTCTCGACCCTGTGGTTCTCAAACTTGGTTGCATGTTAGCGTCATCTGGGAACTAAACAGAGCCGCCTCGTTCTCAGATTCTGGGGCAGTCAGTTGGGGAGCCTGGCCAATGGCGTTTTCCAGAGCTCCTTGGGTGGCTCTGATGAGCAGCCTGGCTGGAGAGCCAGTGGCATTAGACAGGATTAGTCTGCGCAGAGATGGAAGCTGTCATGCTGTCTGTCCTTGGTGGGCAGGCTGGTACCCCTTCCCACTGGGACACAGTCTTGTTTGCCCCCAGAAGTCAGTAGCTTCAAAGTTCACACCTAGAGGTGCTTCCGTGGGAGGTCAGTTGTGAGCTTTTTGCATTCTCACACACAGGACCGTCATGTACCCACTGCTCTTTGCTGTGTGTTTAAAAAATGGAATTATTGTACCATCTGAAAGTTAAATATAAATGTATATCCATGTACCTGCTATGCAATGTAAGAAATAAAACTTTGCCACACATGTGGATCCTTGGTACCTTCTTTAAACGCTGTCAAATCTGGCCTTTTATGAGTTTTTTAACATTTCACCACGGAGGAATATATCCCTAAATACAGTGTTGTTTTGCATTTTTAAAAACTGTAGATGGTATTCCTTAACCTCTGAAGCCCAACACTGCCTATTCACATCCACTGGATGACTCAAGACGGGCCTTTCTCGCTGTTGGGTTTTGTTGTGTGAACGTGCCGCAGTTCACCCACTCTGCTCCTGATGGACTTTCAGGTGCTCCCAGTTTTTTGCTGTTACGCAATGCTGCTCCAGGCGTTCTGGAACGTGGCTTCATGCACAAAGGTGCCGGAATTGCTGGGTTGTAACTTACCACACAGCCTCAGCTTTACTAGCTGTTGCCAAGCTCCTGTCCAAAGTGGGTTTTATCAGTTTTACTCCTGTATCGAATGCTCTGCCACCCAGTTCCTAACCCAAGGTGTTGTCAGAGATATTTGACAATCACATGGCTGGAAACTGTTCTTCCTTTCTCTACTATTTGGATTTAGGATCTTTTTGTTTATTGGTCATTTGTGTTTCCTTTGTGATTGTTTACTTTTTGCCCCTTTTTCTTAGTGATAGGAGCTCTTTCATGGTGGTCCTTGGTCGCATGCATTGCAGAGACCTCCCAGTACAGCTTGTCTTTTGGCTTTTCTAGTGTCGTTTGATGTCCGTTCTACAGTCTGTTGTCAGATTTATTCATCTTTTCCAAAGTTTGTTTTTTCCTAAAAGTTTAAAATTTTTGCTTTTCAAATTTAGCAGCGAATCTCCCTGGAATTAATTTTTGTGTAGGGCGTGATGTAGGGACTCGGTTTTCCCCGCTGTGGGTAACCAGTTGTGCCAGCACCATTTATTGAAGAATCCATCTTCCTGTCCCTGAACCACAGCACCACCTGAGGCCTGGGCAGCACCCACTCCTAAGACTGCTGCCTTGCTTACCTCCTCCTCTTTGGAGGCTGGAGGGCTAAATATTTAGCTGGACTTCCCAGCTCCTTCTGAACAAAGGTGGCCATGTGACAGCTGTGGCGGACGAGACCTAGAGGCATATGCTGAGGAGGCTCTGGGATCGGTTTTGGTTCCCCAAAGAAAAACTTGTCAGACGGCAGCTGGAGTGGCCGTTTGCCCGTCCCCAGCTTCCCGCCTGGGATGTGGAGGTGACCCCTGGGGGTGCAGAAGCAGGAGTCGCCTGTGATCACAGGGGAAAAGAGGAGCTCAAGGGAGCATGGGTCCAGGTGCTGCCCCAGCCTGGACTGCCTGCAGCTGGATGTTTATGTGAGAAAAATAAACCTTATGTGTTTAAAGGACTGAGTCTCGTTTTCTGCTGTTGCCAAAAATAGCCCTGACTGTCTGCCAGTGTATATGTAATAACATTACTTTTCTTCCTTTCATGCACGGCTCCTGGACTCCACCTAAGACTCGCCAGTTCCTCAGGTTGACTCTGCAGTGAAGATTCACACTGTTTGGACTAAGACTATGTCTGTCTTCTGAACCTTGTGAAGATTTAGAAGCCCCCTCGAAGTAACTGAAGCTTAGGAGACATCACACCCAATCACCTCTTCCCATGTCTTCCGACAACTGCAGGCAGGAGGAGGGGCAGTCCCAACACATACAAGACCAAAAAGTTTTCTGTAGTCTGGAGAAGTGGCCACTTACATATTTCACCTGTCTTAATATATGATAAAAGATTAAAAAAAAAAAAGTCTATTCCAACTCATGACAACCCTGTGTGTATCAGAGTAGAACTGTACTCCACAGGGTTTTGAATGGTTAATTTTTTGGAAGCAGATTGCCAGGCCTTTCTTCCGAGGCACCTCTGGGTGGACTCAAATCTCCAACCTTTCAGTTAGCAGTCAGAACACATTAGCCATTTGCACCACCCAGGGACTCCTACAATAATGTGGAACTAATAACTGGAGCGATTCTCCAGAGCATTGGGTACTAAAGCCCAGGTCTTCGAAAACACTGTTGTTCTGCTTTCTAGTCTCCAGAAGGTTGGAGGCAACAAGCAAATGATTGGCATAGGTTAGACTACGTTCGTTTCTCAGAGTGGGGTTCATGAGTCCATGAGTCACGAGGCCTGCTTCTGGTCCACACTTCAGGCCCACTGAACCGAATTGCTGGGAGCAGGGCACATGCCTGTATTTTAAAAACACTCGAAGGGATTCTTATGCATACCGAAGGTTGAGGCTTGCTGGATTAGATACTTTTTGTGCCCACGTTAGCATTCTGTGGTGGCTTAAACCAGCCGCAAAGCATATTTAAGACCCTACGATGATAAAAATATTTTATCTGTTCTAGAATGAAGCTAGGAAACTTTCTGTGTTCACCATCTTGGGCACGAAATCTACTTGGTAATGGTATTCCATACTCTGCCTTCAGAAAGCAGACAAGCACAATATTGAAACTGAAGGGTGCCAAGCATTCATCCCATCAGCCAATCTCCACTCTGGTTGGTGCAGGGAGCAGGCTCAGTATAAAAGTCAAAGAGTGCCTCTTGGTGGCTCATTCCTGCCAACACCCTAGAGTCAAATTAGAAGCATTTAATAAGAAAATGCCCAGACTGAGGTCAGAATCCAGTTAGGATTATAATCTCTGTTTCAGAGATTCAGTCTCAAAGTTCTCCTAATTTCCAAGAGCATACCACCCTCATAGGGAACGTCAGCTGAAGGCCAAAACAAAAAACCAGTTGCTGTCTCTTCTGACTCACGGTGACCTCGTGTTACAGAGTAGAACTGCTCAATAAGATTTTCTTGGCTGTAATCTTTATGGAAGCAGATCGCCAGGTGTTTCTTCCATGGTGGGATTTGAATGGGTTCAAACCATTAACCTTTAAGTTAGTAGTGAAGTGCAAACCATTTATGTCAGCTGGGGTAGCTGAAGGCCAGCCTGCCTACTTTTTCTTGGCAGATTTTTGAAGCCCCAAATTTGTGGGTTGAAGCTCATTATTAAAGTCAGCCATATATATATTCTATATATATATTCTTCCCCTTTGCAGCGTCAAACTAGGTTTCTCTTTATACCTGCACATCATTTAAGAACAGATTTAATATCACCCAGAGTCAGCACGGGGGTCCTGGTGGAGCAGTGGTTAAGCGTTTGGTTGCTAACCAAAAGGCCTGCAGTTCAAACCCACCAGCCACTCCTTGGAAACCCTATGGGGCAGCTCTACTCCATTCTATAGGGCCGCTATGAGTCAGAATTGACAGCAACGGGTTTGGTTTGGTTTAGAGTCTGCACAGCAATCAGAGTTACCTTAAATAAACCAGCTCACTATTTAAGGGAGAGGGTACTATCCCTGTATTATGCCCTGGAAATGTTTATGACTGAAAAAGGATGAGATTCTGTGTCAAAGTAGAAACTTATCATCACATTGGGAGCTTAAGTTTTTATCAAGGAAAGAAAAAACTTTGCCCCAAACAAATAATTGTATAGGTTAATTGAAGTAATTTACAGCTAGCATTGGTAAGGGTCCCTGGGTGGTGCACACAGTTTGTGCTCAACTACTATAGCCTAAAGGTTGACAGTTTGAACCCATCCAGCTGTTCCATGGAAGAAAGACCTAGCGATCTGCTTCTGTAAAGATTACAGTCAAGAAAACTTATAGAAGCAGTCATACTCTAACACATGGGGTCACCATGAGTCATCATCAACTTGATGGCAATGAGTTTGTTTTTTTCTCTTATTGGTAGAGGGTCAGTGAAAATGAAGGAAACCCTCAATGAGATGGAATGACACAGCACCCTCAACAGTGGGCTCAAACATATCCAAGATCATGGAGATGGCTCAGGACCTGGTGTGATGGTTAATGTGTGTCAACCTGGCTGGGCCATGATTCTCAGTGGTTTGGCAGCTATGTAATGATGTAATCACTTCCATAATGAGATCTGATATAATGTAATCGCCTCCATGATGAGATCTGTTATGAGTAGCCAATCAGCTGAAAGGGAGTTTCCTTGGGGGTATGGCCTGCATTCAATATATGTGGACTTTCTGGTAAAGCTCCCTGGCTTTTGCTTGCTTGGATCCTGCACCTGGCTCCTGTTCACCTGACCTCCGGTTCTTGGGACTTGAGCTAGCAGCTTACCTGCCATCTTACCTGCCTATCTTGGGATTTGTCAGCCTCTGTAGCCCATGAACCAGAGGCCTGCTGTCTGACCTGCCAATCTTGGGTTCACTAGTCCTTCCAGCTATGTGAGTCAGGAGAAACTTGCAGCCTGACCCATGACTTGAGACTTCCCAGCCTCTATAACCATGTGAACTATTTCCTTGATAGAAATCTCTCTCTGCATACACTTACACACTTCCCTGGTTTTGCTTCTCTAGAGAACTCAGACTAAAACACACGGCAACTTTTTGTTCTGTTATACTTGGGATCACCATGAGTTGGAGCCCACTTGATGGCAGTTAACAAGTATCAGTTCTGTTTTTGTTTTAAAATATATCAAATAATATATGCAATAACTTTTAAATCAAATATACCAAAGGGCCCATAGCAACAACAGCCACAACTACCCTGATCCCCCTTTCTACCCTCGAGGAACAATGATTTTTAACTCTTTTAAGCTATTTCTTCTCGTATTGACTTTTATATTTCTAAAGTACATGCCTGTTGCCTCTCTCTTAATTTATCAGTTTTCAATATTATACATTTACTTTCTTTTATGATACTTTAGGTTTTTGCTCTTTTACACCACACCTTCTTGATCTCCAACCTCCCAGTATAATTATATCTCTATTTTTAACGAAATAATCATTATCATTATGCAAAGATGTTCCATCTGGAGCCAAGTAGAGCACCATATGTGCCCTAACTGTGCAGCTTTTGACTTTTCTTTGGATTAACACTTGCCTCATTTTAAACTTGGATTAGTTCCTATAAACATACCCTTAAATCTTTCTTTCATGATAGCAACAAGCAAGGCTCCACTGACAGACAGAAAGGTGGCTGTGCGCAAGGTATATTGGCCAGAAACTGAACCTGAGTCTCCCACATGGGAGGCAAGAATTCTACCACTGAGTCTCCACCAGCGTAAGCCCAGAAGAGCTAGATGGTGCCTGGCTACCACCACCAACTGCTCTGACAGGGATCACAATAGAAGGTCCTGGGCAGAGTGGGAGAAAAATGTAGAACAAAACTCAAATTCACACAAAAAAGACCAGACTTACTGATCTGATGGTAACTGGAGGAGCCCCTGAGATTATGGCCCTCAGATGCCCTGCTAACTCAGAATTGAAGCCACTCCCAAAGTCCACCTTTCAACCAAAGATTAGACAGGCCTATAAAACAATAACGCATGTGAGGAATGTGCTTCTTAGTTCAATCGAGCATACGAGACGAAATGGGCAACACCTGCCCAAAAGCAAAGTTGAGAAGGCAGAAAGGGACAGGAAAACTGGATGAATGGACACTGAGAACTCAGGGTGGAAAGGGAAAGGGGGAGAGTGCTGACACATTGCTGGGACTACAGCTAATGTCAGAGAACAATTTGTGTATAAATTTTTTGAATGAAAAACTAATTTACACTGTAAACTTTCACCAAAAACACAATTAAAGAAAAACAAGCAGACAGAAAAAAAAAAAAAATTCTACCACTGAACCACCAATGCCCCCATCATGTTGTTAGTTGCTTTGAGTTGGCAGACTCATGGCAACCTTATGTATAACAGAACAAAACGTTGCCTCATCCTTTGCCATCTTCATGATCATAGGTATGTTTGAGTCCATTGTGGCTATTGTGTCAATCCATCTCATTGTTCCCTCATTTTCACTGACCTACCAAACACGATGTCCTTTTCCAGAGATTGGTCTTTCCTGATGATGTGTCCAAATTAAGTGATCCAAAGTCTTTCTATCCTTGCTTCGAAGGAGCATTCTGGTTGTATTCTTTTAAGTCTGGTTTGTTCATTTTTCTGGCAGTCCACCATTGTCATGGATTGAATTGTGTCCCCTCAAAATATCTGTCAACTTGGCTAGGTCGTGATTCCCAGTATTGGTTGATTGTCTACCATTTCATCATCTGATGCTACTTCCCTATGTGTTGTAAATCCTATCACTATGATGGCTTAGCAGCAGTTGTATTGATGAGATCTACAAGACAAGATAGTGTCTTAAGCCAATCTCTTGTGAGATATAAAAGAAGGGAGCAGAGAGACATGGGGTCCTCCTACCACCAAGAATGAAGAGCAGGAATGCACATCCTTTGGACCCGGGGTACCTGCACTAAGAAGCTCCTGGACCAGGAAAAGGCTGATGACAAGGACCTTCCTCCAGAGCGAAGAAGAGAAAGCCTTCCCCTGAAGCCGATGCCCTGAATTTGGACTTGTAACCTAGTAGACTATGAGAGAATATGTTTCTCTTTGTTGAAGCCGTCCACTTGTGGTATTTCTGTTATAGATAACAAAGACAGAATTTGGTACGAGGAGTGGGGTGCCTCTGGGTGCTTATCAGTGGAGCTAGTCTTGCCGACCCATGGAGCAAGACAGCTGAGTGCCTTCTGGCTGAAGTTTACTGGCAGAGTGGGGTGCCTCTAGGCACTTATTGGTGGAGCAACAGACAGAAAGACTTCCTCCGGAGCTGACACCCTGAATTTGGACTTCTAGACTACTAGACTGTGAGAGAATAAGTTTCTCTTTGTTAAAGCCATCCGCTTGTGGTATTTCTGTTATAGCACCACTAGATGACTAAAACAACCATATATGCACATTCTTTGCCAATGCCACAATTCAAACACATCAGTTCTTTTTCACTGTCCATCTTCTGCATGTATATGAGGCGATTTAAAAGATCATGGCTTGGATCAGGTGCACGTTAGTCATCAAAGTGACATCTTTGCTTTTTAAACTTTAAAGAGGTCTCTTGCAGCAGAATTCTTTTTGCGGCAAGTTTCTCGACTGCTTTTTCTGCGGATGTAGATTGTTGATCCAAGAAGAATGAAATAGTGTTTAACTTCAGTTATTTCACCTTTTATCGTGATGTTGTTTATTGGTCGAGTTGTGGGGATTTTCTTCACATTCAGGCATAAACCATGCTGAAGACCGTCATCTCTGACCTTCATCTGTAAGTGCTTCAAGTTGTCTTTGTTTTTGGCAAGCAAGGTTGTGTCATCTGCATATCAGAGGTTATTAATGAGTCTTCCTACAAATCTGATGCCATGTTCTTCTTCATATAGTCCAGCTTCTCAGATTATTTGCTCAGGATACAGATTAAATAAGTAAGGTGAATGAATACAGTCCTGCTGCACGCCTTTTCCAATTCTGAACCACACAGCATCCCCGTGTTCTACTCAAACAACTGCCTCTTGATCCACATACAGGACAACCAACTGAAGAGGAACAGTGTTGCATTCATTGTTAAAAAGAACATTTGATATCTATCCTGAAATACAATGTGGTCACTGATAAGTTAATATCCATATGCCTACAAGGAAGACCAGTTAATTTGACTATTATTAAAATTTATGCACCAACCACTAATGTCAAAGATTAATTGAAAATTTTTACAACCTGCTGCAGTCTGAAATTGATCAAATGTGCAATCAAGGTGCATTTATAGTTACTGGTGATTGGAATGAGAAAGATGGAAACAAAGATGATGGATTAGTAGTTGGAAAATATGGCCTTAGTGATAGAAGCAATACTGGAGATCACATGATAGAATTTTGCAAGACCAGTGACTTATTCATTGGAGGTACTGTTTTTCAACAACACAATTGATGGCTATATGTACGTTAACCTCCCCAGATGAATTTCACAGGAATCAAATCGACTAAATCTGTAGAAAGAGATGATGGGGAAGTTCAATATCATCAGTCAAGACAAAGCAAGGGGACCACTGTGGAACAGACCATCAATTGCTTATGTGCAAGTTCAAGTTCAAGCTGAAGAAAATCAATGCAAGTCCATGAGAGCAAAAGTATACCTGCCCCTGGTAACCACTAATAAACTTTGGTCTCTATACATTTGCCTAATCTAGATATTTATTTGTCCTTTTGTGTCAAACTTGGAGGAATGCTTTTGATTTTTGGAAATTGATCTTGTATCTGGCAACTCTCTTTTTAATTCTATGACTGTATTTTATGTTTTCTGTATTGTTGATCATATCATTTGCAAATAATGACAGTTTTGTCTTTCCTCTTCCCCTCTTTTTATGTGTTCCTTTCTCTTGTCTTATTATGTTGGCCAGAACTTCTATTACCATGATGAACTGTATTGGTATAGCTGACACCCTTGTCTTATCGTAAGCCTTACAAAGAATGAGTCATGCTTCTTTAAGCATGATGTTTGCTGTAAATTTTTATTACATGGCCTTCATAACGTTAAGGATGTTCCCCTCCATTCCTTCTTCTTCTTTGTTTTAAACCTTTTTTTGTAACCCAAGAAGAAAAAGTTAGTTTTTCCCTTTAGTTTACTAGCGTAGTGAGTCACATTGATACATTTCTGTTCAGGAGGTATTCTTATTTTTAATATACTAAATGATTTGTATAATGTGTCAGAGACTAGTAGCCGGGCTCTCTGTATCTATTTTCTCTTGCTTCTGTAGGAATAAAACCAAAAAACCAAACATATTGCTGTCAATATGTTGGGTCAATTCCAACTCATAGCGACCCTATCGGACAGAGTAGAAATACCCCATCTGGTTTCCAAGGAGCAGCTGGTGGGTTCCGACTGCCAACCTTTTGCTTAGCAGCTGACCGCTTGATCCATGTACAGGTTCCACATATAGCCTACTATGCTGGGAACAATCGCTGTGTCACCAGGGCTCCTCTATAGGAATATGACCCCCAAATTTTTGCTGGATACATGGATGCCCAGAAGGAAAGCTACATTTCCCACTCTTCCTTACAACTAGATATGGTCATGTGATTAAACTGTGGCCAATGGGGTGTGAGTGGAGATGATGTGTGCAATCTATCAATCCAGCCTTTCAAGGGAAACTGTAACTTCCCTTTGCTCCCTTACTCTTTTCTGCTGACTGGAATGTGGATATAGTGGGCAAGGGGACACACTAGAGATCCCAGAGCAAAAATATGGGAAGAACCTGGATGGTAATTCTGAGGAATCACCGTACCAGCCCTGGGCTGTTATGCAAGAGAGAAATAAATTCCCGTTTTGTTTAGAGCATTGGGAGGAAGGGAAAGGGAATGTTTCAGCAGCTAAACCTGTCTTCTAAATAAAACAGAGCCAAAACAGTTACCTAATATCTTGCTTGGGATTTTCCATCCGTACTCACGCGTCAAATGGACTTAGACTTTTTGTCTGTTCCTTATCTGGTTTGGAGGAGTCCCTGGGTGGTGCACATGGTTATGTACTTGGCTACTAACTGAAAGATTGGCAGTTCGAATCCACTCAGAGGTGCCTCGGAAGAAAGGCCCAGTGAGAACCTTCTGGAGTGCGGTTTTACTCTGAAACACATGGAGTTGCTGTGAGCCAGAATTGATTTAGTGGCAACCAGTTGATTATCTGGTTTATCTTCAGGTTCTATTAGCCTCCTAAAACGGATTGAGAAGCAGTCCCTTTTTGGAAGTTGCTGTTGAAGCTACTCAACATCTATTTCACCTCCCTTTCCGGGGAGGTGTGCTGTCAACATAGAAGCCTAAAGGCTCTCTTGCAGCTAGAGTTCTGTCTGTGATGTAGGTTTGCCAGTGAGATATACGAGGGGTCGAGGCCCTACTTCTGCTATTCATGCTGCTCTTACTGGTAAATATTCCAGTACCCAATAACTAGTTTTATGGATATTGAGAGCAGGCATGGGACATCAAGTTTTTGCAGGTGCCTATCTAGAAGCCACATGACTCTGGCATCAATGAATTGCAGCAAAATGCTCGATTATTTGCTTCTTTCTGGATTACTTGGGTTTACTCTGTTGTCCTTTTTCTAGTTTTTTAATTTGATTTGGTTTGAACCTGTTCCTTTCTCCATCTTTTGTTTTCTTGTAATTTTATTCAAGACAAAAATTTCCCCTAAGTTCTTCTTTAGTCGTGTCTCACAACTTTTCTTTTTTTAGCATAGTGTTTCTTTAGCCCAAATATTATTTAGTAGTGTATTTTTTAGTTTCTAGATAAAAAGGATTTTTAAAGCTTTTTGTTGTTTATTTCTATTTCTATTTGCCATATTTCTTAATTTATCTTCATAAATGTTCATCTCTTTTTCTCCTCCTGATATCTTCTGGAATGGTTCTTTGACCTGATCTTTCAATTTACTAACTTCTAGTATTCATTTTATTGCAATTCAACCTATCTACTGAGTTCTTTGTCAACTATTACATTTCATACCGCATATCTGCAACTGATACTTCTTTCTAACTGCTTTTTTTTTTTTTTTTTTTCATGTTTCCAATATCCTCCTTTATCCCTCAGAAAATTCTTACTCTGTCAGACCTATCATTTGGGCTTCAACTGGTTTAAGTTGTTCAGCTTTTCCTCTTCTATAGTTCTTGTATACTTCAGAAGTCTCATCATTTTTCCTCGTGGACGCATCATGCCCAGGGGTACCAGATGCTTTGGCCAGTTCTACATACCTGGTAAAAGGGGCAACAAAACCTAGCTTCAGCTTTGCCCTGACAGTGCACCTGGGACTATGGGAAACATACTTCAGGACAGAGGGTCTGTCAGGGTACATTTGGACCCTTCCACTCTCCATTTTCCGACACTTCCGTCCACTTCTCAGGCAGAAGCCTTTTTTTTTTTTTTTTCTAGAGACCCAATATGTCTGTTCACTCCTACTTTCCTCTCCAGTTCTCCTTTCTGCATCTTCTTTGGAGAAACCTTATTTAGACTTCAGTGTGGGGAAGCTTTGTTTTGATCTATCATTTGTTCTGTAGGACCTGAGATCACTCAAGGTCAAGACGTTTGAAATTCAAATGCATAACAACAACAACAAAAAAGCATTCTTCTGTTTTTGTGTTGGAATTTCTTACTTTTCTATCTTGACAAAAAGTCAAGCCTACTGAAAAATTGAAAGAATAACACCCATTTACTCTTCACACAGATTCAACGATTATTAAAATTTTCTATACTTGATCTATTTATCTTTTTTCTCTCTGTCTTACACAAAAGAAAGTTTAGTATATACTTGCTTTTGTACCTTTCTTTATTTGAATGAACATATCTTGGAAACCACCCCATATCTTATAGAGATCTTCCTTAGTCTTTTATATATACATATAAATCATTTATTTTTTGTTTAATGAGTTCAATCCACTTACATTTATTGATGTAACTGATGTGCTTGGCCTCAGCTCTTGTATTAGTAGTGTTTGTTCTGTATTATTTTATTTTTACAGTGTTTCATTTTCTATGTGATCGGTTTCATTTTTGTGATTCTTTTGGAATTGATGGTTTGTATTTCTGTTTTGATTTGATTTGATTTTTTACTTCTAACATTTCCATTTGACTCATTCTTAAAGATTCTATTTTTCTTCTGAAATTCTCCCATCTGTCCAGGCACATGTATACCTTTCCCACTATATTTTTAACACATTAATTATTATATTAATTACAGCTGTTTTTAAACCCTGTCCTCTCTAGTCTAGATCTGCTTATCACTTTATCTCTTGACAACAGGTTGTTTTTTCTTGATTTTTTTTTCTTTTTTACTGAATACCAAGACATCAAGTATAGAACAGAATAGACTGTGGTAAGTAGTCCAAGTAAGCCTGGAGATGAGCATACCTCTTCTGTTCGACTGTTAATATAGTGGTTTAAGTCCAAGTAGGCAGAAGCTGAGCTGGGATTGAGCTTTGTAGCTGCTATTGTTACCTTAAGTGTACCACATTTCTTATGCTTAGGGTAATGGCTGAAGTGCTGAAGAGTTTTTCTTAGTATTCCTGGTTCCTTCTGAGATTTCAGGAGTCCTTGCACACTGGTGCAACATAGAAAGTTTCTCTGCATCCTCTTGCCTCCTCCCAAGTGATAGACCACTGTTTCTCTTACTTGATTCCATGACCGGGTGAAGGAGGGGGGAGGTTCTCTGTTCTCCTGGTCTACCTTCACACTTAGCCAGAACTTATCTACCTGGGTATTGGGAATGGAGCTTCTAATGTTTCCTGGCCCTTCTGCCTGTGGTGCCCAAAAGTCTGCCTACTATCTGTGGTTCTTTTTGGTGGGATTTCCTTCCCCCTCCCCCAGGGATAGCAGACCTCTGCTTGCTTTAGGTGTAGGATCCTGATTCCACCTGTTTCAGTCAGGATCTAGTCAGGAGGCAGAAACCACACAGGGAAATTTGAACAGAGAAAGCTTAATAAAGGGAATTATTAACTATTCACAAGGGATTAAGTACTAATAAAGGAGCCCTTGTGGCACAGTGATAAAAGCTCTTGGCTCCTAACTGAAAGGTCAGCAGTTCGAACCCACCATGGGAGAAAGATGTGGCAGTCTGCACCTGTAAAGATTACAGCCTTAGAGACCCTATGGGGCAGTTCTACTCTGTCCTACAGGGTCACCATGAGTCGGAATCAACTCGACAGGAATGGGTTTGGCTTTTTGCTTTAGGTACTAATAAGGTCCCTGGGTGGTGCAAATGATTTGTAGTAGACTACTAATTGAAAGGTTGGTGGTTGAAACTCACCCAGCAGCATTGTGGAAGAAAGGCCTGGTGATCTGTTTCCACAAAGATTACACCCAAGAAAACCTTATGGAGTTCAGTTCTACTTTGTAACACATGGGGTTGCCATGAGTTACTATCAACTAATGGTTTTAGCTACTAATAGCAGATGAAAGATAATTCTAAAGAATACCCTAGGACTGAGGGAGAATACCCAAGGAAAGAACAAACTTAGAAGGAGATCCCCTCTCCAAGGCCATTCAGACCTCATTGGAGAGGGTGTGGCTGCAACCCACTGGATGGTGGAGAATTCCACTAGGGTTGTCTTAGGCCAGAGCTGGTCTACAGTTGCTGGACCAAGGGTGACAGACAGGTAACCACTGGCCAAGAGTCACAAGCTGGAGCCCATGCTGGGATACTGGTGGACCACAAATGACGGACAGAGAACTGTGAGCTGGAACTGGCCACAGAATTTATTGAAGGCTGACCACTGCTGGAAGTCTTGTGTAGACACTGCTGGAAGCTGCTTTGTAGGAGCAAGAAGAAAAAAGACACTTCATCGCAAGGAAGAGAGGCTCCTTCCTCCTGTAGTATCTGTCCAGCGCCCTCTACTGACAAGACTTACTATCATGCCAGCTAGCAAAGGAAAAATATTTATAGGGTTCAGATAGAAAATCTCAAGCAGGACAATGAAGGTTGGATTTGGAGATGAAAGACAATGAATTGCCAGTTGACACAGCCCACCTTTTGACTACTAGCTTTCATATGCAGAGTACTACACAGATTGAACTTCCATATGACAACAAATAAACTCTATATTCCACCAGAAAAAATACAGCTCTTCTTTCTACAAGGGAAGAAGTTATTATCCTTTTTTCCTCAAAATGAGGTGAAGCACAGTCCCAACATTCATTATATCTATTACTGGCTATAATAATCACTCCTCAAATTCAGTCACAGCGTCATGGAATATTATGTTAAGGTTGTGTGTCAACTTGGCTGAGCCATAATTCTCTGTGGTTTGGCAGTTGTGATGTGTTTTGGCAGTCGTATGATGATGTGATCATTTATATGATGAGATTTGTTATAATGTGATCACCTCCTGCTGTGAGTAGCCAATCAGTTGAAAGGGAGTTTCCTTGGAGGTGTGGCCTGCACCAAATATGAGCAGACTTCTGTGTAAGGCTCATGGGCTTTTTGCTTGCTCTGGCTCCTGCAGCTGGCTCCTGCTCATCTGACCTCCGGTTCTTGGGACTTGAGCTAGCAGCTTACCTGCCGTCTTGCCTGCAGATCTTTGGATTCATTGATCTTTGCAGCCTGGGAGCAAGAGCCCTGGTGTTTGACCTCCTGATCTTGGGATCACCAGCCCCTACAGCTACATGAATCAGGAGAAACCTCTAACTTGACCTTCAGACTTGGTACTAATTCCAGGAGACTCAAAACATCACTGTGGTCCACCAGTCAGAGTAGGGGCATATGGAGGTCAAGTTATTAATGCAGTCTTAGCTCATATCCTTCTCACAGTAGGTCCAGTGTGTCCCTGAACCCATCTTGTAGTGATTTCCCCAGTTCCAGAATGCATAATTGGAGTAGATATATTCAGCAACTGGCAAAGCCCCCACATTGAATTCCTGACAAATGAAATAAGGTCCAGTTTGGTAGGAAATGCCAAGTGGAAACCATTAGAACTGCCCCTACCTAAGAAAATAGTAAACCAAAAGCAATACTGCACTTCTGGAGAGACTGCAGAGATCAAGACCATCAAGGACTTGAAGGATGCAGGGGTGGTTACTCCCACTACATCCTCACTCAACTTGCCTATTTGGCTTGTGCAAAAACCAGATGGTTCTTGGAGAATGACAGTGGGTTATCAAAAACTTAACGAGGTGGTAACTCCAATTGCAGCTGCTATTCCTGATCTGGTTTCATTGCTTGAGTAAATTAATACATCTCCTGGTACCTGGTATGCAGCTATTGATCTGGTTAATGCCTTCTTCTCCATACCTGTTTCAAAGGACCACCAGAAGCAGTTTGCCTTCAGCTGGCAAGGCCAGCAATACACTTTCAGTTTCCTACCTCAGAGCTACATGAACTCTCCAGATCTATGTCATAATATAGTCCACAAAGACCTTGATCACCTTTCCCCTCCATGAGATGTCACACTGGGTCCATTACATTGATGACATTATGCTGATTGAACCTAGTACGGTAGAAGTGTCAGTAACTCTGGACTTACTGGTAAAATATTTGCATGCTAGAGGGTGGGAAATTAATCCCACAAAAATTCAGTTGCCTTGCACCTCAGCAAAATGTCTAGGGGTCCAGTGGTGTGGGCCATGTTGAGATATTCCTTCTAAAGTGAAGAATAAGTTATTATATTTGGCCCCTCCCACAACTAAAAAAGAGGCACAATGCCTAGTAGGCCTCTTTGGATTTTGGAAGCAAAATTTGGGTGTTCTACTCCAGCCTATTTATCAAGTGACTCAAAAAGATGCTAGTTTTGAGTGGGGCCCAGAACAAGAGAAGGCTCTGCAACAGGTTCAGTCTGCTGTGCAAGCCACTTTGTCACTTGGGCCATATGATCTGACTGATCCAATGGTGCTTGAAGTGTCAGTGGCAGGTAGAGATGCTGTTTGGAGTCTTTGGCAGGGCCCTATTGGTGAATCACAGTGCAGACTCTTAGGATTTTGGAGCAAAGCCCTGCCATTCTCTGCAGATAACTACTCTCCTTTTGAGAAACAGCTTTTGGCTTGTTACTGGGCCTTAGTAGAGACTGAATTCTTAACCATGGGCCACCACATCACCATGAGGCCTGAGCTGCCCATCATGAACTGACCCACAGAGCTATAAAGTTGGACATGCACAGCAGCACTTCATCATTAAATGGAAGTGGTATATACGAGATTGGGCCTGAGCAGGGCCTGAAAGGCAAAAGTGAGTTGCATGAGGAAGTGATCCAAATGCCCATGATTTCAACTCCTGTCACATTACCTTCCATCTCCCAGTCTGCACCTATGGCCTTATGGGGAGTTCCTTATGAGCAGTTGACTGAAGAAGAGAAGACTCGTGCCTGGTTTCCAGATGGTTCTGCATGATATTGAGGCACCACTCAAAAGTGGAGAATGGCAGCACTGCAGCCCCTTTCTGAGGCCTCCCTGAAGGGCAGTGGTGAAGGGAAATTCTCCCAATGGGCAGAATTTCTAGCAGTGTGCCTGTTTTTTCACTTTGCTTGGAAGGAGAAATGGCCAGATGTGTGATTGTATAGTGATTCATGGGCTGTGATCCATGGTTTGGGTGGATGGTCAGGGACTTGGAAGGAACATGATTGGAGAATTGGAGACAAGGAGGTATGGCGAAGAGGTATGTGCATAGACCTCTCTGAATGGACCAAAGAAGTGAAGATATTTGTGTCCCATGTGAATACTCACCAAAGGGTGACCTCAGCAGAGGAGGATTTTAACAATCAAGTGGATAGGATGGCACATTCTGTGGAAACTAGTCATCCTCTTCCCAACCTACTCCTGTCATTGCTCAATGGGCTCATGAACAAAGTGGCCATGGTGGCAGGGATGGAGGTTATGCATGGGCTCAGCAACATGGACTTCCTCTCACCAAGGCCAACTTGGCTTACAGCCACTGCTGAGTGCCCAATTTGCCAGCAGCAGAGACAACACTGAATCCCCGCTATGGCACCATCCCTTGAGGTGATCAGCCAGCAACTTGGTGGGAAGTTGATTACATTGGACCACTTCCATTATGGAAAGGGCAGCATTTTGTTCTTACTGGAATAGACACTTACTCTAGATATGAGTTTTTCTTCCCTGCATGCAATGCTTCTGCCAAAACTACCATCTGTGGACTTATAGAATGCCTTATTCATTGTCATGGTATACTGCACAGCATCACCTAAGATCAAGGGACTCACTCCATAGCAAATGAAGTGCAGCAATGGGCCCATGCTCGTGGAATTCACTGGTCTTACCATATTCCCCAACATTCTGAAGCAGTTGGCTTGATAGAATGATGGAATGGCCTTCTAAAGACAATTAAAGCACCACCTAGGTGGCAATACCTTGCAGGGTTGGGACAGTGTTCTCCAGGAGGCTGTTTATGCTGTAAACCAGCATCTAATATACGGTGCTGCTTCTCCCCATAGCCAGAATTTGTGGGTCCAGGAATCAAGAGGTGGAAATGGGAGTGGCATCACTCACTGTTATCCCTAGTGACCCTCTTGAAAAAATTTTGCTTCTCGTCTGTGTGACCTTATGCTATGTGGGTCAAGAGGTCTTAGTTCCAAAGGGAGAAAACCTCCTGCCTAGAAACACATCACTGATTACATTGAAGTGGAAGCTAAGACTGCCACCTGCCCGCTTTGGGCTCCTTATGCCTCTGGATAAACAGGCAAAGAAGGGAGTTACCATATTGGCTGGTGTGATTGATCCTGATTACCAAGAGGAAATTGGATTGCTATTACATAAGGGAGGTAAAGAAGAGTACGTCTGGAATACAGGAGACCCTTAGGGCGCCTCTTAGTATTACCATGCCCTGTGATTAAAGTCAATGGAAAACTACAGCAACCTAATTCTGACATGACTACTAATGGCCTAGACCCTTCAGGAATGAGGTTTTGGGGCACCCCACCAGGGAAACAACCACGACCAGCTGAGGTGCTTGCTGAGGACAAAGGGAATATGGAACAGGTGGTGGAAGAAAGTAGTTCTAAATACCAGTTACGACCATGTGACCGACTGCAGAAACAAGGACTGTAATCATTATGAGGATTTCTGCCTTGTGTGTGTGTTTATTGTATCATGTTAGGTGCAAGTTCAACTTTATATTTGTCTTTATTCAAAGATTATGTATGGTTTAAGGAGATGGATACAGGTGCCAGGTTGACAAACGGTGGACTGTGATGGTTATGGTTGTGTGTCAAATTGGCTAGGCCATAATTCTGAGTGGTTTGGCAGTTATGATGTAGTTTGGCAGTCGTATGATGATGTGATCACTTCCATGATGAGATCTGCTCTGAGTAGCCAAGCAGTTGAAAAGGAGTTTCCTTGGAAGTGTGGCCTGCACCGAATATGAGTGGACTTCTGGTAAGTCTTGTGGGCCTTTTTCTTGCTCTGGATCCTACAGCTGGCTTCTGCTCATCTGACCTCTAGTTCTTGGGACTTGAGCTAGCAGCTTACCTGCCGTCTTGCCTGCAGATCTTTGGATTCATTGATTTTCACAGCCTGTGAGCAAAAGCCCTGCTGATCTTGGGTTTACCAGCCCCTGTGTCCACAGTGAATCAAGAGAAGCTTCTGTCCTGACCCACGGACTTGGGACGTTCCAGCCCCTACAATCGCATGAGCCATTTCCTTAATATAAATCTCTCTCTAATATGGTCATAAGCTTTACAGGTTTTGCTTCCCTAGAGAGCCCTACCTAAGACAGTTACCAAAAGAGTAAATTGTATTGTACATGTAGAAATTGTTGAAGGTTTTGTAGTATATATTTTCAATGCGATAAAAGAGTAAATGATAAAATTAACTTCCAACCATTTGAATGTAAAATAATAATTGAAAGTGAAATAAGAAAATCATTAGCATATACAAAAATAATACATATAAAAATTGAAAAGAAGATATGCAAACCCTCATTACTGGGTATAATAGTGCAATGAGCCACTCCTCTTTCCCACCTTAATTTTCAAACTCATGGGTATGGAAGGAACATATAATGCTTTCTTATTTAAAACATCTACTGCGTTCTGTAAGAAAGAACCCATCCTTTCATAGTGTTGTGTCCAGCTGGTGCCATAATTGACTCTTCAGAAAGCCATTGCACATTTTGATCAGGCCAGGAACTTCTGGGTGATGGGGTATAAGATAAGACCTGTTGATGCCATGGGAACTGGCCCATTGCTGTTCCTTTGCTGGGAAAGGAAGCAATGGAACCAAGTTGCTTGGTAAGAAGGAATGCTATGTGGAATGCTGTGTCAGTGGGTAAAACATTCTGTAAGTCCATGAATGTTGGAGCTGCTGGATGCATATGGGCAAGGAAGATAAATCCAGATTCATATCCAGATCCAAATTTTTTATCTGTTCCGGTGAGAGTGAATCTCTGTCCCCTGCATTATAATCAACTTAAAACCAGGCAGATGGTTAGTCCTCCCAAGGACTGGTGCCTTATCAGGGGCTCAGTGTTCTCTGCTGTTGTCATATTAGTCAGCAGTAGTGTTAGCCAGGTCAGACTTGGTAAGGGGAAGTCAATGTTATTGAGCCTATGCACAGCCTCCATCCTTGCCACTGTGGCCACTTTGATCATGAGTCCATTAAGCCTGTTGTGGCTGGAAAAAAAGGTTGAGTGACATCCATAGAGTGTGTCATTTTATCCACCTGATTATGAAGAGCCCCCTCTGCATGGATGTCCTTTGGTGGACATGCACACAGAACAAAAAAATCTTCACAGTCTGTGCCCATTCTAAGAAGTCCATACATATACTTCTTCTCCAGACTTCCCCATGAATTTTCCAATCCTGTTCCTTTCAAGGCTCTGACCATCCAACCAAACGATTACCCATTGCCCATAAATGGGTAGAAATTCACCATTCTGGCTATTTCTCACTCCAAACAAAGTACACAACCAAATGTACTGCTCAAAGGATTTCTCTTCACCATTGTGCTTCAGGGTCATACCTGAGCAGGGCTGTAGTGCCACAGCTGCCCTCTTTTTGTTGCCAACAGCATATTATGCAGACCCATCTGTAAACCAGACACAAGTTTTTTTATTCCTCAGTCAACTGGTCATAAAGAACTCCCGATGAGGTCATAGACATAAATTGAAGGAGAGGAGGCAATGCAACAGGATTTGCTATCAAAGGAATCTGAGCTACCTGCTCATGCAACTTACTAGTACCTTCTGGACCTACCCACGCTTGGCCACTAATATACCATTTCCATTTGATAACAGATTGTTGCTGTTTGTAACCAACTTTATGGATAAGGAAAACAATGCCCATTTCATCATAGAAAACTCAGGTTGTGTGGTCACTGGATGTCCCATGTTATGCCTTCTGACTCTACCAAGGCCCAGTATCAAGACAGAAGATGTTTCTCAAAAGGAAAATGGTTATATGAAAAAGAGGGCAAAATTCCAGAGGCCTGTGCTGCAATTCCCTTATTGCTGCTTTCCAGAGACTCCATAGAACATCCCTATTTGCAACATGCATTTAAAGTACCACTGGATCTGCTAGATCCTAAGGCTCAAGTGGTAGAGCAGCTAACACTGCAATTGGACTTGCTACAGAGCCTTCTCTTGCTCTGGTCCTACTCAAAACTAATAGCTTGACTCTTAGGTGGTTAAAGTATCACACTCAAACATGGTACGTGTTACCTCCCCCCACAAAAAAAAAAAAAAAAGCATTGTGTCTCCTTTTAGTGGTACGTTGTGTGAGATACAACTATTTGTCTTTTAACTGGGAGGAGATATATCAACATGATCTATACCATAAAACCCCTAAAATCTTCACTTAAGTAACGGGGCCTGAAATTCTGTTGGGTTTATTGCCCACCATCTGGTATTATTGTATGTGTTATTAACATAAATGTATTTTTTTTTTTAAATCAGATTTTCACCAGGCTTTTATTAAGCAATACTGGGCATAGTAAACATTGCAATAAGGTTCTCAAAATTCTGAGGGAAAATTATTTAAATACAGAATTCAATACCCAGCCAAAATAACATTTAAGAGTGTAGATTAAGGATATTTTTGCACATGCCAAAACTTTCAAAGTTTTCCACTCACTGACTTCATTAGAAAGAATTATTGAGGTTGTATTCTAGTAAAAATAAAAAAAGTAAAAGAGGAAGGCAAGGGATGCAAGTAACACTTAACAGCAAAGACATCAGTAAGACTAATAGATAGGTCAAAGTAATGGTGCATATGTAAAAAGATAATAATTGGAATTTAAGAACACAGAGGATTCTAATGTGGATGTTGGCAGAGAGTGGACCAGTGTGGGTAGAGTAGAAGTGAAATAAACTAAATTTTTTTGTCTTGCTGGGGGTGGAAAAATATCTGAATGTGGTTTTAATTTGTATTTTCTTGATGAAAATTAAAAAAATAAACTAAAATGTTAAATCGATGATATCCGGTGTGCTTATATTCTGAAAGAGATTCTCCTAACTGTTGGAAGCTGTGTGTATTTAGTTATTTTTTTTTTAATTTTTATTGTGCTTTAAGTCAAAGTTTACAAATCAAGTCAGCATCTCATACAAAAATTTATATACACCTTGCTATATACTCTTAATTGCTCTCCCCCTAATAAGACAGCACACTCCTTCCCTCTACTCTCTATTTTCGTGTCCCTCTGGGCAGCTTCTGACCTCCTCTGCCGTCTCATCTCCCCTCCAGACAGGAGATGTCAACATAGTCTCAAGTGTCTACTTGATCCAAGAAGCTCACTCTTCACCACCGTCATTTTCTATCCCATAGTCCAGTCCAATCCCTGTCTAAAGAGTTGGCTTTGGGAATGGTTCCTGTCTTGGGCTAACAGAACATCTGGGGACCATGACCTCTGGGTTCCTTCTAGTCTCAGTCAGACCATTAAGTCTGGTCTTTTTATGAGAATTTGAGGTCTGCATCCCATTGCTCTCCTGCTCCCTCAGGGGTTCTCTCTTGTGTGTGCTGTCAAGACAGACATCTGTTGTAGCCAGGCACCATCTAGTTCTTCTTGGTCTCAGGCTGATGTAGTCTCTGGTTTATGTGGTCCTTTCTGTCTCTTGGGCTCACAATTACCTTGTGTCTTTTATTCTTCATTCTCCTTTGCTCCAGGTGGGATGCAGAATGTTTTCTTAGTAGATTTTATTATGCCAGTTGACTTAGATGTCCCCTGAAACCATGGTCCCCAAACCCCCACCCCTGCTACGCCAGCCTTCAAAGCATTCATTTTATTCAGGAAACTTCTTTGCTTTTAGTTTAGTCCAGTTGTGCTAACCTTGCCTGCACTGTGTTGTCTTTCCCTTCACCTAAAATAATTCTTATCTACTATCTAATTGTGAAAACTCCTCTCCATCCCTCCCTCCCTCCCCGCTTTCATAACCATTAAAGAATATTTTTTCTCTGTTTAAATTATTTTTCCAGTTATTATAATAGTGGTCTCATACAGTATTTGTTCATTTGCAACTGACTAATTTCACTCAGCATAATGCCTTCCTCCATGTTATGAAAGGTTTCACGGATTGATCATTGTTCTTGATCGATGTGTAGTATTCCATTGTGTGAATATACCATAATTTATTTATCCATTCATCCCTTGACGGGCACCTTGGTTGCTTCCATCTTTTTGCTATTGTAGACACTGCTGCAATGAACATGGTTGTGCATATATCTGTTCATGTAAAGGCTCTTATTTCTCTAGGACATATTCCGAGGAGTGGGATGCCTGGATCATGTAGTAGTTCTATTTCTAGCTTTTTAAGGAAGCGCCAATCGATTTCCAAAGTGGTTGTACCATTTGACATTCCCACCAGCAGTGTATAAATGTTCCAATCGCTCCACAGCCTCTCCAACATTTATTATTTTGTGTTTTTTGGATTAATGCCAGCCTTGTTGGAGTGAGATGGAATTTCATTGTAGTTTTGATCTGCATTTCTCTAATGGCTAATGATCGTGAGCATTTCCTCATGTATTTGTCAGCTACCCAAATGTCTTCTTCAGTGAAGTGTCTGTTCATATCCTTAGCCCATTTTTTAATTGGGTTATTTGTCTTTTTGTAGTTCAGTTTTTGCAGTATCATGTAGATTTTAGAGATCAGACGCTGATCGGAAATGTCATAGCGAAAAACTTTCCCAGTCTGTAGGTAATCTTTTTACTCTTTTGGTGAAGTCTGTGGATGAGCATATGTGTTTGATTTTTAGGAGCTCCCAGTTATTTACTCTTCTGGCATTTGTGCATTGTTAGTAATGTTTTGTATAGTGTTTATGCCATGTATTAGGGCTTCTAGCGTTGTCCCTATTTTTTCTTCCATGATCTTTATTGTTTTAGATTTTATATTTAGAGTTTTTGTGCATGGTGTGAGGTATGGGTCCTGTTTCATTTTTTTGCAGGTGGATATCCAGTTATGCCAGCACCATTTGTTAAAGAGACTGTCTTTTCCCCATTTAACTGACTTTGGGCCTTTCTCAAATATCAGCTGCTCATATGTGGATGGATTTATGTCTGGATTCTCAATTCTGTTCTGTTGCTCTCTGTGTCTGTTGTTGTACCAGTGCCAGGCTGTTTTGACTACTGTGCCGGTATAATAAGTTCTAAAATTAGGTAGAGTGAGGCCTCCCACTTTGTTCTTTTTCAGTAATGCTTTACTTATCCGGGGTCACTTTCCCTTCCATATGAAGTTGGTGATTTGTTTCTCCATCTCATTAAAAAATGTCATTGGAATTTGGATTGGCATTGCATTGTATCTATAGATTGCTTTTGGTAGAATAGACATTTTTACAGTGTTAAGTCTTCCTACCCATGAGTAAGGTATGTTTTTCCACTTACGTAGGTCTGTTTTGATTTCTTGCAGTACTGTCTTGTAATTTTCTTCGTATAGGTCTTTTTTGTCTCTGGTAAGATTTATTCCGAAGTATTTTATCTTCTTGGGGGCTATCGTAAATGGTATTGATTTGATTATTTCCTCTTCGATGTTCTTTTTGTTGTTGTAGAGAAATTCAACTGATTTTTGTATGTTTATCTTGTATCCCAATACTCTGCTGAACTCTTCTGTTTCAGTAGTTTTCTTGAGGATTCTTTAGGGTTTTCTGTGTATAAGATCATTGTCATCTGCAAATAGAGATACTTTTCCTTCTTCCTTATCAATCTGTATGTCCTTTATTTCTTTATCTAGCCTAATTGCTATGGCTAGGACCTCCAGCACAATGTTGAATAAGAGTGGTGATAAAGGACATTCTTGTTGGTTCCCAATCTCAAGGGGAATGTTTTCAGGTTCTCCATTAGGATGATGTTGGCTGTTGACTTTGTATAAATGGTCTTTATTATGTTGAGGAATTTTCCTTCTATTCCTATCTTGCTGAGAGGTTTTTTTTTTTTCTATCATGAATGGGTGTTGAATTTTGTCTAATGCGTTTTCTGCATCAATTGATAAAATCATGTGGTTCTTGTCTTTTGTTTTATTTATATGATGGATTACATTAATTGTATTTCTAATGTTGAACCATCCCTGCATAACTGGTATGAATCCCACTTGGTCATGGTGAATTTTTTTTTTTTTTTTGATATGTTGTTGAATTCTGTTGGGTAGAATTTTGTTGAGGGTTTTTGCATCTAAATTCATGAGGGATATAGATTTGTAATTTTTTTTTTTTTTTTTTGTGGTGTCGTTACCTGGTTTTTGTATCAGGGATATGCTGGCTTCATAGAATGAGTTTGGGAGTATTCCATCATTTTCTATGCTCTGAAATACCTTTAGTAGTAGTGGTGTTAACCATTCTCTGAAAGTTTGGTAGAACTCTGCAGTGATGCCCTCCTGGCCAGGGCTTTCTTTTGTTGGGAATTTTTCGATTACCTTTTCAATCTCTTCTTGTTATGGGTCTATTTAGTTGTTTTACCTCTGTTTGTGGTAGTTTAGGTAGGTAGTGTGTTTCTAGGAATTCATCCATTTCTTCTAGGTTTTCAAATTTGTTAGAGTATAATTTTTCATAGTAATCTGATATGATTCTTTTAATTTCAGTTGGGTCTGTTGTAATATCACCCATCTCATTTCTTATTCAGATTGTTTGCTTCCTCACCTGTTTTTCTTTTCTGGTTTGGCCAGTGGTTTATCAATTTTGTTAATTTTTTCAAAGAACCAGCTTTTGGTCTTGTTAACTCAATTGTTTTTCTGTTTTCTATTTCATTTAATTCTGCTCTAATTTTTATTTTTTGCTTTCTTCTGGTGCCTGAGGGTTTCTTTTGTTGCTGTCTATTTGTTCAAGTTGCAGTGATAATTCTTTGATTTTGGCCCTTTCTTCTTTTTGGATGTGTGCATTTATTGATATTAATTGACCTCTGAGCACTGCTTTCGCTGTGTCCCAAAGGTTCTGATAGGAAGTGTTTTCATTCTCATTGGCTTCTCTGAATTTCTTTATTCCATCCTTAATGTCTTCTATGACCTGGTCGTTTTTGAGCTAGTTATTGTTCAGTTTCCAAGTGTTTGATTTCTCTTCCCTGCTTTTTCCGTTATTGATTTCTACTTTTATGGCGTTATGGTCAGAGAAGATGCTTTGTAATGTTTCAGTGTTTTGGATTCTATTAACGCTTGCTTTATGAACTAATATGTGGTCTATTCTAGAGAATGTTCCATGTGCACCAGAAAAGAAAGTATACTTGGTTGCTGTTGGGTGGAGTGTTCTGTATACGTCTGTGTGGTCCAGTTGGTTGATTGCGACATTTAGATCTTCCGTGTCTTTATTGAGTTTCTTTTTGGGTGTTCTGTCCTTCACCAAAAGTGGTGTGTTGAAGTCTCCTACTATAATTGTGGAGCTGTCTATCTCACTTTTCAATGCTTTTAGAGTTTCTTTTATGTATCTTGCAATCTTGTCATTGGGTGCATAAATAATATGGTTGTGTCCTCCTGGCATATTTTCCCTTTAATCACTATATAGTGTCCTTCCTTGTCCGTTGTTGTGGCTTTATCTTTAAAGTCTACTTTGTTGGAAATTAATACCACCACTCCTGCTCTTTTTTGATTGTTGTTTGCTTGATATATTTTTTTCCATCCTTTGAGTTTTAGTTCATTTTTGTCTCTAAGATGTGTCTCTTGTAGGCAGCATATAGATGGATCGTATTTTTTTAATCCATTCTGCCACTCTTTGTCTCTTTATGGATGCATTTAGTCCATTTACATTCAGCGTAATTATAGATAAGTATATATATTTTTTATGAGTTTAGTGCTGTCATTTTGATGTCTTTTTTTGTGTGTCGTTGACGGTTTCTTTTTCCCACTTAATTTTTTGTGCTGAGTAGTTTATCTTTATATATTGTCTTTTTCTCTTATTCATTGTTGTTGATTTTGTTTCTGCTAAGTCTCTATTTTTTTCTTCTATTTTATTTTGATGAGTAGGATAGTCTCCTTTGTGGTTACCTTAATATTTACTCCTATTTTTTAAGTTTAAACATAACTTTTATTTCTTTATATCGCCTTGTCTTCCTCTCCATATGAAAGATCTATGACTACATTTTTTAGTCACTCTTATTTTAATGTTGTCTTCTTTTACGTAATGACATAGCTGTTTCCCCGTTTTAAGTGTTTTTTTTAAATCTTGATTTATTTTTGTGATTTCCCTGTCTGGGCTGACATCTGATTCCTCTGTCCAGTGCTCTAGTCTTGGGTTGATACCTGATATTATTGATCTTCTAACCAAAGAACTCCCTTTAGTATTTCTTGTAGTTTTGATTTGGTTTCTACGAATTCCCTAAACTTCTGTTTATCTGGAAATGTCCTAATTTCACCTTCATATTTGAGAGACAGTTTTGCTGGACATATGATTCTTGGCTGGCAATTTTTTTTCCTTCAATGCTTTATATAAATCATCCCACTGCCTTCTTGCCTGCATGGTTTCTGCCGAGTAGTCCGAGCTTATTCTTATTGACTCTCCTTTGCAGGTGACTTTTCATTTATCCCTAACTGCTCTTGAAATTCTCTCTTGATCTTTGGTTTTGGCAAGTTTGATTATAATATGTCTTGGTGACTTTCTTTTAGAATCTACCTTATGTGGAGTTCGATGAGCATCTTGGATAGATGTCTTCTTATCTTTCACAACACCAGGGAAGTTTTCTGCCAACAAATCTTCAACAATTCTCTCTGTATTTTCTGTTGTCCCTCCCTGTTCTGTTATTCCAATCACTCATAGGTTATTTCTCTTGAGAGAGTCCCACATGATTCTTAAGGTTTCTTCATTTTTAAAAAATTCTTTTATCTGATTTTTCTTCAGATATATTGGTGCCAAGTGCTTTATCTTCAAGGTTACCAATTTTGACTTCCACTCACTCAATTCTCCTCCTCTAACTTTCAATTGAGTTGTCTAGTTCTGTAATTTTATTGTAAATCTTCTGAATTTCTGATTGCTGTCTCTTTATGCATTTTTGCAGCTTATTAAATTTTTCATTATGTTCTTGAATAACTTTTTTAATTCTTCAACTACTTTATCTGTGTGTTCCTAGGCTTGTTCTGTGTATTGCTTGATCTGTTTCCTAATTTCATTCCTGATATTTGAAGAGTTCTGCATATTAATCTTTTGAATTCTGCATCTGGTAATTCCAGGAATGCACCTTCATTCAGAAGATCCATTGATTCTTTGTTTTGAGAGCTTGTTGAGGCAATCATGGTCTGTTTCTTTATGTGAGTGATATTGACTGTTATCTCCAAGCCATCTATTAGTTATTGTATTAGTTTATTATATGTGTGCTTACTGTATCCTAGCTTCTTGCTTTTTTTTGTTTTGATATGCCCAAATGGGTTGCTTGAGTGAGCTAGCTTATTTTCACCTTTGAAACTCTGATGCCCTGCCACCAGATGGCTAGAGCTGTTATCAGGTATATCAGTCTAGGAGTCCATTCACTTTTTTTTTTTTCACTTCATTTTTTGATTTTATTTTATTAACTTTTATTAAGCTTCAAGTGAACGTTTACAAATCCAGTCAGTCTGTTACATATAAGTTTACATACATCTCACTCCCTACTCCCACTTGCTCTCCCCCTCTTGAGTCAGCCCTTTCAGTCTCTCCTTTCTTGACAATTTTGCCAGCTTCCCTCTCTCTCTATCCTCCCATCCCCCCTCCAGACAAGAGTTGCCAACACAATCTCAAGTGTCCACCTGATATAATTAGCTCAGTCTTCATCAGCGTCTCTCTCCCACCCGCTGACCAGTCCCTTTCATGTCTGATGAGTTGTCTTCGGGGATGGTTCCTGTCCTGTGCCAACAGAAGGTCTGGGGAGCATGGCCGCCGGGATTCCTCTAGTCTCAGCCAGACCATTAAGTTTGGTCTTTTTATGAGAATTTGGGGTCTGTATCCCACTGATCTCCTGCTCCCTCAGGGGTCCTCTGCTGTGCTCCCTGTCAGGGAAGTCATCGATTGTGGCCGGGCACCAACTAGTTCTTCTGGTCTCAGGATGATGTAGGTCTCTGGTTCATGTGGCCCTTTCTGTCTCTTGGGCTCTTAGTTGTCGTGTGGCCTTGGTGTTCTTCATTTTCCTTTGCTCCAGGTGGGTTGAGACCAATTGCTGCATCTTAGATGGCCGCTTGTTAGCATTTAAGACCCCAGACGCCACATTTCAAAGTGGGATGCAGAATGATTTCATAATAGAATTATATTGCCAATTGACTTAGAAGTCCCCGCAAACCATGTTCCCCAGACCCCCGCCCTTGCTCCGCTGACCTTTGAAGCATTCATTTTATCCCGGAAACTTCTTTGCTTTTGGTCCAGTCCAATTGAGCTGACCTTCCATGTATTGAGTATTGTCTTTCCCTTCACCTAAAGCAGTTCTTATCTACTGATTAATCAATAAAAAACCCTCTCCCACCCTCCCTCCCTCCCCCCCTCGTAACCACAAAAGTATGTGTTTTTCTCAGGTTTACTATTTCTCAAGATCTTATAATAGTGGTCTTATACAATATTTGTCCTTTTGCCTCTGACTAATTTCGCTCAGCATAATGCCTTCCAGGTTCCTCCATGTTATGAAATGTTTCACAGATTCGTCACTGTTCTTTATCGATGCGTAGTATTCCATTGTGTAAATATACCACAATTTATTTACCCATTCATCCGTTGATGGACACCTTGGTTGCTTCCAACTTTTTGCTATTGTAAACAGAGCTGCAATAAACATGGGTGTGCATGTATCTGTTTGTATGAAGGCTCTTGTATCTCTAGGGTATATTCCGAGGAGTGGGATTTCTGGGTTGTATGGTAGTTCTATTTCTAACTTTTTAAGATAACGCCAGATAGATTTCCAAAGTGGTTGTACCATTTGACATTCCCACCAGCAGTGTATAAGAGTTCCAATCTCTCCGCAGCCTCTCCAGCATTTATTATTTTGTGTTTTTTGGATTAATGCCAACCTTGCTGGTGTGAGATGGAATCTCATCGTAGTTTTAATTTGCATTTCTCTAATGGCTAATGATCGAGAGCATTTTCTCATGTATCTGTTGGCTGCCTGAATATCTTCTTTAGTGAAATGTGTGTTCATATCCTTTGCCCACTTTTTGATTAGGTTGTTTGTCTTTTTGTGGTTGAGTTTTAACAGAATCATATAGATTTTAGAGATCAGGCGCTGGTCGGAGATGTCATAGCTGAAAATTCTTTCCCAGTCTGTAGGTGGTCTTTTTACTCTTTTGGTGAAGTCTTTAGACGAGCATAGGTGTTTGATTTTTAGGAGCCCCCAGTTATCGGGTTTCTCTTCATCATTTTTGGTAATGTTTTGTATTCTGTTTATGCCTTGTATTAGGGCTCCTAGGGTTGTCCTTTTTTTTTCTTCTATGATCTTTATCGTTTTAGACTTTATGTTTAGGTCTTTGATCCACTTGGGGTTAGTTTTTGTGCATGGTGTAAGGTATGGGTCCTGTTTCATTTTTTTGCAAATGAATATCCAGTTATGCCAGCACCATTTGTTAAAAAGGCTATCTTTTCCCCAATTAATTGACACTGGTCCTTTGTCAAATATCAGCTGCTCATACGTGGATGGATCTATGTCTGGGTTCTCAATTCTGTTCCATCCATTCACTTTTATTGTATGAATTCAGCTCAGGTGTCCAGGTAGCTGATCATCAAGTGTGTGGTACAGGCTCTGTCCTACAGTCTTAGAGGGGCAGGGGTGATTGGTGTAGGTACAGGCATCTGGTTGCAGCAGGGGGTCACAGTCTGAACAAGGCAGGGGGCTGACAACTGTCCCCCGAATATCTGTGAGGAAAGCACGTCTGTGTTCTGTAAAGCATACAGGTGGGTGGGTTCTTTATATGGACCATGGGCAGGCACCCAGTGCTTTTGTTTGTAAGGAGTGGGATATACCAGTTATCCTTGGACCACTGTCATGGGTGGCTGGGTGACCTGAGTGAGCCACCAGTCCTAATGTCTCTGATGTGGGTAGGTAAAGACCCTATTTAATATGCAAAGCGGTGTCAAATATCACCACACAGCTGAAACAGTTGCAATCTGCCAACAGTGGCCTTTTCTCCTGAAATAGGTCCACAAAGGTCCATGCAGGGGGGAAAGGTATTCAAAGTCCATGGACCGTTCATGTCTGGGCAGGAGCTGCTTCTGTCCTGAGCTCCCCCTGTTAGTGGAGCTGGCAAATTATCTCTTCCCCTAATTGTGAATTTATTCCTCCTCCGAGGCTGAGAGGATGGCTCAGGGCAGGTCAACACGGCCTACTTTAGGCCCCAGGAAATCAACAGCCACTGAAGCCAGCTTGGGGGCTAGGGAGTGTGGTAAAATATACACAAGTACTTAGCTTTTGCCGAGATCGCCGTTCTTCTCTGTTTCTGGAGGTGTGAGTAGGCTCTGAGGCTGGCTGCTTCTCTCTTAGGAAACTGCGGCCAAACGCTACCACCAGCCCACCACAGCTGCTCCTGGGAATGATGCCTGAGGGATCCAGGCAATTCAGGTCCGGTAACTCCTCTCTGCTTCTGAACCGTCTCTCCCTCTCCCTGCTGCTCAGTTTGTTTTCTAACTTTGCCTTTGATGTTCAGGGCTCCTAGCTTGCCATAAATATAATCATTTTCTTTTTTTTTCCAGTCTTTGTTGCAAGAGGGATCGTGGGAAGCATCTGGCTATTCTGCCATCTTGGCCCCGCTTCCTACTTCTATATACGTATTATTAAGGTCTTTAAAGTATTCCTTCCTGCTCATCAGATCTAATCAGTATAATGTCAATGTAGAAGATCAGTGTGATGTTTTATTGGACATCAAGGTGGCAAAGATCTCTACAGATCTTATTATGGTGGAGAGCAAGAGAGTTGACACAGACCTGAGGTAAGAATGTGAAGGTATGCTGTTGGCACTGCGAAGCGAAAATCTGCTTCTGTTGGTCCTTGCAAACGAGTATGGAGAAAAAGGTATTAGAGAGATTAATAGCTGCATACCAAGTGCATACCAGGGGATTGTAAAGATACTGTGCAAAGATACTACATCTAGAACAGAAACTGCAATTTGAGTGACCACTTGAATATGCTTATGATAGGGCAGAGTCATTCTCCAAGTTACAACTGATTTCTGCACAGTCCAAAGAGGTGAGTTAAATACATATATGATGGATTTTACTACCCCACCTTTTTAAAGTCTTGGATGGTGGCATTAATCTCTGAAATCTCCACTGGGATGTGGTATTTTTCCTTATTTTCTGTCTTGATACAGAGAAATTCCTAGAACTTATACTTAGTTCTATCTACCACAATGGATTTCACGCATAAGTCAGAGAATCTATGTGAGCATTTGTCCAGTTGCCAAGTATATCTATTCTAATTATATATTCAAGCACTGAAGAAATATCAATTGATTTTCCACAAGGGTACCAAGACAGATGGGGCCGAGATGGGGCCGAGATGGGGCCAAGATGGCGGAGAAGTCAGACACTTCTAGTGATCTCTCTTAACAACAAAGACCTGAAAAAACAAATGAAATGATTATATACGTGACAAGCTAGGAGCTCTGAACATCAAAGTTAGAAAATGGACTGAATGGCAGGGGGAGGGACAGATGGCTTAGAAGCAGTGAGGCGTTGGCAGAATTGAATCGCCAGGAACCCTCAGGCACAAACCCCTGGAGCAACTGTGGCATGGCTGGCAGCAGCATTCCAGACGTGGTTTCCTCAGGGAGAGGTAGCAAGCCGCACAGCCTGCTTACATGTCTGGAACCAGAGATAAACAGTACTCTTGGCAAACACTAAGTACTTGCATTTATTTTACCATGCCCCCAGCCCCCAAGCTGGCTTCAGTGGCTATTGATTTCCATGGCCCTGACATAGATCCTGCTGCATGCCGTGAGCCTTTCTCCCGGCCTTGGAGAAGGAATCAATCCACAACTGAGGGAAAAGATAATCTGCCACCTCCACTAAGCTGGGGACTCAGGAGAGAAATGGCTCCTGTCCAGGCACAAACAGTCTATGAACATTGAATACCTTTCACCCCTGCATGGACCTGCATGGGCCCATTTCAGGAGAATACGGCCTGTTCGCAGACTGCAACTATTTCAGCTGTGTGGTGGAGAGGTGGGTGTTTGATGTTTAACACTGCTTTGCCTACTAAACAGGGTCCTCACCTACCCACATCAGGCACCTAAGGACTGGTGGCTCCACCCATGTCACCTAGTCACCCACAACAGGGTTCCAAAGTTACGTGTTACTTCTCAGTCCTTACAACCAAAAGCATCAGGTGCCCCTGGTCCAGCTGCAGAACCCACCCACCTGTGCACTGTAAGGACCAGGGACATGCTTTCCCTACAGACACTTGGGGGACAGTGTCAGCCCCCTGCCTTGTTCAGACCGTGACCCCCTGCTGCAACCAGATACCTGTACCTACACCAATCACCCTTGCCCCTCTAAGACTGTAGGACACAGCCTGTACCACACGCTTGATGATCAGCTACCTGGACACATGAGCTGAGTCCATACAAAAAAAGTGAATGGACTCCTAGGCTCATATACCTGGTAACAGCTCTAGCCACCTGATGAGAGGACGTTAGAGCTTCAAAGGTGAAAATAATCAAGCTAGCTCACTCAAGCAGCCTATTTGGGCATATCAAAACAAAACAAAGCTAGGATACAGTAAGCAAACATAAAATAAATTAATACAATAACTTATAGATAGCTCAGAGACAACAGTCAACATCAAATCACATAAAGAAGCAGACCACGATTGCTTTGACAAGCTCTCAAAACAAAGAATCAAGGAATCTTCTGCATAAGGGTGTCTGCCTGGAATTACA